>NC_133459.1:113210250-113823500 GCF_048565385.1 Saimiri boliviensis | reverse complement strand
TTATTTTTTCATGGGACAAAATTTATTTCTACATTTAAAACTAGATATATCATTGTGGGTGGTTGATGCCCAAATCCATCAAAGCTGCTTGACTTACACAATGACAGTCTTTGAAGACTACACGGAAACGATCTTTCTCAGCCTAGGAAGATTAGTGTGATAAAAGTACAAGGGGAATAAAATGAACAAAAGATCCAGATTATTTTGGCTTAAGGCTTTGTCCCTGTTAAAATGCAAACGTCTCTACAGAAGATAACGTTTTATTAGTCATTTACACTTCAGTAATAATGATCTTGTCAGATTCTCACCAGACAGGTTTTAATACACATCGTAAGACGACTAGGACAGAGGGTAGCTCAGAAGAACGAAGAGCGTGTCAACTAATTAGGGAGGGTGGGTGGGAAGCACATGAAGGGGAGTTATTTTTTAATTTTTGTATTTTTTTTATTGCATTTTAGGTTTTGGGGTCCATGTGAAGAACATGCAAGATTGTTGCATAGGTACACACATGGCAGTGTGATGTGCTGCCTTCCTTCCCATCACCTCTACACGGCATTTATCGCCAACAGGAAGCTGAAGAAACTGAAAATTTGCTTTTTCGCTTACCAATTATGCCTTGAGCTACCCTGCTTTTGCCATTGCATCCACAGAAGTTGAGACTACAAAACAGGTACTTCTAAAATAAATCTTTCTTTGTATACCCTCCACTGAATTCAAAAATGAAAAAAAAAAAAGCACTAAGAGCTATTTTCCCAGCGTGGGACAATATGCACAGAAGGTATTGAGTCACACAGTGAAAATACAGATTTCCCATCTTGTGGTGCTTAAAAGGAATGCTGGGTTCCCTCTGTCTCCTAGTTCTTATTTACCTCCTGTTTTCTCCAGAGCATCAATGCATCATCAGATGGCAGATTACTGATTAGATCAGTCTTAGGCTCAAGAACATCCACACCAGGCCCTCTACATACAGAATCTGCCGTTCCCACGTCTATATGTCTTTCTTTCTCCACCCCCAAATCATTTCAAACAACTGAGAATATAAAATGCTTAGAACAATACTGAAATTCACTTGAATTACAAAATAAAATGTCTCTATATTTTTCTGTTTTTATGCAACTCCCTTTTTTCACTAATTGTGTATGCTAAATAAAAGGATAATCTTCTCTTTTCTTTCTTTTCTAATATTATGGGAAGAGATAATGATTATATGATAGTCCATATCAATAATGCCATACAAAAGGAAACTGTCATTTAAAAGTATCTGTGTTAAATTAAATCGCCTAAACAGCCTGGTGAAGTAGATGTCCAGTGGACTTGTAAATCAAAGCTGATCCAGTGCAGCATCCTCTCCTGTAAGATAAAGGAGGTTGGGCTCTCAGCAACAGCAAAGGGGTTACCTCTTGCAGGTCAACTCAGACCAATTGCTAGTGCTACCTGAACTCCTGTGTCTTTTTGGGTTGGTTTGTTATTGTTTCTGAGATGGGGTCTTGCTCTGTCGTCCAGGCTGGAGTTCAGTGGTGTGATCATGGCTCACTGGAGCCTTGCACTCCTGGGCTCTAGCCATCCTTCCACCTCACCCTCCTGAGTAGCTGAAACTATAGGCACATGCCACCACCCCCAGCTAATTTAATTGTTTGTAGGGACAGGGTCTCACTATGTTGCCCAGGTTTGTACTGCTATTTTTAAAAGGATCATGATTCTCAATCTGGACTCTGCAGAAAAAAAATTTCCATTACTCAGCAACATCTGCCAGAGGCAAGTACCTGAACCAGCAGGACCTGGACCGGATTCTGCCACCCTAGAATGAGAGGATGTTAAAATGCTCCTTTGAGTTCTGGAATCTTAATTCTCAGCCATAGAATAATTTGCCCATATTATAAACAGACACACATAAACACACATCTAAAATTGAAAATTATCAATACTTTATATTTTAAGAAAAGCTGAAAATTATCAAGACTTTTTTTATATATTCAAATACAAAATGGATTAATGATGGGATTGGGTGACGTTTATTATGGCCTGTAGCACCTAGTTTATTTTTATGTATTTTTTAATATCTGGAAGTTTTGCCCCGTCATCTAAAGCGAACATTTTGCCAATGCCTAGTGCTTGAAATCTAAAGCTGCGTAGTTCATTTCTATTTCTACGTGCTGATAGCACTGTGATAGCACTCAAAGATATTTATGACATTTTGGATAAACTTATGTGTTTTGAGATGATCCATACTTTTTGCCTATATATTCACACCAATTGTCAGCAATTGTGACAACCAGTGCGTAAGTTGATTTTATACCAGCACATTCAATATGAAAGTATATAAGTTCATTTTATACTAGCCCATTCAAAATATTATTGTGTGATTGGTATTAAATTAGGTAATCCCATGTGATCACACCATATCACAAGTTGGGAATGACTTTTTGTTCGAGGAACTTAATTATCATTTTGTCTCTTTTTAAAAGGAAAAGAAATCTTAATCAGCAATATACCCTGTAAATAATGATGTTCTCTTCACACTGAAAACCATTTAATTCCCCATTATCTCACTTCATTAGCTAAATGTTCTGTTTAGGCAAACTCTGAATATGAAGCATATTATAATGAAGTAGGAAAATAATATTTAGAAACAACCTTGAATAGAAAAAAAAACCCCAGCAAACTAGAAGTCTGTGTAGATATATGTATTTCTCATACTCCAGGCTATTTCAAGAATCTAATTCTATGGTGATTGACCTTGGAAATACAAACAATTCTCACCCATTGTATTAGGTAAACAATGAATTCTTGGTGACACAAAAGAATAAAGAAAGTTAGCAATTAGTTTTTCATGAAAGAATTTGAATATATGTAAGACCTTAGGCCAAACGAAGAAGGCTGTTGGAACCAGGAAAATTCTGTGTGTCACTGGCTCGTGTCTCTATCTACCATCACCCTGTCCTCTAGAAAAATATCATTTGACATGTAGTGAAATATGAACAATGAGAGCCTTTGACTGGAAAAACAGTTACAAAGAAGAGCCAGCTAATGAGTGTGTAAAGAAGGAAGGCGACCTCCAAGGAGGAGGTTTGGAAGAGGCCATGCGCCACAGGGAAATGTGAACCCTTCAGACATGTGTTGGCCTCTACTAGCAAACCACTTTCTTCTCCCACTCAAATTTACTTTCTCAGTCACCGCTCACTCACCACAATCAAGGGCCTTGCCCCAAAATAATGAGACCTAAGGCAATCACTCTAACAGAAATGACCCCTTACTGTCAAACTAAAGTGGATCCCTCAGCTAGAACAGTTTCAGGAACTGCTGTTCCCTTGACAGCTCAGAGGATGAGAGGGTACAGATGTCAAGTGGCCCTCCCTGTTCCAGCTACTTCTTAACACTAGTGGAAGGAGTTATTGTAGCTCCTTTATAGAGATGAAAGCACCCCCACCCCAACATGTGCATGTGCACGCGCACGCACGCACACACGCACACGCACGCACGCACACACACACACACCATATAAATGAGTGACATACATTGATATGGCTGCTCTTTGCCAGGCCTATCTGTAACGGAGGATGGTGCCTCTTAGCCCAATAATACCACTTTAATCATGTGCCTTGTTTGGCCAACGAGTAAGAAGAATGGACGTGTCAAATGCCACCTTTTTTTTTAAAATTGAGACAGGGTCTTACTCTGTCACCCAGGCTGGAGTGCAGTGGCACTATCTCGACTCTCGGCAGCCTCCACCTCCCAGGTTTAAGTGATTCTAGTGCCTCAGCCTCCTGAGTACCTGGGATTACAAGTGTGCCACAATGCCCAGCTAATTTTTGTAAATTTTGGTATAGATAGGGTTTCGCCATGTTGGCCAGGCTGGTCTCAAACTCCTGACCTCAAGTGATCTGCCTTCCTTGGCTTCCTAAAGTGCTGGGATTAAAGGCGTGAGACACCACACCCGGCCAAATGACACTTCTGAATAAAAGGTGTAAAAGCTTTCATGAGGTCACATCATTTTTCTTTTTTGTCTTCATGAATCCAGCAAAGGGTTGCCGGGAAAAAAAAAAAAAAAAAACAAAAAAAAAAAAACAAAAACATACAGGGCACACAGTTAAATCAGAGTCAGATAAACAACAAATCTTTTTTGGCATAAGTATATCCCAAATATTGCAAGGGATATTATGTCTGCAACTAACAATCATCCGTTATTTATCTCAAATCCAAATTTAATTGGATGTTTTGTATTTTTCATTTGCTAAATTTGGCAATCCAAGTTTGGCAGAATCCGAGATAATAGCTGCTGCACTGGCCAGTGTTCTAGAATAAAGAGAAAGTAAACAGGGCCTCAGCAGACCTACAGCCAATCTAAAATGTGATCAAGCTTCGCAGCCTTAAGCCATTTAGAGTTGAGGGTCATTTGTTTTTGCAGTAAAATCTAGAAAAAACTTACTGATAAAACTACCAGTTTTTCTTCACAGATTCTCACAAAGCCCGTAAGTAGGAGAAGTTAGGGAACACTCCTCTTTTTCTAGTCTGAGTCTCTTCTATGCCCACTCTTCACATCAGTTTCTGTGTCCTCTGCTCCTCTGCAGTGGTCTAGTTCCACGTTGTTCAGTGTTGCTTTGATCACTCCTCTTTTATCAGCGGCCCTCTGTTAATGACAGCTCTCAGACTTCCTGCCTGCAACTAATGTGGATTTAGCCTCTATGGTACAGAGGTTTTCTCCCAACGAAACAAATTTCATCAATAGTGTTTTTAATACTTTGCTTGTGTCCGTCAGTCCCTAGTTGCCACTGCAGGAATTGGGTGCAAATTCTGCACTGCACTATCAAGTGCCTGCCACCTCTATAGACATACTCACTTCAAAATGTATTCTGGTTCTACAACGGCGGTTTATCATTCCAGAAAGGTTTACTGGATCCCTCTCATTGACTGAGAGTCAGGCATTGGCTTTCCTGTGATAAACAAGGCTGATGGGATAATTGGCCTCATGGAGTTTACAGTCTCCAAGGAAAGGGGATGCACTTTACTTGATTTTTTTAAAAAAGCATATTACAGGATTTGCATATTTTCTCCTTCTCTTTAACCATCATCCCTTTCAATTTACTCAGCAGCCCTTTTCCTTTAAGATTTGTATCTGTTTTTCATTATCAAATGTCCCTATATCAGCAGCAGCTGGTGGTTAAAACTTTTTTATCTTCTGCCAATGTGAGCTTTTTAATTTAACTTTTTAATGCTCCTTTAAACAAAATTTATAATTGGTTCCCTTAGGGAATATGCTATATTTTGCTCTTGTATGTGTTAATTCAAATAAAATACACTCTACCAAATGCTCAGTTTCAGTGGATTCAGGGAAGGGAGAAAGTGTTGTAAAAAGAAAGGCACGGTCTCTGCCCTCAAAGAGCTTAGGTACAATCTTCCAGCAGGAATTAAGACAAAGACCTCTGAAATAGTTAACTAATTATATACGGTGCAAGTAGTAAATGTTAAAGAAGTGGTTAAAATAACAAGAGTTCTAAGATTTCAGAGAATGGAGATCCCTCTGTAGACTCAAGAACTCAGGAGGTAGAAATTAAATGTGGCCCAGAAGAATGGCAGATAAAAGAGTTTCACCGGGCATAGGGGAAGAGGCAGGCCTCACAGGCAGGAAGCATGGCAAAGGAACGGAGGTGAGAATGGGTAGGGAGGAATTGTGTAGAAACGATGGCAAATACTGCCATAGGTGGCTTAGGGGCTTCTGGTAAGAGGCCTTGAACCCCAGAATCAAGAGTTTGCACTCTAAAGGAGGGCATGTGTTCTCTTTCCAAGTCCACGAGGGGGCGTAGCTTTAAGGGCAAGAATTTCCCAGAGCCATGGGCCCCTCTCATCTCTCTCCATCCGGGAGATTCAAGGGTTCATGTTTGAATTTCCCGCCCCCCGGCCGAGAAGAAGCTAAAAGTCAATCACTCCAGCGGAAGTTCTAAGGAACTCCTTTCATTGGCCCAGGGTCTTGGAGAAGGTGGGGGTTTCTCCCAGGAAAAACGCCGTGCTCCCTCACCTGCGCCGATTTCCAACTTTCTGGAATCGTGTCCCACACGGTAGGAGCACCCGAATCCCCTTCCACATGCTTCCTGGAAGCCTTTCTCTTCTCCTTTCCTTCTCTTTTCTCTACCTAAATAAAATCACCTTTCTGCAACACTTTTTGGGTCCGATATTCACTTTAGGAGCATAGGGTGCAGCTGAAGCGGCCTCACCGCTTATTGCTTTAAGAGGCTGGCGGCCGAGAACCCACAACCATCACCGGCATCCGAGAAAAACCTGGTTACATAATGATAATGGGATACAAAAAAAAAAAAAAAAAAAAGTTTTGAACTAGATAATGATATGGCAAACTCTAATTTGCTGCTTTTTAATAATGCTGCTATTGTAGGCTCCATTATTTTGTAAGATAGAATCTAAACTTACATAGGCCTAGTTTTTAGCATCTGTGTGTGTGTGTATGTGCCTTTGTGCATTTGTGTTTATGACTGTTTATTCATGGCCTTTAGAATCGTTTCTACTCAAAACTACAACATTTTCCTCTAATGGACTTGCAGGAGACAGAATGTATTCATTATACATATTTTAATTACAGGTGGCAGGAATCCAGCTTGAAAAGCTTTATAGAAATAGGAGAATTTATTGGGAGAATCATAAGATATCCCATAGAATCCAACAGAAATCTAAGCTACGGAAATGTCATTTATACAATTGGGCTCAGGAACTATCCAGGAATAGAAGAATATCAGGATTCTCTTTATCTCTAGTCAATGTAACTTTTTATTTTTCTGCTCCATTTTTTTTCTCCTTGTGTAAGCCAGTTGATTTACATTCTATGGCTTTAAATTAATGTGAGGAACTCTCAGATTAATTTACAGTTAATATCATTAGTTTCAGGAGAGAATGCCAGAACTCTCATTCTAAAATTCAAAGTCTCAGAGAAGGGGTTCAGTGGTCCAGCTTGATTCAGGTTCTAACTTCTTAGCAATCAACTGTGACCCTCTGTGGGGCAGAGTTATATTGTATAAAATCGTTGCTCCTATGATAAAAACGTGAATGCCAGGGAGAGATATTTCTAGAAAAGTTGAGGATGGACCACCAGAGAAGAAATCTGTCTTGCACACAGAAGTGACCATCTCAACCATCTTTTAATTAAGGGAACATCTAACTTTAACTAAATGGGTGCTTATTACACAGGAGTGCTAAATCACCATCCAAAGCTTAGACCAAACTGAGGCAGTTTGGATAGGCTATCAGAGCCTCATGGTTCCCTATATTTCTGTTCTACTATCTTACAAATAAGAGTCTGGGTTCCATCTTTAACAGGCATACAGAAAGTGAAAACCCAGAGGATCGAACCCTGATGGAGAAATGACTTATGAATAAATATCCCTGAATAAATATTGGTCTGGGCCAATAGTTTCTGCATTGCTGGGAGATTCCTCTCATAACTGCTTTAGCCAAGTGTCCATTGGTCAGCCTGAGCATGTGACAATGACTTCTTTAATTGAAACCAAGCAGAAACAGATGGGAACATCAGCTGCTACTGGACATTGGTTGCTACCACTGGAAAATTGGTTGCTGTAACAAGCACACATGGGAAAGAACAAAGTGTTGAGATGATCACAAATGGGATTATAAAGGTTAATGCATGTGTATAGTTATTAATTTTTAAGCTATCACTAAGATTCATCTTTGAAATGGAAATCAGGATAAACATCTCAGAAATTTGAAATGACAAATGTCAAGTTTCTATATTTACCTATTTGCATGTATGTGTGCTCTTGCATTTAGCCTTTTAGTTTACTGCAGTATGCATTTCAACTGAAATACAAACTCATAGAAGAGGGAACCTTGTTTAAAATTGTTTTGGCTACAAATCCTCCACTCCCCACCACTTCTACCCATCTTTTATGCCTAAAATATTAACTAGACCCATGAATTGTTCAATGAATATTTATTTATTGGTAGATTTTTGAGAAATATTTTAGTAGAAATCCTTAGATGGTGATATGCAAAGTGATTTGGGTAGTAGATGGAGAAAAGACTAAACATGGCAAAATACATTTGGCTTAGTTTACCGGTCTGTATACATATACTGATAAGGATCTTTACAGTCTGATGGCAATGAATCTGAAAAGAAATAATTGCTTTTCAAAAAGACTATGAAGAAAAGGAATAACAGGATTTAGAAATGGTTTGGCTATTGTGTGTTCAGAAAAAAAATTAGTAAAAAGCAATGTGAATTTTTAAACTAGGAGAATCATAGAGTTAGGGAAAACTAGAGGAGAATTTGAAGGAAAAACAAGTTTTAGGAGATTAGAAATATTTAAGTGGAAATATCTAATAATAGCTTATTCTTATGACATAACATTTTCCAAAAGAAGGTGCCAAGATGCTTTAAAATGGATCTCAAGATGAACATGCCTACTACTAAATATAAGCTGACATCTGGGAAAATTATTATCTGAGATGATTATCAAAGCCATAAGATCTGATTCTTAAAAATTTGAAGCAAATTTTAACTAGACTATTGCCATATTTAAATTTACATATATGAAGGGACTGAAATATTCAATGAAAAACTTCAGTAACCTACCATACTAAATAGACTAATATTTTGATATAGAAGAAAGAATCTGGATTTGGATTTCAGAGATTTAGATTCTTATCTCATTTATCTCACTGTTGCCACTAACTAGCTATGTAATGTTGGATAAGTCAGATACCCTGGCTAGACTTAGTGTCCATCAGTAAAAGACAATGTTTGTATAGATGTTGTCCAAGTTTCCTTCTAACTCTGAAATTCTCAGATATTACTCTCTATATGGACTTGCAGATTTGACATTTAAAGGTGCTGTTATGTGTTTTCACTTAATAAAAGGGTAGTGACTCTGTTTGACATCCAGAGGTCTTATGGAACTAGGACTCAATTCATAAGATTAAACAAATTTGTAGGCATGATTCAGTAATTGTGGGTTTTTTTTTTTTTTTTTTGCCTACCACGATTCACAATGGCTACGTCAGTTTAACCAGTCCTCCATGATTATAGTAATTGATGATTTTGCAATATTTTTTGCATATATTATAAGAATGTATCTTGGTATGAAAGTTCTGTCACCAGTGGAAAGCTTGGCAATGTTAGCAGATATTTTTGGTTGTCACAGCTAGTAGGGTGGTACTACTGGCATTTTGTGGACAGAGATCAGGAATGCTGATAAACATTCTACAAAGCACAGGACAATTCCTCTCTCCGCTAACAAAGAATTCTCCTCTCAAGATACCGATAGTGCTGAGTTTGAAAAACAATTTTTCTTCTTCACTTTTCTTAAGTCCATGACAAATTAGCCTTAAAGACATCATACAATATAACCATTTCATCGCTGTCCTGCTCACTTAGTGTTCTCACATATCCATCCTTGCAAAGTTGAATAGAGGGCACACGACCCTAGTTCTCCCGATTTCTGTGGTGAGAGGGGAGGAAAAACTGAGAACTGAATCTGTAAGATGACCTTAGAGTTGGGTGTAAACTCAGAAACTAAGTGATTAAGTTTTCAAAAGGAATTCAGAGTCAGTAAAACAACAGGCTTTATTTTTTCTCCCTACTGCATTTGTCACTTTTGAGCAGGTAATTTTGGCAAATAGAAACTAAGACTTCCAGGGAAGCTAATGAGTTTATTCAGGAAGCACAATGTGAAATTAGTGACATCGTTTTTGAAAAATTAACTCTCTCAGACAAAGCTTGTAAAAATTGATTAACAAGCTAGTAGCGGCTGTTGAAAGGACATGCTTTCACATCTTTTAGAAAACAACTTTAAATTATTATGAAAGCATATACATATTTAGAATTAACACACATTTATGTACTTAAGTGTTCTTTTTTCCTCCTAATGTTCTATTTTCAGTTTCTGCAAATTTGTTCACGATTACATTATCTGGAAAATAGGACTGTGCAGAAGCAAACTTGGGCTGGTGATAAAGTGATCTGTGTCACCTGGCTCCATCAGTCTTTTCTTCCCTTTTTGTTGTTATTATTTACTGGCATTTCACCTGCAGCAAAACATAAGTTTTAAATGTGGACTTTATTAGGTGAGTCAGCCTAGAGAGGGTACAGTATTTCAAGAGCGGTACAAAATATAAGTATTCTTGAATTTTAATTTTAAGCAGTTTAACATATGTATGCAATGAAGGTTTATTTATTGAATTTGAAAAATTAATTTCTTACAGCCTTGAGTGTATTTTGCTTTGTCTGCCCCTGGGTTTGTACATATTGGTGTTTTATTCTTCCTTTTTAATATTTCAACAGGTGAGGCTGGCAAGAAGGCTGCTGATGATGTTTTACACCTAGAGGTCTTATGGAACCAGGACTGCATTTGTAAGTGGAACAAACAACTTTGGGGGATGGTTTAATAATTGCCTTTGGTAGAGCTTGTCTCACAGTCATTAAAAACTCCAGGCAAGGCTGCTTCCTTGATCTTCATTTCTCTTCAGTTGCCAAGCAAACAAACAAAACTCCCTTCCTGATAGTTACTTAGTTATCTAACCTAGAATGTCTGTGACTAAAGTCAACAGCTAGAGGTTAGAGGTTGGCAGACATTTGGATAATTGCTGGAATAAATAACTAGTCTGCTTTCCTTGTTTTTAAAAAATTTGAAATACTATAGAATTTTAACCTTATACCACATTAAGATTTCATTGTTAAAAATATTTATTGTGTTCACTCTTTGGTGAATGAAAAATATCATGTTGCCTAATTATCTTTGATGTAGGAAATGACTAGAGCATAATTAATATAAAAGATCTTGATTTTATTATTTAGGAAATGGTAAGGGAGTACTAAGCCTCGTCTAGTTTATAATTACAGATATTAGAAACCATCTATCTTTATTCCTCATTGAGTTCTATAACTAGATCTGAATTTAGATGTATAAAAGTGACATTATATATGAAGACCACAGAAATACATCATTTATAGAAAGTGGACAGCCAGCATTCACTTTTCTGTGTCAAAGGAATGCCCATAAGAATTGTTGGTAGGCGTCTAAATGTGGAGGTAAGTAATAAGCAGGTATTGACTTCTGTTGAGATCAATATCAAGATTTGTTGACCCAAAGAGGTTAAAATTGACTGAAAAGTGGGACAATAAATCTTGTTATTGACTAGAAAGCAGAAGTCAATATATGTATTATTATAAACATTTTTCTTTTGGTGTAGATGATAGGGGTGGAGTCATTTTTAAGATTTTAAATGCATATGGCCATACGTTTTTTATATCATGGTGGTGGTCAATACAGGCTCCTTGGCTTATTAGAAAGGTGGCTATTTACATGACATCAATCATATACCTGGTTCATTATTCGCCATTTCAACCATCTTTCTCCCTGTACATTAGGCCCTCTTATCCTGATTAATTTCAAATTCAAATGTGGATTACACAAGGTTATATGATGCAATTTTGTTTAAAACAAAAAACAGAAAACACTCTTAGCATTCATTTCTATAGAAAGCAGTTGACACCTTCCCAACAGCCTTACATTTTCAGGCAATGGAAAGACTTCCTTCTAGGCTGCACGTTGCAAGGTGACTCTTCCCCCAGGTGAGCTATTAGATTTACTGGATCATCTAAAAAGCACGTCACTTTTGAAGATTAAGACATTTTTTAAAAGTATATTTAAGAGGTTTTTTGAAACCACAAAATGTATGCAAGCTAGGTCATTTCTAAGATTTTCTATTCATCACCAACCAGCCATCCACAGAAAGCAAAATAGAAATTTTATTTTTCTATAGTCGAGAGAAGTAGAAATGGAAAACAATTTTCCATTGTTCCAAATGCTCTCATGTTGATAAAAAATCAAATTTCTTTACATCTAAGCTGAACAGAGCATTCAGGGCTACACTAAGTCTCTGTTCTGTAGTTTTGCCTGAACTGAGGTCTGCACACAGGCATCATGAAAGCATGAAATCCTAGAGGAAGATTCGGCCAGAACATCGATGTTTCAGATTACCAGCCCAAAATTCTTTTGTGCCTTGTGAATCTACCCTCCTATCTCCATCCCTGGCTACATGGTTATAATGAAGGAAAAACAAAGAAGTTTATTTCCTTTCTAGGCTCCTCCCAAAAGAGGGTACTTTACAAGCAGTATTCAAGTCCATAAATGCTCAGAAATCTGTTAGGGATGAAACATGAGAGATGCCTTGAATGCCTCACGCTATGGGGTGTCTCCAGTTCCTTAATACACCCCATTGTGCCTCACGGCTGGAGAAAGCGCTGCACAACCCATTTCCTCCTTTAACTGTGAATTTCCTTGCTTTTATGGCTTTCGATTTTAATGGTTGAATTACATTTACATCTACTTGTGCATTTGCCATCAGCATCCAAGTTCCAGCCTTAAAGCCTTTATGAACTTTGAGAACAAGTTTCTCATAAACAACCTCATTTGGTTTATCCACATAAATTCACACAATTCATCGTGCTAAGAAGCTCCAGAGACACCTCTGTACTAAGTGGCAGGTCTTTTCTGTTTTTACTGGTTTTAAGTACTTTACAATGAATCATCGCTTGAGACAAATTGGTAATTAATTTGCAATAATTTCAAAGCCACTGGAAATGAACCAAAATGTTGGTTAGCCAGAGGCATTGATCAGTTGAATTAAGTTTTAGAATCTGTGGTCTTTAGTGAGAAGGAAATAGTTCTATAGTGGGAACACACCCAAATAGTACAGAAGAGCCATCTAATCATATAACATATATCGATACTATTATAGATATGCATCCAGGTTTATACACCAAAACATCTGTGTTTTCACCATAAACACAGGAAAGTGCATGAGGCAAGAATGTAGCCAGAGGACAGCTCTGGATTACCACTCCAAGAAAAAATTATGCTTTTAATCTTACCAACCCCATTATACAAAGTAAACACACCTATCTTATCTATTTATAGATTAGATAAATTTTTCTACCAAAACTGAGAAATTTTACTTTGACCTTTTGCTACTTTTAATTATTGCTAAGATACATAATCTTGCCCTTTCTCTCATCCATATTCTTTCAGTAAAGGCCAGAAAATGATATAATCTAAAAACTTTGTCTTCTTGTAATAGGAGGGTTGCACTCGAACCTTCTTATTTATTCTGTAGTTCGCCTGGTCACAGTCTGCCACAGGTGCCTACTTATGGGACTTCCGCCATGGTTAAGAACCACAGGAGGCAGACCAGGACCATATGCACAGATGTAAAAAAGCTAACATCATTCCACAGTTAACATTGTTCCATTCTGAAACTATACCCAGTCATCAGAAAAGACATTTCTTAAGGTCTACACCCAAGTAAGGGGCGACTTGGAGAGGAGACAACAGGAACTTTTTGGAGGTTGGAAAAGAAATGAACAATTGGTAAAGGAATTTGCAGACCTGAAAAAAGATGGAATTATAAACCAGCAACGGAGAAAGCTAAAATCCAACCATGTTTTGTGTTGCAGAATCCTCCAAAAGCCTCAGCCTCTGTAGAAACAAGGAAAAGGGGAAAGAGACTCTGAGGAGGAGGATTGATTTAAAGTCTAGAAGTCAGAGCCCCTTCCGTACCTCACACAGCTGGGCATCTGCTCCCCTCTCAGTTCAATGAAAGAATAAAGTTCCATTCCCTGGAGATAATAAAGCAGAGGCTCTCTGTACCGGGAGTAAGGGTTAAGGTCAGGGGTTCTATATACTGAACTTAGAAAGCATATGTGCATATTTACCTGGCAGGGAAGATATCCTTATCACAAAGGTGGTTTTCCTAGGGCGAGACTTAAATGTTGCATTTTAGATATGTTGACCCTGTGATTTATACACATTTGGGAAATTTCTCTGCATAATTTGTGGTAGTGGGGGAACTGTGTTGGCTTCTCTCCTGGTTACAAAAAGAAAAAGAAAGAATATGTGAATGTCTGCATATGATCCATGAAATTGGGGATCCAATTTACTTTTGTGGTTTCCAGAACATAGGTAATCAGGCTTTCAGCCTAAGTAGAGGACTGGGGAATGGATTTCCCCCAAAAAGACAAAGAATACAATATTTGAGGTTCTTTAAATAAATGTCCTTGCCATATCTTCTGTAGTAAATACTTAAGTCAGCTAATCTCACACCATGAACTTCCAACCAGCCTTTAAATATGTATATATATGAAATAATGTATGTGGCTTATATATATATTTCTTAAATATGAAGTATCAAGGATCAGACAATGAAAAATTATAAAGCGAAATCCAAAACAGTCAGAAGTGAACACTACTTGGAGAAGAGAGACAATGAAAGGAGAGAAGTTGAAAAGAAAAAGACATCACTATGAATAATAATCATTAGCAATACAAGGAAACTATTACTGTGAAAAAGGAAAGAGGGCATGTTTTTAAGGAACACAGAGGCAACATGGGCTTGGAAAATACAATTATAATAGAAAAAATGTTTAAATTCAACAGAAGAGTTGAAAGATAAAGATGAGAAGATCTCCTGGAAGATGAAAATGGAAAATGAGAGGAAATAAAAGAACAGGATAAATATCAGTCACCAGTCCAGGATGTTCAATGCTCAGGTAAAAAGTGGTACAGATGTTGATCGCAGTGGCTCATGCCTATAATCCCAGCACTTTGGGAGGCTGAGGCAGGCTCATCACAAGGTCAGAAGATCGAGACCTCTCTGGCTAACACAGTGAAATCCTGTCTCTACTAAAAATAAAAAAAACTTAGCCAGGCGTGGTGGCACACGCCTGTAATCCCAGCTACTTGGAAGGTTGAGGAAGGAGAATTGCTTGAACCCAGGAGGCAGAGGTTGCAGTGAGCCGAGATCTCACCGCTGCACTCCAGCCTGGGCAACAGAGCAAGACTTTGCCTCAAAAAAATCAAACAAACAAACAGTGGTACAGAAACTACTTGTATACATCATCGAGGAAAAAAATAAAGACAATTTATATAATTTTTCCTTCATATGCTATACCTTGGCCAATCCCTGTGACTGTGTAAGGGGTTAGTCCTCAGAGCTCTGGCTGGCCAGGCCTCATAGGCTTTTACTATGAGTTCTTCCGCAGAGAAACTCTGACCTTCTCTACTCAGATACCTGTGCGAATTGAGATTCATGACTGCCACAAAATAATACCTTGACTTATATAATGCTTTAATCTTAAAATTTCTAAGTATTTGATGTGATGTGATTTGCTGTCAGATTCCTCCCTAGCGAAAAGAAGATCCTTGGGCTATTATAGAATCTGTAGCTTTATACTTTTCCTTTCTGGAAAAATCTCCATCTCGCAGCTTATAGCTACTTTTCTTCTCCCTTCTGACATCTTCTGCTGTTACTTCTTGACCGCTATCACCAACGACCAGTTAAACTGACACTTCTATTTTGGGGAGTGTAACTACACATGCACACCCAAACACACATACACACACACACATACACACACACACACACACACTCTTCCTCACAGTTTTGTTTCCATAAATAAAACATGAGTACACCTTAAGAGGAAACTTTTCTATAGCCCTGTAACCAAAATTAAATATTTTTTACAGGGTTTTGTAATGGTTCCCAGTAACAACCATAGTAGCTATTGTACGAGCAGAATTAGTTAATAGTTACTAGTATTTACTGAGCACATACTATATTCTAGGCACTGTGATATGAGTCGTGTGAGTTATTTCACTTAACAACCACTACCCTAAATGGAGCATGTTGGCTGGATGATTTTGATGGCTGTGCCCCATTATCAAAAAAAGGCATGAGAGATTGAACCAGCTCTTGTTTTAATCTGTATGATTATCAAGTAGAAAGAATACTAAGCAACTGAGAATTCTGTCAAGTTGAAAAGTCTACAGGACTAGACAAAAGGGTGTCCAAATAACTTAAGATCAAAAGAAATACAAATACTCAAATGAAATAGCAAGTTAGGTGGGGGCAACAGAATTTCTTGAGCAGCTCAAGGTTAAGGTTACTTAGATTATGAGGCCAAACTCTTTTTTTTCTTTTAATTTCGGTACCCATGAGATATAGCGACTGTGAATAGGGCTTTACACATCTCACTGGGTCCCTAGAAATAATTCATTCACCACCCTAACCCCTATCTCTTGATATTCACTCTTGACTACTTAGGAAAATATGCCCCAACGCTGCTTAGGATATTATAATTGTTTCCCTAGTAGACAATCATTTTCTTAGCTTGGAAGTTTTATTTATAAAACTAGTTAAGAAAATCAAACACAGTATTAATATCAGTATATATTAAGGAAGCATACTTGACTTTTGGGTATTTATAATGTTTAAGATATTTTAGTCTATTAGAGAACAGGTTAAATATGTGATTCAATTTTAAATATGTAAATAGGTAATTGACTTAGGCCTGTGAATTGAAGTTGAAATTTTATTTAGCTTATATAGTCATTGCAGTAAGTTTATATAGTATTAAAACATTTAAGATAACTTAAGGTTCATAATATTTCCAGGTTTAATTTATTAGAAGCATTAGAGGTATTTTAAATGTTCTGGAAAATTTTACTTTTAAATCACACATTTGAAGTATCTAAATAAGAAATCAAATACATTTAATTTATAAATTTGGTATAAAATGTTTAAAGGAGTTTAATTAACTAGTTTGTAAATGGAACTAAACATTAATCAAAGGCCTCATAAAAGTGATTGCTACATTTGCTAGACATATAAATACAAGATTTTGAACAGCTAAGCTTTGAAATTTTAAGTCTAATAATTCAAACATATTTTTAGCTAAGCTAAAACTCTGAATAATCTTTCCTGCATGCAGAAATCTGTCCTTGAAAATGTTGACATTGAAAAACTTCATTGCCAAAGCAAAACAGATGATAAAGAAGCTTTAAATTATATTCTGAAAGTTAAGACCTCCTACAATGATTACATATTACGAATGTCTTCAAATACTCTCAACTTTAGGCACATTTCATGGTATTGATACTGAGAAGCAGAATGGGGTAGCGTATTAAGTCCATTTTGATAGAGCCATGAAGAAATACCTGATACTGGGTAATTTATAAAAGAAAGAGATTTAGTGGATTCACAATTCCATATGGCTGGGAAGGCCTCACAATCACAGTGGAAGGCACAGGAGAAGCAAAGGCACATCTTACATGGCATCAGACGGGGGATCTTATGCAGGGGAACTTCCACTTTTAAAACCATCAGATCTGGTGAGACTTATTGATTACAACAAGAACAGTATGGGGAACACTGCCCCCATGATTCTATTGTTTCCACCTTCAATTATGGCCCCCACCCTTGACAGGTGGGGATTATTACACTTCAAGGTAATGGTTGGGTGGGGACACAGCCAAACCCTATCAGGCAGTAATCATCAGTTTGGGCCCTGGAGTCAGATCCATGCTGTCAGTACCCCAGTTGCTTCATTACTAGCTGTGAGATTCTGGGTAAGTGCTTAACTTTCTAAGATTCATTTTTTTGTTGTTTGAAAAATAGCTCATACACATAAATTGTTAAGAGATTTGAATGAAATAATGCTTACAAAGTATTTAGCAGATAGCCTGGCACCAAAGTAAAGGCTAAGTAAAAGTTAGTACTATTAAGAGGGGAAGTCTTCCACATGAAAAATTCGTATCCCAGTTTTCAAACAGATGCCCTTAGAAACAAAACATGATAATTACAAATTCAGTGAATTAAAGTTTTGCACCTGGTAGTGGATAGAGAGATTGTAAAACAGCTCCATTTTCCGGTGTATAGAAACCACAACAATCAAGATTAAAAAAAGGTGTTTTTTTTAAAAAAAATCAACAATAAGCTCTTTTGTCTTCTGATAGACACTCTTAATATATTCACTTCTAGAGGAATTATAGTTTTATAATTGCACCCCCAAATTGTATGACCTATTTAGTTTAGACCCTGCCTAATGTACTATAATAAAAGGAAATAAGAAAAGAGTGATAATATCCATCCCTAAAATTATCAGACTTTTTTGTCTTGGTAAAAAGGAGAAACAATTTAAATGTTCCTTAGTTATACTATAGAAATGGTGCTGTGAACCTTCCAAAGCTAGGTCATAAAATACAACGAATCTTCTGTCTTGTTCTCATGGAATTACTCACCCTGGGGTAAGCCAATTGCCATGTGGTAAGGACATTCAAGCAGTCCTATACAGAGGCCCATGTGTTGAGAAATGAAGGCCTCTTTTCTTGAACAACAGAACTGAGAGTTCCAGCCAATAGTCATGTGAGGGAACCATCTTGAGAGCATGTTCTCCAGCCCTCTTCAAGCCTTCAGATGATGGCATCCTCAGCCAACACCTTAACTGCAGCCTGATGAGAGACTCTAAGCTAGAACCACCCAACTAAGCTTCTTCCAGATTATTCATACTCAGAAACTATAAGATATAAATATTTGTCTTTTTTTTTTTTTTGATAGAGTCTCACTCTGTCACCCAGGCTGAAGTGCAGTGGTGCAATCTCAGCTCACTGCAACCTCCACCTCCTGGGTTCAAGCAATTCTCCCTGCATCAGCCTATCAAGTAGCTGGGATTATAGGCACCCGCCACCACACCTGGCTATTTTTCGTGTTTTTAGTAGAGATGGGGTTTTGCCATGTTGGCCAGGCTGATCTCAAACTCCTCACCTCAGCTGATCCATCCACCTCAGCCTCCCAAAGTGCTAGGATTACAGGGGTGAGCCATTGCACCAGTCATATTTGTCATTTTAATCCCTGCAAAAATCATGTCCACTGATACAATCAAGCATACACTGCTATGGAAAAAGAATTGTTTAAATATATTCATATAAATTTATAATGGATATGTAAATTTAACTGTCACAGTATAAAATATGTGAGATTTCAGAATAATGCATATAGTATGACTCAATTTTTGTTTAAAAAAACTAATTATCATTTGTTTGCACATGTTTGTTTGAGTATGGAGGAAGGTGCCAAATGATTCATACCAGACCGTCACTTTGGTTATCTCAGGAATGTGGGAAAGGAAAGATTATCAACTTTTCCTCATCAACCAGTACCTAGTAACACACAGCTATACCTTATTACTACTTCCATCATATGAAGAAGATATGCTACTTTTATAATTTTAGAAATTATAGTAAACTAAAGAAAAGTGGAAGGAAAAACATTCTATTTGGATAATAAAATTTTAATTCTGTTATTTTCACATCTCTTTAAATTTTGCAATGGCCATAAATAAATTAGATACCTTAGTTTAAAAAGTGTTTAATTAATTTTTTTAAATTGAAGGTAAACCATGAATGAAGCTTTAGGATACAGATAAACAACCACTTTTCTTAACAGGACTTCACTCACCAATGTGATCATGAGGTTTGTTCAGAGGGATGTTTGAAATGTGAAACTCAAACACATGCTTTCCATCAGAGTGCAGAGCATCTATAGTCTACAAAATAATAAATATTTAAAGCATTCTTTATATTTGGGCAGGGCTTGATGGGAAAGATGATCAAATACTATGCCTGAGAACTTCAGCCACAGAAAGGTAAAAAAAAAAAAACTGAGGCAATTATCCAACGAGTTCCTGGTTAAACTGGGAAGAGGTCTCAGCTCTCCAGTTCTGATCTTCTCAGTTGACATCTTATTTCAGAAATGCAAATTGGTAGAACTGAAAGAAATGTCTGTATATTGTAAACACATCTAAGATGAAGCAAACAAATACACACCAGATTTCATTGCTTAGTCCCTTTATATCAGTATTCTGTTGTTGTTGTTGTTACGGTGGAGAAAGTTCAGAAGATCTTATGAGGATCATTTTAGCAATGGGCAATGAGACAGTTTTGCTGAACTTCACTGGCAAACTGCAGATTTCCCTAGAAAACCATATGACAAGGCTTAGTTATCTCATGTTTTTAATTCTCTCTGCCCTGACAAAGTTAGATTCCTTAAGTCAACTTCATCCCCCAAATGAAACTTTAAAGACATAAGCATCCCTGCACCTTTTAAATGAAAACTCTGTTTTGAGGAAGGTGAAAGAAAAGACTCATTGACCGTGATCATCTCTTCTGAGCCAAGAGGTCTGATTCCCAGCAGAAGCTGTTAAAGTGAGAGGAAATGTATGAAGAAAAGGAAATATATACTTCCTAATTCTACTGCAAAGTTTGTCTCAAGTATCTTGTCCCTAATAGATAAACACACCTTTAATGAAATCTTATAATTCATTTTTTTTTTTTTGTTAGAAGCGGCAGAAAAAAGATCTGCTTTATTTTTCCCATTTAAATCTTTCACCGCTGGGACTGATTCAAACTTACATTCTTCTTAGGTTTCAATTGCCAACGTATGATATGCTTTAGATGACAAATCACTTCTATCTTTGTGATCTGTTTAATTCTCACAAAAGCCTTTTGAGTTTGATATCAGCCCTCTTTAACAGAGGCAACAGCCAAAGTGCAAAGAACTGAGTGATTAATTCATAGCCACTCAGTGGCATGAACAAGATTCACAGTTAGGTCCTCTTTCTCTAAATTCTACGTACTTTCTTCTCCTCTGCGTCTGCCTCTCATGCTACCGTCTCTTTGACAGCCATTGAATGTTTCACAAGTTTATCTTAGCCCCACTTCACCTCTGAGCACCAGCGCCAAAATCTAAAATGAAAAAGCAAACACATCAGAATTAGAGATTCAAGCAACTGTTGAGTGATAGCACCAATTATTGGCAGCCTGCCCACACCTTTGAAATGTGAGCGATTCTTCAGTCTACACCCATGCCTAAGAAAGGAGCTCTTGGGAAACGGGGTGACTCATTCCATGATGAGTCTGGACAAATAGAAAGGCCCAGGAGGCACTTGCCTCTAGGAATCAGGAGGTATTGACTTCTGTTGAAGTCAAGAGCAAGATTTATTAACCCGAGAGATAAATATTGACTGAAATTTTGGATAGTTCCTCCTTTTCTTCCCAGAAACCAGGTAAATTACTCAGACTGCCACTCAGACACTTGGAAACAGAATTTTCCTCCAGTTTTATGTCCGTTTTTAGTTATAGACCTCCTGAGGGAGGAAAATCTTTGTACTGTGTTTTAAAGAGATATTTAAAATCCTGCTAATTATTGCTTCATTTTTATCTATTCTAAGACTCACTGGCCAGAAGCCTTTTATTATACAGTAATAGGTTTTCACATCCTTAGGGCTTTTTTTTTTCTGTGGTCTTCGGTGTCTGGCTGTGAGTCCAAATTTCAATTCATCTCATGTGATAGCCTCTATTCTTTCCGCTCTATTCTCTCATCCTTAAGAAATAGTTTGCCTCCTGTGGAAACCCCTCCCAGGCCTGCAAATTGTGCAAGTGGGCCTTAGGATAGTTGTGTTCTAAAAGCCCCTCAATGCGATGCACTTACCACTAAGTCCTAGTAAATCCTTTTTTCTTCTGATAAGTTATTCACAGATGCCCCGCTCCAGAAGGTCTGTTCAAGTATCCAGGCCCTCCCTGTCCCTTTGCCCTGTGGCTTGAAGTTGTTTGAGTTTGTCTTCAGATATGGGTCAGGTTTCTTTTCTCTTCTTTCTTGATGACACGGAACAATCACCCCAGATAACCTGCTTTCCTTTCAGGTGTTTTCCCTTGATATGTCTTTTCTTGGAGTCATTTCCTTTCAGTAAAGTAGAAGGTATATCCTTACATTATATTAAAAGCTTCAAAACTGTAAATTTGCAAGGCTTCAAGAATGTATTCTTTTCATTTAAATATACTCCTTTCTGATCAGAAAGATCAATACCTTCCACAGCATGTCTTTGTTAAGCATGAGTATGTTTAAGGCTCTTATCTCCTTGACTCAAATAAATTACTAAAAATACTCATCCTTGTTACTTTCAAATACCATAGAAACATTTGTGGCATTAACACAGTGTATTGCAGCTTTTGGAGTTTTATTACTTTTCAGTTCTTTTTTATTATGTATTTAAACTCTAATCCCCTTTCTTTTCTTGAGATGATTGTGTTTGCCAAAGACCTGTATGGAAGAAGTTTGCCTTTCTTTAGAGGCATTTTCCTCCCACAGACTCATTCCTTCTGAGGTTGTTATGAATTTTTAACCACAGAAGATGTCACTACTGTTATTTTCTAATTCTGACAGTCACCCCTATGCGTTGACACGACTGAAGCACCTGTAATGTATCGAGTCCAGCATGCTGCCTAGGTAGCAGGCGGGAAGTCTTGATAGAAATGCTTCACTGAGATTTGACCACGACCCACGTTCTAGTGGTCAGCAATATTTGAGTATGTGACAATTATGCAGTGTCCTAAGATAGGTTTTAGGTTGCTTTTAGCTGATATTTGTATAGCACTCCTTCTTGCTTTAATGCATTACATTGTGCTTTTAGCCACCAAGGAAATGGGAAGGTACTGGCTATCAGCAATGATGTGCTTGGTGTGTCGTGCACAACCTGTGAATGGAGAATGTCTCTGAGAATGAAAAGAGGCTGAATCTTAGGGATACATTCACATAGGAATTTTCGCCTCTGAAATGAGCAGGAGATAGTCAACAGCAAGAAAGTCCTTGAAATTCACCAACAGAGATCCAAAGAGTCTGAAAATTAATCAGCTGCCACAAGGTGGCGAAATCACATTGATGTCCTTCTTACTGCTCTGTTTCCTCATAGAAACCGTTTAATGTCAACCATCTGAGGACAAAGGTGTCATTTCTACATTTAAATAAAAACCACTCATCACCAAGATTTATAAACCACTGCAGTGCATTCAGACAGCTATCTGGGTAACTGGATAGTGTGTGAATAAGTAAGGTTGAGACCGCCAAATAAAAAGCAGAAAGAACATTTTATTTTCTCATAGCTATCTGTGTTTCTCCCCATATTTGGTGTCAATTTGCTAAAGATTAAGAACAGAAAGCATTTAGGATCTATTTTAGAGCACGTTGTGGAAATTCTGCGAAGTGCAGTTTACTTTAGCTGTAAGGTGGGCACATGAACAAAGATGCAGATGCCATTGTAAATATTTCAAGTGCCATCACACAGAGAAAGGGCAGCATCTGGATGCAGTGGCCCTGTGTCCTGGGCTGCCGCTCACCAAAGCATGAACTCTGCTCTTATTGGAGTTTTCAAATCCCGGCATAACCATTTATATTTTGGGGGATTTCATTGAACACCAGTTGCCTTTTATTTTAAAATATTTGATAACAATACTTTAAAGTACTGTTGTGGAGATAAAACGAGTGAATTCATATAAACGTAGCTACTCCTAGCCAGGAGCACATTGTGGATATTAGACAAAGATGCCTCTCAGGGTACATCCATCCCTTCTCTAGGATGCAGAACATGGCAAGCAGAGCTTCCACTAGATCTAAGCTCACTTGTCCCCTTTCCTGACCATCCTGGTTCAGGGGTCACTGTGCGTGATTGTATGGCTAGGGTCTACATGTAAAGCACTTACAATGATGCTTGGCACAAAGAAGGTAAGCCCTCTAAAAATCATCATCATCTTTCTCATCATCATCATCATCATCGTCATCATCGTCACCACCACATCCCTTCTGGCCTTGTCTTTGTAGCCTTCCTATGTCTAGTTTATTCTACAGGTATATGAGAAATGTTATCTATAGATATGGTAGCAGGGAGAAACAATGCAGATCAAACAACTTTATAAACTAATATGTTGACCTGATGGTGAAAAGTACGATAAAAAATTATGAGTCAGAGTGGTATGAAAGAAAGACGATTTAAAAAATAAAGAAGGTGTAAAGGGTAGAACCTTTTTACAATGGTAGTTCCCCAGCCAACCCCCAGTGATAGGGGAGGCTCCCTTCCTCCCTATCCCTGCCTAGCCCAAGGCTCACTACAGCTGGTATTGGGACTTGGCTACAGGTTAATTTAGGTCTTTTGCTTTGTTTAGTGCGTTTTCAGACACCCATTTCTGAGACCCAATACTACCACATGACTTCCTAGGTGATGGCCTTTCTGCAGGACCTCATGTCAGCTCCCCCAGACATCAATTTACAGTGACTACTATACTCACTGGTAGATGGCTACCACGTATCCCTGACTGTCATTAGGAGTCCGTAAAGAACCACAGGCAAGGAACTAGTTAACAGAACCAGGCTCTGACAAACTACAGGGTCTCAAGGCACCTGTTTATCAAAAGAGCATTGCTACTTACTTTAACTGAGGCCTTAGGAGCAGTGGCAACAGTTGCCATGGGAGTGAGTACGTAATATAGGCAAGGTGTCTGGCCAGGACTCTTTCAGTCTAACAAACAAATACTAACACAGGGAATATGAAGAACGTGACAGTTTTGCTCTTAGAGTTTACATCTTCAGAAGACCTTGACTCATTGTTCATAAGATGAATAAAGGGTATTCACGCCATGTCATAGGCTACTCAACGTGAAACTTCCATTTTACTGATTTAGTCTCAGAATGCAATTGCTGACAATACGCACATTGATTGTGAAAAATGAGGATTTCTAAAATACTGATAGAATTTTTTATGGGGGAGGAAATTAACTTAGAAGTTAAAGCATGAATAATATGTTTTGATGACATAGGAATTAAGTCAGTTTTGTTGTTTTGGAACTGCTAATTTTCTACTCATTCAAGGGAAAAGAAGGCCTTTGTTTTCTGAAATAAAAATTTTCAAACTGTCAGGTTTTGTACAACAGGCCACAAGCCCTTTTGACATCATCTTTCCGGGAGGTGCTTTTGAAGTAAATGTGTTATTAGTACAAGAAAATCATGACTATCGTAAACAAACAATAACTATTAGTTTTTCCTGCGTATGTTTGACACATGGTTATGGAGCCATTGTAGCACTAAGCCACTTGAAATGTCATTGATCCAAAGCACAGCATTTTCAGGGCAGCTCTTGTAAATTCTTCCATAACAGAGTCATGTTGGGTAGTTTATGACAGGCTCTGAAGCAGTCCGTGGTAATAACCAGAAAACATACACAGGGCAAAAGGAGGAACATTCATATAGGTCCCAGCAGAAGTCAGAACCTCGTTCACAGGGACAGCATGGAATTAATATGATGCTGGGTGGGGCACCCTCCCAGAGGCATTCTGAGACCCTCACGTCAGCCTGAGGAACAGCTCGGCATTAGTAATATGGTGCTCACTTCCCTTCCCTTAATGGAATAGCAGCTTAGACAAGTTGATGATTGTAAAATAGGAGTGGGAGAGTCCCACGATCTCTACTCCAACTTCAGCAGAGCAGATCTGATTATCTGTTTTACACATTAGGCTTCTGAGAAAGACTGTTTAAAGAAAAGGCCTCCTTACTTTTTAAAAAAGTGATTTTTAAAAATTGCTCTGATAGAAAGGGTTGATGTTGGGAAACTGGAGAAAGGGAGATGAAGGAAGAATGAAACCAAGTTAAAACTAGAGGGTTGATTAATGCTGAGTCCTTGGGGCATGTTGCTGGAGAATGGGGAAGCGTGGGGTTTGAAAACCAAGTCACAGCATCCTGGCAGCTTTGCTGCATCCTAAGATGAAATTAATTTAGTTGATGAGGAAGAGGAGCAGAAAAACAAAGACAAAAGTCTCTCTCCTGAATGGAAATTTTAATCTTAGATACAGCAAGATTAAAATGTGGATTATATATTTTATCTATTATTTTTTCTTTGATAGAGCAACTGATTTATTCCATTTGTTATGGTTAATTCATGTGCCAAGGTAACTAGGCTAGGATGCCCAGCTCTTTGGCCAAATACTAGTCTAACGCTGCTCTGCAGGTGTTTTTGTAGATGGGATGAACATTCACTACTGACTGATATTAAGTGAAGCATATTGCCCTCCATAATGTAGGTGGGCTTCATCCAAGTTGGTGAAAGCCTTGAGAGCAAAACAAAACAAAACAAAAACAAAACAAAACAAAAAAACAAAACAGTTTTTTTCCAGAAGAAATTCTTTCTCATACTATAATATAGAAATCTTGCCTGAGCTTCCTGCTGGCCTGCCCCACTGATTTCGCATTGAAGATTGAAGCATCAACTTTTATCTGAATTTCCAGCCCATAGGCCCACTCTAGTAATTTCACATTTGTCAGTCCCATAATTGGGTGGGCCAATTCCTTAGAATAAATCTCTTTCTCTGTGCACACACACACATACACATACACACACACACACACACACATACACACGCAATGTGTATATACATATAATTGGTTCTGTTTCTCTGGAGAATCCTGATGCATCAGTCGTCTCAGAGAGGTTCTCATTACACTCAAGGCTTGTATAAAAGAAAGGGCATGATGGCTTCAGGTACCACATGGCCCAAATTCAAACCCAGGCATTACTACATATTGGTGAGGTCCTGTGTAAGTTATTTAATCGCTTTAAGTCCCAATTTTCTCAACTATAAAATAGGAGTAATGTTACTTATCTTTCTGGTATTGTTCTTTATGATAATTAAATGCACATGAAAGTACATGTTACAAAACTTGGCATATGGTAGCTGATAAACACATAGTAAAGAATGTGGATTATCTATCTATTATACTGAAGAACATTCAGATTATTTTACCAGCTATTCAGATCTGTGAATGTAATATCTCAGTTTCTGTTTCTAGACATAGTCAATTAAAAATAGCCTTTAGTATATATAAAATGTCTTCATATAAATTTCTTAAAACACTAGTGCCATGAAATTATTGAAGACAAAAAAGGTCTCAGATTGAAATAAGAGTGGTAGTCCGCCTAGTGTTAACACCCTCTGGGAGAGTCACATTTTACTTGAATATGTTAAAGATCCAGAAATTCTGCAGTTTCATTTACTTTCGAATAATAGTCATTCGGCCTATTTACAAATATTCATTTTTCCTTTCCTCCATGAGGTGGTCAGTTTTACCGCCTCACTCTTTGAAATTAGATGTGGTCATATGACTTGCTTTAGGGAAAAAAGGAGAGTGAAGTGACATGTGACGTTTCCTGGTGGAACCACTGGAACCACTTCCCTTCTCCTGTCTTGGACAGTGCAGAAGCATGACTTAGATGGAACTTCAATCAGTCTGTGTTGATGACTGACAACAGTGAGCAGTGTCTCCCCTCTACTGATCGGCTTTGGTATGGTACTCATGGTTGGAAATCAATGTGGTGTTATTGTATGCCAAATTTTGAGGCTGCTTGTTACTACAGCATAACTTAGCTTGTTTCGTGTCATACAGGATTTTGAAAACAAAAAAGTGAGGTGCTTGTATAACAATACTCTAAAATATGTGGCATGAGTTCCAGGGTGTGATGGTTAATATTAAGGATCAACTTGATTGGATCCAAGAATGCGAAGTATTGTTGTTGGGTGTGTCTGTGACGGTGCTGACAAAAGAGGTTAACATTGGAGTTCAGTGGACTGGGAGAGGCAGACCCACACTCAGTCTGGGTGGGCACAATCTAATCAGCTGCCAGCGCATCTTGGATAAAAGGAGGCAGAGGAATGTGAAAGGACTAGACTGGCTAAGTCTTCTGGCCTCCATCTTTCTCCCATAAAACTGGGTGATTCCTGCCCTCAAACATCAGACTTCAAATTATTCAGCTTTTGGACTCTTGAACTTATGTCAGTGATTTGCCAAAGGCTCTCAGGCCTTTGGCCACAGACTGAAGGATGCACTACCGGCTTCTCTGCTTTTGAGGTTTGGGGGACTGGGACTGGCTGCCTGACTCCTCTGCTCACAGACAGCCTATTGTGAGACTTCACTTTGTGATCGTGTGAGTCAATTCTTCTAATAAATTCCCTTTTGTATATTCCTCTATCCTATTAGTTCTGTCCTTTTAGAGAACCCTTACTAATACACGTGGTTAGGTTGCAAATATTGAGGAAACTGTTAACAAAACCTGAAAGAATAGCACAATGTTTTACAACATAAAAATATACGTGATAACAAAATCACTTTTCCTGGAATCTCTGTTAGTCAGCCTACTTTTGAAAACATTGTTCCAGAATGCTCTTTCCTTTCTCTTTGCATGTGAATTATTACCAAAATAAATAAGCAAATAAAATAGTTTATGAATGGACACGATTAACATTTCTTGCATAGGCTATGCATTTTATACTCACTTCTAGTTGCTCAAACTGCAATGACTTTTCTCCATCTTTGTCTACTTCACCCCATGCTATTCTTCGTGGTTTACTTAAAATGATACCACCTCAGTAAAGCCTTACCAGATTTAACTGCTTGTATTTAATTGCTCAGTCACATTAATTTTGAAGTATAACTTATTTTTTGCATTGACTATCTTCTGTCTAATAGCATGATTAGTTTACATATGTATCTCATCCCTACCAGATTACAATCTCCTTTAAACTTGGAACCATCTCATTGAGCTTAATATCTTCTACAGGATTTTGCACAAGATTTTTCATTTATATTAAACTCATTGATTGATAGTTCATGGAATAGAATTATGCTAAGGACTAATAATACAAATATTAATAATAACAATGACATAACTAAATTTTCTGAGCTCTTAGTCATGTGCCAGAAACTATGACAGATTTACATTATTATTTCTTTTATTCTTCATGTTAGACCTATGTGGTAGTTGCTGTTATCCCCATTTTATAGGCAGGAAACTGATGATGAGAGAGGGTAAGAAATTTGGCCAGATTCACACAGCTGATAAGTGACTACCATATTTGGCAAATGTAAGCCTAGATATTGGTCTCAGGTGCAGAAAGATAGATTTTCACAATTATACATATAGTATTGGCATGTACTAGTATTTCTCTTTTCCAATTTAAGGTCATCAACCCCAAAGTTTGGCAGAGTTGGCTTGGTACACACAAAAATAGGGATTGGGCTGGAAGAAAAAGAAACAATGAGAGGGTGTTAAAGGCAGAACAAGGCATACTTGGTAGAAACAGATAATCAGGCCATCACAGCTACCCTCATCCTTCCCCTCTCATAAATATGGAGAAGTAGCAAAGAGCAACAGAAGACGGAATAGAGGAGGAGGAGGAGGCGGGTTTGTTGTGCGTGAAGCACATTTTGCTGAGCCAGAGATGAGAGTGAAGCTCAGTGATGTCCTGGCTTCAGAACCTTAGGGATGTTGGTGGGGAAAATATTCAAATAGCATCATTGGATATTAGATGTTGAAAGAGCTAAGATAAGCTGCAGATTACTTTTTAATAAAAGTAGCTTTGGAAGTTGTCTTTGTCTCTTATCCTTCTTATTTGCTGTATTCATTGGAAACCCTGCCATTAGCATTAATTGAAAGAAAGCACCCAGTGTGCTTAAATCTTTGTCAGAGGAAAAAAGACTCTGGATCAAAGAACCAACATTATGCTCTGCTGAAAAGATAATCCTATTTCTGTGACTCACCACAATTGATTTCTTTGTGGATCATCAGCAATCCATTTACATACGACAGTTGATATTCAATGTAATTGTGGTTCAACAAGGGCTTAATGAATGCCTACTATGTGCTAGCCCAGGATCAAGCGCCACAGAAAACAAAAGTGACACAAGAAAAATGCTTCTCCCTTCTAAGAGCATGGAACTCATTTGCGACAGTAAAATAGCATAAGATATATACATGGAACCTCCGGAGGAAGCTGAGTAAGGTTGTCCACAGTAATGTGGGCATCATTAACAAAGGAGGGGCTAAAAGAGCAAATACAAAACTGTAAACAAAGTGTTTGTCAATATGGGCGGAGAAACTTCAATTCCAATTCGTTAGAATTTTGTTTTAACTTCAAATCATCCCTATTACAGTGTGGAATACTGACTGCGTCAACATCCAGAGCTTCCTCCTGATTCACAGAAAACATGAGAGACAGCATAAATGTAACAGTGAATACTAAAAGGGAATACTAGCAGATGAATAAGATAAGCATGGTATGCCTTATCGAAAGACACTGATAAATCTCATTTTATAGATAAAACTGAGACTCAAGGACATAAATCAATCTGTCACTTGTTGCACAGATGAATAAGCTGAAATTCAAACACAGATCATCAGATCCCAAAACTAGTTTTCTTTTATTCTGTTTTTCTCCACATTATTCTGGTTTCCCTGCCATACCCAGGAATAGCTAAGATTGTGTCTGGGAAAGACAGGAGAGTAAATATCTACCAAATTGCCTCAGCAGACCATCCTCACATTCTCTAAGAATAGCTAGAAGTAACACTGGTTGCCCCTGAGAGTCATTCTGTGATCCTTTCCTTATGACCAAGGTTGATTGGACCAGAAGTTGTATATGACATGGTTGAGACAATTGATGACCTTTCTCCCTATTTCATTCTTTGACCCTAATTGTTTCTTTCAGGGATGATTGGTCCCTAAACCAACGGAGTAAGGAAAAGAAATTCACTCTCAGATGAAGTGGTGGGTGTTTATTAGGAAACTGGGAAATGTCAGCTCTACGTGTTCTGCAATATGCTCTAATTATTCAATCCAATCAAAGCCTGTCTGTATAGAAAAAAATGCAGACTGGAAAGAAGCAGACTCTGTTCGTTTTGGAGGCCCAGCTACATGTCTGCCCTGGACTCTGTGAAATAACTGAGAGAAATTACCCTTTTCTGCTTAAGCCGACCTAGTGGATTTTAGTCACTTGCAGTGAACATAATTTGACCCAAGAGGAAGTATGTGGCTCTTAGTGGTTAAGTGAGAAAGCAATGTTAAGATAAGCAAAAAGGCTGAGTGGTTTAGAGAAACAGGACAAACAGTGAGATATTGAAGAGGTACATGGTTTAGGAAGTTAGGGTCCAAACAGGGAGTGAGCATCCTTTTATGCTACACTTGTCATGGAGTTAGTGGCAGATTTTCTAAGCAGGCAAAACTCTTAGAAAATGTGATTAGGATCTGGACAATAGCAGATTTGTCATCTTTGTTCACTGGAATCTCCCCTGGGTTAAGAGGGAGTTAGAATGGGTAAGTTGTTTACCATAGCCAATATGGTAGCCAATAGCAGCATAAATAGAGGCAGAATTTAATTATAATTGAAAAAGGCATTTAGTGAAGTGAAATGGGAGTGATGTGCATTATTAAAAAAAAATAGATATGAGACTTAAATATGTAAGTGGAAAGACATGGGAACTTTTCTTCCAGTTAGTTACTGTAAACAACTCAGGACTGATGGGATGGATGACAGCAGGTTGTAAAGCATGGAGACTACAGTCAGACTGTCTAGGTTCAAATCCCGGATCTGCTACTTGTTAGATCTGGAGCCATGGCTTAATTATTTTATACTTTGTAAATTTCTAAAAGAATAGCTGACAACCTGCTCTCTCTTGCTATGTAATATAACCAACCCAAACTTGTTGCCCTAAAACAAAGAGCATTTATTCTTGGCCACAGTTACCTGGTTTCTTTGGATATTCTTTGTAGTATCAACTCAGTGATTCTTCTGGTCTCAACTGGGCTTATCCGTGGGTCTACAGTCTGTGTCCAGCATCCATGCTCTTAAATTACTATGCCATGTGGCTTTACAAGCATAAACTGTATCACCTGCTGCTTTTTGCTTAGTTCTCTTACATATCTCTTACACATCTCTTACACATCCAGGTTAACTGAATGGAAGCTAATCTAGGACGGTTTGACTGAGACAGATCTCCTTTATATGGTCTCTCAAGTACAAGGTTAGCTCAGGCTTTTGGTAGGAGCCATATGAGGGAGAGACAGCAGAAATCTGCAAGGCCCTTGTGGCCTGAGCGCAGAACTGGCACAACATCTCTTCCACTGCATTCTATTGGCCAAAGCAAATCTCAAGATCAACTCAAATTCAGAGTTTAGGAAAACAGACCTCACTGCTTGACAGAAGAACCAACAATGTTATACTAAAAGAGCAGTTATAGGACTATCTGGGTGAATTTGCATTCAATTTATCATAATGGGGATAATAATAGTACCTGATACCTAGTGTTATCTTGAGGATTAAATGTGTTAATGTATGTAAAGCCCTTAAAATAGTTTCTGACAGCTGAGCAGTGTTATATATATGTGTTTTTGTTTTAATCCTGATATCTTAATAGACCCAGATAGGACAACGATTTGTCACCTTCTTAATATGGGGAACAATGATTTTTTTTAAGTCATATCATGATTTTTAAAGTCATATCTTAAAATGTGAGCCAAAGAGTACCCATTATTAAGATGGATCATTGCTTTCCGGTATTCAAAACTGTAGGAGAGGCAAGAGTTCTAACCCCTAGTTTTATTTTTATCAGGGTGTTGCTATGACTTCTGGCAAGATACCTGATATGCCCAGGCTTCTGCTTCCTCAGTGTAAAGCAAAGTTTGGACTGCATGATCTTAAGTGTCTCCTAACTGCTAACTGCTAATGAATCCTGAGAAGAATATTCTCCCCAATTTTATTCCAACAGCTAGCTAATGGGAAAGGGTGAGTCCTTTTATTACACTGATGGCTTTTAACAAAAAAGAATGCCAGATGTAATAACCAGGAACTTAAAGCGACCAAATTGACCTAAAACAATTTTCTCAAAGTCAAATTGTTGGAAAGCATAAATTGTTCAAAAAAAATCATGTAATATAGATTTTTAAAATTTTAGTAATTTTGATGCGCTTGAAGAAATTTGTTAGCTTTCATGAGTAATTAAGCCTTTTTGTCATTTTTTCCCCACAATTTTCAGGGGAACAAAGGTTCTTTTTCTTTCTCGTTTCTAATTCATATAGTCAATTGCGTCTTTTCTGCTCATTTGTCTTAAAGTTAATTATTCTAAAAATCAGTGTTTCCAACTGCCAGTTAACATTATTTTATAATTTTGAAATTTGTTGTAATTTTTAGATTTTTTATCCATATTTTTATAACAATTATACTTCTTACTGTGTAATTTCACTTTTTAAACTGTTTAGATTTATTTTCAGCCAGTGATGTTAACTTCATTTTCTTAATCCTATTTTGTGTTCCATTTTGGTTATACATTTCTTATGTATTTCAGCAAATTTTACAGAGCGGCAGTTTTACTACTCAAGGTTGCTGTCAGATTGAAGCTGTAATGAAAAACATGTAAAGTCTCAGTGTGAGCGTCTCAGACAGCTATAAGCTTAGGCCAAAATTTGTTGACCTAACAATGAATAAAATGTTTCATGGGTAAAACTCTTGATAGCAGTTGGCTCTGGACCCCTGGTAACTTCACTGAAGAAAGCTAGGAAAAGAAATATATACCAGCTTTTCTGATCCACTTAATCGCTACATCAGTTTGATAGTTGAAAGCCTTTATGATTGAAATGAAAAAATGCAGAATGTTCTAAGTCAATGTAGTGATTAACATAACTTTAACGATGTCCAGTAACTTTATTCTTCAGAATTATCTTTTGCCACATCATGTCTTTAATTCTGCAGATTTCTTGGAATATACAATTGTTACAAAAGAACAAATGACTAATTAAAACAAATTTAGACTAGGTTGGTTTGAGCAGTTTGGTACAAATTCATAAAAGTATTGCCAAATCAGAAAAGCAAACATAATTGGATGAAAATGCATCATAAATTGAAAACAGAAGTTTAAAAAACAGATTTAGACTAGGTTGGTTTAAGCAATTTGGTACAAAATCATAAAAGTATTGCTAAATCAGAAAAGCAAACATAATTGGATGAAAATGCATCATAAATTGAAAACAGAAGTTTAAAAAACTAGAGAAAAATCTTCCAAATCCTGAAAAAAGAAAAAAAGCCAATACAATTCTAAACACCTTCCACGTTATTTCCATATTAATAATACATAAATAACCAATTACAGAAGAATAATCATGTTGTATTATGTTTTACTAGTTTGGTTTTAGACAAATTGTTTTTGACCAAATTGGCAGCTAACCAATAGAAGCAGTGATTTGAGCCAATACCCTTTAAATGTGCTAGGGTGATTCATGGTGCTATTTTAAACAGACTGAATTTGATCTGGGTTTATTGACACGATTTATCTCAAAATCTTCAACTTCTTGCTCTTTGATTCTAGAATTTCTTTTCAGTTCTGACCTCCCCACGTGTCTGATGTTGGAATTCTGATTGCTGGCCTCTGCTTTAATTTACATCTAGTAAGAACTAGATCAGGTTCTTGGCTTTCTGCCTTCATCATGAGTTTTGTTCATTAGCTCCTTTTTCTTTATTTGGAACCAAAATGGTCCAGGGTGCTCACCAAAGCTCTCCCCCTTGTTACTTCTAGTAGTCACCCGCTGTGATGAGGCTGATATCTCAGGGATTCCCACAGTTCTCTCTGGCTCCTGTAATCAAGCCAGGGACTCAGGGGCTCCAAGATCTATCTTCCAGCTTCTTATGGGGTAGACATTCTTATTTCTTCCCTCGGATCCCTAAGGGTGAACCAGTTGGAAGCCCTGCTGGTATTATAACCACCCTTTCTGATCTTACCTTATTGGACCAGGAGTAAACACACCTTAACAAATTGGGTCAGATTTTCTTTACCTAGTGTTTAGAAGACTGTTCTTGATATGGTTTGGCTGTGTCCCCACTCAAATATCATCTTGAATTTCCATGTGTTGTGGGAGGGACCCAGTGGGAGGTAACTGAGTCATGGGGGCAGGTCTTTCCCATGGCGTTCTCATGATAATGAATAAGTCTCAAGAGTTATCTGATGGTTTTAAAAACAGGAGTTTCCCTGCACAAGCTCTCTTCTCTTGTTTGCCACCATGTGAGACATACCTGAAATCTTGTCCTTCTCCCATGATAATGAGGCTTTTCCAGCCACATGGAACTATAAGTCCAATAAAACTCTTTCTTTCATAAATTGCCCAATCTCAGGTATGTCTTTATCAGCAGTATGAAAATGGATTAGTGCAGTTGTCATCTTTGTAAGTGACTAGAATATCAAATATAAAGTCAGATGCTGAGGATGGGAAGGCATTTTGCATCATGTCAACCAGTAAGTCAGAGAAAGCCGGTTGTTGCTTGTAACCTCGGAAAGATATTTTATTCTTCGTTAAGCAATATTCCTTCATGAATAATCTATGTCAAAAGGTTTGACATTTATTGTTAGCCAACAGAGGCCAATTCTCACTGAATTGTAAACAATGTGTATCTACAGTTTAGTGACATGTTTCTATTTAGTATATTCATGTGCACAGTAACAAATTAAATACCTACAATTGTTTATGTACTTTAAAAAAATTGTGATGAGGGCCAAAGGTCTACTTATTTACTACTATGCTGACTAATGGGATGACAGGTTCAATCATACCTCAAATCTCAGCATCAAACAATATACTTTTGTAGCAAACTTGTGTATGTTCCCCCTTGATTCTAAAATAAAACTTGAAAAAGAAAAAAAAGCAATAACAGAATTTACTGTCTTAACCATTTTTAAGCATATAGTTCAGTAGTGTTAAATATATTCACAATGTTATGCAACCAGTCTTCAAAACTGTTTTCATTTTGCAAAACTGAAACCCTATACCCATTACACAACAGCTTCCTAGTCTCTTCTTCCCCTCCCCCCAGAAACTACCATTCTACTTCTGTCTTTATGAATGTGACTACTCTAACTACCTGATATAAGTGGAATCATATGTCATTTAGTATTTGTCTATTGTGATTTTCTTATTGCTTTTAACATGATGTCTTCAAAGTCCATTCATGTTGTAGCATGTGTCAGAATGTCCTTCATTGTTAAGGCTGAGTAATATTCCATTGTATGTATGTACCACATTTTGTTTAGATTGCTTCATTTCTTGGCTACTACGATTAATGCTGTAATGAACATGGGTATACAGACAGAAGGCAAATGTTTAAATGGAAAGAAGGTAAAAGGATACATAAAGAAAACTAGAGACAATAAACAAAGAGAGATTCCCCATCCCTTTCCTACTCCTAGTTATCACCATCTATTGAGATCCACTTGCATTTCTGTTCTTGACTTATATGAGTCACCTCTGCACTTATATAAAATAAATTCTCCTTTTTTTTTTTTTGCCTAAATTAGGTCAGACTAGTTTCTCTACTTACAGCCAGCATCTTAACTAATATATGGTTAGGAGAAAATCTCTGCAAATAAAGACAAGTTTAAGTCATGACAAATATTTCTTTTATTCTGTAAATAAGAAATAAGATCAAATTTCACTATTGACAAAGAAATTGCAAACTGCAAGAACCATCATAAGCTGGGACTTTTGCAACCTCCCAGACCTTTAATAAGAAGCTGAGAAAAGTAGGAAAAATTCCTCCATGAAACCCAAGAAGGAAGGTTAATGATATTTTAGATTTGGTTATTCTTTTTGTTCTGCTTTTGCTTCAATTTTTTACTGTCTCCCTGCAAAACCAGAACTGTCCAACAGGGATTGAATTTTCTGTGGACAGTTTGTCTTTCATAAGCTTCACAGACAAAATTAACCATCAAGGGAAAAATAAGATGACATTATTATTTTTGCAAGTTCAAAATTGTTCTCACAAGTATCTATTGTATGTCTCATTTTTTTTCTTAATCCCTTGCCTTCATCTTCTTTGAAATTACTGCTATAAAAGTTAAGATAATACATATTACTAGTATCCCAGCATCCAAACAGAAGAGATTCTCTCATTCCACATTACACAGAAACAGTTGAAACAAAAACAAATTGCCACATAATCTCTCTCTTATTCCTGTCTTGTGGTTTTCATAAAGATGTTAGCTTGAAAATTTCATCAGACCTGAAAGATACTGAGTGATCTTCTCTTCAAAAAAAAAAAAAGGTAGTAAACCTTTCTTCAAAAAAAATAATGTCTATATTTATTTGACCCAATCTTCTATCCATTTTCTCCAAAGTAATTTCAGTATTCAGACCTTGACTCCCAACTCCCACAAAATTCTTTGTGTTTCTGCCTCTTCCTTTCCCATCAGTCCTCTCAATAATTTTCTCAGATGACCTGCTTCTTTTTCTCATCATACTTTGGCCTTGTAGTCTCTTTAACCTGCTTTGTATTTTTTTTCCCCACACTGTCTGGATAGTTTTATTTTAAAAACTTGATTTCTAAGAGATGGTACTAAAGAGAGGATATATGATAAAGAAGGGAAAGGAATATATTTTTAAAGGTTTCTAAGTGCTCATGCTGGAGTTCTCCCTCTGTGCTAAAACACAGCAACCTGAATTTATGGCATGCTTACAGTTTCATATTGAAAAAGCATAAAGATCTATAGAAAACCCCTCCAAAACCTCCTTAAAAAAACTACACATTGTTGAATGATGACGTAGTTGAATGATGTTAGCAGCCAAATCATGCATTGAGAGAGAAATTAACATTTAACTAATATAAACATCCAGGAGGACTGTACTCCTGTGAACTTTCTTTACATTGGACTCCTTGTCTGGCTAAACTTCTTATACTAAGTCAATGTAAGAAAATATAACATGGGGTCAAATAACTTCTCTTAAATGACCTTTCCCCAGGATACTCTCTGAAGAATTATTAAAGATTTAAAAGTTAAATTTGCATTTGGCTGTATACAGATTAATTGAATTCAACAATAAAATGTCCTAGTTATATTTTTGTATATGTTCATGCCCTGTTTAGGCTAGAAAAATTGTGTAGCTTTTCAAAACAGCTGCCTAAATCATATAAAATTGCTTTGACTAATTTTAAAAAGCCATTCCAGACTGGGACAGTAGCTCAGGCCTATAATCCCAGCATTTTGGGAGGCCAAGGCAGGAGGATTGCTTGAGTCTGGGAGTTTGAGACCAGTCTGTGCAACATGGCAAGACCTTGTCTCTACACAAAATTGTACACTAGTATTTTTTAAAAACCCATTTTATGTCTGCAATTGATGACATATTGTCTAGTCAATATTCCCATTTAGTATGAACATGTAAAGGCAGATGCTGAATCTCAGCCATCATAGCCTCTGTCAAAGCTAAAATGTATAGAAAAACTACAAAATTTATCATTCAGAATTTTATCAATATTTATTTTGTGCATTGTCACTAAAAACTTACAGGGAAGGAGTCCATCAAGACATAAACAACTTCTCTCAAAGAACTCGTTAGCTTAGTTGGAGAGATTGGATATACATGCATAAAAGAATCATTAAAAATACAACATATAACCTGGTAAGTGTAAAAATGTCAAAAGAAAATTGCAAACAAAAATTCCTATAGAGATTCACACAAAGGAAATAGTCATTGATATGGATCGATGGGAAAGTCCCGAGGAGGTGTAAGGCTGAGCTTGGAATAGTTTGTAGGAATCAGGGATGCAGGAACTCGGAGCAGGGCATTTACAGGTGCATGACAGTGGGATGGAGAATATGATCAGAGAGAAAAACAAAATCATTCTCATCCTGCTTGAGGAGAGGAAAAAAGGATATAGCAGTGTATCTACACAGGAGGGTTCTCAAGAGAAAAAGAAAAAAAAAAAAACTCATCTGACTTCTCCAATAAGGAGGAAATAAGCTTCTCAACCAGTTAACTAGCTGCAGAGACAGTAGGGTTCTCATTTGGTTCTGTTTTACATAGAAAAAGAAACAGATATCTACCTAACTAAAGCAATCGTAATGACTGTCAACAAATATTACAGAAACGTGTATGCATGTTTGGAGTTTCTAAGCTAAAGAGGTATTTAACAAAAAATAAAAATAAAATAAAGCAGATACCCCTGTAGTTTATCAGTGGCAATTTTCTTTAAGGAAATACACTCACACTGAATATGTTTCTTTGACTATGCACAAATACACACACATCCAGGCTAAGTATAAAGACTCTACTGCTGGTATTTTATTTGTTATTTTAAAACACAAGATTGAGATTTGTGAGTAGAACTTGAAATTTAAAAATCAAGAAGCAAAATTTAATCAGTAAGAGAGTTGAAAAATATTTTTTGTGCACCTTCATTAAAGATTAGGCTTAAGACTGCCCTCACAAAGCATAAAGAATAGTATTTCCTAGACCTGATGCACTTTATTCTCATAAAGATCTTCTTGGATTGGATTATGTATTCACCTAAGGGTATGTGGTTGTGTGCTGGTGCACAATGCCATGAGATAAATGCACCACGTCTTTCTGGAGGTACAATTTTATCTAATGATTTGGAAGTAGGGCAAGTTAAGTAATTTAATAGTAAGTAATTGAAGACATACTTTTTATATTAAAGCACATACAGAAAAATTATACTGCAGAATACAAAATGCTCCTGAAATTTCATGGGAAAAATATGAGGCATCCAGTAAATTTCCCTCATGGTTGGTTGCATAAGGAATTTCCCGCACAGCAAGAGAAACAAAGAAGGCTACTTCACAGAGTTTCAAGCTAGTTTACTCTTCTTACTTTGGGAGAAATTTGTACAGTAAAGTTGCTCTACTAGATTATTTCTTCCATACTTACATAGCCTGCTTTTTAGTTAATCTATTGGAAGAGTTGAAAGATAATTGATCATGTAAGGTTGTTTTCCAGATTTTAAGGACAAGTTTAGTAACCCATTCTAATGTTATGCATGGCCTCCTGGGCTTCAGGCTGGTGACAATACCTCCAATCCCACCTCCATCCTGTTGAGTTGGTCCTGGGTCCCAAACAATGCTTCCTAGGGCTGCGGGTAATGCCAGACAATCAGTTCAGTCTGCACCATTAACCTCCAGGGATTAGTAGCTCTCTGTGCAATTGAATGTTCCCAGATTAGTCCCTGTGGTGAGCCACCTGCCAGGATTCAGCACTTCACAGGCAAGCTAAGAAGCTAGTAAAAGATTTAAAGCTCAAACTTGAGCTGAGCAATCAGGATATTTTCTCCCACAATTTACAGCTACTGTGGCATGACCTAATTTCTTATTCCCAGTTTTATTTTCCTTAAATTTTGAGGATTGATTTACCTGATAGAATTTGTTTCACAAAAATTAATGGAAGAAACGTCAACTTTCCTGTCATAAAAATGGAAAACATACTGCAATCCAACATAACCTTTAAGCTGTTATTAAATTCCCATATATTAACACTTAATGCTTATCGAAAGAAGAGTTCTTAGAGTTATGCAGGCAAGAGCTGCCATTCATTTGTGTGATAGAAACACCCAGCCAGTAGCAGAAAAGCATGTGGGGAGAGCCACACTCTACATAGAGTGTACATAAAGTATACAAATTGTAAAACCTAGTATTGATTCACTGTAGGTTGGCATACTGATGTATAAAGTGGTATAGGGCCATCAATTTGCATCCTGAAAAGGGGATAAGTGTTTTGTTATCAAATGAGATAGAGCAGGAGGGAATAAATGGAAACTATCCATGCCTCAGACAACTAACACAGACAAAATATATGCTAAAACCATTTTAAGACAATGGATATCTGGTAACTAAGAACAGTAAACCCAGAGAGATGAGAAGCAAGTAAGATGTGCTCTGATTTTCCCAGTTTAGCGCTTTAATTGTTTTGGGAAACCATCGTGCATGAAGAGTAACCTTGGGTAAAACCTGTCAACTCTCTGAGAAAACAAAGCTGAAAATGTGAGGAAAACAAAGTGGCTAGATTTTGCCAGAGAGAATATTGGTGAAAAGAGAGCTACACAGAGAAAAAAACTCCGGAGACCTTAAAGGGTCCTCCTCAGATACTCAGCAGAGTACCAGTCAGTGCATGAGGTAATATCCCGTGGATGGGTAAAATCATCCCGGACGATTGCAGAGAGCAATCTTCAGTGTTCGCATACACCAAGAACAGTTCCTGTTTTCGTCACCCAGACTGGAATAACATAATTCATGGCACATTGGGTGCAGTGATTCAAAAGGGTCTTGCTTCAGTAATGGGAAATAATTATCCATACACTGAATGTTGACCTGCTCCTATGTTTAGTAGACGCTAAATCTTCTTTTTAAAGTTCTTAGAAGAAAGACCTGGATGGATCAAACTATTTCTTAGTAACTGATAGTTTATAAGAATACAAAAATATCTTGCATTGAACAAAGTAATATTCACGATATCATGCATCCAGTCAAAGAGTAAGAGGCATGCAAAGATGTTGGAAAACACAATCCATAATGAGAAGAAAAGTCCATTAAAACCAATCCAGAACTGACACAGATATTAGAATTAGCTAACAATGACATTAAAACATTAATTATAACTTATTATTGCTGGTTTTTGAAAAAGGCACAAAATGAATATCTAAGGGTGAAAACTACAAAATCTGAAATAAACAGTTCTCTGGATGGAATTAATGGTAGATTAGACATCACAGAAAACGAATGAATTTAAAGGCACAGTAATAGAAACTATCCAAATTGAAACTAAGAAAAATATAAAAGAACATTAATGATTTGGACAATTTCAAGCAGCCCAATGTTAGGGTTATTGGAGTTCCTTAAAACACAGTAAAAATATTTACAAGAAATAATGGCTAAAAAATGTTCAAAAATTTTTTTAACAAAAACTATAAACACTTACATTTAAGAAGTTCAATGCACTCCAAGCACAAGACATTTGAAGAAAACCATATTAAAGTACTTTGTAATCTAATTATTTTTTAAAATTTATGATAAAAAATCTTAATAGGAACTGGAGGAAAAAAATCCTCATGTACAGAGGAATAAAGATTAGAATAGTTACATATTTCTCATCAAAAACAATGCAAGAAAAAAGAGAGCAGTGAAAAATCATTAAAGTACTAATGGCAAGAGCAAACACAAAAATCTACCAATCAAGGATTCTCCACTTAGAAAAAATACATTTCAAAAACAAAGGTAAACTAAACATTGATTTTTAGATATACAAAAGCTGAAAGAACTCACCAGTAGATTTACACCAAAATAGATTTTAAAGTACTCTAGGAAGAAGAAAAATAACATCAGTTAAATAGTAACTGCACGGGTGAACATAAAAAAGTTTTAATATTTAAATCTCTTTAAAAGATAATTGATTATATCAACAAAAGATAACATCGTATTGAGAGTTAATAACATGATTAATAAAAAATATAAAAACCGTAGCATAAGGGAAATTTATACTATTAAAAATTATTATACATGAAGTGATATAACACCACTTGAAGGTACACTATAATAAATGAAGGATGTATAATATAAACTCCAAAGCATCAACTAAAATAGCAAAGAGTTATGGTTAATAAGCCAACAGAAGAGATAACATGGAATTAAATACTAAATTCCTCTAAAAGGAGGCTGAAAATAATGAATAAAGAACAGATGGAAAAAATATAAATCAAATAACAGGATGATAGACTTAACTCTAATGATGTCAATCATCATATTAAATTTAAATGTTCTTAACACTCAGATCAAAAGGCAGAGAGTGTCAGATTGGAAAACTTGAAGGAGAGAGTACTTCCTAATTCACTTTATGAGGAGAGTATTATCCAGATACCAAACCCAGACAAAGACATTAGGGGAAAAAACTATAAGCTAGTATTTCTTACGAAAAAAATTAGTAAATCAAATCCTAAAGTATATAAAAAGCAATTACAGACCTTATGCCAGGAAAGCAAGTTGGCTTAATATTCAACCATCAATCAGTGTAATTCTCCATGTTAACAAATTTAAAAAATAAAGCCTGATCATTCAATAGATGCAGGAAAAGCATTTGACAAAATCTAGCATTCATGCCTGATAAATACTCTCAAAAAGCTAACAATAGAAGAAGACTTCATTAACTGTACAAAGGACAAAAGCTACAGTTAACTTCATACTTAATGATGAAAGATGGAATGCTATCTTTTCCCCTAAGTCAGAGACAAAAGACGGATGTCTACTCTTCTCTTCAACATTGTATTAGAGAGTTTGTAGCCTGTGGAATAATGCAAGAGAAAGAAAGAAAAGCAGTGGAAAGTATGATTGGAAAAGAAGATGAAATTTGTTTTGTTCATAGATGACATAATCACCTTGGAAAATATGATGAAAACTACACATAAGCTACTAGAACTAATAATGAATTTGGCAAGTTTGCAGGATATAAGATCAAAATAAAATGTTTATTATATTTCTAAGCATTCTGTTTGAATCAGAGGAGAATGTTTTGTAAAACACAACAAACTGATTCTAGAATTCAAATAGAAATACAAATAGGCTAGAATAGCCAAAACGACTTTGAAAAAGAACAAAGTTGAGAAGCCAGAACTATCCAATTTCAAGACTTTATTGTAAGTTTACAGTAAACTTAGCTGAGCATGGTGGCACATGCCTGTAGTTCTAGTTACTTGGGAGGCTGAGGCAGGAAAATTACCTGAGCCCAATGTTTGAGGCTGCAGTAAGCTATGATTACACCACAGCACCCCAGCCTGGATGACAGAGTAAGACCCATCTCTAATAAATAAGTAAATGAATAAAAATTGCAGTAATTAAGATAGCATGTGTATTAGTCTGTTTTCATACTGCTGACAAAGGCATACCCGAGACTGGGCAATTTACCCCCCCAAAAAAGGTTTAATTGGACTTACAATTTCACATGACTAGGGAAGCCTCACAGTCATAGCAGAAGGCAAGGAGGAGAAAGTCCTGTCTTGCATGGATGGCAGCAGACAAAGAAAGAACAAAGAAGACGCAATAGTGGAAACTCTTGATAAAACCATCAGATCTTGTGAGACGTATTTACTACCATAAGAACTTTATAGGGAAAACCATGCCCATGATTCCATTACCTCCTAACAAGTCCCTCCCACAACACGTGGAAATTACAGGAGTACAATTCAAGACGAACTTTGGCTGAGGACAGAGTCAAACCATATCAATGTAATATCAATGTCATGAGAGACAAATAGATATATGGGAAAGAATGCAGACCACAAATAGACCCACACATATATGAACCACTTATTGACAAAGGTGCAAAGAAAATTCAATGGGGAAAGGATAGTTTTCAAAAACATGCTGTTATAAAAGCCTGCTTATCCACATGCCAAAATAAATTTTAAAATACCAATGCATACACAATTTAATTTATATAAAAATTAATTCGAAATGGATCATTGACATAAATATAAAACCTAAAACTGTAGAACTTCTATAAGAAAATATATGAGAAAGTCTTTGTGACTTTGGGTAAGGCCAAGAAAAAAATTAAAAATTGATAAATGAGACTTTATCTAAATTACAAACCTGTGTTCTTGAAAGACATTGCTAACTAGATGAAAAGCTAACTTCCTACTGCAACAAAATATTTGCAAGTATATGTCTGATAATAGGCTTGCACCCACAACATACAAAGAAATCTCGAAACTTGAAAATAAGAAGTCAACTCAATAAACAACTGGGCAAAGATTTAAACAGATGCTTGTCCAAAGAATGCATGAAGACAAATAATGGTCAGTAGGCATGTGAACGTATATATAGCATTAGTCATTAGAGAAACACAAATTAAACCACAAAGATATATCATTATATACCTTTTGGAATGACTAAAATTAAAAGGACAGAGGCAAAGAGTATTAATAAAGACTTGGAGAGACAAACTTCTATACACTGTTGGTAGGAATTTTACATAATATCACCACTTTGAAAAACAGTTTTTCCATTTCTAAAAAAAAAAAAAAAAAAAAAAAAAAAATTAAACATATGACCACCATATGGTCCAGCTATTCCACTCGTAGGCAGTTACCCAAGAGGAAGGAAAGCCTACGTTCTTATAGAAAACTGTACTTGAATAAACATCCAAATGCCCATCAACAGATGAATGGACAAATTATGGAGTATATATCCATACAATGGAATATTACTCTATAATAATTAGGCTGAATGAAAGAAGCCTTACTGCAAGAGAATACATACTATATGACATCACTTATTTAAAATTATGGAAAATGTAAACCAAGCTATACTGACAGATCAGTGGTTGTCTAAGTGAAGATGGGAGAGTGTTGGGAGGGAGGGATTACAAGGGGCATAGAAAACTCTTATAGAAAAAGAACATGCTAATTATGTTATTGTGGTGATAGTTATATAGGTTTCTACATATGTCAAAACTAATTAAATATGTTCAGTTTATTTTATGCCAATTATAAATCTTTTTTTTTTTTTTTTAATTAAGAGAGGATAAATCAACCCTTCAAGGAGTACAGTTCTACCTGTCAAAAATAGTTTTCTGTCTTTGGATGCCATGAATCAGACACATCCATTTGGCTGTATCATTGTTGGCCTCCTAAAACCATGGTGCCCCTATCCACATGGTGAAAGGATAGAGACAGAACAACCCGGCTCCATATGGATATTATACAATTCTGAGTGGAATTGTAGAAACTCCACTTTGTCGAATTTGTAAGTAAAAAACACATAGCACATTAGAAGTCATGAAATTCCACAGGTCTTTATCTTTCAAAAGAAAATATTTAGGACATATGAGTAGCTGTTGCTTTATTTTAGTAGATTTTAAATAAATACATGGCAGTAGTTCAGGGTAACACCTGCCAGTGCAGCAAAGGCCAACAGCTTAATCTGAGTCACCAGAGTAGCATGAGCAATTTCAGTAGTTTATCCACAACGCAGAAGCCATTTATTGCCCTTTGCAGGGCAATAAATTGATTTTGCTACCTTGAAAAGATGTATTACTTAAATTGTACAAATATGATTTACAACAATTAGCAGCAGTGTAATTCTTAGGCATTGAAGCCACCTCAAAATGGGCAACACACAAACTACAGTTTCTAACCCAGCAGAAGAAAATGAATACAAAATTTTACATCAGCTTTTATATTCTTTGGTTTTCCTTCTAGTATACAATACAAAAGTATTTTTAATATAAAATATTTACAATTTTTCTAATATATGTGATATGTATTTGAAAAAATAAATGTTATTTAATCCTATTATTGTGGGTATCAATTTTAGCACACTTATTCCTTTCATACTATTATTGCAACCCTAGAATGCTAATTGGCAAAGAGATACACTCCCACTGCTATGCTCTGACATTGCAAAAGGCATTGCCCAGATCATCTTGCTGAATTATGGCACCTGTAACGTCAACAGGAGATATCTAAAGACTACATAATTTGAGACTTATTTTTAAGTGTCCTTCATGATTGCTTTCTGCATTGTTGAATGACAAAAGCTGAGGACTATGACATGACATGACCATCACCATACAAACATGGAATTGCCTACCGCTGCTTGAAATTGCACAATAAAAATTTATTCCTTGAATTAAACACTGAGCTCTCTGTAAGGTAAAATGTTTTTAAATTAAACTTCATTTTAATTATTAGAGTTTTAAAGTTTATTTTAAAATTTATTCTTATGAAATTTTTAGTTTATTTTTTATTTGGTTTACTATTTATTTCAGTTAATTTAGCTGAGTTTTATAAGAAAATTGAAACATAGAGTGCCCATATGCCTCCACAGCCCATTTCCCCCATTGTTAAATTAGCACCTTACATTAGTATGGTACATTTATTACAATTCATGAACTGATACTTACACATTGCTATTAACTGAAGTCGATACTTTATTCTTATAGCCTTAGATTTTACCTAATGTCCTCGTTCTGTTTCAGGATCTCATCTAAGATGATACTTTGCATCCAACCGTCTACTTCTTTAGGCTTCTCTTGGCTGGGTCAGTTTCTTAGATTTACCTTGTTTTTTTTTTTTGTATTTTATAGATGTTGCTACATTGGACTTCTTTGATGTTTTTTGAGTTGCATTGGGGTTACAGATTCTTTGGAGGATGACCCAGAGATAAAATGCCATTCTCATCACATGGTATCGTGGCTATGTGCTATCAACGTGATTTACCACTCTTGGTGCTCACCACCTGGCTGTGGTCGTGCTTGACAGTTTTCTCTGTTTTAAAGTTTAATCGTTTTTCCTCTTTTTCATAATGGAATGAAGAAAATTCAGTCACAATGCACCTAATGAGTGAGGAGTTATGCTTCATTTCCTTGATGACAGTAGCTACATAAATAATTTGGAATTCTTCTGAGTAGGAGATGTGCTTCTTCTATCCACGAATTTATTTTTTATTTATTCATATCTGTATGGGTCCATTAAGGTCTATTTTATAGTCTAGGTTATAAACCAATGCAACTTTATTTTGTTGCTCAGATTGTTCCAGCTTTGGTCATTGAGAGCTCTTTCAGTTGGTCCTGTCTCACTTTAACATACAACTGTAATTATGGGTTTGTGAGGCCTTGAAAAACACATTTGCTTACTTTCTAGAGCTATAAGATGCTCCAGGATTATCTTATATATCTTTTGTTCTAGTCCCATTTCTCCATAATGACATTTTCTTCTTTTATTGGAGAATGTTAGAAACCCAAATCAAGAGCTAGATATGCTTGTTGATACTGGAGTGTCATTAATATGGGCCCCATCATCTGACCAGATCAAGGAACTGTATGTGTATATGCTAAGGCATAGATTTATAAATATTGTGTATGTAACTATCTGTATCCATATTAAGCTACACATGGGTTCATTCTGATGTTCTCCACTCTGGCAACATACATCACTGCAGCCTTTTACCCTTGCTTTTACCCTTTAGATATGTAGACTCCCATTAAGGTGTCGAGCAACCTGGCTCACATCATACACCATCCACTTGGTTAGTTGCTTACTTGCAGTATACATGAATAGTGGCATCAGAATTATTAACCTATACCTTAGTTTCTTGTGCCTTCAGTGTTGCTGACTTTTCTGATTTCTAAAGCTACTTAGGTAGGCACCCTTTCCCCCAGCTCCCTTCAATAAGATTGTTTCATGTGTTCAGAATACAATTAGGTTGTTATCACATTCTGCATTCTATCCCGGGTTCCCAAAACCTCTTAAATTCTTTTTTCATGATTGCATACATCAGGGTTCACTCTTCGTGCTGTAAAGTACTTTGGATTTTGACAAATTAATGTATAGTGTGATGTATCCACCATTGCAGTGTAGGATAGAATACTGTAGTATCATACTGTATAGAATACTGTATAGTACCATATAGAATACTCCACTGTAAGATGGATCTATCACACTGTGCATTTGCACCACTCTAAAATCCTGTGAGCTTCAATTATTCAGCTCTTCCTTCTCTTCCACCAAATAACCACTGGCCACCACTGATTTTTTGCGGTCTCTGTATTTTCGCCTTTTTCAGAATGTGACTTAATTGGAGTTATATAATAAGTCGTCTTTTCTTACTGGCTTCTTTCACTTACAATATGCATGTAAGATTCATAAATGTCAAAAAAGAACGAGATCCTGTCCTCTGCAGGGACATAGTTGGAGCTGGAGGCTATTATCCTTAGCAAGCTAACACAGGAAAAAAAATCAAATACCGCATGTTCCCACTTATAAGTGGGAGATAAATGATGAGAACACTGAACATATAGAAGGGAACAACACACACTGGGGCCTATCAGAGGGTAGAGTTTGGGAGGAGGGAGAAGATCAGGAAAAATAACTTCCTCAAGTTTACCTAATTTGTTGGCAGGTAACTGTTCATAGCAGTCTGTGATGATCCTTTTTATTTCTGTGATAGTAGTTCTGATGACCTATTTAATCGTCATTATTTTTAAAATTGAGTCTTTTTTTTTTTCCCTCCTAGTTAATGTAAGATTTGTCATTGTATCTTTTTTAAAAAAAAAAAAAATCAACTCTGAGTTTTATTCATCTTTTCTATTGTTTTCCTAGTCTCTATTTTATTTACTTCTGCTCGCAAATCTTTATTATTTTCCTTGTTTTGCTTACTTTAAGCTTAATTTGTTCTTTTTCTAGCTGTTTCATATGCAAAGTCAAGCTGCTTTTTTAAAGATCTTTCTTTTTTTAAACATAGATATTTATTGCTATCAACTTCCGTCTTAGAACTTCTTTTGCTACATCTCATAATTGTTTATTTTTTATGCTTCCATTTCTATTGGTCTCAAGAAATTATCTTTATTTCTTCTTTGACCCATTGATTGTCCAGGAGGGTATTGTTTAATTTCCACATATGTGTAAATTTTTCACTTTTCCTGCTGTTATTTATTTCTAGTTTCATATCACTGTGGTTGGAAAAAATATTTGTTATAATATCTATCTTCTTTAATTTGTTAAAACTTGTTTTGTGGCTACTATGTGATCTATCTTGGAAAATATCTGTGTGTACTAGGAAAAAAACATGCTTTCTGCTGTTGTTAAATGGAATGTTATGTATATGTCTGTTAGTCCCATTTGGTCAAGTCCACTGTTTACTTGATTTATCCATTGTTGAAAGTGAGGTATTAAAGTTCCCTGTTACTGTTTTCCATATTTCTCTTCAGTTGTGTTAATATTTTCTTTATATATTTAGGTACTCTCATGTCAGGTACATATGTATTTAAAATTGTTATGTCCTTTCGATGGCTTGACCCCTTTATTACATAATGATTTTCTTTTTCTCTTGTTTTAGTTTTTGACTTAAAGTCTACTTTGTCTGATATAAGTATAGCTTATAGTCCCAGCTTCCCATTCTCTTTCAGTTACTAAAATATTGTATGCAATACCTTTCTCTATGCTTTTACTTCTAGCCTATGTGTCCTTAAATAAAAGTAAGCCTCTTGCAAGCAGTATGTAATTGGATCTTTTAAAAAAATTCTTTCAACCACTCTGTCTTTTAATTGGAGAATTTAATCCATTTACATTTAAGGTAATTATTTATTAATAATGACTTACTAATGCCATTTTGTACATTGTTACTATTTTGTAGTTTCTTTAATCCTTACTTCTTTCTTGCAGTTTTCCTTTGTGATGTTGATTCCTTTATCTTTATCTTTATCTTTGTCTTCTGTGTATCTATAGTAGGTTTTGTTTGTTTGTTTGTTTGTTTGTTTTTGGTGTGGCTACTATGAGACATAAAACATCATATATTTATATATATACACACAACACACTGTATGCTTTAATTTTTTCTCTCATGCAACAATCTTGCATGTTCTTCACATGTACCCCAAAACCTAAAATGCAATAAAAATTTTTTTTTCTCCCCACATTTTATGTACTGATGTCATCATTTATCTTTTACATACTGTGCATCTATTAACAAATTATTATAGCTATAATATTTTAATACTTTTGTCTTTTAACTTTTATACTAGAGTTAAAAGTGATTTATGACCCATCATTACAGTATTAGAGTATTCTGAATTTTTACTCTATTTTCACCTTATAGTAAACTTTAATATATTTTCTTGTAGTTAGCATTCTCTCATTTCAGTTTTAAGGCCTACATTTAATATTTTTTGTAAAGCATATCTAGTATTAATAAACTCCCAAACTTGTTCTTCTGGGAAAGACTTTATTTCTCTTTTTTTTTCTTAAGGGTAGACTTGCTGAGTATAGAGGAAATGACTTAGTATCTTTTTCTTACCCATCACAAGGATCATAGCTGGCAACCCTATAACAAAAGACAGATTAACAACTGAAAAGCATAACAAATTTATTTAACCAAAGTTTTACTTGACTTGGGGGCCTTCTGAAATAAAGACTCAAAGACCCAGTACGAAATTGTATTTTTATCCTACTTCTAATAAAAGAAGCGAATAGTTGTGGAGAAACAGGACTGGACAAAAAGAGATGTGATCTAATGGTAATAAACTAGGGAGGACTTCATCAAAACCTGTTTGTTCAAATGTGTTCCTGTATGACATTCTTTCTTCTCCAACCACCCCCCGCCCCACCTCAAGGATGTGGCAGAATACATAATGTGGGGAGAGAAATTCTAGTTTCTATGACCCACTGCAGCAGAGAAAGGAAGATAGAAGAGTACAGGGAAGGAGAAGGTCAGAGAGCGACTTACAAAGTGACAAATTTGGGGGTAGCATTTCCTGAGTCCTTACACTGAATTGTCAAGTTTTTGTTTTCATTCAGCACATTGACTCTATTATCCTACTCTCTCCTGCCCTTCAAAGTTTCTGCTGAGAAATACGCTGATAGCTGCATGGAAGTTTCCTTGAATGTAATTAGTTGCTTTAGAAATTACCACTTTTGTCTTTGACTTTTGAGAATTTGATTCTAATGTGTCTCAGTAAAGACCTTTTTATATTTAGTCTATTTGGGGTTCTTTGTGCTTTGTAAATTTGAATGTTCATTTTCCTGTCCAGATTCGGTAAGTTTTCTGTTATTATTTATTTAAATTAGCTTTTGCCTATTTCTCTTTCACTGCTTCTTCTGAAACTCCCGCAATACATATATTGGTTCATTTGCTGGTGTCCCACAAGTTTCATAGGCTTTCTTCACTCTTTTTCATTTGTTTTGTTATTGTTGTTTCTCTGACCGAGTAGCTTCGAAGGATCTGTCCTCAGGCTCAGTGATTCTTTCTACTGCTTGGTTGAGCCTGCTTTTGAAGCCATCTGTTGAATTCAGTTCAATCATTGTGTTCTCTGCCTCCAGAATTTCTGTCTGGTTCTTAGTAAGTTCTGTCTCTTTGTTGAACTTCTCATTTTGTTCACATATTATTTTTCTGATTTCATTTGGTGTCTATTTGTCTTCCTTTCTAGCTCACTAAGCTTTTTTAAGATAATTATTTTGAATTCTGTATCAAGCATTTTGTAGACATTTATTTCTTTACAACCAGTTATGAGTATTTACTTTGTCCCTTTGGTAGTGTTATGTTTTCCTGATTATTAATGATGTTTGTTTCCTTGCAATCATGTCTGTGCATTTGAAGAAATAGACATCTTTGCCAGTCTTTACAGACTACTTTTGGCAGGAAAAATCCTTCAACTAGGCAAACAATCTGTAGGTTCTGGGTAGGCTGCCTGGCAGGTTCCTTGGGCTGGCTTGCTGCTAAAATCTTTGGATGGGCTGACTTGGTGCTTCGGTCAGTTGAAGGGTGGGCCTGTGCCTGGGTCCACAAGGGTGACCCTGGGACCCAGGATCTACCAGAGTAGGCCTGGATCCTGAGGCCATAGTAACTTGCTTGGTACCAGGTCCACTTGGAGAGCCAGTCACCTCAATCCCCACAGACAGTCCTGAAGTCTGGGTCTACAGGGTAGTGGGAAGAGGCCTGACACTGTGTATGCAAGGACAATCCTGAAGTCTGTGTCCACAAGAGTTAACCTGGCTGGTACTAGGATGTTCTTTGAGTCTGAAGCTGCAAACAGCAGCCTGGAGCTTGAGAACAAAGGGTTTATAGATCCTTGGTTTATAAGGCTATCTTGAAACCTGGGAGTATGATGGCTAACCTGGAACTGGGGCAGACCTGGAGTCTGAGTCTCCAGGGGCAGACTGAGGCCTGGGCTGTGAGGGTCAACCTGGAAACTGGGGTCTCAGGGGCTGGTCTGGAACCTGGGCTGGTCTGGCCTGATGCTAAGGCAGATCTAAAGCCTAGAAGCACAGGGGCATGCCTGAGCCTGAGAACATAGGCATTGGCCTGGTGATGGAGCAGGCTTGGAGTCTGGGACAGCAGGAGTGGGTCTACAGCTTGGCAGTTATAGGGCTGGCTGGGTACTAGAGGGGCCAGCTTCACAGTGGGGTTAACTGGAGTGGACCTGGTGCTGGGTGTGAAGTGAGCACAGTGAAGTCAGGTGCTCATTTTAGTCTCTTCCCCACAACCTAAAGGTTATCTCTCTCCGTGCTGTGCTGACTGGACTTAGTAGAGGGGTGATGTGGGTCTTGTGAAACTGTCCTCCCTATCCTCATCCATATGACTTTTTCTATTTCTGTGCTATACCCAGGTGCTGTAATGTCTCACATGGATTCCTTAGCCCTTGTAAAAGTATTTTTGCACATGGTTATTTGTTCAAATTGGTGCTCCTGCAAGGGGAAGAGTGCTAGAAAGTTCTATTCTGCTGTCTTCTGGATGTCACTCTCTGCAGAATATATGTTTTTAACTAATCTAAGTCTACTTTTAAAGTATAGTAATCAAGACCATCCTGGTCAGCATGGTGAAACCCCATCTCTACTAAAAATACAAAAAAAAAAAAAAAAAATTAGCTGGGCATGGTGGTGCGTGCCTGTAATCTCAGCTACTCAGGAGGCTGAGGCAGGAGAATTGCCTGAACCCAGGAGGCAGAGGTTGCGGTGAGCCGAGATCGCGCCATTGCGCTCCAGCCTGGGTAACAAGAGCAAAACTCTGTCTCAAAAAAAAAAAAAAAAAAAAAAGTATAGTACTTCATTCTAGTGCAAGTACTTTATAACAAATATTCCCAATTCTTACTTTCTATCTCTGATAATATTTTTGTCATTTGTTTCATTTATTTATATACTATCATCACCCAATACATTGTTACTGTTATCATTATAAACAGTTATCTTTTAGATCAATTAAGAATAGACAAAATTAAAAAAAAATTATTTTACATTCACTCAGTCCTCCAACACCTTCTTTCTTTATGTGAATCTGAGTTTCTGAGCTATCATTTTTCTGTACCTGAAGAATTTCTTGCTGCATAGTCTACTGGTGATAAATTCCCTCAGGTTTGTTTGTCTGTGAAAGTTATATTTTTCCTTCACTTTCGAATAACGATTTTGCTGGATATAAAATACTAGGTTGATGTTTCTCTTCTTTTAACATTTTGCTTTATTTTATTTTCTTCTTGGATGCATGATTTCTAAACAAAAGTCTGATCTAATCATTCTTTGTTTTTCTGTAGTACAATTTCTTGTTGTTTTTTGTTTGTTTGTTTGTTTTTTGTTTTACAATTTGAGTATGATGTGACCAAGCATAGTTTTTTGTTATTTATAAGCTTCATGTTATCTGAGCTTCCTAGTGTTATAGTTTGGTGTCTGTCACTAATTTTGGAAAGTTCTGTGCCTTTATATTTCAAAGATTTTTCTGCTTCATTGTTTCTCTCTTCTTTCTCTGATAATCCAATGATATGTAGGTTTTACTTTTAGAAATTGTCCTACAGTTCTTGGATTTTTCTCTTCTGTTTAATTACTACTATCCTGTTTTTCTTTGCATTTTAGTTTGGAAAAGTTCTACTGATATATATTCAAGCTCACTAATTCATTTCTAGGCCATGTTCAGGTAACCGATTAGTCCACCAAAGGTATTTTTCAAGTTCTAGCATTTTCTTACGATTCTTTCTTAGAGTTCTCATCTGCTTACATTCCATTTGTTTTTGTGCATTGTACAGTTATTAAAGCCTTTAATATATTAATTATAATTATTTTAAATTCCTTATTTAATAATTCCAACATGTGTGTCATATTTGAGCCTGAACCGGATGTTTACTTTCTCTGTTCATACTTTGTGTTGTCTTCCTTTTAGCATGCCTTGTAATTTTTGTTGAAAGTTGAACATGATATATGAACAATAAAAATGATTGCAAAAATGAGTAATAGGAACTAAGGTAAATATGTCTTTAGTGTGAGATTTTATCTTAATCTGGCTAGAGCTGTAGGTTCCAGAGGCTTTAAATTAATCTAATGCCCTTGTTTTTGTCTCCCCTCTTGACCTCAGTCTTCACTAAGTACTTCTCAGAGATAAGCTGTGTCTTGTAGTTCTTCCTTCTATAATCCACTGTTACGCTGAAGCTCACTGGTGTGGTGGTAAAGTGTGGGGGAGGGGAAGCATTAGCTCATCTTATGATTAAATCTCAGTCTGTGTCCCTGGTCTGTGACTGTCACAAGTGCTTCTTAGGTTTTTTGTCCCCCCACCTTTTTTCACTGATGAGGTACTAAAACAAGAGAAATGTATTTTTCCTCAAGTAGGATAAGGCTCCTGTAAGGTTTTTTATCCTAAAAAGTACGTCTTTGTAATGGAGAACACGCTGGTGATATTTTACAATTGTTACTCTAACTCTCCATTTGCCAGTCATGAGGTCTTTTTCAGAGCTTCAATACGGGGACCTGACAGGGTTTTCAGAGTAAATCTATAAAAATGCAGGCCTCCCCTGAGACTGTGCCTTGGAGCACTTTCTCACTGTCATACTTCCCCACACTCAGCCTCCAATAATTCACCAAAATATGATTCCGGTGGTTTCTCTGCTCAGTACGCAAATTTTATTTGTGACTGTAATTTCACATGTCTCTCAAGATTTCAGGGTGGTAGTGTTCCCTGTGACCTTATATCTCTGATGAGTCTAAGGAAAGTAATTAATTTTCAGTTTGATCAACTTTTTTCCCTTCAATTATAGAGGACTGAATAATCAACTTCTTATTTTAAGAATGGTAGTGATGTTTTCCAAGCTTTTTTTCATGCTGGATCTGATTTCAGAAGTCTATATAGGGTAATATTTATAAAAGCAACATTCTAGAAGAAATGTCATGATAAATCCTTACACTTAATATATACTGGACACTGTATTAATTATATTGGTCTGTTATTTAAAAGATAAAACATATCTATAAGATAGTTGTCAGAAAAACTAGTATCCAATACTGTATGCTTTTTACCAAGTCATGCTGCCTCATGTTTCAGAAACTTTGATCTCATATTTAAATAGAAAGACTTGCAAAAAAATTTTTTTCAGCAGAAAACATTTTGGTCAGCAAGACTAAACTGTATTAATTATTGAAACACTGTTTGGCAAGCAGACTCCATGTTGAGAAAAGGCCTTGAGGTGTCTATCAAACTCTCTCTTTTCTTCTATTTGGTCTTTAAATGAGTTACATTTTGCTTATGCACCTTGAGAATTAAATTGGGATTTTTTTTTTTAAAAATGAAATGACAGTTTATTTTTTTTAAAAAAGGTCAATGCTAAGCAACTGGGAAAATTTGCTTCTTTAGAATATATTTCAAATAAATAAAAATTTGAAAGTACAATTGCCAGGACAGAGAAATCCTTACTAACATAAGAGAACTGTATCAAAAAAAAAAAAAAAAAAAGTCACAACATATGCAACATATGGCACTGTATTTTCTTCAGAAAAGCAAGCCTCCTGGGACCCAGTTCTTTGATACTAATCACAACAGTAATTAGAGATAATGTTGGTTAGTGTTCATGAGTGTTTTCCATGTTGAGTACAAATATACAACTAACTAAGGTGTCTTCCTTTTCCCATGCTGTTGGTGGCCTGACAAATTCATCTCTAAGGTTGGTTTTACTATTGCTGATGCTAGAGACTTGTCACACACATTTCCAGTAATGAAACTGGAAAACTCTTTATTTGAAAGCCTTTCTTTATAGTTTCTTGATCTCTAAATAATAGTTCTGAGGTTTGCATAAAAGTCAAACAAATAGTAGGAGATTTTAAAGCAAACTTGAGCATGCAAATGTACGTTTGGCAGGTAAGCATCCAAACAAAAGAACTAATTTATATTCAGAAACACTGGTATTGAAATGTTAGGTGGATCAAAACTACTTTGTGACTGAGTTGTTTTCAAGTGTCAATGGGAAGATTTTAATCAGAAGAGCATGGGCAGTGTTGGTGGCAGATTTTTGTGTTGTAAATATAGGGGCCAGTCTAAGTAGGCTGGAAGAATATGGTATGGGAGTCTATTAGGAATAAAAAACAAAAGGGATGGATTTTTTTCTGACATTTTTAAACTTGTATTTTAAGTTCAAGGATACATGTGCAGGTTTGTTACATAGGTAAACTCGTGTCATGTGGGTTTGTTGTACAAATATTTCATCACCTAGATATTAAGCCTAGTATCCATTAGTTATTTTTCCTAATCCTCTCCCTCCTTCCACCCTTCATCCTCTGTTATGCCCCAGTGTTTTGTTTCCCTCTATGTGTTCATGTGTTCTTATCATTTAGCTCCCATTTATAAATTAGAACATGTGGTATTTGGTTTTCTGTTTTTACGTTAGCTTGCTGAGAATAATAGCCTCCAGCTCCATCCATGTCACTTTGAAGAATGTGATCTCATTCTTTTCTATGGCTGCATAGTATGTATGATGTATATATGTTACATTTGCATTATCCAGTCTATCACTAAAGGGCATTTAGTTTAGTTCCATGTCTTTGATATTCTGATAGTGCTGCAATGAACATATGCATGCATGTGTCTTTATAATAGAATAATTTACATTCCTTTGGGTATATGCCCGGTAATGCGATTGCTGGGTCAAATGGTATTTCTGTCTTTAGGTCTTTGAGGAATCACCACACTGTCTTCCACAACTGTTAAACTAATTTACACTCCCACCAAAAGTATATAAGCATTCCTTTGCCTTCACAACTTCTCCAGCATCTGCTATTTTTTGACTTTTTAGTAGTAGCCGTTCTGACTGGTGTGAGATGATATCTCATTGTAATTTTGATTTGCATTTCTCTAGTGATAAGCAATGTTGAGCTTTTTTCATAAGATTGTTGGCCACATGTATGTCTCCTTTTGAAAAGTGTCTGTTCATGTCTTTTGCCCACTTTTTAATAGAGTCATTTGTTTTTCTCTTACATATTTCAGTTTCTTATAGATGCTGGATATTACACATTTGTCAGATGCATAGTTTGCAAAAATTTTTTCCCATTCTGTAGGCAGACTTTTTATTCTGTTGATAGTTTCTTTTGCTGTGCAGAAGCTCATTAGTTCAATCAGATCCATTAATCATTTTTTTGCTTTTGTTGCAATTGCTTTTGGTACCTTAATCACAAAATGTTTGCCTGTGCCTATGTCCTAAATAGTATTGTCTATATATATAGTTTGGGGTTTTATATTTAAGTCTTTGTTCCATCTTGAGTTAATTTTTGTATATGATGTAAGAAAGGGATCCAGTTTCAATTGTTTGCCAATGGCTAACCAGTTATCCCAGCTGCATATATCAAATAGTGATTCTTTCCCCATTGTTTCTTCTTGTCAGGTATGCTTAAGATCAGATAGTTTTAAGTGTGTGGCCTTATTTCTGGGTTCTCTATTCTGTTCAGTTGGTTTATGTGTCTGTTTTTGTACCAGTACCATGCTGTTTTGGTTACTGTAGCCCTGTAGCATAATTTGAAGTTGGTTAGTGTGATGCCTGTAGCTTTGTTTTTACCCAGGATTGCCTTGGGTATTCAGGCTGTTTTTTTGTTCCACATAAATTTTAAAATAGTTTTTTTGTTTTTTGTTTGGTTGGTTGGTTTTAGTTCTGTGAAGAATTTCAATGGTAGTTTCATAGGAATAGCATTATTGAATGTATACATTTTGGGTGTTATGCCCATATTAACAATAGTGATTCTTCCTAGCCATGAGCAAGGAAAGTTTTCCATTTGTTTGTGTCATCCCTGATTTCTGATTTCTCTGAGCAGTGTTTTGTAGCTCTCCTTATAGAGATTGTTTACCTTCCTAGCTAGCTGTATTTCTAAGTATTTTTTATGGCAATTGTGAATGAAATTACATTCCTGATTTGGCTCTCAGCTTGATAATTGTTGGCATATAGAAATGCTAGTAATTTCTGCACATTGTTTGTATCCTAAGACATTGCTGAAGTTGTGTACCAGCTTAAGGAGTTTTCAGCTGAGACTATGAAGTTTCCTAGATATAGGCTCATGTTGTCCGCAAACAGGGATAATTTGATTTTCTCTCTTCTTATTTGGATTCCCCATTTATTTCTTTCTCTTGCCTGATTGCCCTAGCCAGGACTTCCAATACTATGTTGCATCAGAGTGGTAGGAGAGTGCATCCTTGTCTTGCGCCATTCTTCAAAGAGAATGCTTCCAGCTTTTGCCGTTTAATAGAATGTTGGCTGTGGGTTTGTCATATATAGTTCTTATTATTTTGAGGTATGTTTCTTCAATATCTAGTTTATTGAGAGTTTATAATGTGGATATTATTAAAAACAGTTTTTTCTGTGTCTATTGAGATGATCATGTATTTTGTCTTAGTTCTATTTATGTGATGAATCAGATTTATTGATATGTGTAGATTGGACCAATTTTGTATCCCAGGGATAAAGCCTACTTGATTGTGGTGGATAAGCTTTTTGATATACTGCTCGATTTGGTTTGCCAATATTTTGTTGAGGATTTTTGCATCAATGTTCATCAATGGTGTTAGCCTGAAGTTTTCTTTTTCTGTTGTGTCTCTGCCAGGTTTTGATATCAGGATGGTGCTGGCCTCACAGAATGAGTAGGGAGGAGTCCCTCCTCCTCAATTTTTTGGAATATTTTTGTAGTAATAGTACCAGTTCTTCTTAGTACATCTGGTAGAATTCAGCTGTGAATCCATCTGGTCTTGGGCATTTTTTTGATTGGTAGGCTATTTATTGCTGCCTCAATTTCAGAGCTTATTTTTGGTCTGTTCAAGGATTGAATGTCTTACTGGTTCAGTCTTGGGAGAGTGTATGAGTCTAAACATTTGTCCATTTCTTTGAGATTTTGAGTTTATATGCATAGACATGTTCATAATATTCCATGATGGTTGTTTGTATTTCTGTGAGGTCAGTGGTAATATCCCCTTTGTCATTCTAATTGTGTTTATTTGGATCTCCTTTTCTTCTTTATTAGTCTGCCTAGCCATCTATCTATTTTACTAATTTTTTTTTCAAAAAACCAGCTCCTGGATTTGCTGATCTTTTGAATGGTTTTTTATGTCTCCATCTCCTTCAGCTCAGCTTCAATTTTGATTATTTTTTGTCTTCTGCTAGATTTGGGATTGATTTGCTCTTGGTTCTCTAGTTTTTTAAGTTGTAATATTAGGTAGTTAACTTGAGATCTTTCTAGCTTTTTGATGTGAGTATTTAGTGTTATAAATTTTCCTGTTAACACTGCCTTAACTGTGTCCCAGAGATTCTGGCATGTTGTATCTTTGTTCTCATTAGTTTGAAAGAACTTGATTTCTCCCTTAATTTCTTTTTATTTTTTTTACCCAAAAGTCATTAAAGAGTAGGTTATTGAATTTTCATGTAATTGTATGCTTCTGAGTGATCTTGATTTCTAATTTGATTTCTCTGTGGGCCAATAGATTGTTAGTTATAATTTTAGTTTTTTGCATTTGCTGAGGAGTCTTGTGTGTACAAATATATGGTTGATTTTAGAGTATGTGCCATGTAGCAATGAGAATGTATATTCTGTAGTTTTGGGATAAAGAGTTCTATAGATATTTATTGGGTACATTTGATCCAGTGCTAAGATCAGGCCCTGAATATCTTTGTTAATTTTCTGTCTTAATGATCTGTCTAATATTGTCAATGGGGTGTTAAGGTCACCCACAGTAATTGTGAGGGAGTCTAAGTCTTTTTGAAGACTTCTAAGAACTTGCTTTATGAATCTGGGTGCTTCTGTGTTGGGTGCATATGTACTTAGGATAGTTAGGTCTTCTTGTTGAATTGGGCCCTCTGCCATTATTTAATGTTCTTCTTTGTCTGTGTTGCTTTAAAGTCTGTTTTGTCTGAAATTAGGATAGCAACCCCTGCTTTTTTCTGTTTTCCATTTGCTTGGATTTTTTTCCCCATTCTTTTATTTTGAGACTACGGATGTCATTACATGAGAGATTGACCTCTTGTAGACAACATAACATTGGGTCTTGGTTCTTTATCCAGATTGCCACCTGTCTTTTTTAATTGAGGCATTTAGCCTATCTACATTTAAAGTTAGTATTGATATGTATGGATTTTATCCTGTCATCATAATGTTAGCTGGTTATTATGCAGACTTGTTTATCTGGTTGCTTTATAGTATTATTGGTCTCTCTACTTCAGTGTATTTTTGTAGTGGCTGGTAATCATCTTTTCTTCCATATTTAGTGCTTCCTTTAGGAACTCTTGTATGGCAGGTCTGGTGGTAACAAATTCTCTCAGCATTTGCTTGTCTAAAAAGGATCTCATTTATCTTCTGCTTACAAAGCTTCGTTTGGCTAGATACTAAATTCTTGTTGGAATTTCTCTTCTTTAAAAATGTTCACTATTTGACCCAATCTCCTCTGACTTGTAGGATTTCTGCTAAGTGGTCCATTATTAGTCAGATGAGCTTTGTAGGTCACCTGACCTTTCTCTCTTGCTGCTTTTACCACTTTTTCTTTCATTTTGACCTTGATGTATCTGATGATTATGTGTCTTGGGGCTGATCTGCTTGTGAATTACCTTACTGGGGTTCTCTTCATTTCCCAAGTTTAAGTGTTGGCTTCTCTAGCTAGGTTGGGGAAGTTCTCATGGATAACATCCTAAAATATGTTTTCTAAATTGGTTCTCATCTCCCCATCTCTTTCAGAGATACCAATCAGTCATAGGTTTGGTCTCTTTACATAATCCCATATTTCTTATAGATATATTTGTTCATTCTCATTCTTTTTTTTCTCCATTCTTGTCTGTTTGTCTTATTTCAGAAGACCAGTCTTCAAACTCTGAGATTGTTTCCTCCACTTTGTCTATTCTGATATTAATACTTGCAATTGCATTATGAAATTCTTATAGTGTGTTTTTCAGCTCTGTTAGGTCAGTTGTGCTCTTTTCTATACTGGTTATTTTGCCTATCACCTTCTGCACTGTTTTGTCATGATTTTTAGCTTCTTTGCATTGGGTTTCAGTATACCTTTGTAGCTCAATGATCTTCCTTCCTATCCATATTCTGAATTCTATTGCTTTCATTTTAAACCATTGCTGGGGAGGTGATTTGCTGGTTTGCATGATAGAAGACACTCCAGCTTTTTGAGCTTTCAGCATTCTTGCACTGATTCTTCCTCATCTTTGTGAGCTTATCTACCTTCAATCTTTGAGATTGCTGACCTTCTGATAACTTTTTTTTCTTTTATCATATTTGATGACCTTGAGGGTTTAATTGTGGTGTAATGTGGATTCAGTCAATCGGCTTTATTTCTGGAAGATTTTTAGGGGTCTAATACTCAACTTACAGCTCCTGTACTGCATACTCTAACTCTGGCATGGGGGGGACTTGCATTGAGCCCTGACTTCATTGTCTGGCTCCTCAAGGTTTGGAGCCTGCTGTGCTGTGAGGGGCTGAGATGCAGCACCTGCTGCAGGGTGCTAGCAGATGCAGGGGTGTCTGCCTCCCTGTTGGCTTTTACCGCAGTGGCAGAGGCAACAGATCTGTGAGAGCGAGTCTGCAGGGGGCCCCTGTTGGAGACTGCATGAGCAGTTGCACTGGAGGTGGTGTTGGCTTGGGAACAGAGTACTGGTAGGTGCATGTCTGGGTGCCTTCTCTGTGCCCTGCAAGCAGAAGTGATTGCTTAGGGTGCCAGATGATCCACTGTTCTCTGCCTAGTGTTAGTGCAGTGTGGGGCACTGGCAGAGGCAGGGCTTGCTGGCTCTGTGGCTGCCAAGGCTCTGTCTGCAGTGGCAGGTCAGAAAGGGGATGAGCAGTGAACTGCACTCCCTTATGTTGGTAGGTAAAGAAAAAACTACTCATGCAGACTTGCTTGCAAAGTGATGTAGGGAGTTGCCATGGACCCAGGGTAAGTTATAGTATATGAAGGGAGCATGCAATCTGCTTCATGGCTATAGGAGCTCTCCACAAGTCAGGCACCATCCACCAGCACAGAGACTATGGAATGGGCCTCCAGGGCACCTGAGACTGCCCTGGGAGCAGGCATGGCCAAGTTGGAGCCCCGGGAGAGACCAGCAGACCAAAGGGTACATGGATTGGACCAGCCCCATCTGATATGCAAGATTGCTCTGCAGCAATCAGGTCCAACAATACCCCTAGGGCTAAAGTCTCCTATAGGAGCAAGTTGAGCCCAGGCATATGGTCTTCCCTGGCTGGGCCCTACTACAGATGCTCCAGCACCAAATCTTCCGGACTATACATCAGCTGGCTTGCTACTGCTACCATTCTTTAAGCAGCTCTCCCTACTGTTTAAAGTGTCCATAGCGGTTGAGCGATCCCTTCTTCCTGGGTTTCCAGAGGCCTGTGGCAAGACTCCTTGCCAGTTAAACTCACCCATTAGCCTAGAGCTGTTGTGGTTCAAAAGTGAGTCCCAGTGTGTGGTAGCCCATGCAAAATTCCCAACTTCCTCCTGCCTCAGCCCACTTGATGTGTCTTCCCCCTGTTCACTCTTGGAAAGCAGTTCCCATCTGTTCAAAGTACATCAGTTGTTTCAGTCCTTTGTGGGAACTGTTCCATTTGTCTGCTTCTAGTGGCCATATTACTCTCTCTCCTTTTCGGGTATTTCTCATGGAAGGCAGGAGCATGGAGAAGAGCGAGATTAGGTGACAGAGGGTATTTTGTGAAAATTGTGTGTAGTAATTTCTTTTGAGAAGGCTGAAAGTATATTATTCTTTTTACCATTGTCATATTGGCCAATGGGCATGTTAATGTTAGAGGTTTACATGAAGGGCCAGCCTCATGAAGTTTCCCTGCTTACTGCAGTGCAATCCTCACCAAGTCACTGGGAAAATCCTTAGTGGGGTTGCAGTGCAAACATACAGGCAATGGGCTGAGAAGCCTTCTAGGAACTGGGGGCCAAGAACACAGAGAAATCAAACCCCTGTGGCGTTGCCTGGTGTGCAGGCTGCAGTGTGGGCAGAATAAGTACTTGAAACAAGAACCATGGATCCTTATTATGGATATGATGTACACTGACACTTCTAAAGGTTGTCTGTAACACTTTTCCCCTCTGAAGAAGTCACGCTTCTATAATAACATTTACAAAGGTTACCGTTTTAACCTAGTTAAACACACTTTGCCTTTTTCCTTTCTGTGTTGTCAATAAGCATCTATAACTAGCAATGAAATTAAGTAAGCTCACAAGAAATTTTCTGAAACTTCTCTTATGAATGTTCCTCAGAATAATGATTATCATGAAGCTAGAAATGTACTCAAATTGATTCTCAATTATATACACTAAGAGAGAATGGAAATGGGGCAAAAAATCCAAATTGAGGAAATGATAAAGATATTATTTTTTTTGGCTTTAGAAATGTCTTTTATGATATGTCTCCAGAGTATGTACTTTCATAATTTTGAATAATTTTTCTCCTTAAAAACTCTTCAACTATTTCCATCAACTATAGGATACTCAACTATTCCCATCAACTATAGGATAAAGTCCAATAATCCTTAATGTGTCCCTTGTGATCTGTGACCTGTCTGTTTCCATAGGTCTCTGTCCTCCAATCATACTAAATTATTTGCAGTTTGTTACATCTATGTAGCTTTCAAGTCCATGAGATAAAGTGTGGCTGATATTCCTTATTTCTCTTTTTCCACTTTGCAAGTTTTTTACTCCCTTTCCATGATAAATTCAGGCTCTCCTCTGTGAATATTAGTGCTCCCTCTAGCCTACTTACTGGGAGATACTAATGAGCTCTCCACTGTATTCTTTCAGAATTTTGTTCCTACTTCTTTCTCGGAACTCACACCACCATGGAACAACTGTCTACATATGTCAGTTTTTCATCAAAAGTCTGAACTACTTGAGGCCAGGGACTTGTTGGAATTCTCAGGGATCCTATGTAACAGCATAATGAATGGTAAATGACCAAGGGGCTGAGTTACGAAAAGAAAGTATAGATTAGAACACTGCAAGAAGAGAGATACTCTGGGATTTGTCCTTTATGGGAAAAAACCCACACAGTACATAAATCTCCCTGGGATAAATGCATAGTTAGAATTTCAGATGTGATTTTTACCCCCTAGACTACAGATGCCACCGAGGCCATTTGTACAATTATTCTTCCCAGACAAACCTCAGTTTTTCCAAAACACCTGCCAAGTGACTTTCAAGGAGGAGACATTCACTGTCTCAAAAGGAAGACCATTCCATTCTTGAATGCATATAATTGTGAAAAAGTTATTGTTTGTTGTTTGTTGTAAATCAAAATATTTTTTCTGTTAATTCAGTTTTTCTCTGCTAGTCTTGGAGTCAGAACATGCCTTGATAGGCTGAAGAATAAAGTTAAGTTGATTTCATAAAATAAATCATCAAATATTTGAAATCTGAGATGTGAGGTAAATTACCCAATCCCTCAAAGATCCATTGTTTTTTGTTTCTTTTTTAAATCTTTCAATGGAACCATTCTTTTAGATCTTTAAATAGCACTAACCTCCCAGGGTTATAATGACCATCAGATAAAATGAAACATGTAAAGCACCTAAAACAGTCCCAGGTAAATAGCACTAAAAAAGAAAAGCTAGTTAACTCTTTGGTCCTTCAACCATTAATTATATAAAATTTTCTTTTTCTTTTTTTTTTTTTTTTGAAGCTGAGATCTTACTCTGTTGCTTAGGCTGGAATGCAGTAGTGTGATCTCGGCTCACTGCAACCTCTACCTCCCAGGTTCAAATGATTATCCTGTGTCAGCCTCCCAAGTGGCTGGAATTACAGGTGTGTACCGCCACATCCAGCTAAGTTTTGTAGTTTTAGTAGACACAGGGTTTTGCCATGTTGGCCAGTCTAGTCTTAAACTCCTGACCTCAGGCGATCTATCCGCCTTAGCCTCCCAAAGTGCTGGGATTACAGGTATGACCTACAGCGCCCAACCTTTACAAAATGTTCTATAATATCCTGTCTACCCTCAAGTCCACACACTTCGTTTTATAATAGTCTCTCTAGCAACAGAGTGTCTAGAATGGTATGGGTCATAACAGATGTGGACAAAGTAGTGCAGATTTCAGTGGGATGATATCCTTCCTTTATGAAACACTGATCTTCCATTAGCTCAACAACATTTATGTTCATTTTTTTTGGCAGCTTCGTAACACTATTGATTTATGTTGAGTTTATAGTTGACTAAAACCCCTAGGTCACCTGTGAATGAAGTTCTCTAATCAAGTGTCTACCATTCTAATCTTGTACAGTTGGTCATTTTCAACAAATGTATAGCATTTTCATTTTAATCCAATTTTCCTTCTTCCTGAGTTTAGCTCTCTCTTAACTTTCTCAAAGTACAAGGTCAGCAAGATATTAGCAATCATTTTGTGCTTTTGCTGAGTGCACAGAATACAAAAATCAAGAAAATAAAATTTTGACTGGTATTGTGGAAAGGATTAAATAACACAGCATACATAAAATTCCAAACACATAGCCTAGAATATAGGATGTGTTTTATATTTAATACTTTTCCTTTATGTGATATTCAAATTTGATCATCCACACCTTATATATTCTAGGCTAGGACCAAAGCACAGTAGTTCTCAGTAATAAAAATCAAGGAAACATCAACCAACTATTAATACCATCAGCCATTTAATTCTACTCTCACATGTACTTTCTGGTTACTTTATATTAATGTTATAACTGCCTTTGATTATGTTGTCCTTTACCAAAAAGGCCTGCTAACACTGGAGTGCACATTGTATACCTTCCTGTTTTGGTTGATGATTGTGTGAGTGGGCAGTGGAGGCGGGTGTCCTTCCTGATGGCTGCCTGGGGCTCAAGCACAAGGTAAGTGCATTGTTAGAAAGAACTGATTTCTTCAGGCTCCTCTCCTCTCTTCAGAGACCCTGTTTTCTCCTAGGTGCTCACTCTGTGCCCCTTTTCTATAATGCATTGCCTTGCTCAACATATGCTGATTCTACTAAAGCATTAGTAACAGATTCAGGTTCTAAATCTTCTGGATATATTTTCTTTTTATTGAAAGACCATTGAATCTTTCGAGATTCCAAAAAAAGATCATAATTTGATACAATTCCAGGTCGCTTAATTTTAGCAAGCTTTCCTGGCCACATACAAAGTAACACCATAGATTTAACAGTCTATTGAGAAAGGTGATAAACCACACCATATACCACATTAACTCATGCATTCAGCAGATGATTACTGATGACCTATTATATGTGGAAGCACTAAAGATAGATGATAAACAAGACAGAGATGATCTCTCCCCTCATAATATTCCCAGTGTATTGAGGGAGATAGGCAATAAACAAATTAGCCCAACAGAGGTGGTGATGAGACTTTGTAGGATTATAGTTTAAGACACTAATTTACTTTTTTAAGCTTATATTTTCCCTTTTCCTTTTCTCATTAATACCCTAGGAGAAGTTTGTGACAGGCAAATAGGCTAACATGAAGTTTCTTTCCTGGCTTTTGTTTCCAAATGCCATCAGTAGTAATTGAGGAACTTATGCTAGGTTGTTTAGAAGGAAAGAGGAAGGGATGTGCCTCTGGAAAACCAGGGAGAACAGCTTCTCTTGAGAATAAAAGAAGTTCCCTTAAGTTGGAAGGAGAGAGAACTATAGACTCCAGGTGGAGTGGGGACAGGAACCTGCCTCTAGCAGCACCCTCTGAAGAAGGCAGGTCCTCAAAGAGGCAAGGCAATAGCAGTCTTCGTGCCTGCAGAATGGGGAAGAGAGTAAACTGTTGGCCCTGATTATAGGGCCTCCAGGGTACCTTGGATCTTTCCACTAACTTGAGAGGGAAAGGTCCCAAAGTGGACTGAGTTTAAAATTCCCTCCGTCCTAGGAGAATGTGAGCTTAAAACGTAAATGGCCACATGAGTTCTTATAATGAAACTTAACAATTTTTAAGTGCTATAAATAAAATAAGCAGGGTATTATGAAAGAAAGTGGTCAGGACAGGTATTTCTAAGAACTTTATTTTAACTTGGATGAGGAGTATTCCAGGTATAGAAACAGTCAGCACAAGGGCTGCTAGATGTGAAAACCTTGGTGTATTCACACACCTGGATAAAGACCAGTGTGGCTAAAGCATAGTGGGTTAAGGGCAGAGCAGCAAAAGGTGAGGATGGTAAAGACTCATCTATGCAGAGCTTTCTAAGCTGTGTTAAGAAATTTGGATTTCACTCTAGAGGCAATGGGAAGCCATGGAAGAGTTTTAAATAGGAAACTGGTTTCATCTAGTTTGCCTTTTAAAACTACCATTATGACTGTTGTATGGAGAATGTATTAGGATGTTGCTGGCAAGTGTAAAGAGATGGAGATAAAAGCCACAGTTTAAATGAGAAGTGAAAGAGGCCTAGATTAAGAGGTGGTAGTAGGAAGTGTGAGCATTTCAGATATATGTAGGAGAGAGAATCAACAGATTTACTTCTGGGCTGGATGGGGTATAAAATATCTGAGGCACTTATGGTTATTTCCTGGTTTCTGGCTTTGTGAAGCAGGGTGCAAGCTACTGAGATGGGGAAGACTAGAGGAGAAACAAGATTGGAAGAGAAAAATGAAAATCTCTGTAATGACTCTGTTAAGTTCAGTAGTTCTCAAAGACAGCTCTACGGTGTGTGGGCATATGAACTGATTCTACACACATAACAAAATTCATAATTCATTAAGTGTTGTGAATAAGCATGCTGAATAAACCTTAGCATCTTATCAGTACCAATCCTTAAGACATTCCCATGCCATTTAAGGACATAGAATCCTGTAGGTATCAAAATATTAGGTTGTCTAATGTAGAACCACGTAAAGCTTGTACCTAGATGTGTGAGAGTAGCAGAACCAGATACGTCAGTCTCTTCTGATGAACATACTTGGATTGTTCAATTTACATACAGATGAATCTTCAACCAATAGGGTATAAGTAGCAGAATGGGAATATTCATTATTCCAGTCTAAGACTGACATAGTGGAGTACACTAAGTATAAAAACTGAGTTTTTTTTTTTTTTTTAAGTTTATGGGTACATGTGCAGAATGTGCACGTTTGTTACATAGGTAAATGTGTGCCATGTTGGTTTACTGCACAGAATGTCCCATCACCTAGGTATTAAGCCCAGCCTCCATCAGCTATTCTTCCTGATGATCTCTCTCCTCCTTTCCTACCCCGCAACAGGCCCCAGTGTGTGTTGTTCCCCCAATGTGTCCATGTGTTCTCTATTCAGCTCCCACTTATAAGTGAGAACAGGAGGTATTTGGTTTTCTGTTCCTGTGTTAGTTTGCTGAGCATAATGGCCTCCAGCTCCAGCCATGTCCCTGCAAAGGACTTGATCCCAATCCTTTTTATGGATGCATGTATTCCATGGTGTGTATGCACCACATTTTCTTTATCCAGTTTATCATTGTTGAGCATTCAGGTTGATTCAATGTCTTTGATATTCTGAATAGTGCTGCAATGAACATATGCATGCATGTTTCTTTATAATAGGATGATTTATATTCCTTTGAGTATATACCCAGTAATGGGATTGCTAGGCCAAATGGTATTTCTGCCTGTAGGTCTTTGAGGAATCACCACACTGTCTTCTATAATGGTTGAACTAATTTACACTTCCACCAACAGTGTAAAAGCATTCCTTTTACTCTGCAAACTTGCCCGCATCTGTGTTTTTTGACTTTTAGTAATAGCCATTCTGACTGGTGTAAAATGGTATCTCATTGAGGTTTTGATTTGCATTTCTCTAATGATCGGTGACATTGAGGTTTTTTTCCATATAAAATCTTGAGTTTTCACAGCTCAACAATACTTGTTCTTACTGCAGCAGCACATGAAGTCCCTTCACTCTTTTAATGCTGGAAGATCTAGTCTCTAGCCAATGACCTGAGGCTCTAGACCTGTGTCTGGTGAGAACTTCATATGTACTCCAATCCACAGTGAGAGCCTAGGGAGCCATCAGAGAGGGAGAGAACACCTACATTCACAAGTGGAGATGCTTACCCAGAGGTACTATGCTTGTGCATATTAGTAGAAAGATTTGCTTTGGATAGAGTGTGTAATTTTAGATGCTTATATTGTATAATCTTTTAATATATCAGCTAATGCTTCAATAAATATAAGTAATGTGGTCAGTTTCCACATTATTACATGTTTGCATCTATTACATCTATGGAGAATACGTAAGTTCTCACCATAGGTCTTAGACAACCCTATTCTTATCCCTACCTCAGTCAACAGAATATGCCATAAACAGATAAATATGTGAGTTTGGAACTCACCTTCTAAGTCTAAGCTGACTATCTCCACTAAACTTGCATATTGTCATCATATAAATAGCTTTTAAAGCTCTAAAACCAGATGAGATCAACCAGGGAGATATGGAAGAAAAGTGTACTTTCTAGATTCAAAGCGAGGCAATGAGAACCTAGCATTTTTCTTCACATCAAACATACTCCAACCAAACCAATCCCAGAAAAAGTAATAGAAAATATATCAATTTACATAAACCATGATTGAAAAAAATAAGATTTCTTTAGACTAAAAGTTGTGAAGAAAATATGAGAAATATGTTTATGATCTTGGGAGAGGAAAATATATCTCATACAGGATATATATGAACATGAAAATATATATGCAACTATAATGGGAAAAATTGGTAATTGTGGCTTCATTGTAATGAAAATCTTATCTGCAAATGGATGACATATCAAGAAAATATAAAGAACTCATAAATCTATGAAATCTAGAGAAAAAACTAGACAAATTATAATCAAATGACTGGAACAGATATTTCACACACACACAAGAAGTCTAAAATGCCAGTAAACAAAAGAAATAGTGTTTAATCCTATTAGTCATCAGGGAAATATCAAAGAAAACCCACAATGCAATATCATTATACCTTTAGCTAAATAAAATTTTTATTTTTATTTTTCAAAATTTCTTTTATTTTTTTTTTCAGGATGCAGTCTTGCTCTGTTGCTCAGGCTGGAGTGCAGTGGTGAAATTCTGCTAACTGCAACCTCTGCCTCTGGGGTTCAAACAATTCTCCTGCCCCAGCTTCCCAAGCAGCTAGGATTATAGGTGTGTGCCTCCACAGCCAGCTAATTATTGTATTTTTAGTAGAGATGGGGTTTCACTATGTTGGTCATGCTGTTCTTGAACTCCTGGCCTCATGATCCACCTGCCTTTGGCTTCCCAAAATGCTAGTATTACAGGCATAAGCCACTGCACCTGGCCCTAAATAAAATTTTTAATGTCAAACAATACTATATGCTGAGGAAGTAATGGAACAACTGAATTCTTAAATACTACCAGAAAAAAATGTAAATCAGTACAACTATTTGAGAAAACTGTCATTATCTACTAAAACGAACGTAAGTGTATCATGTGACCCAGAAATTTCACTCTTGAGTAAATACCCAAAGGAATGTTATAAATGTGTAACAGATATTCACAGTAGCAGTATTCACATTTGCCTAAAACTGGAAACAATTGAAATATCCCTAAAAAGGAAAATGGATAGTAAAGGGCTGAATATGAAATTTCAGAGAGTAGTTACTTCCGATGGGGAAAGAAACGGGGCCAGGAAGAGAAAGGACTAAATATGCATGTAAATTATATTCAGTTTTTTGGGTCTACGTATGGGAATTTGTTTTACAGGTGTTCATTAGAATATTAGGGAGGAAGGAAGGGAGGAAGGGAGGGAGGGTGGCGGGAAAATGGAATGAGGGGGAAGAGGGGCTGCATTTGTCTGTTTTCACTGCTATAAAGGAATATCTGAGACTGGGAAATTTATAAGGAAAAGATGTTTATGTAGATCATGGTTCCATAAGCTATACAAGAACCATGATGCCAGCATCTGCTTCTGGTGAGGACTTCAGAGAGCATCCAATTACCGTGAAGGGTGAAGGGGAGTCAGTGTGTCACATAGTAAGAAAGGGAGCAAGAGAGAGGACAGGGAAGCTGGAGAGTCTTTTTAGCAACCAAATCTCTTGTGAACTCACTCATTATTATGGAGAAGGCACCACGCCACTCAGGAAGGATCCACCCTCATGACCCAAACATCGCCACTAGGCTCCAACTCCAATATTGGGGTTCACGTTTCAACATGAGATTTGGAGGGGACAATACTGGAGACAAAGGAGGTTTTTTATAACCAATGATGAGATTCAAGAATCAAATATACCATATCATATCAAAGGCAATTGATATGTCATCTGGAAATTATTAAAAATTTTAGGTTTGTGTGATAATCATGTTAGTTCAACTGTGGCATGCTCTTAATACCCCATTTTAAATTGAAATTGTTTTTAATTGGCATATTTACAACCTCAAATTCAATTAGTTTCTATATGCCACTGACTCACAAAATCTGTATCTCCAGTCCAAAAATTGCTCTAATAGTTTATTAAGCTCCTGAATCAGAATGTAACAAGTGTGACAGAGAAGTTTGGAGTTTAATTTAAATTATATTTTATATTCTGCCACCTACTGGTTTTATCACTTTGTTTAATAAACCCTTTAAAAGATAACACATTTCTTCTTTGAAATCCATTTTTATTTCTATATCCCCTTATATATTTAGAAGGGCTATTTCCCGCTAATTGTCAGAGCCAGAAATCCCTCTCTCTCAATAACACTGCATGGAATATTGTAGACATCTAGTTATTTTATGTTCTAAATGTATTTTATGTATGTATTTATGTATCTCTCAATGACCTACTTCAAAATTAGTCAATAGAATTCAACCAATTTAGCAATTCTATTTTAATATTTTACTTTGTTGACAATAGAGATAGCAAAAGAGATACATAGTACATATATAAATTATTACAGTAAAAGGTTACAAAATTTCCCCAAAAATGTATAAGATATTTTAAAATGTAAATCTAAACATTTTGTCTCATTGTTAGTAAGACAATATTTTATTAAGTGTAATGTAAACTGTCCATTTTTTTCTATTTTTGCATTATATAAGTTAATTTTTACCTACTACTTTAAGTTCAGAGGTGCAGGTGCAGGTTTGTTATATAGACAACTTTCTATCATCAGGGTTTGTTGTACAGATTATTTCATCACCAGACTACTAAGGATAGTACCCATTAGTTATTTTTTTGATCTCCTTCTTTCCACCTTCCACCCTTCAATAGGCTTCAGAGTGCATTGTTCCCCTCTTTGTATCCATGTGTTCTCATCTTTTAGCTCCCACTTATATGTAAGAACATGCAGTATGTGGTTGTTCCTGTGTTGGTTTGCTAAGGATAATGTCCTTGAACTCCATCTATGTTTCTACAAAGGACATAATCTTGTTCTTTTTTTTTTTTATGGCTGAATAGTATTCTCTAGTATATATATACCACAATATCCAGTCTACTGTTGACGAGCATTTAGGTTGATTTCATGTGTTATTGTGAATAATGTTGCAATGAACGGATGTGTGCACATGTCTTAAATTAGAACAATTTATATTCCTTTGGGTATACACCCAGTAATGGGATTGCTGGATTGAACGGTACTTCTGTTTTTAGATCTTTTATGAATCAACACACTGTTTTCCACAATGGTTGAACTAAGTTTCACTTCCACCCACAGTGTATAAGCATTTCTTTTTCTCCATAACCTCACCACCATCTGTTATTTTTTGACTTTTTAATAACAGCTGTTCTGACTAGTGAGATGGTATCTCACTGTGGTTTTAAATTGCATTTCTCAAATTGTCAGTGATGTTGAGCTTTTTTTCATAGGCTTGTTGTCTGCATGTATATATTCTTCTGAAAAGTGTCTTTTCATATCCTTTGCCCACTTTTAAGGGGTTGTTTGTTTTTTGTTCTTGTATATTTAAGTTCCTTATAGATGCTGGATATTAGACCTTTGTCAAGGGCATACTTTGCAAATATTATTCTTCTATTCTTTAGGTAGTCTGTTTACTTTATTGATAGCTTCTTTGGATGTGCAGAAGCTCTTAAGTTTAATTAGATCCCATTTGTCAATTTTTGCTTTCGTTGCAGTTGCTTTGGGTGTCTTCCTCATGAAATTTTTGCCTGTGCCTATGTCCATAATGGTGTTGCTTAAGTTGTCCTCCAGGGTCTTTATGGTTTGGGGTTTTTATTTAGGTCTTTGATCCATTTTGAGTTAATTTTTGTATGTGGGTTATGGAAGGATACCAGGTTCAATCTTCTACATATGGCTAGCTGGTTTTTGAATAAAGAATCTTTTGCTCATTGCTTGTTTTTGTCAGCTTTGTTGAAGATCAGATGTCTTTAGGGGTACAGCCTTATTTCTGGTTTCTCTATTCTGTTCCGTTGGCCTATGCATCTGCTTTTGTACCAGTGCCATGCTGTTTTGGTTACTGTAGCCCTGTAGTACAGTTTGATGTCAGTTAGTGTGTACCTTCAACTTTTGCTTAGGATTGCCTTGACTATTAAGGCTGTTTTGGGGTTCTATTCGAATTTTGAAATAGTTTTTTTCTAGTTCTATAAAGAAAGTCAGTGGTAGTTTAATAGGAATAGCATTACATCTATAAATAGCTTTGACCTGTATGGTCATTTTAACAGTATTGATTCTTGCAATTCATGAGCATGGAATGTTTTACGATTTGTGTCATTTCTGATTTCTTTTAGCAGTATTTCGTAGTTCTCATTGTAAAGATCATTCACCTCACTGTATTCCTAGGTATTTTATTCTTGTTGTGACAATTGTGGATATGATTATGTTCCTGATTTGGCTCTCAGATTGACAGTTGTTGGCATATAGGAATGCTAGTGATTTGCATATTGATTTTGTATTCTGAGACTTTGCTGAAGTTGTTTATTAACTTAAGGAACTTTTGGGTTGAGATGATGAAGTTTCCTAAATATAGAATCATGTGGTCTACAAACAGGCATAATCTGACTTCCTGTCTTCCTACTTAGATTCCCTTTATTTTTTTCTCTTGCCTGGTTGCCCTGGCCAGTACTTCCAATACTGTGTTAAATGGGATTGGTGAGAGAGGGCATCCTTGTCTTGTGCCATCTTTCAAGGGAATGCTTCCAGTTTTTGCCCAATCACTATGATGTTGGCTGTGGTTTGTCATAGATGGCTCCTGTTTTGAGGTATGTTTCTTCAATACCTAGTGTATTGAGAGTTTTTAACATGAAGCAGTGTTGGATTTTATCAAAACCTTTTTCTGCATCTATTGAGATGGTCTATTTATGTGATAAATCACATTTATTGATTTGCATATGTTGAACCAAACTTGCATCTAAGAGATAAAGCCTACTTGATTATGGTGGATTAGCTTTTTGATGTGCTGCTGGATTTGGGTTCCCAGTATTTTGTTGGGGATTTTTGCATAAATGTTCTTCAAGAATATTGACCTGAGATTATCATTTTTTGTTGTGTCTCTGCCAGGTTTTGATATCGGGACGATGCTAGCCTCATAGTATGAATTACTTCTCAAATTTTTGGAATAGTTTCTATAGGAATGATACTAGCTCTTCTGTGTTCTCTGCTAGAATTCGGCTATGAATCCATCTAGTCCTGTGCTTTTTTTTTTTGGTTAGTAGGCTATTTATTACTGGTTCAGTTTTGTAGCTAATTATTTCTGTTTGGGGATTCAACCGCTTTTCAGTTCAGTCCTGGTAGGGTATATGTATCCAAAAATTTATCCATTTCTTCTAAATTTTCTAGGTTGTGTGCTCATAAACACACAAACTATAGGTGTTCATAATATTCTCTTATGATTTTTTGTATTTCATAATATTCTCTGATGCTTATTTGTATTTTTGTGGGGTCATTACTTCATCATTTCTAATTGTGTATGTTTACATCTTCTTTCTTTTCTTCTTTATTAGTCTACCTAACAGTATATCTAGTTTATTAAATTTCTCCAGAAAATCAACTTGTGGATTCATTGATCTTTTGAATAGTTTTTTGTTTCTCAGTCTCCTTCAGGTCAGCTCTGATTTTGGTTATTTCTTGTCTCCTGCTAGCTTTGATTTGCTCTATTTCTTTTAGTTTAATTTTAGGTTGTTAATTTGAGATCTTCCTCACTTTTTGATAGGGACATTTAATGCCATAAATTTCCCCATTACCACTGCCTTAACTGTGTCCCAGAGATTCCGATATGCTGAATCTTCGTTCTCATCAGTTTGAAATAACTTTTTGATTTCTGACAATTTCATTTTTTTTACCCAAAAGTCATTCAGGAGCAGGTTATTCGATTTCCATGTAATTGTATGGGTTTCAATGATTTTCTTAGTCTTGATTGCTTTTTGCTCTGTGGTCAGGATGATTTTAGTCCTTTTGCATCTTTGTTAATTTCCTGCCTCGATGATCTGACTACTACTGTCAGTGGGGTGTTGAAGTCTCTCACTATTATTGTATGGGAACCTGAGTCTCTTTGAAGGTCTCTAAGAATTTACTTTGTTAATCTGAGTGCTTCCATGTTGGGTGCATATATTCTTAGAATAGTTAGGTCTTTATGTTGAATTAAACCCTTTACCATATGTAATACCCATCTTTGCCTTTTATGACCTTTGTTTGTTTAAGTCTGTTTTGCCTAATATTAGGATTACAACCCCTGCTTTTTTTTGTTGTTTTCCATTTGTTTGGCAGATATTTCTCCATTCCTTTGAGTCTATGTGTGTCATTGCATGTGAGATTGTTCTCCTGAAGACAGCATACTAATGGATCTTGATTCTTTAGCTTGCCACTCTATCTTTAATTGGGGGATTTAGCCCATTTACATTTAAGGTTAATATTGATATGTGTGGATTTGATTCTATTGTCATGAAATTAGCTGGTTATTATGCAGATCTGTTTGTGTGGTGGCTTTATAGTGTCTCTGGTCTATGTACTTCAGTGTGTTTTTGTAGTGGTTGGTAATTGTCTTTCCGTGTTTAGTTCTAAGGTTTTTTAAATGATATTCTCAGTTCCAACACTACCTCAGGTGGGTCCAAGGCCTTACCTGCTTCCCCATATGGTGATTACATTTAAAATAAAACAAAAAACAACCACACCCCCTCAAAAATACAAAAAACTAGATTTCTGCTGTCAAAATGCTTCTCAAAGTAAATTCAACATCAGTTTATGTTTATCACATTGGTTGACATTTCCTTCTTCTGTATTTTCCTACTTTTGTTTTTCTTGCAAATTTATCTAGGATGTTGATTTTCAAGTTTGGCAATTTCAACTGTTTGGTAATAAATTTTTTTCCGACTATCTAAACCACATATTTTCAGAAGTCCAATTCACAATTGTTTAAATTTCAGGGTTATATTTATATTCTTGGTGGAGAGTTTATTCTCTTCAACTAGCTTATGATAAATGCCATCATTTTCCAATGAATGACCCTCATTTTGAGTTCATATTTATTTATTCTTTTTCATTTATTTATTATTTTATTTGTTTAATTTATTTCTCTCCTCTTATTCTCATTCTGCCCTTCACTTTTGTTCTTTCCTAATGGTCCATTATTCATTTTTCTTTCTCTTACAATTTACTCAGCTCCTGGAACATAGTTATGGCTCAAAACATTTATAGAAACTCAGTCCATAGAAATGTGAAAAAAGTAATTTCTAAATATTTGAATGATCTGATACCAAAGTAATAATAAAATGAGAATGTAGTATGAGCATTACGGCAGTTTCTTTTTTACACTTAATCATTTTGTTTTAGCTCACGTTCTAATACAGGGAAATTACTATCACTATTGCTTTCTTTCCGCTATGGGATTTCTCTGGGGTAAATTATTGACACAACAAATACCTAGTTCATATTATATGCTGTTAAAAATAATAGTCTGAAGTTAATAATTCAGCTAACCTTTCAAAACACTCTTGCTTTCTACTTATCATTTTGTTTCATTATGATAATTTAGTTATTCACAGAACTTGGTTTTCTTTCCTGGAACCGGGTATATTAAAGATGAGGTTATGTTGTTATATAACAAGAAATACTTAAAATACAGCCTATTTAAAATGCAATCTCTAGTCCTGAAAGCATCTTTTAAAACCTCATACTTTAACCAACTTAAGATTTCTACTGAGAAAGTTAATTTCGTTCCGTATTGGTACATGTCCTAGCTTTAGGACAATAAACATAAATAAAGACTTCTTTTTCAAAGATCTTGTTGCTGTTGAGAATTGATGTCTAGTAGACATCCTAACTTCAAATACCTCATTTTGTAAAGCTTGAGACCATCATGCTTCCTAATGATAGTTTGGACTTTGAGGTGTGTAGAGCTAATTTGTAGAAATACCATTTACCATTCACTTCTATTTTCTTCTTAAGAAGATATATATATATATATATATATATATATATATATATATATATATTCTTCTTTGTTTCTAGATAAATTTTCTCTGCATAATTCTATTTTCTTAAGATATATACCTTGTCCTTTTAGGCCGGGCGCGGTGGCTCAAGCCTGTAATCCCAGCACTTTGGGAGGCCGAGGCGGGTGGATCACGAGGTCGAGAGATCGAGACCATCCTGGTCAACATGGTGAAACCCCGTCTCTACTAAAAATACAAAAAATTAGCTGGGCATGGTGGCACGTGCCTGTAATCCCAGCTACTCAGGAGGCTGAGGCAGGAGAATTGCCTGAACCCAGGAGGCGGAGGTTGCGGTGAGCCGAGATTGCGCCATTGCACTCCAGCCTGGGTAACAAGAGCGAAACTCCGTCTCAAAAAAAAAAAAGAAAGAAAAAAGATATATACCTTGTCCTTTTATGTGTGTATCATTTTCAGAGTTTTCATAAACCTGAACTAATCTGTATCACTTTGTAACACGGTATAACAATAGTTGATTCTCATTTAAACTGTGGATTAAGTCTTTGTTAATAAAATAATTTTGTTAGTCATGGCTTTATCTTCAGTTTCTTAATAATAAATAAGCATTTAAATAAAAGCAATAAGTAAAAAATATTGCTTGTAATTATTCTTTTCAAATATCAGAAGGGATTCATTCCTACCTAGTTGCAGGTGGAGTACATAATGAATTCATTCAAAAAGACTTGTTGGATAGAGGATAGATTCAACTTCTGGAACAGAATCCCCAAATAAGGTGACTTAATGTCATAGAAGTTCACTTCTGTTGCATGTAACAAACTAGATTGAAGTATCTCAGGCTGGTATGCAGATTCTGCAGTGTCTGGGATCAGATTCCTTCTATCTTGTTACCATGCCATCCTTAGAAGTTTGCTTTATATCCACTGATCCAAGAGGAATCACCACCTTATCTATGTTCCATTTGGCAGGAGGGAGAAAGGATGAGGGAAGAGGTTGGGGAGAGACATACATCCTTTAAAGATCAGGATTCAGAAGTTGAAATTAATCAAGCCCTTTTCACCACAGTTTAGTCATGTGGTCACACGTAACTGCAATAGAGACTCAAAATATATAATCTTTATTCTGGGTGGTCACGAATCCAGCTAAAATTCAGGAGCTCTATTAAAATAGAAAAAGGGAAGAATAGATAATTGGAAAACAACCAGTCATATTCTGCATACATCATCAGTAAATTTTAACTTATGTTTCCTATCCAGAATGAATAACATCTAAAAAAATGTGTTAGAAGAATCTTAACATTTCATCAGCCAATGAGAAGGTGCTGAGCCTGAATAAATAATAGAATATCCACTTATGTGAAAAGGATTTTGTTAGACACATACCTCCCAGATTTCCAAAGGAGCCATAAACAGAGATGCAGGTTTTCTATCAGTAGAGAAATATCTAAGTGGATTCAAAACTCTTTTATTACATTCTAGTATTAGCTTTACATTATCCAAAAGGAGATATGCACCTTAAAAATATAGTTGCTGTACTACTAGTAGATAAAACAGATCCCACTTTGTGCCCAGTGAACATGATACAAAAAAGGAAGCCTAAGTGTTTCTAAATAAGTCTTAAGCAGGAGCAAAGCTCAGAAATGCAATTGGAGATGAGCTGAGTTTTAGCTATATAACATAATACAGTCAAGAGAACTAATAATTGAAAATTACCTGAGTACTCACCCAGATTCCCTTTAGCAGCCTATTAAGTCTATACCCCTACTTCTGCAGGCATTGATTGCAAATGATCATCACATTTGCACCTTCTGCCGAAGATTGCCCTTACTTGATAGGTGCTGCCTTGCTGGGAGATGCCTGGGATTTTCCCTGGTCCATAACCACTGCTTGGAAGGATCTTTAAAAGCCCAGTCTGGCCTTTAGGTAGACCAAACTCTGTAATGTGATATGCTCTTCAGCACTTCCAGTGTGATCAGATTGAGTTTATACTTCTCTTAAAACTGTATCTTTGCTTAGCTTTTTCCTCTATCTTCACTGCCTTCAATAAATCCCTGAGAGTATTCCTTAATAAATCACTTTCATAAGAACCCCATATCAGGCTCTGTTTCTAGAGATGCCAAACTAAGACACTTTTTCTTAGCTAGGCTTATTAGTCTGTTAACACGAGACATAATCAGACACATCTTGATACAATGCTCAATCTATGTCATCATCAACAACTGCCATTTTGATTAGGGACATAGAAATATTTTCACTAATTATTCATTTAATCAGAAAATAATACATAACATATAAACATATCACAGAGAAATATAGTTTATTTAATCTATCCAATAATGACTGGGGATAGTGGCTAACGCCCACAGTCCCAGCACTTTGGGAGGCCGAGGTGGGCAGATCACCTGAGGTTAGGAGTTCAAGACCAGCCTGGTCAACATGGTGAAACCCTGTCTCTACTGAAAATATAAAAGTCAGTCGGGCACGGTGGCAGGTGCCTGTAATCCTAGCTACTTGGGAGGCTGAGGCAGAATTTCTTGAACTCAGGAGATGGAGGTTGCAGTGAGTTGAGATTGCACCACTGCACTCCAGCCTGGGCAACAAAGTGAGACTGTGTCTCAATAAACGAAACAAATCTAGTCAATAATAGATATATTTTAGCCATAAATGATGCAGAGTTGTAGGCCTAATGTTAGTCAATATATAATTTTGATGAATATATACAGTAAAATTCTACTATAACCTTTTTTGATTACAAAAAGCTCAGGATCTTGAAATTTTGAGGCTAATGAAATGGACTAGGTGAGCCCACTGTGAAGAGTAGGAGTCAAGCTCCAATCGTGCTACTGTATCTCCAAATTTGTATTCTGGCAAGGCTTATTATTGCAGGGTGTACTCTACATGACTACTCAAACATTCTTAAAGTTTGCAAGATATATTTAGCCCTGGAATATCACCATTCTGGCTCTTCTTTACATCATGAATAAGTGCCAGATTTACCAGTTTTATAGTAAAAAAAAAAAAAAAAAAAAAGTATTTTCCAAAATCCCATGAGATGTAAAAGTTGCTTACAGTAACTTTTCAATAACTCCAAGACCAAAAGCTTTGCAATAATTCTAAGAAATATATATGTATTTATAAAAGATCATTCCACCCTTTTTAATGAGTAGTTTTGGTTTTTATCCAAATCAGTTTTACTTAAAACTAGGTCACATTCATTAAACAGATATTTGAAGACCAAAGGCAACCACAAGAATTTAAAATATGATTCTTGTTCCTATTCATGTTTCCATGGAGAGGACTGCTTCTAGATTAACATTCCTGGTATCTTGTCTCATTTTCTTACTCATTGTTTCTTATGAAATAAAACTGAAATAACTGTTGTGTCCACATTGAATTATTAGTAAATCTGTTTTAAAATGACCAAGGATTTATTTATGTATTTTCTTTCATCTCTGACCCTAACCAGTGTAACTCAGCAATGAATGTGTCATCTCTTCCATTCCACACGTTCCTTTAGGTGAGTGTCTACACCACCAAGGAGTTACAGTGCTGGAGGACCATTGACCCACCACTGGGCCATTACTGCCAATCAAATGTCTACCAATAATAAACCTGTAAATTTTATCTCATTTTTGGTCAGTTATGTCTCATTGTTTTCAAAACTAGGATAGAGGAGAAAAGATGGTTATTCATTGACTCTCTAGAACCCCAAGAATTCTTTTCAAAATGTTTGTGGTTGTCAATGTGGAGACTTCCCACCAAGCACCCAGACAACCCCACAAAATGTATGATGCAGTGATCCCAGGGCACTTCAGAAAAAGTAAATATGCTTTCTGTATTTGCAGTCAAGCCAATGTGTATGCCCATTCTGATCCTGAGTGAACTTTAAAAAATATTTTATTTAATTTTAAGTTGATATTTTATTTTATTTAAATTAAATATTTAAGTGTATTAAGTATTACATGGGATACATGTATAGGATATGCAGGTTTGTTACAGAGGTAAACGTGTGCCATGGTGGTTTGCTGCACCTATCAACCCATCACCTAGGTATTAAGCCCCAGATGCATTAGCTATTTATCCTGATGCTCTCCCTCCCCACAACCCCCATAACAGGCTCCAGTGTGTGTGTTGTTCCCCTCCCTGTGTCCATGTGTTCTCATTGTATAGCTCCCACTTAAAAGGGAGAATATTAAGTATTTGGTTTAGTGCACCTATGTTTGTTTGCTGACGATAATGGCATCCAGCACCATCCATGTCCCTGCAAACTACATGATCCTGTTCTGTTTTATGAACCTAAGTGAATTTTTTCCTTAAAGAAATCAATAATATTATTCATTCATATCTTTTAATGTACAGCTTATTTTTAAAATTTGGGTTGTCAGAAGTCTTTAATTAAAAAAAATCTTGCCTCAAACTGCTCAGTAAGATCTCTAAAAGTATTCATAATAAAACCCTGAACTGAGATTTTCTGTACCTTACACATTACATTAAAAGAGATTACCTGACCATCATTGAGAGGCTTCTTTTTTTTAGCATTTTAAAGTGTCATTTAGTTGTCTATAACACATTCATTCAACCTGATAAGAAAAAGGGAAGAGAAAAAATACATCAGGAGTTCCTTAAAAGCGGTCCAGAATTTCTCCCACCTCTTAAAAACAGTCTTTTCCTCTCACTATACCCTGGGCAGTCTCATCTACTTCATGACTTTGTACTTCATCCCCATGTTTCTGACTTGTACCACTTGTACATCCTGTCTTGCCCCCAACGTTAACATATTTACTCGATTCTATAATATATAAAACATAATTTCAGAATTGCTACATCCATACCAGTACCGAAACAAACCTTAAAGTAAAAATAAGGAATTGCTTTGCATTTTTTAAGTCTTTAGAATATATGAGACTATATAGTCAGAATAGTCAGAATACAGCATTCTAAAATTACCTGGATTAATTCCTTTTTTCTATAGCTTTTTTTTTAATGAGCTACAAAGTTGTATGTTTCTGCTTATCGCCAGATTGAAGTTTCTTTTCTTCATCTTTATTGATTTTTAAAAATTTGTTTAAAAAGCATAGTTCACCATGAAAATTACATAAAATGTGTAGGCAAAAAAAATCACACTCACATCTATACCCCTTCCACCTAATTCACAACCCTGTAGATAATCAATTTTATTACTTTCTAGTTCATTTTCCTGTATTTGTTTCAGCAAAATTAAACAAATGTAGGCATTCATATTCTAATTTCCTCTTGCTTCTTAGAAGAAAGGTAGCATATTATATGTTTTTCATCTGCATCTTGCTTTTTTCATGTAACAATGCATCCTAGAAATCACTTACATTAAAGATATTTTTGTCATTGCTTTTATTGATAAGTTATTTTACTAAGTAAAGTTTGGCAGCTACATAGTACTCCAATGTGTGAATGTGCCAGGGTGTATTCTACTTTCTATATGGTATTTAGTTTGCTTCTAATTTTTTTTAATACTACTATGAGAAATCTTGTACTTATATATATATATTTTTTTGTATCTTCAAACTAAAATCCTAGAAGAGGGATTGCTGAGTCATGTGGCAAATGAATATATAATTTCCATAAATAACATCAAGTTCATCTTCATTGTGGCTGTGCCGTTTTGCACTCCCATTAGGAGAGTGCCCATTCCCCCACCTCTCTTGAACAGCCTGTGGCCAATCTTCTGGCCAGTAATTTGACAGTTAAAAATAATACATCAGTGTACTTTTATAATTTTTTCTCTTATTATGAGTAACATTAAGCATTTCTTTCCTGTATTAAAAAGCCATCTGTATATCATTTTGTATAAACATTGCATGATTTTTCCATTTTTTTGTTGTTATTGTCATTTTTTTGTTTTTATTGTCAATTTCTATATCTAGTCAGTTGTTCCTTTATGGTTGGTTTATTTTTCCCTAGCCCTAGTTATAATGATGGTCTCTTATGTAAACCCCTACCGATACTGTCCAACAGAACTTTCTGCAGTGAAAGATATGTTCCATATCTTTGCTGCTCAATGCAGTGGCTGCTAGGTACATGTAGTTATTACACACTCGAAATGTGACTAATATAACTAAGGTACAGAATTTTTAATTGTATTTAATTTTAATTAATTAAAAATACAAATTTAAATACCCATGTGACTAATGATTATTTTATTGACTAACACAGCTCTATATAAATAGTTTAACTTTTTATCTTTTGTATTTAAATCTATATGAGTAATTTATCACTGTGAAGGGGCTGGAAGTTTTTTTTTTTTTTTTTCTAATATGGACACTCAATTTATCCAGCACCATTTATTGAAAAGGTTCTGTTCTGCAGGGTTATGTGTAATAAATCAAATGAACATGTAGTTTTGTTTCGGAGTTGTTCTGATCCATTAATCTGGTTTTCAATCCTTAATTTCAATAACATTTGTGCAATTGCAATGGCTTTATAATGATAATATGTGGTAATATGTGTTTTGACTTTCACATCTTAAAGAGGTTAGTTTGAGTCCTTTAATTTTCCACATAATTTCTGGAATAATATTTTTACTTTAGACAATTGAGGAATTTTAGTCTATATATCAATGTACAGATTATTGACACCTTAAAATATTAGATATTCCAATCTCTGAACATGGTGTATCCTTTCTTAATAATGATAGCATTAACTCTGATCAGTTGGTTAATCTGGAGTCTCCCAGGCTTTTCCACTGTAGACTTACAATCTCTTGATTTTTTTAATATTCAATGAAATTTGCATTTCAACAAAATGTTCAAAATGGTGGTGATATATTATCCTTTATCCTTCATATACATTGATGAGTTTGAAATGCTAATATCATTGTAAGATTTTTAATCAATGTTCATAACAAAAATTGACCAATAACTTTTGTTTTATCAAGTTCTGTATCAGGGTATGCTGGCCTTAAAGATTAGTTGAAAATTGTTTTGCCTTTGCACATTTTGAAAACAAATTACAGATACAATTCTGATTTATTTTATCTAAATTTTTAATTTTGAGGAAAAAATGTGTTCATGATAGTCACTGAATAGCTTAATGTTTGTAGACTCTATTTTTATGTCCCTCCCTTTATTCCTTAATATTAGTAATTTGTATCTTTTTGCTTCATTGTCTTGGTTAGTCTTCATATTATTTATCAAATTTTGGATTTTAAAATAAACAAGTTTTGGTTTTGCTGATTTTCTCCATTGTGTGCTTGTTTTCTATCTTATTAAATTTGATTCCTTATTGTTTTCTTCATTCTGCCTTATTTAGGTTTCAACTGATGCTCTTTTGTTAACATCTTCAAATGGATACACACAGTTCATCAATTTTTCAGGCTTTTATCTTTAAATATATACTTTGTAGGCTATAAAATTTTCTTTAACGATGGTTGTAACTCCATACCACAAATTTTATATCTTCTTTTTTGGTTATATTTTAAATCAAAATATTTATTATTATTTTATTGTTTTTTAAACAAATTTATGGATTATTTAATTTTTAAGATTTAGGAATTTTATGGTCACTGATTTCAAATTTAATTCTATTGTAGTCAGAAAACACACTCGGTATTATTTCGATTATCTGATGTATGTTTAGATTTGTCTCATGTACATGTAGTCCAGGATATAAACATTTCTAGAAATATTGCATGTGTACTCCTGTATATTGTACAGTTGAATGCAGTGCTCTGTATGATCGATTAGGCCAAAGCTTATTCATCTAAGTTTTCAAGTATTCTCTATTTTTACTGATATTGTATGTGCCTTATTTTATGACTTTTTGTGACTTTTGTGTTAAAAATTTTTCACTGTATTTATTCATTTTTTTTTCAGTTTTGCTTTCTAAGGTATGTTAATTACATACCTTAGGTGCATACAAATTTTAAATTGTTATGTATCACTGGTGGATTGATTTTTTTTATCATTATGAAATATTTCTTCTTTACCTCCAATATACTTCCTATCTTAAAGTCTAGTATTTCTTATATTATCATCGTTACATGTTTATTTTGATTATCCTTTGAATGTTATGTCTTTTTTCTTTTATTTGACTTTACAATTTTTGTGTAATTATTTAAGTTTTATCTCTTTTAAGTAGCATATAATAGGCAGTGGTTTTTATTCTGATAGTCCTACTAATTGGATAATTTAATAGAAATTTAATAACTATTGTTAATTTAATTAATTACTGATACATTTGGATTTAAATCTACCATCTTCATACTTTATTTTATTTCTTCCACTTGGTCTAGACTTCTTTTCTTTCCTTTTCTTTTTGAAGGCTTATTAAGTATTTTTTTTTTCTGTTATATTTTCTCCCGTATTTTCTTTTAAGTTATATTAATTCACTTTTAAAATTCTATTTTATTTGTCTTTTTGGTGACTCTTCTGTAGATCTCTCACTTCTAAATTTCACATAAGTTAGGATCTGTAGGTAAGGCAAGGATGTTAGAACACTTCAATTACCCCTTTTCCGTTCTTTTGTTATTTTGTCATGTGTTTTGATTAAATGTCACAGTATGTTATTATAATTGTTGTTTCTTTATCTGTTTTGTTTTTGTTTTTAAGGAAATGGCTCTACTCTTATTTTTGAGGGATATTTCTTCTAAGGAGAATTCTACTATAACAACTTATGTTTTTCACCATTTTAACGATGCCGTGTCAGTCTTTTCTAACTGGCACTGTCTTTATTGAGAAGTAAGATAATAATTATAAAATTGGTCCTTTGAAAGTAATTTATCTTTATATTGGATGTTTCTAAGAGTTTGCTCTTTGTCATTAGTTTTCATTAACTTTACTGTAATGTGCCTGAGAATGGTTTCTTTATTCTCATTCTGATTGAGCTTTATAGTGTTTCTTGAATCTGTGGCTTAAGCTTTATAGTGTTTCTTGAATCTGTGGCTTAATGTCCTTCATCAGTTCTGGGTAATTTTTGTCCTTTATTTGGTCTTTTTTGCTGAGGTTCTGTCTGCCACATATATGTACTTTCTGTGTATTATACAAGTCATATTATTCTTTTTTGTGTTTACCATCCTTTTTGTATTCTTTTTACTGACTTATCTTTCAAAATCACTAATCCTCTGTCTTACACCTCTCTGATAGCCAGTTAGTATAAAACTTAATCACTTTAATGCAGTTAAATACTAAGCTATTTGTAATTGGTTTTAGGCCTGGTCTTCTAATTTGCTATTATTCCTAGTGTATGCTATTTCAGGAGAGTTAGAGAAATGCCTAGAAGGTTTATTGTGGTTTTCCCTCTTGCTGGGCTTTGAACTCCATTTAAAAATTTCCAACAGCCCTGAAATTCTCTGCCTTCTGGCATCTGCCTTCTTTTATCTCCTAAGCCTTTCTACCCACATTGCATATGCATTAACTAATGACTCAAAGGGAAAAGCTGCCAAGAACAATACTCTTAACAAGTTTTTCTTCTCTCTGGAATCCTGGTCTCCAAGTTTGGTTGCCAGGATAACTTTCAGGCGGGTTCAAACTGGTTTAAATTTTTATCCAGCTTTTATTTTTGCTCTCATTGGGAAGGTGATCTGCTATGATCTGTTTCTTTTTAGCTGGAAATTTAAGTTCTAGATATTTTTATAAGCCTATGTTAATGATAACTCCTCCATAAAGCTTTTTTCATCAGAAAAAAATTACTATCTCAAGTAAATTCTTATGAATGTAGTGATTAAGAACACAGAATATGGAGCTATTAGAATCAACCTTTACCATGACTTTAGACAAGTTATCTAACTTCTTTTTGCCTCAGTTTTCTTATTTATAAGATGGAGATTATATTTGTACTTATGTCACAGTATTGATATAAATATTAAATGAGATAATGAATGTAAATACATAAGCATTCCATAAAGGTTAGATATTTTTGTAATAGTTTTAGTAATATGATGGCATTTTTATTAAAAACTTTAAGCACATAAGTACCTGACTAGATTCCCTGATAGAAAGAAATGTCTTCCTCATCTTTATTTCCCAGCCTTGAGATATTTCCACACAAGGTTATCTATTGCATTGGTGGATAAATGCAAAATTAATTACATACATCCAAAATTGTTAATTCAATGAGATGAAATGAAAATTTATTTCCAAAGACCCATGGCAGGGGGAAGAAGTTTAGCTATTACAAATGAGACTTGGATCTGTAGATTTTCCATATCCGTGTTAATATGTTTTTAACTCTTTGAAACCAATTATTTTTTGTTTTGTTCATCTCTTTATGTCAGCACCTAGCTCAGTTTTTGGTTAATAAGAGATAATCAGTGTTCACTAAATGACTAAAGAAATAATTTATTTTCGCCTTCTTTATTACTATTGATTATTTAATGTCCTTTTACAAGTACTTCTTTATTCAGATTTCAAAGTATCAAATCTTAAAAATTAAAAAAAGTCCTCTAGTTTTTTAAAGATCCAGTTGTATTTCTCTTTTTCAGTAAGCTGTGTTTACCATTGAGTTTATTTTAAAAGCAGATTATAAATGATCTGCATCAGTCAGGTGTGTTTCTGCTCTGCTGAATTCATGATACAAGTATCATCCAGGTGTCTGCAGACCAATAGACCAAACAATTTAAACACCTTCACATATGCTACAGAAGGCAGTGAAAGATTTTTTTGTATCTTTCTTTTAAGCCAAGATTGTCCTTTTAAACTTTTGATCCTAATCTTCATTTTTCTTAACATTTGCCAAGGTCTCATGGATTTTATTTTCTATGTGTTGCCTTCCCAGTTGTTCTTTGATGAAGAGAAGAAAATGTTCAAAGACTCTATCTGGACAGCAGAGCAGAGCACAGCTGTGATGTTTCTTTTTTCTCTGCCTTGACCTTACTCTGAAGAAAGTACTCCTTTAGGCTCAAACTCCTGAAATTGACTGAAGTATCTCTTAGGGAGTGCTTTGGTCATAGCAAATAAAAAAAAGAAAACTTATTTAAATTCTGTTCCAGGTGCAGCCTCCTTTTACTTTATAGGTTAAAGTGGGAAATATCATTGAGAAAGAAAAAAAGAATCATGAGTATTTAAAGTTGATCATAAATGAGAAGTTTGTGAACAAAGCCTGCCCATTAGACTGAGTTTTGTGTTACATCATCTCTTGAAATCCGTCTGAAAGAAGAGTACGCACCAGACAATTGCACCAATGTAGAGAAAGCAAGGGCATGTCTCATTATCACCCTGAGAAATGCCAACACCTATGGTCTTTTGTTAACCTTTTGATCATTTTGAGATATTTTTCCTTTAAGTCGCTTAGGCCTTGTGGCTCACACAACAGAGAAATTATTTTTTAAAGTCAATTATAATTGATTGTTGTGGTCTTTTCCATAGAATTTTTAAATTAAGAAAATATATGAGAGAAATATTTGTTAGCTGAAGACAAGAGAAAGCAACTATCTGGCATAAAGTGACTGACTCCCAAGGTTAATGTTTCACTTGAAAAAACACCAGTAATCTTTGAATGAATGATGTTTATGATAACAGTATTAAATATTTATTTACCTATTAAACAAACATTAAAATGTGCTGTATACCAGACACTGCAAAATGGCAAGTGAATTTACAAATGTGACTCACATTTGCTATAGACACAGTGCCAACCACTAATCAGAATATAAACCGTAAAACCATGCTATGGGATGAAATTATATAAATTCTATCCTATAGCTTTAAATGTAAACAAAGCAACTCCCTCCATTTTCAAATATGTCTTAAACTTCCATTGCTTTCACCTACCACATACACACCAAATTATGGTATACACTGGTGAATAAATGATATGCACTCCGTAGCCTTTACCATCACTGAAAAAATAGTGTCCTTCCACTAACTATTTATTTAGCAAACATTGTGATTCTATTGTATGCTAAGGACAATCTGTATAAATATACACTAACTTCAGTGTACTCCATATTGTTGGGTTAGTGAGTCTGAGGATTAGCAGATTTATTTGTAAAGGACTGGGCAGTAAATATTTTAGGCATTGGGGGCCATGCATCTCTCTTGCTGCTACTGCTTTTTAAAATTTATAATATTTTAAATTCTCAAATCATAATATATTACACTTACGGAATACAGTGTTATATTTTGATATGTGTATGTAATGTGGAATGATTAAATCAAGTTAATATATTCATCACCTACTTATTTAACTTTTTTTGTGATGATATATTTGATATTTACTCATGTACTTTGAAATATATAATGCATTATTATTAACTATGGCCACCCTGTGTGACCAAAACTTAAAACATTCCTCCTGTCTAGCTGAAACTTTGTCCCCTTTGACCAGCAGCCCTCCAACCTACCTTGCCTTCCCACCCACCTCCCACCCCCACGCCAGACTTCTGGTAACCATCATTCTACTCGATACTTCTGTGAAGTCAAATTTTTTTAGATTCTGTATATAAGTGAGATCATGCAGGACTGTAGTCTCCCCTTATTCATAAAAGATATATTTCGAGACCCCCAGTTAATGCCTGAAACTGCAGATAGTGCTGAATCTTATGTGTACTAAATTATTTGTGTCTACTAACCAAAATGGCTACTAAGTGACCAATGGGCAGGTAGTGTATATAAAGTGAATTTGCAGGATAAAAGGATGTTGGCATGCCAGATGAAACGAAGCAGGAAGACAAGAGATTTCATCATGTTACCCAGAATGGCATGCAGTTTACACATTATGAACTGTTTGTTTCTGGAATTTTTCACTTAATATTTTCAGACGGTGGTTGAGCCTAGATAACTGAAATTGTAAAAAGCGAAATTGGAGATAAGCGGGAACTACACATTTGTCTTTCTGTGCCTGGTTCATTCCAAATGACATGATTTTGTTCTGTTTTAAAGGCTTAATAGTATTCCATGGTGTATATGTATTTCTTTAATTTTTTTATTCATCAGTTAGATGGACATTTAGGTTAATTCCATATTTTGGCTATTGTAAATAATGTTGCAATGTACATGAAAATTTACACATCCCTTCAACATCTCTATTTCAATTCTTTGGATATATTCCCAGAAGTGAGAATGCTGGATCATATGGTAGTCCCACCCCCATTTCATTTTCCATAATGGCTGTACTACTTTACATTCCCACCAGTAGTGTGTAAGGATCCCCTTTCCTCCACATTTTTGCCAATACTTGTCATATTTTATTTTATTTTTTAGTAAAACCCATTCTAACAGGTGCAGATGATATTTTGTTGTGGTTTTAATTTGCATTTTCCTAATAATTCGGAATACTGAGCATGTTTTCATTAATCTGTTGGTCATTTGTATGTCTTCTTTTAAGAAATGTCTCTTCAGGTCCTTTGCTCATTTTTTAATTACATTGTTTTCTTGTTCTTGAGTTATTTAAGTTCCTCACATATTTTGGATATTAGCTCCTTATCAGACATGATTTGCAAATATTTTTCTTTACTCCGTGGGTTTATTCTTTTTCTCAATCCTGTAGAGATTTAAAAATTATTCATAGCTCATGAGCAATACAAAAACAGGCCTTAGGTTGGATTTGGCCAGCAAGTCATAGTTTACCAATTCCTGGTCAAGAAGAATGTCTTTATCAGAATAGTCCAAATTGAACTCTAGCACTCTCACTCCTATCCTCTTCAGAATCTCTCCCACTTTGTGAAAAATATTAAAATTTATGGGTTTTTTTTCCATCATCAGGCTTCTGCCTAGGTTTGTAGATGGTAACTGATTAAATATGGGTACACATGTATTTATGTTTAGAAACCATTTCTCTAGTGAAACATAATCTCCATGGATGCAATTTCACCCAAACTGAAGACCACTTCAGTATTATTATGCAAAGCAGTTTTTTCATCACGGAGTTAAACCTCTGTAACAAAACCTAGGATTGCAATTTTCTCTGCAGAAATAGACTGTCTGTTAAGGTGATCTTTCATATCAAAGGCGTAGTGTGCTTTAAAATATAATTCTTAAGGAGCATAACACTGCAGTTTTAAAATGTTAATGCTAATTTCTGGATTCTAAAACAGTCTTGGGTACAGGCTTAGAAAATGTAAATACAGTAACATACTCTCATACAGTGAGTCTCACACATGTTGTGACAAAGAATAAATTGAATTCAATTTTATATTGTGGTTTTTGGAATCAATACCATTTGTTCAGGGTTATATCTAATATGCGTATATGTACATATACTACATTATAGTGGAATTAGTAATGCTAAGTGACTGTGTTAGTTATAATACATAGTCATATGTAATAGATACCCAAAATAAAACAGTTCAAATATGATAAACATCTATTTCTTTCTCACTTAAAAGTCTTGATGTAAATATTTCACCATCGGTATGGCAGCTCAGTAGTCATCTAGGACTCAGGCAACATTTGTGCTTCTGCTCTCTATCTTCCGGATAGGCCCCTCAGCCTCATGGTCCAAGATGTGGATCCAGCTCATAAAAGATAAAGGGTGGAAGAAGGACCATATCACTTTCACTAAGAACAAAGTTCAGAAACTGCACCTATTGTCATCATCCACATGCCCTTGGCCAGATCTTAGTCTCAAGATCACAACTAACTTTGGGGTAGACTGAGAATATAGTTTTCTGGTAGGCATGAAAATCATATCAACTGGAGAAAACAGATACCAAGAAGTAAAACGTTATCTTTTCCTATAGTGACCAGAAAGTTTTAAGACCATTTAGGAACATTTAAAACTAGATAAATTATCTACAAAGGAGTAAACCGTGGCGGTACTTCTGACACAATAAATGAAACAAATAAACATCTTATTAAAGGGTATTTGCATGGAGCGACATCAGCAAGATGGAGAGGAAAGACTTTCTGGCACTCATCCCCTTTCAGAAACATAAATTTTAACAACTATCCACACATGAAAGTGCTTTCATAGCAGCTAAAGAATCCAGATGAGAGGTTACATTGCTTCAGTGGAGCGCAGAAATGGGAGTAAGAACAGTTTCCCATTATCACATCACCAATTCTCTGAACCCAGGTAGCACAAGAAAGATACTCTTCACCTAGAAAAAAAAGAATGAAGTAAGTATCCAACTTCGCTGTGGAACACCAGTAAAATTCAGCACTAAGCTAGTCCCCATAGCCTCAGGCTCCAGGTTAGCCCTTGTATCTCTGGGCTGCAGGCCAGAACCCCTCACAGAGTGACCTCAGGTTCAATCTTATGGACTCAGGATTCAGGCTTGGCCCTATGGACCCCGGTGCCAATCTGGCACACTCACTGACGCAAACACTAGATCAGCCTGCCTGAGGACTCCAGCAGCAATCCCATCAACAAACCCTTTCAGGCAGGCTGCTGAGAATCTCTGGACTGACTGACTGTTGAAGGGATTTCCCCGATGAAGCCAATCCATAAAACTGGAAGAGGTGCCTATATCTTAAAATTCCCGGACACTAACACAAGGCCACAGGATTAGGAATAATCAAGGAAACATGACACAACCAAAGGAACAAATAAAGCACCAGTAAGCAACCATAAAGGAATGAATATCTACAAATCTCCTAAAAAGGAGTTCAAAATAATTGTTTTTAAAACAGTGATCGACAACAGCAGACAACAAAATGATGTCAGGACAACAGTGTATGAACAAAATGAGAAGTTCAAAAAAGTTATAAAAACAGTAAAAAGAACCAAACAGAAATTCTGAAGCTAAGAAATTCAATGAACTGAACAGAAAATTTCCACAGAGAGCTTCAGTCAAGCAGAAGAAAGAACCTGCAAGCTAAAAGACAAGTGCTATGGTTTAAATGTCTCCTCCAAAACTCATGTTGAAATTTAATTGCCATTGCAAATAGTATCAAGAGGTAAGACAGTTAAGGTGATTAAGTCATAAGCGATCCACCCTTATGAGTGGGCTGGATGCTTTTTATAAAAAAGAGTTTTTAGGGGTGGGTTCCTTCTCTTTGTCCTTCTGATCTTTTGCAAGAAAAAGTGTTTCTTTCCTCTGGAAATTTAAGTGTTCAAGATAGCATCTTGGAAACAGAGATCAGACCTTTATCAGACACTAAACCTGCTGCCATCTTGATCTTTGACTCTCCAGCCTTGAGAACTGTAAGAAATAAATTTTATTCTTTTCCAATTACCCAGGCTCAGGTATTCTGTTATAGCAGCACAAAACAAAAGCAAGACAACAGGTTATTTAAAATTTTCCTGTCTGAGAAACAAAAAGAAAAGTCAATGGCATGAAGAAAGAGTAAAGAAAGCCTACAGGACTTATGGGAAACCATCAAGAAAACCAATATATTAAGTTTAAAAGTTCCAGAAGAAGCAGAGAATGAAAAAGGATGAGAAATCTTCTTTAAAAAAATAATAATGGAAGACTTAACAAATCTGAAGAGAAAAACAAAGATACAGATCTATGAAGTGCAAATAACTCCAAATCGATTAAATATTAAAAATTATTACTGAGACATTTTATAATTTATTTGTTAAACATAAAAGAAAAAGAGAGAATTCTGGAAGCAGCAAGCGAAAAGCAACTCATCAACTGTAAGAGAACTCCCATAAGATTATCAACAGATTTCTCAGTGGAAAAACATGAAGACCAGGAGAGAGTGAGATAATATATTCAAAGTGATGAAAAAGAAAAACCTGACAACAAAGAGTACTATACCTGGCAAGTCTGTTCTTCAGAAATGAAGGATAGAAAAATATTTTCCAGGCGAACAAAAGTTGTGGGAGTTTATCATCACTGTACCTCCTATTTACAAAAAACAAATACTAAACTGAGTTCTTTAAGTTGAAATAAAAGGATACTAATGAAAAACATGAAAAAATAAGAAAGTATAAAACTCATTGTAAAGATAAAAATATACTCAAATTCAGAATATTCTAATACTGTACTGGTGGTGCATGAATAACTTTTAACTCTAGAATAAAAGTTAAAGAAGAAAAGTATTAAAATATGCTGGATATCCAATCAAAAGGCATAGAGTGGCTGAATGGATTTTAACACTCAAACTGTATCCTGCCTATGAGAAACTCACTTTAGGTTGAAGAACACAGAGACTAAATTTGAAAGGATGGAAAAAGATATTTCATAAAAATGTAAACACAAAGAGTAAGAATAACTAATTCTATCAGATGAAGTAGATTTTAAGTAAAAAATGGCCACGAGAGACAAAGGAAGTCAACATACAATGACAAAGGCTCAATTTATTAAGAAGATACAACAATTGGAAATATGTGTGCACCCAACATCAGAGCACTTAAAAATATAAAATAGTTAGTAATGAAACTGAAAAAAGAAATAGAGAACAATATATTAATAGTAGGAGACTTTAATGGCAATAATGCATAGATCATCTAGTCTAGGCGTCCCCAAACTTTTTACACAGGGGGCCAGTTCACTGTCCCTCAGACCGTTGGAGGGCCGCCACATACTGTGCTCCCCTCACTGACCACCAATGAAAGAGGTGCCCCTTCCTGAAGTGCGGTAGGGGGGCGGATAAATGGCCTCAGGGGACCGCATGCGGCCCACGGGCCGGTTTGGGAACGCCTGATCTAGTCAATCAGTAAATAAGGAAACAGCAGTTTGAACATGATAAACCAAATGAATATAACAGACATATTGCATAGGTCCCATCCAACAGCAGCAGAAAACATTGTTTTCAAGTGTACATAAATATTATCCAAAATAGTGATATGTTAGGCCCCAAACAAGTTGTTACACATTTAAGATGAATGCAATCATATAAAGTGTCTTTTCAGACCACAGTGCTATAAAACTAGAAATCAGTAACAGAGGGGAAATTCACAAATATGTGGAAACTAAGCAACACACCAATGAAGAACTAATGAGTCAAAGAAGAAATCAAAAGAAAAAATTTAAAAATTTGATACAAATAAGGAAATACAACATATCAAAAATTATGGGATCCAGCAAAAACAGTTTCAAAAGGGAATGCCTACCGTAAGAAAAAAAATTCAAATAAACAGCTTAACTTTACACCTCAAGAAACTAGAAAAAGAATAACAAATTAAGCCTCAAATTCGTAAAAGGAAAAAAGTGATAAATCTCTCGTGCATCTTTCAGAAGAGAAGTGCATGATATAGAGAATTAAAAAGCAAATAGAAAAGATCAACAAAACTAATTATTTATTTGAAAAAATAAACAAAATTGACAGACCTTTAGCAAGAGTAGGAAAAAAGGAATAGCAACTACTATGAACAATTACATGCCAGTGAGTTAGATAACCAAGAAGAAATGGAAAACTTCCTGGAAACATGCAACCTACCAAAACAGAATCATGAAGAAACAGAAAATATAAACAGACCAATAAGGAGTAAGGAGAGTGAATCAGTAGTCAGAAACCTTCCAACGAGGAAAAACCCAGGACCTGATTGCTTCACAGGTGAATTCTACAAAATATTTAAAGAATTATACCATTACTTCCCAAACTCTTTTTAAAAAAGGAAGAAGCTAATTTGATGAGTCCAGAATTACTCTGATATCAAAGGCAGACAAGGACTCTACAAGATAAGAAACTACAAGCTAATATTGCTGATGGACATATATGCAAAAATCCTTAAGAAAAAACTAGCAAATGGAATTCGATAGCACACTCAAACTACCATACACCCTAATGAAATAGGATTTATCCTTAGGATACAAGGATAGTTCAATATACACAAATCAATAAATGTGATATACAATATTAATAGAAGGAAGGATAAAATTATACAATCACTACAATAGATGCAGAAAAGGAATTTGACAAAATTCAGCATGATTTCATAATTTAAAAAATTCAACAAATTAAGTATAGAAGAAATGTACCTCAATATGATAAAACCCAAAGCTGATATATGACAAACCACTGCTAATATTGTATTCAGTCATGAAAAGCTGAAAGCTTATTCTCATGTGAACAGGAAGAAGACAAGAAGTGCCCACTTTTACCTCTTCTCTTCAATATAGTGCTGGAATTCTGAGCCAGAGCAATTAAACAAGAAAATAAAAAGATACCCATAAAAGAAAGAAAATGAAATTGGAACTGCTTTCTGACAACATGATCATATATATTTGTGAGGTTTGTGTGTGTGTGTGTGTGTGTGTGTGTGTGTGTATGTGTGTACACATATAACCCTAAAGCCTCTACCAAAAATTGTTAGAAAATAAATTTAGTAAAGTTGCAAAATCAACATAGAATCAGCAGTGTTTCCGTACACTAACAAGAACCTATCTGACAAAGAGGCAGGAAAACAATCCCATCATTTAACCTGATGAAAAGTTATATCCAAAATATATAAGGAATACAAACAACTCAATAACAAGAAAACAAATAATCTGATTTTTTAAATAGGCAAAGAGACTGGTTGTGATGGTTCATGCCTGTAATTTTGGGAAACTGAGGTGGATAGACTGCTTGAACTTAGTAGTTCAAGATCAGCCTGGGCAACATGGCAAAACCCAAACTCTATAAAAAATACAAAAACTAGCCGGCCATATTGGCATGCACCTGTAGTCCCGGCTCCCCAAGAGGCTGAGGTGGGAAGATTACTTGAGCTTGGGAGGTTGAGGCTCCAGTGAGCCATGATCACACCATTGCACTCCAGCCTGGGTAACAAAGTGAGACCCTGTCTCATAAATTAAAAATAAAATTAGGCAAAGAACCTGAGTAGACATTTCTCAAAGGAAGACATACAAATGGCCAAGTATATGAAAAATGAAGTTCAATATTGCTAACCATCAGGAAAATAAACTTAACCAAGGAGATAAAAGACCTATACATTGAAAACTCTAAAACATTAGTGAAAGAAATTGAAGAAAAACAAATAAATGGAAAAATATCCTGTGTTAATGGACTGGAATACTTAATATTGTTTGTATTCCATACTACCCAAAGTGATTACAGATTCAATGCTATCCTTAAAACTCCAATGGTATTTTTTAAAGAAGTAGAAAAATAATTATAAAATTTTCATGGAACCACAAACAACTTTGAATAGCCAAAGAAACCTTAAGAAAAAAAAAAAATAAAAACAAAACTAAGCTGGAGGCATCACACTAATTTCAAAATATACTACAAAACCATAGTAATCAAAATAGCATGGTATGGACATAAAAACAGACTTATCAACCATGAGACCAGGATTGAGAGCCCAGATATAAATCCATGCATTTTTGGTCAATTGATCTTCAACAAAGGTTCCAAGAACACAAAATGGGAAAAGGATAATCTCTTCAATAAATGATGGTAGGAAAACTGTTTATCCACATGCAGAAGAATGAAGTTGGACCCTTATCTCACACCATATACAAAAATCAACTCAAAATTAATTAAAGATTTAAACATAATATCTGAAACTATAAAACTCCTAGAAAAAAGCACAGGGTGAAAATTCCATGACATATGATTCATTGGATATGACCCCAAAAACACAGTAACCAAAAGAAAAAAAATAAATCTAAAAAGCTTCTGCACCGCAAAGGAAAAATCAACAGTGAAGAGACTAGTCATAGTTTGAGAAAAAATATTTTCAAACCATACACCTGATAAGGGGTTAAATATCCAAAATATAGAAGGAATGCAAATGACTCAATAGGAAGAAAGCAAATAATCTGATTTTAAAATAAGTAAAGAATCTGAGTAGACATTTCTCAGAGGAAGACATATGAATGGCCAACAAGCATATGAAGAAATATTCAGCACCACTAACCATCAGGGACTTGCAAATTAAAACCACAGTAAGCTATCATCTCACACCTGTTAGAAAAGCTGTTATCAAAAAAGAGATAATAAAGTAATGGTGAGAATATGAAGAAAAAATAACCCTTGTAAAATGTTGGTAGAGATATATATTATTACAGCCATTATGGAAAATACTATAAAACTTTCCCCCACAATTAGAAATAGAACTACCACATGATCCTGCAATCTCACTTCTAGATGTACATCCAAAGGAAATAAAATCAGCTGTGGCCTGTCTGTACTCTCATGTTCATTGCAGCATTCCTCACAATACCGAAGAATATGGAATTAATCTAAGTGTCCATCAGTAGATAATGGATAAAGAAAATATGGTATAGACACAAGATAAAATATCATCTAGCCTTAAGAATGAAGGGAACCCTGTCATCTGTGATAACATCGAGGAATCCAGAGACCATTAAGTGAAATAAGCTAGGCACAGAAAGACAAATGCTGCAGGATCTCACTTACCTGTAGACTCTATAAAAGTTGAACAGACAGAAGCAGAGATTAGAATGGTGGTTGCTAGTGGCTGCTTGTGGGGAGAAATGGTAAGATTTAGGTCAAAGATACAAACTTTCAATTATGATGAATAAATTCTGGAGATCTATTGTACAGCATCGTGATGATAGTAATAATAATGTGTTGTATACGTGAAAATGCTGAGATCAGAGCTCAAACGTTCTCACCACACACATGAAAGTAACAATGTGAAATGAGAGACATGTTATTTAACCTAATTATGGTGATTATTTCACAATATAAACATATATCAAAATATCATCTTGTATACCATAAATATATACAATTTTTATTTGTCAAAGTCATATGAAGATAATCTTATTGTAAGAAAAACTAGTTGAAATATTCAGCAACAACCTAAAAACCTTAATTAGAAGACACTCAGTGATGAATAATATTAATGTATTTTTACATTTTTTTACATCAATGTTATTTATGATATATTTAACTCTAGCTTTGGAGAATTCCCCATCCATTCTCCTTTTTCTGGTTAGAAGCATCTTCAGTTTCTTTTGGAAGACTCACCTCTACTCCACTGGGTGCAGCCTTCATGGAAATACCAATAGGTGCTCTACCTAATTGTTGGACATGGGAACTAGGTTAAATAATTGAGATTCTCTCTAGAATTTGAAATCAAATCAAATGATAGCAAGTTGAAAGAAAAGGTTAGAGTGATTCATTCCTATAGCCCTCTAGTGAGCTGTAGACTCCATAGCTTCTTTGTTCCTCTTCTATTTGGATACTACATCTGTATACTCATTTATTTATTTCAGTGAGCCACCCCAAGTCATTCCAATGAATTCTTTCTGCTTCTCTTAAAAAACATAATATCTTGTCACTTATAAACAAAAAACAGCTGTATGCCAAGAATAAATTCTGTACTCGAGATGAATATGTTATTATCTATGTACACATTCACATAAATATATATTTTCACACACAGAACTCATGAGAAAGAGAATAGAATTTATTGCTTTTTATTTTTCATATCCTTTTGATCTCCTTGGTTTTTCTGGATATATATACACTGAAGATGAGATAGCCTACTTTAATTGTACAAGAAACAATTGGAAGAATTATTGACAGCTAGAAGAGAAAGTATATTTCTTGGTAAATGGAGAAAGGTAAAAGGGAACATTTTTAGCCAGATGGAATATCTTGGGTTTTTCTTTTTTTCTTTTGAGATGGGGGTCTCACTATGTTGCTCAAGCTGGTCTTGAATGCCTGGGTTCAAATGATCTTCCTGCCTCAGCCTCTCAAAGTGTTAGGATTACACGTGTGACCCAAGAAACCCAGCCCAACAGAATATTTTACCGAGCAATATAATGATCTTAAGAAAGAGCGGATCACTTAAGCTCAGGAGCTCAAGACCAGCCTGGGCAACATGGCGGTGCTCCAGCCTGGGTGACAAAGTGAGACCCTCTGTTAATTTTTTTTTTAAAAAGGAAAAGAGGCCGGGCATGGTGGCTCAAGCCTGTAATCCCAGCACTTTGGGAGGCCGAGGCGGGTGGATCACGAGGTCAAGAGTTCAAGACCATCCTGGTCAACATGGTGAAACCCCATCTCTAACTAAAAATACAAAACATTAGCTGGGCATGGTGGCACGTGCCTGTAATCCCAGCTACTCAGGAAGCTGAGGCAGGAGAATTGCCTGAACCCAGGAGGCGGAGGTTGCGGTGAGCCAAGATCGTGCCATTGCACTCCAGCCTGGGTAACAAGAGCGAACCTCCATCTCAAAAAAAAAAAAAAAAAAAAAAGAAAGTGATTTTTCTGGGTTACATACAAGCCTAATATTTTTAGAGCTCTTTTTCCTAAGGATAAAATCATGCAATGCAAATGAAAACACAATGCATGTATTAAATGCCTCTGGTTGTATTAACACCAAGGACTTTTATATATATGTCTTTATTATTGCTCTTCTATTGTCGTTTTAGAAAAGAATGTCTAACAGAGCTCTTCTAAAGGATACTTTTGGTTTAATGGTTATAGCATTTGTGAAAGTGTTCATAGGGTCAAATTCATTCAATTATTTTCATTTGGATGAAAGGAACAAATACTTTTGAGAGTCTACTATGGTTCTTATCCCAAGTTGAATATTAGATGTGCCAGAGAGCTTTTTAAAATACATATTTCCAGAGCATCTTAAAGTGCTCCTCCCCATTGCTGTGATTTTGATGTATCTAATAAGTACTAAAGATCATGCCATGTACTTTGTATATGATATTGTACTGCCCTAGCAAACAGGATAGTGCAGCAAGTAACAGCCCAGGCTGTGAATCCAGACTTAATTTAAAAGCTGCTTCATCATAGATTAGCTAGGTAGTATGGACCAATTTTATTAAGCACATTGTGTCTCCTGTTCCTCAGATGTAACATGAAGACAGTATTAGTGCCTGCTTCATTCATTTGTGCCTTCTATGTAGTTGGCATTCATGATCATGGACAACGTAATAGCCAATTTTAAATCCTTGTGGAATACCTATTGCAATTACTATTATTTTTATCTGACACGTGAAAAACTGGTATTTAAAGATTAAAAATAACTTTCCAAAGTTCATCTAGTTTGCCACCAAACTAAGATTTGGTACATTAGCAGTAATGGGGAACATATGATTAAAAAAATTCTGGGGGAGTTTGGTCATGGTAGATTTGAAATGGTTATAAAACAACTGAGTAGAGATGCCTAGTAATTAATTGCATCATGTAGTTCTGGGTCTCCGAAGGGTGGTCAGTCATGGGAATATTCACTTGCAGTCTTTGACAAATAAATTGTGATGGAATCCTTGAGTGTGAGTGTGCTGATTAAGGAATCATGTCTAGAGGATAGTTGAGGGTGGAAGTCCTAGCATTTGAGAGCTCCACTATTTTATAGGACAAGTTATTAGTGTCAAAATTAAAAGAAAACTAAAAAGCCAGAGGCAATAGTAAACTCTGAGAAAGTATTATCAGAAATATTTAGAGAGAAAGACGTTTCAGAAGGTTACATGCTGATGGAGAAATGTCAATAGAGAAAAGGAGAGATTAGGGAAAAGGGAAGAAATAATGGAAGTAAGATCTTTTCAAAGTATGTATAGGAGGGTGATTCACAGAGAAAAGAAGAAATAATTTATCTTTCACTGAGTGGAGAAAAGAAGGAAAAAATGAAAAAGAATCGATATGCACTTGTAGATGGAAGAGAAGAAAGGTAATAGACTTTTAGCTAAATGACCTCAGTTTTCTCTGACTAGCTCTTTTGAAGTGAACTATTTCCAAATTGTATGCGGTACCTGTGTATAACTGGGTATGTGTTTGTGACACACACACAGAAGTCAGAGATGTTAATATATTGAGGGCTTTGCTCAATGGGCTTATAAGACTTACCTCCCTTGAGTGAAAAAATGAGGCTATAAGTCAATGCTGAGATGGAGTATTTCATCCCTTTAAAATAGTTAAGCGGTAGATGAAGAAAATGTAATATATATACACAATGGAACACTATTGAGCCATAAAAAAGAATGAACTTCTGTCACGTGTGACATCAACGAAACTGGCAGACATGTTAAGTGAAATAAACCAGACACAAAAAGACAGATACCACATGATCTCACTTATACATGGGACCTTTTTAAAAAAAAGTTGATCTCATAGAAGTAGAGAGTAAAATGTGGTTACCAGAGCTGGGGAGGGGAGAAGGAATGGGAAGATGGAGAGAGATGAGTCAAGATTATGTGGCAGTTAGGGGGAATAAGTGCTGGTGTTTTATTGCTCAGTAGGGTGGTGGTATACTTAATAATTACGTATTGTATTCTTGAAAATGCTAAGAAATTAAATCTTAAATGTTCTCACCAAGCACAAAAAATGATAACTATGTGAAGTGATAGATATGTTAGTACACTTGATTGTGGTGATCATTGAAAATGATGTGGATATCAACCCTATTGCTAAATTACCAGGAGACAATGGATGGGGAAGCCTCTGGAACAACTTCACAAAGCAGAAGCTGACTGGCACCCAAAATGAGACACACAGAGAAGTTGCAGATTTAAAAAGGGAAGCCATCTACTAAAATGGATGTAACCAACTTTCATAGAACATGTTTAAAAGAAAACATTTTATATAGAAATATCTGAATGATGTGAGCAGATATTTTTCAATGGCCTCCTATGCAAGAACCAGTACATGGAAAGAAAAAAATGTGAACTTCTGACATTTTTTCTTGAGTTGTGTGGCTAGCTCATTTATCTTCTGAGGGCAGGAAGTGACTCATTCTCATTTTTATATTCCCTGAAGTACTTAGGAAACCCCTTGCTAATATTCTAATACACATCTGTTATTTGGGAAAATGTGGGCTTTGTATGCACACAGACTTGAGGGCCTATTCTGATCTCACTGAACACTAGACATATGAGTGTTTGCCACATTATTTCAGCATACTGATGTTGATTTCCTTCATTTCCAAATAACAATATATATGTTGAAAATTTGATGTAAGGAGTAAATAATATAAAAATTGTGATATAATGCCGTAGCAGCTTTTAGCATAAAATCTGACTGATGGTATTGAATAAACGTTAGTTCCTTCTCTATTTTTCCCTCTGTGATTTCTGTTTATACTTAACACTTGCTTTGCTGTGATAACCCAGTGACTTGTATTAGTGGCTTTCTTCCCTGACTCTGGCTCAGCACAGTCCTCCATTATACTTGATTGCCAGCTCCTGGTCCTGATCCTCGTGTACTTCCTGTGCAGCCGTGATCCACTCTGACCCCCTTCTCCCTGTCCCTCATTTCCAGAACCCCTCACTTCAGAAGTTTTTCCACCACATTATCCTCACTTGCACCATGCTTCTCTCTAATTCTGACCTAACCCTCTGCCTACCGACACTATCTCCAGGTCCTGGCTTTAACTTCTCATTTCTCATACTGCTTGATGCATTATCTCACATCATGATCATCCTCCTGGAAGTTTTTTTTCACCATTGATTGTATTCCACATTCGCGACTTTTCTCAAAGTGCAGTTTAAATCCACTTCCATAAAAGCCTCCATTTTCTTAGAAACAAGGAACAAACTAAACTTAGGTTGTTACCTGGAAGGTGGCCCATTCTCCTCAAGTCTTATATGTGTTATTTTCACTCACATATGCCGCATTGCACTGAGAAGGCAGCATGATCCACTGAATACCTATGTAGACTTTAAAGACGGGAAGATTTGGGATTGAATCCTGGGTTGACAAACCTGTGTAACATTGGATGAGTTATTTCACCCATTCGTGCCTTAGTTTCCTTATCACTAAAGTGGAGATAACACCTCAGGGAGTTGCTCTGAGAATTAAATGAGGTGATGCAGTAAAACATTTAGCAGAGTTTCTGGGACATAATAAGGCTTAATGCAATGTTTATTTTTGTTAACAGGCTTGTTTGTGTGTGTGTGTTTGGCTATGGTTTAGTACTTCTCAAATTACCTTGCATTTATTTGTCCATGATGTTTAATCAATGTTGAATTTGTCACAATTTTTCAAAGAATAAGATGCTTCTTGTGGTGTTTGTAAATTTAACTTTTATCTCTTTGAGTAAATATCTAATATGGTGCCATGCACATATTAGAGATGAATTATTCTCTGACAGGTAAACGAATAATCCAGTCTATATATGAATGATATTTTTCAATCATGTCTACCCAATACCGCTTAGAGCTCATAAAATGTTCAACTATTAAAACCGTATAGCCGAATCTTGAGACAAAATAAAAGTACACTTTGGAAATGAGGTTTAGTCGCATCTGGATTTTATTTCATTTTGATAATGTCTATACTTATTTCACTATTATTTTATTTGCTATTGTTGACATTTTGTAATAGTTTGTAACAAATTTAGCTACCAAATTTTTTAACTTATGAGTTAGCTGAGATACATACATATATACATACACAAACATAGACATATATACATATGTGTAAATATAGTTACATGAATAATATCTAAAAATGACTCATAAACTTATTCATTTGAATCTGTCTTCATCCAAGCACCTGCTGAAAATGCAAGAGGACACAGTCATGTACATACATTATCACTGAGAGGTAACTAGAAAAATGAAAGGAGTAATTTCCTATACCTGTGGAAAATTTCCTACACGTTTATATATTTCCTACACCTTTATAATTTACAAATTTCCCACACCTATACACATCGGTGGTATATATGTATAAAGAGATTATCATATATATACTGCATTGGTGGTATATATGTATAAAGAGATTCTCACACACAAAAACGTGCCTTATTATTCAGGTGCTGGTGTTTTAGAAGAAAAAGTTATATGTTTCCTAATAAAGCAGAGAGAGTTTTCCACACAATATGTGTAGCCATATAGTATGTGTACCTTGGTTCCATTTTCTGTTATTATTGAGCTAGTTGTTAATGAATGAACATATGCCCTTAATCTATTTTTACTGCATCAATAATTCCTGTTTTACATTCTGAACTCCTGGAGGTCACAGTATAGAACCTACATGACAGGTAGTAATTGGGTTCTATTTTTGTAGTAGTAAAAAGAAAAAGAAGGAGAAGGAAGTAGGAAGAGAAATAATATGTATTATAATTGTTTATTAAGCAAATCAAACAGTGGAATAACAGATATTAAAAAGCAGTGAAGAACAAGCTACCCTGAGCATAGTTCTCACTAACCCTCAGAGCTACAAAAATTTGTAGGTCATATAATTCAGTTCATTTGATGAGGAATAGCCTGTCCTTGCAATTGAATTTCAAAATTGATCTTGACTCCAAAGACATGATAGCTATGACAGGTTCAAAATGAGAAAGCTAGTCATTCCTAAGTGTACAGAGAGTTAATGCATAGACTCAAACTTCCCTCCCCAACACTGCTCCCTTCAACCCTCTTCTATTGCACCTCCCCTCACAGCTCATCCCTTTCTTCTTTCTTTTAGTATCTGTTCCAGGAGATTCTGGGTTAAAAGCCCTTCCTACAGGTATTTTTCTCTTGTCACTTGTCTTATCAAAGGGAAACTATCTGTAGTCTTAGTCTCCTGAGGAGTCTTAGACAGCAGGTCTTGCCACTTGAATATGATTATGCATTTGTTGGGGTACCCAAGTGTCCCAATTGGTGGCTGTGTCTAAGGAAAAGTAATACTAATTATTGTAATTTATCCAAATGTCTTAGAATCCGTACCTAATCACTATGCAACACAATAACACTTATGCATATCTTTAAGTATATCAGATTAATTTCATATGACATTCGGTTTACTTTTGGTATTGAACACAGATCATGCTCATTTTGTTTTTATGGCTTGTACACACCTGGCTCTGCGTGAAATATGAAATAATTAAAGGGAAAAATAATCAGAAGCTAAGAGTCCAGTTCTGAACTTCCCCCTTAGGTAGCTAGTGACCTTGGGCAAGGCATTCAATTTCTTTGAACATCAGCTTCCACAGTTGTAAAAAAAAATAAGGAAATAAGACCCTGTCCACATAATTTATAAGGCTATTATAAAATAAAGCAAGAAAATAGATATCACGCATTATACAAAACACAAATTTATCTGCAAGTGGAAGACTCCTGTAATACAAAAGACCTAGAACTTAGTATTCATTCTTTCATTTATAACAACTTGTTTTCTTTATTTTTAACCAACAGGAAAAAACAGTATGTATTTATGGTGTAAAACATGTTTTGATACATGTATACATTATGGAATAGCTAAATCAATTTATTTAACATATGCATTACCTCACATACTTATTTTTTTGTGTTGAGAACAATCAACTCTCAGCAATTTTTAAGCATACAATTTATAGTTATCAACTATAGTCACCACAATATACAATGGATCTCTTGAGCTTATTCCTCCTTTCTAACTGAAATTCTATACCATTTGACCAACATCTCTTCAATCATCTCACTATCCAGCTTCTGGTAATCATAACTTTACTATTTCTATGAGTTCAACTTTATTAGCTACCACATATGAGTAAGATCGTGTGGTTTTTGCCTTTCTGCGCTTGGTTTATTTCACATAACATAATATCCTCCAAGTTCATCCTTGTTGTTGCAAATGGCAGGAGTTGTTTCTTTTCTAAAGGGCGAATAGTATTGTATAGATTGTAAATCTCTTCATCCATTGATGGACACCTAAGTTGATTCTATATCTTGGTGATTGTGAATAATCTTTAGTGAACATGGAAATTCAGGTATCTCTTTGACGTGCTGATTACATTTCATTTAGCTATACACCCAGAGTGGGATTTCAGAAAAATATGGTAATATATTTTAAATTTTCTCAGGAATTTCCATACTGTTTTCGTAATCTCTGTAATAATTTACATTCTCACCAATGTGGAACAAGTGTTCCTTTATCTCCACATCCTTGCCAATACTTGTTATTCTTCATTTTTTCATAGTAGATATTCTAACAGATGTGAGGTAATATGTTCTCATGGTTTTAATTTGCATTTCCCTGATAATCAATAATCATCAAACTTTTTATCACCTCTTCTCTGCTAGACTGTGTGCTTGGATTATAGACTTAACAAAAAAAAAAGTATTGTCATATCTTCATGAAACTTAAAACATATATTTAAAGATTTACATGTTAAGCTTAATGTCTCATCTTTAATAAATGCTACAAAGAAAAGATATATGATAAGCAATAGTAGAATTTGATTTGGGGAGATACAAAATGTTCTCTGGAGAAGTACTGATGGAAATAAGATCTAAAGAAAGATTAGAAGTCAACAGAAGAAAGAGTAGAACTTTCTCAACAAGGGAACAGGATATGCAAATCCAGTGACTAACAGGAGAAAAATAAGTCCGAAGTATTGAAAATGAGGAGTGTCACTGCAGAAAGGAGCCTGGAGAAGAGGGTGAAAACCAGACTTGCAAAACCAAAACAGTTTGGGATTTAATCTAAAAGGTCGAATCTAAAAGAACGCTTAGATATTTTAAGGAGGATGGCCAGTGGCATGATCAGAACTTTTTCTTTTCTTTTTTTTCTTTTGAAATGGAGTCTCACTCTGTCACCAGGCTGGAGTACAGCAGCATGATTTCAGCTCACTGCAACCTCCGCCTACTGGGTTCAAGCAATTCTCCTGCCTCAGTCTCCCAAATAGCTGGGGTCTACAGGTATGTGCCATCATGCCCAGCTAATTTTTGTATTTTTAATAGAGATAGGGTTTCACCATGTTGGCCAGGATAGTCTTGATCTCTTGATCTCCTGATCCACCTGCCTTGGCCTCCCAAAGTGCTGGGATTACAGATGTGAGCCACAGCGCCCGGCCCCAGAATTTTTTCTTTAAAGTTATTTCTAGCTGAATTTTGGAGAATTTCTGGAAGAAACTATTGATAGGCCATAGCGCCTATATTAAGGAATAAGCCCACAGAAAATATTGGTGTGACGTAAAATAGTCAAAGTAGGCAGAAGATCATACTACAACCAAACGTTTGCACATTCTCTTGGCATTCTCCCAGCACAGCATTCATCCTACCACCTGTGACTGTGTTATAAAAGACAAAAAAAAAATCAACTTTCATTTCTAGGGAAATATTTGTATACTGCAGGTGTTAAGTACAATCATTATTATTTTTGCATTCATTGGTATAATGCTAGTGGCTATAACAAATAAACTTCACTAGTTATTTGTTTTATTTATTTATTTATAGTTTTTTCAGACTGGGCCTCACTGTGTCACCCCAGCTGGAGTGTAATGGCATGGTCTCAGCTCACTGGAGCCTCAGCATCCCTGGGCTCAGGGGATCTTCCACCTCAGCCTCTAGAGTAGCTGGGACTATAGGCATGTGCCACCATGTCCGGCTAACTTTTTAAGTTTGTTTTGTTTGTTTGTAGAGATAGGTTATCTCCTATGTTGCCCCGGCTGGTCTGGAACTCTTGGGCTCAAGTGATCCTCCCACCTCAGCCTCCTAAAATGCTGATACTGCAGGTGTAAGCCACCACAACCCGCCTATTTCACTCTTTTAAGTGAAATAGATTTACTTCTCCCTCACATAACATTTCAGTGTAGGGGTCCTGAGCTACAGACATCTTTCCCCCATACTATGATTCAAGACTTTGGGCTCCTTCTTTTCTGTGACTGTGCCATTCCCTAAGGTCTTATAGTCCTCTGATCCATGCAGAAGGGAAATTGAAGGTAGAGAAGGCACAATGACCAACTAACGGCTTTGGTCTAGAGGTGACACACATCACTTTCATTCAGATCCCTTTGGTAAGAACCAACCACATGGCTCCAAATGGAAGCAGGGCTGTGGGTCCAGTGGGAGGGAATGGTAAGATCTTGGCTGGACAGTTGCTTCCCAAGTCCAGCTATAATATAAAAGAAACAGCACAAATTATTGATGGACATTTAGTTATTTTTATCAGAACTATTGACTAATTGACCATAAAAGAAGGCAGAATCAGTCCCAATCAGATTGAAGGATCATCAAACTATGCATGAGCCAAACACAGCCCCATTGTTCGTTTTAATAGGCCACAAGCTAAAAATGCTTTTTAGATTTATAAATGGTGGGGAAAAGAATAATATTTTGTGGCACATGAAAAACATACAAAGTTCAAATTTCAGTGGTTACAAATAAAGTTTTGTAGAGTTCCAGCCACACTCACTCATTTATATATTGTCTAGGACTATCTTCATGCTAAGTTGATTAGTTGTAACAGAGAATGTATGACTGACAAAGCTCTTTACAGAAAAAGTTTTCTGACCTTTGCTTTAGAGCAATGCTTCAGTGCTAAAGAATTTACGTGCATTTAGCTAAAACTCACCTTGTCAATGTTTGAACCTTTAAAATATATTTAGTTGAGGTATTTTGAAAAATACCCACTAAATGATATTTTGTGAAATCACAAAATATCACATATGTGATTAGTACCTGCAGTACACTGGATATTGTCTGCAGGTACTAATCACATATGTGGAACTGTGCCACCATTAAATTATCCATGCAAAATGCTTCTACATTACCAAAGGCTGATCATGGCTCTGTGGCATGGACAATAACGTGATGTTAATCTTTTTGAAATATGTCAGAACCACAAAGGAAAACTACTTCAAGTTAAATCCTCATGAAATTAAAACTACAGAAGATACTGACATCATTGCATACTAGAGCCTCACATACCAGATAACCACCATTAGAGAAGCTGCATTCAGCATCGGTATCAAATAACATTGAAGTGTTTCAATAGTAACAGTTTTTAAGATCTGAATGAACTGATCAGGAAACCTCTATGTTTTCCACCTGATAAATCATTTGGCTCTTATTTTGATCCTACTCAGCTAATTCTTGTGAATTGATTCTCTCTTAGAGATATATTTTACTATTCAATAAAAGAGACAGAGGGCTTCACCTGAGAGGGATTAGATTTTCTACTCATGTTGCTAAACAATCAACAAATTTTTTTAAAAAAATTATTGAGAAAAATATATCTACTCTTGGCATACAAATATATGGTGATAGTTGGCATGTACTTCAGTGACACCATTCAGGAAAAGAGGGAAAAAATTCCTTTTTTCAGTACACTAAAGGACTTCCACCATTTAACCCCTCTGAGGCTTTATTTTCCAATCTGTGAAACGGGAATAAAATTATCTATTTACTAGCTGTGGTCCTATATTTAACCATGCAAAGCATTCAGCATCCTGTCTGGCAAATACTGTAATGTTTCATTGCTAGTTTCTCATTTAGTCTACATTTCTTTCTGGGTTCCTACAATGAGTCAAATTGCTGTCTTTCAACATTTCAAAAACATTTATTCATTTCTAGATGTGTTCATTAATTCCCCAAAAATGAAATCACTGTATCAATACTTGTTTAGATTCTATGGAAAGACAGATAAAATTCTTGGAAGAACATAAAAATAAACAAAGACACAGAAATTGCTACAAAATTTTTTACCAACTGTATGAGGTTGGGTATAAACTATACACACAGATTAGACATAATTTAGAAAGATTCAAACTTTACACATTTCATGGATTTGTAATTTACATGAATTTCATGGATTTCATGTAAATCCCCAATGATTTAGATTTGAGAAGTGATTTTCTGGAGGATAATATTATTTTTGAAGGTTGAGGCCACAGAGCAATCCAAATGGGCGTAATTATTTCATTCTTTTTTTTCAGCAAACATTTAATAAGTATCTACTGTGTGTTAACCACCAAGCAGTCACAGCAATACAACTCAGAAAATGTGAAATAAAAAAGTGAAGCCAAATGCAATTTTGCATTCCTGGAGTAATTATAGAGGTTAGTAAAATCTTCAAACACTTTAAACATTCCTATAATATCTATAATCCAATTTCTCATAGTTATATGTCTGGTTCACAAACCAAATGGGTCATGGAAAGTGAAAGTAGATTATTACAGACTTAATTAGGGGGAGATACCAATAACAAGTGAATTTCTGCATGTGATGTCTTTAATGAAGCAAATCAGCCCAATCCCTGGCAGCTAGCATGCAGCTATTGACCTAATTAACCTGGAATTCTTTTTCTATACCTTTCCACAAAGATAATCAAGAGTTTGCCTTTGCGGATACCACAGCATACCTTTATGGTCTTGCCTTAGAGCTATGTTACCTCTCCTGTGGTGTCATAAAATAGTCTTGAGGCCCTTGGATCATCTTGATATTCCACAGAACATAACCCTGGTCCATTACACTTGTGACATTTAGCTAACTGGATCTAACGAACAGGAAGGGCAAGCATTTTGGATGCCTTGGTAAGATGTATGCATGCCAGAGAGTAGAAAATAAGGTCTATAAGCATTCAGGAGAATATGATATTCTGAGGATCTAATAGTCCAAGAACTGTCAGCATATCCTCTTCTTAGTAAAAAACAAGTTGCTGTATGTTGAACTGACAGCACACACACACACACACACACACACACACACACACACATAAAGGTGCAACTCTTCCTGAGTTTCTTTATGTTTTGGAAGAAACATAAACCATATATGTAAACCTGTATAGCTTCTCAGTTTTTTCTGTGTGCAAGCATCCTCTTTCATGGGCATCATGACTTTTTGGATCCAATGGCATTTGAGGTGTCTATGAGCTCAATAGGTGAATCCAAGCTCACACTGCTGAAGTTTGGGAGGAAGGACGCAACTACTTATGTCAGTCACAATTCTGTTTTCGAAAATGAGCTCTTAACTTGCTACTAGGCCCTAGTGTTTCCAGAACTCTTGTCTATGGGATCCTAGTGATATACATTCTGTAAGCTACATTTTATCTGGTTAATTCAACCATCAACTTAGATGTGTGCTGTAGCATTGCGTTATAAAGGAAATGACATAATCAACTTGGTGGGAGGCACAAGTTAAGGTCATTGGATGGGGGATCAGATTACTAAGATAGTTGCTCCTACAAATTCACAGCTTCTTCCTGCTGTGATTGAACATTAGTCACCTCCAAAGCTCACGTTGAAATAGAATCTTCAATGTGGCAGTGTTGAGAGGTAGAGCCTTTAAAAGGTTATTAGGTCCATTAATCCATTAATCCATTCTAATACTGTTCCCAGTCACACTCCCATGATAACCCATTAATTCATTAATTAATTCATGAGGGCTTCAGAATAAGAAGACTTGAGTAACTGTGCTTATCTCCCTCACCATCTGATGCCCTGCGCCACCTCAGGACTCTGCAGACAGTTCCCAATAGCAACAAGGCTCTCACTAGAATTGCCCCCTTGACCTTGGACTTCTCATTTTCCAGAATTGTAAGAAGCAGATTTTGTTTCTTATAAATTATCCAATTTTAGGTATTCTGTTATAAGCAGCAGAAAACAGACTATAACACTCCCAAAACACACATGTGACCTCATGGGAATTCTCTATGACCAATAAATGGGGAAAGAAAAGCAGGACTATGGTTTATAGAACGACCTGTTTAATATGCTCATTTATATAAGAAGTTAATAGTCACTGCATTATAGTTCAATTCAGGGTATGCCTTGAAACAAAATAGCATGAGGAAATAGTTTCTGTGGTTAGAAATGGAGGGAGCACATCTGGGTCATCTGTTCTACACAGAAAGAAGGATAGCCTCATGTTCAGGACTATACCGATGTACGAATGGTGGCCACTAGGTTGTCTAAATGGTTGGGAACGTGGAAAGAATAAAATTTTTAGTGGTGGCTTCTGAGACAGTTTCAAAAGAACTTCCTGGGAAGAGTACTAAGTGTGAAAATACTTTTTTCCACATAAATGCCCACCAGAACAAATCCACCGTGGAGAATGCTTTCAATAATCATGTTGTCAAGGTGTTCTTTCCTGTGGCTATCTCAGTTAGCCTCATTCTTCTGCTTCCCAGTGCTTGCTTAAATGACCTATATACAGAGTACTTGTCGGAGGGAGAGTTGAAGGCTATTCACAAGTTCAACACCTTCAATTTCCCCTCATAAAGGCTGATTTTGCTACCAAATGGCCAACCTGCCACAAGAAAGCTGATATGACACCACTCTCCGGCAGAGAATGGCCAGCTACCTGGTGAGAGCTGATTACTTTTCTTCCCTTGATAAACTTTTCTATCATGAAAGAGACAGTGATTTGTTCTCACAGAGATAGACACATATTTTGGATGCATAAGTACCTTATTGTTGACAGCACTTTTGCCGATACCACCCTTCCAAATACCTTATCATCTTCAGCCATGGTATACCACACAAATAACCTTATAATGGGTGACATATATTACGGCAAAGGATGTGTAACAATGGACTTCTGTTCACATAATTGACTGGCCCTTGCCATATGCCATCGATGCCATTGTCACCCACAAAACAGATGGCTAAACAGAATTGTGAGATGTATTGTGGAAGCCACAGCTTGGGCACCAGGTAGAAAACAACATCATGGGAAACCAGGGATCTAGCTAAAAGGATAAAATATATTCTTAAACCAGCAGTTAATACTGCCACTATCCTATAGCCAGAATTAACAAGTCTGGGAATCAAGTTATAGAGGTGAGAATAGTTCCTCTCATTATTGCTCCAAATAAACTATCAGAGAAAGTTTCTCCTTACTTTCTTCAAACTTGGATTCAGTGGTTTGGGTGGTATTAGAGTCAGACAGAAGAATGCTCCCACCAGAAAACAAAGTTAGAGCCTTGTTGAATTAAAGCTAAGATCACCTTCTGGACTTTTGGGGCTCTTTATGCCATGGAACAGACAAAAAGAGTATCACTGCATTTGAATAACATCTCAATAAAGCTCTTGTATATTGGACAAAATTTCAGGGAATGCAATGACTCTAGGAATTTGCAGATTTCAGGGAAAATTCACTAAAATAGATAATAAATAAGTATGGAAGCAGCATATGTAAATGTCCCAAGATGGGAGAGAATTTGGCATAGTTTCAGAATGACCAAATCATTCAGAATCTGTCAGGCCATGGCAAGAAGTTTCAACAACAATAGTCTAAATTCTAAATGCTTATTTAAAGGTTGTTGAATTATCACTGGCTCCAATGTGGAAAATGGACTGGAGAGTAGAAATTAGAATAGAAAAGAGGTTATTGTAATAGACAAGGCTCAAGATTATTAGTATTGTCCTGGGGTATTAGCAGTAGTTGCATAGAAATAGATTAATTTGCAAATCAGTTTGGAGGTAAAAAGCACAGGGCTTGGTAATGTATTGAATGTGCTTAAAGATAAGAGAAAGGTAAAATAAAAATAATGGAAAATCTGCTGTTTAGTGTAACTATGTATGGTTGCTCCAACATCAAATAAGAGAATACTGAAGATGCAGTTTGTGGTAGAAGATTTAGAGAAATAAGGTCATGGATATTCAGGTAGGCCTATTGAATTCGAGCACCAAAGTTGGAGTAGACACGCCCAGAGAAAGGAGATGAGCATATGCACATGACAAAGAAGAAAGAAAGGGATAGGGGCAGAGAGAGAGAGAGAGAGAGAGAGAGAGAGAGAGAGAGAGAGAGAGAGAGAGAGAGAGAGAAGCTTGAGGTCCCATTAAATATGGTGAAAAGGTAGGTTTTTGTTTGTTTGATTGGTTGGTTTTTGCAGTTTGGTTCCACACCTCTACAAATATTTCCAATAATTCTCAACCTCCAATTTGTATCTTTCCATTCCTTGCAACCAAAGAATCCTAGAATAACAATCAAGATATCTGTCCCTCTTCAGTGCCTCAAAGTCAAAATATTCATATAGCATTTGTAATAGGAATGTTTCAGTAACAAGTGACAAAAAAATGAAATTAAGTTAAAAGTTATAAAGTCAAAATGACTTTAAAAGTAAAGGGAATATTAACCTATGTTACTGAAAAGTCAAAATGAGGCTTGATTTCCCACCTCAAATGAAGTTTCCAAGGACCTTCTAGCTTATAGTCTTCCTACTCTGCCTCTCTGTTAGCTGTATTCCCATACTGCCCTGGTAGTCCACTGGGAGGACTTCTTGTATTTCAGCAACTGTTTGTAGTAACTCCAGATGTCTCACCCTCCCAGAAAAGCTCTTGGGGAGGAGAGAGTCTCCTAACAGTAGTAGCTGCTGTATGTGTCCTGGGAATCCCTTCCTTTCATTGACCTGAATTGGACCACATGCTTTTGCTTGAAACAATCACTATAGCAACAAAGTTACAATACTCTGGATCGGTTTTTAGACAACAAATGCCTACCCCTAAAGCAACTCATACATTCAGTCTTTCCCAAACTGCTTGGTTACAAATGTGGAGAGAACAAATTTCTCCCTCAAATATAAAGATATTCTTGTCTAATTTACATTCCCACCAACAGTATAAAAGCATTCCTATTTCTCCATAGCCTCACCAGCATCTATTGTTTCTTGATTTTTTAAACAATCGCCATTCTGACTGGCGTGAAATGGTATCTCACTGTGGTTTTGATTTGCATTTCTCTAATGATCAGTGATGATGAGCTTTTTTTCATATGTTGGCCCCATAAATGTCTTCTTTTTAGAGTTTCTGTTCATATCCTCTGCCCATTTTTTTGATGGGGTTGCTTGTTTCCTTCTGGTAAATTTGTTTAAGTTCCTTGTAGATTCTGGATATTAGCTGTTTGTCAGAAGGGTAGATTGCAAAAATTTTCTCCCATTCTGTAGGTTGCTTGTTCACTCGGATGATAGTTTCTTTGGCTGTGCCGAAGCTCTTTAATTAGATCCCATTTGTCAATTTTGGCTTTTGTTACAATTGTTTTTGGTACTTGCATCATGAAATCTTTGCCCATACCTATGTCCTGAATAGTATTGTCTAGGTTTTCTTCTAGGGTTTTCATGGTTTGGGGTTTTACATTTAAGTCTTTAATCCATCTCAAGTTTATTTTTGTATAAGGTGTAAGGAAGTGGTCCAGTTTCAGTTTTCTGCATCTGGCTAGTCAGTTTTCCCAGCACCACTTATTAAATAGGGAATCCTTTCCTCATTGCTTGTTTTTTGTCAGGTTTGTCAAAGATCAGATAGTTATAGATGTGTGGTGTTATTTCTGAGGTCTCTGTTCTGTTCAATTGGTCTATATGTCTGTTTTGGTACCAGTACCATGCTGTTTTGGTTACTGTAGGCTTGTAGTATAGTTTGAAGTCAGGTGACATGATGCCTCCAGCTCTGTTCTTTTTGCTTAGGATGTCTTGGCTGTACAGGCGCTTTCAACCATTATGGAAGACAGTGTGGCAATTCTTCAAGGATCTAGAACTAGAAATATGATTTGTCTCAGAAATCCCATTAGTGGGTATATACCCCCCAAAATATAAATCATTCTACTATAAAAACATATGCACACATATGTTAATTGCAGCATTATTTACAATAGCAAAGACAGGGAACCAAATTAAATGCCCATTAATGATAGACTGGATAAAGAAAATGTGGTACATGTATGATATGGAATGCTACGCAGCAATAAAAATGAATGAGATCATGTCCTTTGCGGGGACATGGATGAAGCTGGAAGTCATCATCCTCAGCAAACTAACACAGGAACAGAAAACCAAACACGACATGTTCTCATTCATAAGTGGGAGTTGAACAATAAGAACACATGGACACAGGGAGGGGAAAAACACACACTAGTGCCTGTTGTGGGGGAGGGGAGGCAAGGGAAGGAGCACATTAGAACAAACACCTAATACATGAGGTGCTTAAAACCTAAATGACAGGTTGATAGGTGCAGCAAACCACCATGGCACATGTATACCTATGTAACAAACCAGCACGTTCTGTCCATGGCATACTGGAACATAAAATAAAATAATAATGAAATATATTCTTGGCTTAAAAAAATAGTAAGGGGAAGAGAGAATAGATGCCAGAAAGGCAACAACAACAACAAAAATACCCTTCAAAATGATTTTCAGTCACCATCCTATAATATGATATCAAAATCACTCTATAGAGACCAGAAGTCTTATGGATGATCTTGTATTACTTTCATCTTTGAATTAACAAAAAATAACAATAGAATGTTTGTATTTCTCTGTACTGCACAATGAAGTAAAGGCTTGAAATTGTGGTAATGAGAATTGGCATGCAAAGTCAGTGCACTGAATATATTGTCTATTCCCATCTTTCATTCAAATTCCTAGCATATTTAGCAAGGGTCACTCAGAAGTACCCATGCTAATCAAAAAGAAAAAAAACTATGGTGTAGTATGCTATAGATGGCCCCTTTTCCTGAATAACTAAACAGCATTTAAAGTTACTTGACCTCTTTATTGCAGCCAAAATCCTGCAGATGTTTTAAAGGATTGGTGTTCCTAAGACACAGAAAAATATTAGTGAAAATACATTGATTTATCACATTCATCTATTTTTTTACATTTTTAAATTAGTAGAATATTTAAAACTACTACTACTTCCAAATAAGTGCATTAATGAAATTGCTTTGTTTCTTCAAAGAGGAAAAGGAGCACTATTACAAATTACACTCTTCTCTTGGCTTTGTCTCTCTCAATGCACAAGGCATTCACACTTGCTTCCTTGGTGCGGTCAGATGAAGAGAAAACTGTAAAAGCAGACTATGTGAAGACAAATCTTAAATTTAAATCTTATTATAGTCCAGTTTGTCATTAACAATTCTATAAAAATAAACAATCATCATGTTTTCACTGGCAGAAGTTGATATAAAAAGCACTGTATGCCAATTTTCAAATTTGTATTTATAAGTGCTATATTTGATCAAAAAAGGATTAACAGTAATGTACATCACTATACCTATTCTATAATACTTTGCTCCAAATAACTATACCACTGCACCGTAGGCTTTATAAGTATATTCTGGGTCATCATTCATATGATTTAGTCAATCAATTTTATTATAAAAAATGGGTTCATTAGAAGCAAAATGTGTTACTCTTCTGAAGTCAAAATTAAATGCTACAATATTTCCTCCTATTAGTTTAAGGTATATTTCTGATCCATATTTACCCTGCTTTACAGGAAAAATACAATATGTGAAGTTTAAATAATTCTACCTATTTAAACTCTGCTGTAAAGTTACTTGGTTTGAACTATGAAATGTTACTGATTCTTCTGAACAATAACCACTCAAGGGAGGAATAAATGTGATCCACCAGTGCTCTGCATATATAATATAGAACCAACCACGGCAGTAAAATTATAATGATAGTATAAAATTATTACACTGGTAAAAATTATTAGGCAATCCTAATATTTGGATTCATATCACAAAGTAAACAGATGATTGACTAAAATATCTAACTTTCTGTATTCTGATATCATAGTCTCTTGTAATTCCTTTAAAATATTTTAAACTGTTGCTATCACATTTCAATCCTTAATCTACATAGAATTAATTATGGTGCTTGGTTAGGGACAGGGATTCACAACTTTTTCTTTCACATGGATAATCAAAGGTCTGAACACTGATCAATGGCCCATTCTTCTCCACTGGTGGGAAATGTCTCCTGTGCCATATATCAGGTTTCCACCTGTAGATTGCTTTATTTCATCTCCCTGTTCAGTTCCAAAGTTTGACTTTCCTAGAGCAGTACACATTGTCTTTATTGTTTATGGGTTATATTATTTATAGTTTACAATAGTAGTCATTTATGTTAGAGGAGCCTCCTTATATTTGTATTTGTTTTTAAAAATTATATTGACTATCAGAGACAACACGCTGGAGAGGATGGGGAGAAATAGGAATGCTTTTACACTGTTGATGGAATGTAAATTAGTTCAACCATTGTGGAAGACAGTGTGGTGATTCCTCAAGGATCTAGAAATAGAAATACCATTTGACCCAGCAATCCCATTACTGGGTGTATACCCAAAGGATTATAAATCATTCTACTGTAAAGACACATGCACACTTATGTGTTTTTTTGTTTTTTGTTTTTTGTTTTGAGACGGAGTTTTTGCTCTTGTTACCCAGGCTGGAGTGCAATGGTGCGATCTCGGCTCACCGCAACCTCTGCCTCCTGGGTTCAGGCAATTCTCCTGCCTCAGCCTCCTGAGTAGCTGGAATTACAGGCACGCGCCACCATGCCCAGCTAATTTTTTGTATTTTTAGTAGAGACGGGGTTTCACTGTGTTGACCAGGATGGTCTCGATCTCCTGACCTCGTGATCCACCCGCCTCGGCCTCCCAAAGTGCTGGGATTACAGGCTTGAGCCACCACGCCCGGCGCACACTTATGTTTATTGCAGCACTGTTCACAATAGCAAAGACTTGGAACCAACCCAAATGCCCATCGATGATAGACAGGATAAAGAAAATGTGGCACATATATGCCATGGACTACTATGCAGCCATAAAAAAGGATGTGTTTATGTCCTTTGCAGGGACATGGATGAAGCTGGAAACCATCATTTTCAGCAAACTAACACAAGAACAGAAAACCAAACACTGCATGTTCTCACTCATATGTGGGTGTTGAACAGTGAGAACACATGGACACAGGGAGGGGAACATCACACAGTGGGGCTTGTCAGGGTGTGGGGGCCTAGGGGAGGAATAGCATTAGGAGAAATACCTAGTGTAGATGACAGGGTGATGGATGCAGCAAACCACTATGGCATGAGTATAACTATGTAACAAACCTGCATGTTCTGTACATATACCCCGGAACTTAAAGTATAATTTAAAAAATTATCTTGACTATCCTAACCATTTGCACTTTCAGATATTTTTAAATCATCTCGTCAAGTTCCAAGGAAGAAAAAAAAGTTGGGATTCTGATTGAAAGTTTGTCTTATTTACTAGCTTAGATATCCAATTTTGAATGGGGTTTCAGGAAGTGAGATTTTTCAACTGTCATTTTGTTTTCTTTGATCACTCAGAATTAGGTTTGTGATTTTTTTCTTGAATCACCTAGTTATATGTCTCCAAAAAGTTGAAAATTTTGCTTGTTTTCAATTTTAATGGCTTAAAATTCTTATATCTTCTTCTTCTTCTTTTTTTTTTTTAAATCTGCTCTTCTGTTTCTGGGGTTATGACACTACTCTTTTCACTGCTAATATTCTTCTTTAATGGATTCTCTTTTTCTGTTATTGTTCTTACTCAGACTTGCCAGAGGGTGTCTATTTTATTAAAGTCTTCAAAAAGTGAGTGTTTGGCTTTGTGGACTCTATTTCTTGTTTTGTCCTATTTAATTAATTTCTTTTATTATTGTTATGTTATGATTTGATTCTTTCTACTTTGAGTTTATTCTGTTGTTTTTCTAACTCCTTTAACTTTGGTACTTAGATTACAAAATTTCAAACTTTGTAATACAAATAATCAGGGTGTTAAAACTATTTTAAGTAATGCTTGACTTACATCCCCTACATTTTAGAATGTGATGTTTTTGTCCATTTTCAGTTTAAAATATTTTCTAATGTCTATTATGGTTTTTTTCTTAGGATCAAGAATTATTTGGAAGGTATTTTATTAAAATTTCTAAATAGATTTTTAAGTTATAATTTTAAATTCCTAAATTAAATACTTTTTTTTCATAAAGTTAGGATCTCGTTTTGTTACAAAGGCTAGTGTCAAACTCCTGTTCTCAAGCAATCTTCCAGCTTCAGCTTCCCAAAGTGCTGGGATTAAAGGCATGAGCCACTGCATCTGGCCTAAATACATTTTTAAAGAAAAGATAATATATTTAACAACAACAACAAAAAAAATTGATCTTTTTTGATACCTGTCTTATGTTCTAGAATGTACTCAGTTCTTACAAATCATCCATGTATATTGTGAAGAATATACATTCTCTAATTATTGGACATAGAGTTGTAGGTGCCCATTAAATCAGACTTGCTAATTGTGTTGTTCAAATCCTCCATATCCTTACTAATGTTTTTGTCTGCTTTCTCTATTATGTATTAAGAATAAGTTAAAGATTTCTTATGAGAATGTTAATCTATTAATTTCTTTCTTTTTTTTTGAGACACAGCCTTACCTTGTTGCCCAGGCTGAAGTGCAATGGTGCGATCTCAGCTCACTGCAACCTCTACCTCCTGGGTTCAAGCAATTCTCCTGCCTCAGCTTCCCAAGTAGCTGGGATTTGGGTGTTCACCACCATGCCTAACTAATTTTTTTTTTGTGTGTGTATCTTTAGTAGAGACGAGGTTTCACCACGTTGGCCAGACTGGTCTTGAACTTCTACCTCGTGATTTGCCTGCTTTGGCCTCCTAAAGTGCTGGGATTACAGACATCAGCCACTGTGCCCGGCTATTAATTTCTCTTTAAAATTTTGTCAATTTTTTTTTTCTCTCTCTCTCTCTATGTGTGTGTGTGTGTATATATATATATACACACACATATACATATATATCAAAAATATATAATACACACACACATATATATGTACACACACACAGAACACACACACACACACACACACACACACACACACACACACATATGTACACACAAACAGAGCTGACCCTTGAACAAAACAGGTTTAAACTACGTGGATCCACTTATACATAGATTTTTTTTTCAATAAATGCAGTTGATATTCCATAACTGTGGGCTCTGAATCAGCAACCAAATGATGATCAAAACCACAATAATTTTGGGCTATGAAACCCATGGGTGGGAAGGCCCAACTTTTCCTATACACTGGTTGGTTCCACAGGGCCAACTTAGAGTTTGGTATCTGCAAAGATCCTGGAACCAAACCAATTTTCTATGGATACTGAAGGAGAACTGTATATAGAGATAAGAAGACTATGTTTTTAGGAGCTTATTAGCTTAGACTTTTTTGTATTTTCCTTTGATAATTGTACCTTTCATTATTAAATATTGGCACTCTTTACCACCCAAAAGAAAGTTTTTACTTTTAAGATAATTTTCTCTAATAGAGAGAGATATATATATCTACATAGCTATACCAGATTATTTTGTTTAGTATTTACCTAGCATACTTAACCTTTAACTTTGAACTTTTATGTCTCTAATACACAGGCATGTTTTAAAAATAGCATATACCTTGATTTTACTAATTATCTAGACTGAGAATATTTATATTTTGACTTGCATGTTTACTCCATTGATATTTATTGTGTTTAATAGTACATTTTGAGTTCCTTTTACCACTTACTTGATGCTTTATGTTTATCTGGCTGTTTCTCTGCTTCTTTTTCTTTCCTTCTCTCCTGCTTGCTTTTGAATTTATCAGGCATTTTACATTCTATTTTCCCTCCACCTCTGGTGAGGTAGTTATATAATACAGGCATTTGGGTGTATAAAACTAACTTTTGTAAACAGTCTTCATGTTTCAGTTGCTTAATACAATGTAAATATGTTCCTTAGACACCTATCAGTCCAAAGCAGGTGTTCCTAATCAGCAAATGACTTTACTTTGTGGAATAAATTAGAAATCCAGGGCCTTTCACTCTTGTGCCTTCATCATCCCCGGAATGTAGGTAATCTCTTCATTTAACAGAGTAGGAAGCCTGAGTCCCTTCTTAAGAGCCATGGCCCTAGGGTGACCAACATCATTACCTTTTATATTTCACTGGATAGAATAATAGTCTTTGATGGGAAGCCATCCCTCCTAGCATCAACTCTATACTATGTCTGAGAACAAATTCTTGGTGGTTAGGTAGCCATACCTACAACAGTATATCCAACCAAAGCTGACGTTTTCAAATCTCTACCTCTACTCAAACATTGTAAGATATTTGAAATGTTTTAACTTTGGTCATTGCCTTCATTTTTACAAATTATCATTTTTTCAGTATTTTGGTTTCTTTCAGTGTTATCAAATTGATCATTATTATTGTATATTCAGTTTTATACAGATAGATCCTGTTGGTAGCATTTTATCAATATTAGGTCATTTAAGTCTTTTAACCACCCCCTGAAGTTTTAGCACTTATGTTATCCGTACTATGTCCTCTCTATTTTGGATATGAGAAAATTGAAGTAGAGGGCAGTTAGTGAACTTGCTTTACATCACCTAGCTGTGACCACTTAGTTAAGTGGTGAAGCCAGAATTCAAAGCCAGTCAACCTGGCTCCACAGGCTGCTCATGCCCCTACTTTATGCTGTCAGTAGTTGCTTACATTTATCCACATGTTACTGTTCCTTGTTTAACTACACAGAGATTTCCCATGGCAAAACTCTTCTGTATGGAATCAGAGAGTAAATATTTAAGCTTTGCAGGCCACATGGTCTCTGTCACAATTTACTATACTCTGCCTTTGTAACACAAAAGCTGCCATAGGCAATAGATATAAGAATGAGCCCAGTCCTTTGGGAGCCCGAGGCGGGTGAATCACCTGAGGTCAGGAGTTCGAGACCAGTCTGACCAATATGGCGAAATCCTGTTTCTACTAAAAATACAAAACTTAGCCAGGCATGGTGGCATGTAACTGTAGTCCCAGCTACTACGGAGGCTGAGACAAGAGAATTGCGTGAATCCAGGAGGCAGAGGTTGCAGTGAGCTGAGATGGTGCCATTGCACTCCAGCCTCAGCAACAGAGAGAGACTCCATCTTAAAAAAAAAATAATAATAATAAATGAAAACGATGATCATAACTCAAATAACTTCATTTGTGGATGCTGAAATTTATATTTCATGTAATATTTATATATTACAAAATATTCATCTTTTGTTTTATTTCAACCTTTTTTAAAACATAAAAAACATACTTAGAGGACTTCTTATTTCAGATGAGACATATAGAGAGTTTTAAAGTTCACTCCCATCCTCATAGCAATTTAAAAGAACTGAATATCAACAACCTGTTTATATCCATCAAGGAATTGAGGATGCAGAACACACCACCACCTGGAAAATGAGAGAAAGAGAGTGCAATGTAAAGAATTATAACTTATCAGGAGCTGGAGCCAGTAACAGGTAGGAACATTTAAGTGGTAATTGATTAATTGTTGGAAGCTAAGTGTGGACTAGTTTGAGAGTTAAAAATTCCTGGGAGTCCAGTCTTAGGGACACCCCAATACCTTTGTGAGTTTTATTATCAGGAGCAAAGACTGGGTGAAAATCTTCTCCTCTTTTTGGCAGGAAGGGAGAAAAAGTAAACATTTTGAAACATGCCCAGAGCATTTTATTTTTTTCTAACAAAGCCCTGACCTCAAGGGAAACTACTTTACTAGGAATAAAAAGGACCATTATATAGTGATAAAGGGTTCATTCTCCAAAAAGACATAAAAATCCATAATGCATGTGTGTGTGTTGGTAGAGGTATGTGTATACATATGTGTGTATGTGTGTATGTACACACAGTAATGTGTATGAGTATGTGTATGTATATATGTTATATGTGCCTGTCAGTATTGTTTCATCAATCTTAAACAGTTTTATCAATGTACCACGCTAATATAAGAACTAATAATAAAAGAAACTAGAGCAGAGGTAGGAAAGAGTATACATAGGAACCCTCTGTACTATCTGCTCAATTTTTCTGTAAACCTAATATTGTTATAAAATATAAGGTTATTTTTTAAAAATATTCTTAGCTCACAGGAGTTACAAAATCTATCTGTAGGTTGGATTCAACCTCTGAGCCATAGTTTCTTGACTTCTGATCTAAGAGATCTTCATTTTGAGGTCAATTTTCATCTTTTTGAAGCATTTTGGTAATATCTTTATGAGATATGGTAAATTCCATTTTTGTTTGTCTGAAAATACTTCTATTTTATTCTTTTTTTGAATAAAGATTAGCTAAGGAATTCAATTTTAGGTTGACAGCATGTTCTTTAAGTATTTTAAAGATACTATGCTTCTGTCCTTTTTTTTTTTTTTTTTTGGTCTGTGAGAAATCTGTTGTAATTTGTCCTTTCTTTCTGACTGCTTGTTATACCTCTTGTTTCTCTTTTGTGAACATAAGTCTCCGGGATAGGTCTTAGTGTGTGTTCAAAGGAGATTTCTTGCTATTCCTGTTTGAATTTTGGGAAGGATTCTTGACACTAAGGTTTTCTATCTTTTAATAATTTTATATCTTTTAATCTTTTAATTTTATATCTTTTAACATAATAATATATATGTGTGTATGTAAGTATATATATAGTAGTCTTTATTTCTTTAACCATTCTTAGTGATCAAATCATCATATTTCTGCTCCTTACCCCTTGACATTCACCTGTACATGCCAAAATCTGTTAGCTGGATCTTGCCATTCTCTGTCTGATTACTTTTTGCTTGGTCCAAAGCCCTTAGGATCAGCCCAGCTGTTGACCTAATGTTTCCAGAAGCGTCATTTACCTAACGATAGACGAGAAGTTGATGAATAATCATCCCCAGCTTCCTTATTTCTTAGCTGGGATAACTCTGAAGCATGTCCCACCTCTGCCAGCATTGTTCCCAGTGATACTGAGATTCAATTGTCCACAGTAGAAACTCATTTGGTAATATATCATCTATTGACTTCTTTATCTTTTCTATCTAATTTCCCTAATTTTTTGCTGATATATTCTGAGACCATCTACTACATAAACTACTTGCATTTTGTTTTTTGTTTTGTTTTGTTTTGTTTTGTTGTTGTTTATATTTTTATTTCGACTTTTATTGTACTTTAGGTTCTGGGGTACATGTGCAGATCATGCAGGATTGTTGCATAGGTACATACATGGCAATGTGCTTTGCTGCTTCCATCCCCCCATCACCTACATCTGGCATTTCTCCCCATGTTATTCCTCCCCAACATCCCCACCCCTTGCTGTCACTCCCTTGCCCCCACCCATAGACCCGTGTGTGATGCTCCGCTCCCTGTGTCATGTGTTCTTATTGTTCAACACCCACATATGAGTGAGAACATGCTGTGTTTGATTTTCGGTTCTTGTGCCAGTTTGCTAAGAATGATGGCTTCCAGATTCATCCATGTCCCTACAAAGGACAGGAACTCATCCTTTTTTATGGCTGCATAGTATTCCATGGTGTATATGTGCCACATTTTCCTTGTCCAGTCTATCGTCAATGGGCATTTGGGTTGGTTCCAGGTCTAAACAGTGCCTCTGTGAACATATGTGTGCATGTGTCTTTATAATAGAATGATTTGTAATCCTTTAGGTATATACCCAGTAATGGGATTGCTGGATCAAATGGAATTTCTATTTCTAGGTCCTTGAGGAAGTGCCACACTGTCTTCCACAATGGTGGAACCAGGTTACGCTCCCACAAACAGTGTAAAAGTGTTCCTATTTCTCCACATCCTCTCCTGCATCTGTTGTCTCCAGATTTTTTTAATGATTGCCATTCTAACTGGCAAGAGATGGTATCTCAATGTGGTTTTGATTCACATTTCTCTAATAATCAGTGATGATGAGTATTTTTTCATATGTTTGTGGGCCTCATATATGTCTTCTTTTGAAAAATGTCTGTTCATATCCTTCCCCACTTTTGGATGGGTTTGTTTGTTTTTTTCTTGTAAATCTGTTTTAGTTCTTTGTAGATTCTGGATATTAGCCCTTTGTCAGATGGGTAGATTGCAAAAATTTTTTCCCATTCTGTTTGTTGCCAGTTCACTGTAATGGTTGTTTATTTTGCTGTATGGAAGCTGTGGAGTTTGGTTAGGTCCCATTTGTCTATTTTGGCTTTTGTTGCCAATGCTTTTGGTGTTTTGGTCATGAAGTCCTTGCCTACGCCTATGTCCTGAATGGTTTTGCCTGGGTTTTCTTCTAGGGTTTTTATGGTGTTAGGTGTTATGTTTAAGTCTTTAATCCATCTGGAGTTAATTTTAGTGTAAGGTGTCAGGAAGGGGTTCAGTTTCTGCTTTCTGCACATGGTTAGCCAGTTTTCCCAATATCATTTATTAAACAGGGAATCCTTTCCCCATTGCTTGTTTTTGTCAGGTTTGTCAAAGATCAGATGGTTGTAGATGTGTGTTATTTCCTCCAAGGCCTCTGTGGTGTTCCTTTGGTCTATATCTCTGTCTGGTACTAGTGCCATGCTGTTTTGATTACTGTAGCTTTGTAGGAGAGTTTGAAATCAGGTAGTGTGATGCCTCCGGCTTTGATCTTTTTGCTTAGGATTGTCTGGGCGATGTGGGCTCTCTTTTGGTTCCATATGAAGTTTAAGGTGTTTTTTTCCAGTTCTATGAAGAAGGTCATTGGTAGCTTGATGGGGATAGCATTGAATCTATGAATTACTTTGGGCAGTATGGCCATTTTCATGATATTGATTCTTCTTAACCATGAGCATGGAATGTTTCTCCATTTGTCTGTGTCCTCTCTTATTTCATTGAGCAGTGGTTTGTAGTTCTCCTTGAAGAGGTCCTTTACATCCTTTGTTAGTTGTATTCCTAGGTATTTTATTCTCTTTGTAGCAATTGTGAACGGGAATTCACTCATGATTTGGCTCTCTGTTAGTCTGTTATTGGTGTATAGGAATGCTTGTGATTTCTGCACATTGATTTTGTATCCTGAGACTCTGCTGAAGTTGCTTATCAGTTTAAGGAGATTTTGGGCTGAGATGATGGGGCTTCTAAATATGCAATCATGTTGTCTGCAAATAGAGACAATTTGACTTCCTCTTTTCCTAATTGAATACCCTTTATTATTATTTTTTTTTCTCGCCTGATTGCTCTGGCTAAAACTTCCAATATTATACTGAATAGGAGTGGTGAGGAGGGCATCCTTGTCTAGTGCCAGATTTCAAAGGGAATGCTTCCAGTTTTTGCCCATTCAGTATGATATTGGCTGTAGGTTTGTGATAAATAGCTTTTATTATTTTGAGATGTGCTCCTTTGATGCCTAGTTTATTGAGAGTTTTTAGCATAAAGCGTTGTTGAATTTTGTCAAAGGCACTCTCTGCATCTATTGAGATAATCATGTAGTTTTTGTCTTTGGTTCTGTTCATGTGGTGAATTAAGTTTATAGACTTACATATGTGGAACCAGCCTTGCATCCCCAGATGAAGCCTACTTGATCATGGTGCATAAGCTTTTTGATGTGCTGTTGCAATTGGTTTGCCAGTATTTTATTGAAGATTTTTTGCATCTGTGTTCATCGTGGATATCAGCCTGGAAGTTTTCTTTTTTTGTTGAGTCTCTGTCAGGTTTTGGCATCCAGATGATGTTGGTCTCATAAAATGATTTGGGAAAGATCCCCTCTTTTTCGATTGTTTGGAATAGTTTCAGAAGGAATAGTACCAGCTCCTCTTTGTACATCTGGTAGAATTCAGCTGTGAACCCATCTGGACCTGGACTTTTTTTTATGGTAGGCTATAAATTGCTGCCTCAACTTCAGCCCTTGTTATAGGTCTGTTCAAGGTTTCAATTTCTTCCTGGCTTAGGCTTGGGAGGATGCAAGTGTCCAGGAATTTATCCATTTCTTCCAGGTTTACTGGTTTATGTGCATAGAGTTGTTTGTAGTAATCTCTGATTGTAGTTTTTATTTCTGTGGAGTCAGTGGTGATATACCCTTTATCATTTTTTATTGCATCTGTTTGATTCTTCTCCCTTTTCTTTTTTATTAATCTGGCTTGCAGTCTGTCTATTTTGTTGATCTTTTCAAAAAACCAACTCCTGGATTTATTGATTTTTTTGAAGGATTTTTTGTCTCTATCTCCTTCAGTTCTGCTTTAATCTCAGTTATTTCTTGTTTTCTGCTAGCTTTTGAGTTTTTTTCATCTTGCTCTTCTAGCTCTTTTAATTTTGATGATAGGATGTCTATTTTAGATCTTTCCTCACTTCTCTGGTGAGCATTTATTGCTATAAATTTCCCTCTAGACACTGCTTTAAATGTGTCCCAGAGATTCTGGTACATTGTATCTTTGTTCTTGTTGGTTTCCAATAACATCTTTATTTCTGCCTTCATTTCATTGTTTATCCAGTCCTCTTCCTCTGCTATCCTCGTCCCAGAAGGGTACCACCAGATGTTGGCCTGAGCTGTCCTTTATGAGGTGTCTCTTTGAGTATACAGGGGTCAGAGGGTTGCTTAAGGGAACAGTCTGTCTCTTATAGGAGCTCAAGTGCTGTCCTGGGAGCTCCATTGTTCGATGCAGAGCTGTTGGGAAGTTTCCTTTAAGCCTGCTGCTGCTGAACTCATAACCACCTTTTTCCCCAGGTGCTCTGTTCTAGGAAGGTCGACTTTATTTATAAGTTCCTGTCGTGCTGCTGCCTTTTTTCATAGATGCCCTGCCCCGCATGGAGTAGTCTAGTCACAATCTGCCAGCAGAGGCATTGCTGAGCTGTTGCAGGCTCTGCCCAGCTGCTGTGTGAACTGCCTCAGTAGTGGCGGATTGCTATGGTGGTGGCGGACACCTTTCCCCCTACTGAGCTGGACCTTCCTGTGTCCAGCTGTGCTTGCTGCCAAACTCTCAATCCAAGAGCATTTTAGATTGCTTGTTTTGTGGAGGTGGTACGTGCCAAGCCAAATGGCCTGGCTCCCTGTCTCAGCCCCCTCCCTTTCAGTTGAATGGGTAGCTCTGTCTCCCAGGCATTCCAGGTGCCAGTCAAAATGGCTGCCCAGACTTGTGTGAGTTTCTGTGCACCAACCCAGCTGAAACTGTTGTGCTGAAAACTTGTGGGCGCTTTTTGGCCTGGGAATCTCCTGGTCTGTGGGCAGTGAAAACTTGTTTGGAAATGTGGTGAGCACTCACCATCTGCACTGTTCTCGCTGGGAACTGCACTCCAGAGCTGTTCCTATTCAACCATCTTCGATCCTCCCCACAACTTGCATTTTGAATCCTTCCCTTGCAGTCAGCTTCTGGAGGGAAACCAAAACTTTATTTTACATTCACCATTTGATATTCCCATTACATGATGCTACTGAGTACATTTGCTGTTTTTTTTCCCCTTTTGATTCATGCTTTTGTTGGCTTGTTACTGTGTGTGTGTGTGTGTGTGTGTGTGTGTGTGTGTGTGTTGCTTTTGTTGTTTAATTGTGAATTTATGTTTTGCATCATTTATTTATGAGACTCTTGCAAGATTTGGGTTTTTGAGTTCATCTGGGTTCTCTTAAAAGGATTTATTTTCTTTCATCAGTTTTGCCAGAGTGTTATGAACAAAATCATAATTATTTTAACTCGAATTTCCCAAACTATTTTTCATAGTGCTTTATTTGAATTCAGAAGTGATTAAGGGAGCCAGGTCTCCCAGGGCACAATTGGTTGGGCCCGGTCTCCAGAGCTGCTCTAGTTCCTTTGGAAAGTGTAGCAATAATAACAGAGGCTGGCAGAGAATGTGGTGGCAGCTGTGGCTGGTACAGAGGCAGCAGCCAGGGGTCCCATGAGAAAGCAGCCACGGGGCTCCAGAGGTGAGAAAGACCAACCAAGTATGAGGCTGTACATAAATTATGTCCAGTGCATTGTGTCAAAGGTACAAATTAGAAGAGGAGAACTTTCTTTTATCTGAAACCCAGGCTAATATAGATAACTCACCTTCCCCATCCTAGCCCTCTGGCCCCAGCTCAACTTTTCATTAAGGAAATGGGCTTTCAAGTGCCTGTCTTTGTTAGGGGGTCTCAGTTCCAAGCCTTTGTGAATTACCATTGTCCTAGGACATTTTCTCCATTAGATGTTGGGCCATTATCACCCAATCCTGGCTCTAGTGCATCTGTAACATTAGCACAAGTCTAGAAATGTGTCTTTCAGCTCTCCTTTCAGTTTTTATTTCTGGCAATTTCTGTTGATATCTCAGAAATTCCTCCTTGTATTTATTCAGAAGGGCTTTTCGATAGCACTTTCAACTCTTGTACTGTATTTTGGATTTCTATCACATTGTCAGGAAACAATAAATATCTCTTCTTTTGAAAAGATATGTATCATTCTATAAATTTGTCTTAATTTTATAATTAGAAAAAATATTTTAAAAAAAATAACTTTACAAATACATACCTACATGCCACCCAAGGACTATGAGCTAAATTTACGTAAATAATTGTTAATTTAATCAGAAATGTTAACCTACACCCATGGTTCTTAACCTTGACTGCGCATTAGAACTGACTATAGGAACTATTAAGAAACAATAATACCAGGCTTTCATCCACAGGAGGTCTGAGGTGAAGCTCAAACATATTTTCATGAGCTACTCAGGTACTTTAACAGGCATTTCTAGCTAAGAACCAGAAATAGCCTAAACCCATTTAGACAGACTCCCCTGTAAGGAAAGAGGAGTGATTAGACTTAGAAAGGACAGGCTCAGGTAAAACACAGATATCAACTCAGCATCAGCATGAGTGCTCTGAATATGAGATCCAGTACTCTCTACAACTAGTGACTCTGATCTTCTAACTAAGACCTCCAGTCTAAGCTTTGAAAGCAACCCAGTCCTGCTCTAACTCAGCCTAGAGTCTGCATCCCAGTTGAAGAAATCAGGTTCCTTTCTTGCTCCTATAACTTAGCCTCTTCCTTATCTTCTATTTAATACAATGAGTTTCTTTTACCTTCCCTTCAAAACAGTTTTCTGCTTCAATAACCTGTGTTATAGTAACTATTCCATCATCCTCTAGGATTGGAGCTCTATTTGTATGCTTGTTGTATGCTTTATGGATTCCTACATTGCAGTCATTAAGAGCTCTCAGAACTGGAGTATGACAAACCTGGGTTTAACTCCCAGTTCTATTATATGCTAGTTCTGTGACCTTAGGTAACTAACCTGACTTCTATATGTCTTTATCCATAAAATGGCTATGGTAATACTGCCTGTATTATAGAGCTGATGTGATTTAAAAAAATATGATGCCGAATGAAAGTTTTTTATTATAACACCTGGCAGATAGTAAACTCAAAATATCATTGTTGATGTACCATTATTATTATTATTTTGTATCCCTACCAAACACTTAGTTTCCCATGCTGCCTCATCTCATTCAGGGTAACTCTCAGGCTAGTGACTTCATAGTGCTTGAATCATGCATGACACCCTGATCTTCTACAATTCTAGACACGTAATTGACATAATATAAAACATTAAAATTTGCCCACATCATACAATAAATACATAGTATAGTTACTCTATGTAAGTTGAGCTAAGCTTCAGTGAAGCCAAAATTATGTTTCAAATCTGAAACCTCATTGTAGCTCTTGAAATCTTGTACACCCTTGACACTTTGCCTACATGCCATTACTTTTGCCCCACTCACCTCATCACCATTTCCATTTTCCTTCTGCTCTGACTTATTTTTCTGGAGAGAAAGGGGAAAAAAGAAATGGGTAGATAAGTTGTTCATGGGAAAATCAGAAAGATTCAAATTCTGCCTTCTTTGTCATTTTGTCCAAGTCTCAGATGGCAACTGATATCAAATGCATAAATAAAAATACGCACATATATTTAATAGGAGGTAAACCGACATTCCCTTGTCAGTCCAATCTAGTGGGAACAATTTTCAGCTTTTATATAGTGCTCGACATTGAAAAGTATCTTCATTTTCTTAACATTATAAACAAAAGTATCTTCATTTTCTTAACATTATAAACAAAATATAATTATAATCCCATATGAAGGAAAAATAGAAAATTAGAGAAGATTATAGCTTCCCCAGGATAACACAGACAGTAAAAGGAGAGCTATGATCCGACCTGGATGCAGATGTGATGTCTGGAAAACCCGATTCCTTATTCTGTGACCAACTTCCTGCATAATGCACAGTGATCCCAGATAGATCGGGGCACCTCCCTCGGAGGGAACATAGGCATATGTGTTCTCAAAGAACCACTTCAGTCCTCTCAGAGCGTTTAGACTGTATCCCTAAAATGCAAGTGTCTGCTGATTCTAAGCCCTGTCTAAAGTGGAGCTGCACACACATGTGCCTATTCAGTGCCAGGATGCTGTTTTACTGCCGCTCCTCTGTCTTTAGCAGCAATCTAAGAATAAGGACCTCTAATCCCATATCAAATTTGTACTGCATCAAGGTCAGTATCTCCTTTTTACCAAAGTAGTAAATGCATTCTTCACAGTTTTAAACCAAATAATAACCATTCCGTACAGACTGAGCCTGACTTCAACATTATTGCTTTTTTTTTTTTTTTTTTTTGTTAAGGTCCATAACTGTCTTAAATTACTGTTCCTTCCAGCATCAGCAACGCTGTAAAATTTTCAGGGACAAGGCTTTACTGCCTACCACCTCTTCCTGCTTTATTGTCAGTGGCAATTTTAATTCATTCCATTTCTGTGTCACTGTCACTCCAGCTGTTATCTTCAGCTCTGTGTGGTGTCCCAAAGTTCAGAGTTAATGTAGAAACTTTTGCTTTAATAGAAAAATTGTGTTATTTGACTTTTTCTCTAACATTAATAGAGAGTCAGCCAAGGCCAGCTCCAAAATTCAGCAAAATAAAATTCTTTCCAAATGCTAAGGGATACTTCACTGTCTTTGAAAGAGTGCTAGTGAGGCAAGAATTACCATGTACCTGAAACAAGTAAGAAAACAAGATTTGAGGAAATAAGTGGACTGATTTTTCTGAGGTCTGGCTTTAGTTTCCTGCTTTATCGCTGATTGGATGGACCTATGATTTCAGAAGAACATCTTAATCTCTCTAAGGTTCTTTCTCTCTCCTTCTCGACCCCTTTGTAAAAATTGAGATACAGCTATTGCCATTTATTTTCCACTCAGAGATGCTTTAAGTTTCAACCCAGTGAGGGGAGAAAAAAAAAAAGACATGGTACAGATTGTTACTGCCGACAATGGATCTGATCTTGTATTGAGCTAAGATGAACAAAATGCTCTCTAGGGAAGAGAAAGGTTCACCTATGTGAGGTAAATGAATTCTTCCACAGCTCTAGGGAACGGTGAGATTGCTGTATGGTATACTGATGCCCCAAAGAGTTTATTATCTTTATCCTGTTTGTGGATAACTTTCCCTGACTTGATATAGAACCCAGTCAATAATAATGTCTTTTTCGGATTTACACAGAAAAGCTGGATAATATGTTTCGTACTTTTTGAATTTTCGTATCAATAAGTACCTTGTAGCAGAGGCATAGAAAGAGGGGAAGCTATTTATCAGAGCCAGCATCCACCCCTTCCCTTTTCCCCACCACTATGTAGGTTTGTGGGAGGATGGTCACCTGAGGTGGCACACAAAATTGAAAATGAGGAGTAAAGAGGAGGGAAACAGAATAAATGTTGATAGTAGCAGTTTCTCATCCCCAGATATTGTTTTCTTATTTTCCGCCGCTATATGACAAAGGCATTAGAAAGAAGGAAATCTACCTTCCCTAAGGAAGGTAAGGGATTTATGAAATTGTAATTATTTCTGGGCAACTGATAGAGTTTCTGGAAAAAAAAAAAAAAAAGAAAGAGATGAGTCATATGACTTACGGTCTTTACGTTCTGTGATACTTGAGTCACCAAAGTAGAACTGAATGAATCAATTCATATTAGAAATGGATCCTTTCCCGGAAAATCCAGCTGTATAACTCCTTTACCTTTGACCTGCATCGGAAATTGAAAACTTATCACTTCTGGCTTCTAACTCTCTTTTCTTGATCAAAAATATGTTAAATAAATAATTATATAATGGTAACAATAGGCCAGAAATTTTGCCAAGCATTTGTCAGATTGTAAATCAGTAATTGGTAGAATGGCTGATACTAAAGTTTCCCAGAGTCTCCAGGATTGTCTACTCTTTAATCCATAAGCAAATAGCTTTTCCTTTTCAGGCTCCACAATTTCCACAGTAAAAATGAAATTCTAAGAAAAGCAAGGTAACATTTTTTTCTTTAATCTTATAGATATTATCTTTTTGTTTGTTTTCTCAAGAAAAATTTAACCCCTATTTGACAAATGTTGAAATGTAAATTTCCCACCTCCTAGCCCACTCATCTCAGAAGTGTGCCATTCTCAGATGATATGGAAATTTCATACTGCTAGAAGTCTTCACTTTAAAGAGATCCAAATGTTCTTGATCATTTAATGGTCTTAACTTGAAAATAAAATGCAATAGAAAAAAAATAGCAGCTACTGAACTTTGAAAATAATTATTTTTCTATCAGGGATTGTTTTTGCACTAAAAACAAACAAGTTTAAAGAGAGATTTGGGATTGTTCCCCTCAGGTTATTTTTAGCTACAGGTAACATAAAACTTCAACTAAAGTCATTTAAACCACCGAAAATTAATTCTGTTCCATAACAAAATCTTGACAGTAGGAAATTCAGCAACTTAACAATGTCAGGTTTCTCTGTGATTTTTCTCTTTGCTTTCATTCATGGTTACAAGATGGCTCCATTGGCTCCGATGATCACATCCATACACAACATGTAAAGACAAAAAGCACAAGCTTTTATTGGTGTCTCTTTTTAAGGGTAAACTTTCTGAGATACTCCCAAGAACCCTCTTTCTTTTATTTCACTGACTGCAGTGCAGCACATGACCATTTTTTGCTGACATGAGAATAAAATGATTATGGTTGGTTCTTATTTTATTCCTCTAGTTTTGAGAAAGTGATCCAGGAAGCACTTAAGAACCCAATACTTAAATCAAATCAAGATTTTATTAAGAGGCCAGGCATGGTGGCTCACATCTGTAATCTCAGCACTTTGCGAGGTCAAGGTATGTAGATCACCTGACATCAAGAATTCGAGACCAGCCTGGCCAACATGGTGAAACCCTATCTCCACTAAAAATGCAAAAATTAGCCTGGTGTGGTCATGGGCTCCTGTAATCCTAGCTACCTGATAGGCTGAGGCAGGAGAATTGTTTGAACCCAGGAGACAGAGGCTGCAATGAGCTGAGATCCTGCCACTGCACTCCAGCCTGGGCAACAGAGCGAGAGTCCATCTTGAGAAAAAAAAAAAGTATCAAGAATAATGAGGATGGCAGCTATTTACAGAAAAAGGAAAAGCAACAAAGGACAGGGTAATACTCTGGAACTAGTAATCATGGGAGTTGTCACCACGTCTAAGGCATGAAGAGGCAGGAAAAGAAAAAAAACATCATGAAGCATGGGCCATCTAGCAAAAGGTATGGCCTGACATAGAGTGAGGCAGCCAGCATGCGACTCCACAGGGAGCAGCCAGGAGAAGAATGCCTCCACCTAACTCTTCTCCCGTCTCTCCTCCCCTCTACACACAGAGCCTAACTCAATGAAGCATCCTGTGTGTCAGTTTCCTGGACACAGAGCAGGACTGTAGAGCTTGAGGAAGCTGGAGGATGGTTCAGGAGAGACAGCAGCTCTCCATCACAGTTGCCATTAATAGAGCACTTATCTTGTGCTAAGTATAGTAAGTGATCTATATGCATAAAACAGGGATTTCACCTGACAACATCAATTGGGTAAATAGGCTATTCACCACATCCCCAGGAAAGAAATAACAACACTGTTTTTGAAGACGCGTTGAGGGGAAATTATGGGGGAAATGCCAAGGCTGAGTGGGGAAAGTATGTAAGTAGAGAGGCCAAGTATTCTGAACCTGAAAGATGGGGCAATACCCCAAACCTGGGAAGGGGTGTGGGTTTTGACTGGTTTTGCAAATAGTGAAGATTCTCACCTAATTCAGTTTCTGCTCTCTCAGAAGATTCAAAGCGGGAATGAATGGCTGTGTGCTGTACTAGAGGCACTAAACACTAAAGTTCCCTGTCTTGGCAAAGGCCCCCTACACCCAAGCTTGACACAGAACTAGCAGAGCCTATTCTATTAGGGTTGAACTATAAGCATCTAATAGCAACCACAATAGGTTGAGGAGTTGAGAATTTTTTTCCTTCAAGATACAATGTAAGACTTTTAGATTCTTTGGAAACAATTATCTGTGGCTACAGGCAAAGAACAAATATGAATGATAATAACTGTCGCAATATGCTGGTGAATGGCTGCTCAGAGTGAGATTTAGTTTTATTTAGAAGAATCATATGACATTTCTTACACCCAAGTGTGATAGGATAAAATCAATATCCTCAATACTTGTATCATCTGCTTTATTATATCAAATTTGTGAAATAAGAATTACTGTCTCTCTTTTACTGACAGTGAAAGAAAGGCTTTAAGAGTCCAAATAACTTGTCTATGAGCATTCCACTGGAAAGTGGCTCTGCCTGGGACGTGTACTTGCCACAATGTGCTCCGGAGCCTCTGCTCTCAATCTCTCTTCTATTATTACACAAAATTGACTGGTATGGAAACGTGGTCATCTTCTCCAGGCATCATGGAGCATTCTGTCAAACATACCAGGTAATTTCATCGGAAAATATTTGCTGCTACTGTGCTTTAAACCAAATAGCAACACACTGAATCCTTGTAAACCCTATCCCACTTGATTTTGCCAAGTAGCCAAAAGGTTACAAGCACAACCACCATTCATCACCATTTTACAGAGGATGAAACCAAACTTCTAAAAAATAAGGAAAGGAAAGGAAGGAAGGATAGAAGAAGGGAAGGAAGGATAGAAGAAGGGAAGGAAGGAACGAAGGGTGAAAGAACCAAAAGGAAAGGCTACCTAACTTAAGCAACCAGGAAAACAACCAAAATGTTTTCACTCTTAGTTCTGTACTCTAACCCTTCTCTGCTTTAAACACCACAGATTTTAAAAGCAAAAAACAAAACGTTGGTTTCTTCCTCCTGCAGCACAGGCGGTGATTCAGTGTTTGTGCAATGAGACTGAAAAGGCAAAGAGCTCTGTATATCTCAGTGCGAGAATGCCAACAGACTGCTAATGGAAGCTAGAGAACGGGTAAATGTCAGACAAGGATCAGTGACTCTTTGAGGATCACTTACCTTTTCAATACACATCAAAATCCTTAGTACAAACTACTAATATGCCATATGTGTCAGATTACCCCTCCATTCCATCAGCAATATCAATGGGTGGCCTGTCTTCCTGTCCAAGGAGCATTACAACCCCAACCTTAAATACTGTATCTAGGATGTAAGACTTTTCTTCTGGGCTGCTTTATTAAAGCATGGCAAACATCTTTCTCTCTTCTTCTCTGTTCCTTCTCTTTTTTAATTAATTATCTCAACAGATGCCATATTAAGTCTCACAGTTTTCCAAGAGTAAAATTTGGTTAATCACTCTTGAAACTTATTTTCCATAGTAGCCAATCAGCCATTATAGGTCTATGCTATCTTTGAAATGCCCCTTAAATCAGACCCTTCTTATTCTTTCCCCACCACCATTATTGCTATCCCCTTAGTCCACGTTTCTATTTTTCTCCTGCCTGACTCTGGGAATAGACCCCTCCCTGATCTCTCTCCCAGTAGTCTCTCCCACTCCAATTTATTATATATGCTCCTACCAGAGTTAATGTTTATAAAAGAAAATTTCGATCACATCTGTCTCTTGCTTAAAAATGTATTCGGTGACATTCCCTTATTCGTTAAAACTCAGTTCCTTGTCAGGGCTCACAAGGCCTAGATGACCTGATTCCAACTTCCCCTACCAGCCCCCATCTCTTCTCATTCTCTCTCCTCTTCTAATCTAACACTACTAAATTCCTTTTAAGAACCTGATCGTGTAATTCTATGTCTTTGCGTATATATGTCACATGTCTTTTTGCTTTCACTTTCCTGTCTTAAATTCTTCAACTTACCATTTGAAATGAGCTTAAATATTATCTCCTCCATAAATCCTTTCCTAACCACGTAGGCATTGTTTAATCAGTCCGGTGTCAGGATTTTAATATCACTTTGGCATTGGACTGAGTATAGCAGCTGGAGCTATACTCACTGGTGGGATCCAGCTATATCCAGGCAAGGCTGGCAGCCTGGAGAGGAAAGATATGTAGAAGCTATTTGCACTAGGAACCAGGGGCCTTTAAAGTGTCAGACCCAGACAATGACCAGATCCAGTTTTGTGAGAAATAATTTTTTATGCACAACACCGAGTCTGTTTCTCAAATATTTCCCCTGGTCCACAATAGCCCTAACCTCTTACCTGAATCCTTGGGAATGAGGACTTCAAAATATATATATACTAAAAAAACTATCTCACTGAGAGCTCTGTGGGCCACTAGAAACAGGAGCACAGATTGTTTGGGCACAGCCATCAAAAGCAAAAGGCACTTTCCTTAGGTTTATATAGACGTAGTTCCATTACTGTATGGATTCATTGAACTAGCTGTAGAAAGTTTGATGCAGCTTTAGAAATGGTCTTGCTAGAAGTGTTCGTTGCCTGCCCTTCTGTGGGGGAAGTAAGGAAGGAAGAAGAGTTCGGCTGCAGAAACTCATCCCTATGGCTGTGGGACAAGAAGAGGTTCTAGCAGCAGGTACCCCAAAAATAAACTAAAGCAAGATTTTTAAGAAATGTGGAGATTGCCGCATTTCAGTTCAAAAAACCATATTAATGAACCCAAATGAAATACACCGTAGAGACCTTCGTCCATGCATTTACCACTTGTTTATGAGGGTCTACTCTGTGAACACATCCCACGAGGTGCCAAGGACATGGCAGAGAATAAGACAGACACAGGAGGGTGAAAGTAGGTCATAAACCAGCCCACAAATAAAAGCCAAAGAGCATTTTGGGTATCCGTGAGTCTAATAAAAAATTAAACACGTCGATGCGATTGAGAGCTCGAGTCACTGTAGGTCTCACTGAGAAGACGCCACCAGAGCTGAGACTTGAAAAGCAAAAAGGAATCAGCCTCGTGAAGATCCTGAGAGAAGAACATTCCAGGTAGAGTGAACAGCAAGGGCACAGGCCTGAAGATCATAATAAGCTTGGCATTTCAAAGACCCAAGAGAAGGTCATAGGAGAAACCGCCGTGTGTGAGCAAGAGAGAGTGGTAGAAGGTGATTCATGAAGATGAGTAAGCACTGAGTCATGGAGAGACTGTTAAACCACGTCAGGCGTTTGGGCTTTATTCTGTGTGCAATAGCAAACTGCTGGAGGGTTTTAGCGAAGAATTGCCATGATCTGAATTTTGTTTCTGTAGCTTCACCACAGTTGCTCTGCACATCCTGGAATGTGGAGGGAAGTGGCAGCAGGAGGGAGAGGGGAGAGAGAGTCTGGAGACCACCACAGTACTGTAGGAAAATGGCAATGGGTGCTGAGATGAAGATAGCAGCAGTGGAAACAGAAAAATGCTTAGCTGACTTGGGACATACTTTGCAGTTACAGTAGACAGGATTTGCTGACATGGATGTTTGGGTGGAGAAAAGAACAGAATTAAAAACACTACATGGGGCCGGGCATGGTGGCTCAAGCCTGTAATCCCAGCGCTTTGGGAGGCCAAGGTGGGCAGATCACTTGAGATCAGAAGTCTGAGAACAGCCTGGCCAACATAGTGAAACCCCCATCTCTACTAAAAATACAAAACTGAGCCAGGCATGGTGGCTGGCACCTGTAAACCCAGCTACTCGGGAGGTTGAGGTAGGAGAATTGCTTAAACCCAGGAGGCAGAGGTTACAGTGAGCTGAGATCACGCCATTGCACTCCAGCCTGGGTGACAGACTTCATCTCAAAAGAAAACAAAAACAAACAACAAAACACTGCATGGTTTCCAGCTGAAGCAGCTCTTAGAGAAATGGCTAATTATCAAGAAGGGGAGAGAACTGGGAATAGGTTTGGGGAAACGGCTATTTATTTTGTGACCTTTTAGAAATTTAGAGGAGATGTCAGGTAGGCAATTGGATTTAAAAAAAAGTCTGGAGGTCAGGAGAGAGGTCATGGCTACAGAGTTAAGTTCAGAAGCCATCAGAATATCAGTAATGGAAACAGTCTCAGAAATAAGTGAGGGAGATCCGGGGAAGCAAATTGAGGTTTCACAACCTCGTATAGTGTTATTTGTGAGATAGTATTAATGATTTTTAGAGAGACTTAAGGGGATGCTTATCAAGAATGGCATGAACTGTATGAGGCACCGAACTTAAAGAACAGAGGTCTAAAGCCAGGAAAAAAAAAAAAAAAAACTTGTCAAATCTGCATTTATCTTTTTTCTTCCTGTAACTTATCTAACTATGATGTTATGGCACTGAATATCCTCTCTGCCTTTCCTTGAAGATGCGCTGTGATCTGCATTCCCTTTCACCTTGAAACTTCTGTGGCATCTCCTTTTTTGATTACAGTAATATCATCAGGATAGAGTTGAAAAAACCGGAATTTATTTATTTAATGAGTAATATTTGTGTGATTTGAGAAAGATAAATGTAAAATGGTGAAGTGTTATATTAGGTTGCTGCAAAACTAATTGCAGTTTTTGCCGTTACTTTTAATGTGAAATTGGACAATAAACAATTAAAAGTAATGGCAAAAGCTGTAATTACTTTTATGCCAACCTACTAGTTTCTAGAACCAAAGAAAAGTAAGACAAAATTTTGGTAAACAAAAATTATCTTTGAAAACTTCCCAAATTGTCCATCTAAAGCATAATGCTTTGTATATCAACCCTATACATGTACAAATTTCTCAGTAAGTCCAAAGAAGACTAGTTTTGCTCTAGCATTAATACAAACTACTTTTGTGGTCGAGTACCAGATAAAAGCTGTGGGTTGTACCAAAGAATAGCAGCAGGTAGAAGTGAATTCATGAATATTCTAAAGATGTATGAAATGAGTTCACATTATAACTAATACTAGTCTGAGCTTCTCCGTGACCAGATATATAGATTCTAAAGGGAGGTTTTCCAGTGGTAATGAAGGGGAGCTTCGTGCACTAGGTATCAAGGGTCCTAAGAACACAGAAATGAGACTGCTGAGAACATATGTCTTTGATTCAGGAGCAAAGAATGCATTTGCTTATTATGGAATATGAGTGGGGTAATGTGTAAGAATTTGTAAGTCACAACAGAGGATTAATGTCAACTTTACTTATAATTTTCTAAAACAAATTCTATGTGTTTTGAGTTCCTATTCCAAAAAGCTGGCAAGAAATTCAATCTTTGTTATCACTGAGTCTGCTACACATACTCTGAGATCTGCTGCACAGACTCTGAGATCCACAGAGCCAAGCCCAATGCCTGGGAAGGGCCTTCTGGTTTCCTGTTCATGAAGTTCATTGCCTGTATGCTCATTGTTCAAGCCAGTGGGGGCTCTTTGAGAGTGGGGACATCTTTCTGTTTGCACCGCAGTTCTCATCAGAGATTCCACAGCCACCCCAAGTAGATACAATGTGCGATTCTTATAAAAACTGTAAAGCCCTGGCCTGGCCACCCTGTTGTCCCCACCCCTCTCCATAATGGCGTTTCAACCTCTAAGCTTTCGCCTTAATTGCACCTGCATTCTGGCTCCTTCCAGGGAAGATCCAGTACGTTGGTAGAGCTTTTAAAAACAAAACTAGTTTTTTTGTCCCACAATACAAAAGACCCTCAGACAGGGAATCACTGCGACTTGGTATATAGGAAGGGAAAACTAAAACTGAAGAAAGAATGTAATAGTACAAATTAACATTGTCGTAGATTATCCTGCTACCATTTCTATGGTAGAGAGAAATGGCTTCACTGGATGGGGGTTGCCAAGTATTCTGCAAATGTGGAAAATGGATATAATCCATTAAAACCACAAACATGCACAGATCCAATGACTTGCTGCAAATGTAGTTCTTTGAGTCAGTCTCGAGTTGTCACTTCTAAAGGACACCGAATTCAGAAAGTCTCCTTAGACAAGTTAGAGGACATTGTTCTCACAACATTATCCCAGAATACAAGAGGCTACAGCTACTAAAACTCAGTACTGGTGCTGGAAAGAAGTTAACCACACTTTCATGCTGAATTTGGTGGAAAATTGGATGCATTTCAGTCTGTTTACAGTTTGGATAGGAGGGACAGATTTGCCAATAGCACATTTAGTGTGTTGCAGTATAGTTTATTTGTCTTCAAATCTGTCTATTCCGCTAGACTATCACTGCCTTGAGAAGTGGAATCCTGGCACACTAATTTCCATAATTCCAGAAAGTCTTAGGATCTGGCATACAAAGGGCACTCGGTAACGGAAACCCACTACCGTGATTGGGAAAAGGCTTTTCCCCCTTAATTTTCTGTTTGTCACGACACTCCTCCTGCAGTTAAGGCAGTCGTTTATTGCTTGTACTCTACAATCCATTGACTTACTAGTATGGGGCCAATTTTGGGGAGCTCTTCATGACAAAGGCAGCCATGTCTCAGCCCACTGGCTGTGCTCCTGCAGAGTTATTCCAGAAGCTACCAAGGGTGCTTTTTTATCTCAGACCTTCTGTTGCTCTCTGGTTTACTCTGGTTAAAGAATTCTTCTATAATCCCATTAGGATCAGCTTTTCTCCGTCTGTTCCTTATCACGAATCATTATTAGATGAAAGACAAAAATCCTATCACTTTAGTTAACTGGGTCACTAAGAACCATATGATTCCTGTGTTCCTGTTCTGAAAGCATAATTAAAGCCCTGACTAATTAGTATTAAAGTAACCTTAATTAACTAACCTAACTTACCACTAATCAAGGGAATGGGTCTTCCGAGAGATCGTGGATCATTTTCTAGTCAGTACACGATATAAGTTAATATACGTACATACCCCTACGGATGCACTCATTAAAAAAAAAATTAAAACTCTTCGTTGTTGGGAGTGTAAGTTGGAGGTTACTTGCTTACTTGCTTATTTATTTATACTCTGCCTCTTCCCACAAAGGATTGGGCTCAGAGGACATTATCTTGCATTTGTACTGCAGAGCTCTTGCCGTGATTATGAAACAAGAAGGTATTTAGCATGCTCTTTACTTGCTCTGGGTTATTAGTAAGCCCATGATAATTATGTTACCAAAGTAACGTAGAGGCTGCTGTATCTGATTTCCACATTACAGATAGTCCCTAGTCATCTATGTGACTTAGCATGCATCACTTTACCCCCCGGAACTCAGCCTCCTCATCTATATAATGAGGCCAGTTCATTCAGGCACCCCATAATGACATTTTGGTCAACAACAGACCACTTATATGGTGGTAATCCCGTAAGATTATAATGGAGGTGAAAAATTCCTATTGTCAAGGTGAGGCTGGTGTAAACAGATGTACTGTGTTGCCAGACAAAAATATAGGTTAGTGCATAATACTTGATAACAGTGATAAGCAACTGTGTAACTGGTTTATGTGTTTACTATACTACTCTTCTTCTCGTTATTTTAGAGTGTACTACTACTACTTCTTTTTGGAAAAGATAACTGTAAAAGAGCCTTAGGCAGGTCTTTCAGGAGGTGTTCCAGAAGAAGGCATTTTTTCTGACTGCTCATAACTATCAGCCCTTTTGAGAGTTTATATCATAAGGTCTCCAAGACTGTCTAATGAGAAAGTAGAATAACAAAATTCCTTTTGCAACTAATTTCAGAAACATGGGAAAGGATCCAATGAAGTACCTATCTTACTCAGCTCTGATACTGTCACAGTAATTAGCTAATCAAACATGAGCAGGGCAGGAGAGGGCCCCCCTGCCCCGTATCAGGAATGTCAGTTAATGATCAGATGATGGTCAGGCAGTTGTTAAACTGTCTCTCTAAAATAAAAATTAGTCTCAGCCATCGCCAGGGAAAAGCATTTCCCCAACAGACAGAAAAATCTGAGGCCGGGCATGGTAGCATAGTCCTATAATCCCAGCACTTTGAGAGGCCGAGGCAGGTGGATCACGTGAGGTCAGGAGTTCGACACCAGCCTGTCCAACATGGTGAATCCCTGTCTCTACTACAAATACAAAAATTAGCTGGGTATGGTGGTGCATGCCTGTAATCCCAGCTACTTGGGAGGCTGAGGCATGATAATTGCTTGAACCTGGGAAGTGGAGGTTGCAGTGAGCCAAGGTTGTGCCATTGCACTCCAGCCTGTGCAACAAGAGTGAAACTCCATCACACACACACACACACACACACACACACACACACACACGAAAAAAAGAAAAAAAGAAAAGAAAAGAAAAACCTGAAACTGTTGATCAATTTTCCAATAAGATCTCAGGAGTTGGGCGAGTGGCTCAAGCATGTGCACGAAGGCAAAATGGTAGAGTTTAACTGATATATGTCCTTACAGAGACACTTGATTGGTAATAGGAAAAAAAAGTCCTCATGAGAACATGCGTGTAGCTCCAGTAAACGCCTGCACATATGGCCTCTCCCCAGCACTAACAGCCCACTGTGCATGAGGACAGCCAAGGGAAGAATCAGGGGAGAAGTAACACAAGACCCAGGAAGCATGCCAAACCCTCAGGCAGAGTCAGTCTGTACACTTGATCTTTCAAGTTGCCTGCTTGGCCCTCTTCCAAGTGCACTTTACTTCCTTTCATTTGTGAACTGCTGAGTATCTGAGGCAGGTCTCAGTTAATTTAGAAAGTATTTTGCCAAGGTTGAGAATGTGCGTCCGTTATGCAGCCTCGGGAAGTCCTGACGACATGTGGCTAAGGTAGTCAGAGCACAGTTTGTAGTTTTGCACATTTTAGGGAGACATGAGATATCATCCAGCATATGTAAGATGAATATTGGTTCTGTCCGGAAAAGCAGGACAACTGGAAGCAAAGACAGGACTACTTGAAGCGGGGAGGGGGCTTCCAGGTGAGGGACTGTGTTAAGGAAAACCGAGTCCATGAAGGGTGTGGTTTCAAAGGCAGGAATTTTCCATGCCTCCATCCACATCCCTATCTGGGAACATAGAGTTCTTTGTACGACTTTCCCGTGTGCAAGCTAAGTAGAAATTCCAGGTGAGCCTCTTTGTTCAAAAAGCCTGCAAAAAGCTCTGGGAGGAAGGGCCTCTGTTGCTGACCTAGCAGCCAATCTAGTATCAAAGTCAAAGATCAACCACTCCAGTGGAAGTCTGAAAGAACTCCTCTCATTGGACAGGAACATGAATGGGGTGGGAATAACTCCAAGGATAAAAACCCACTGCTCCTTACCTATACAGATTCCTCCCTTGGATCCTCTCCCATGGCAGCATGGGAGTTCTCTCTCTTTCTCTCTCTCTGCCTAATACATCTCTCTTTGCAAAACTTGTTGGGTCCATGATATTTATTCAAACAGTAAGCTCACTGCACCACTGGGGCCCTTTCTCCTCATTCCTGGGGCAAGAGAGGCCAAAGACCTGGGCACATCAGGGAAATCATTGGATCAGACAACTGGAAGTGTCTTTGGGATGACCCCGAAGCTCTGCCGTCGTTCCCCGGTTACATCTTTGGCAAGCTCGGGGAAGGAGCGGAGCCCCCGCACCCCACCCTGGTTGTATAGGTAGATAAGAGACAATTGTTGCATTCTTTTGAGTTTCTGATTAGCCTCTCCAAAGGAGGCAATCAGATATGCATTTATCTCAGTGAGTAGAGCGGTGACTTTGAAGAAAATGGGAGACAGGTTTGCCCTAAGCAGTTCCCAGTTTGACTTTTCCCTTTAGCTTAATGATTTGGGAGCCCCCAAGATTTATTTTCCTTTTACACATTCCTGCTCTAAAGCTTTTTAATGAACTTTCATTCCTGCTCTAAAACTTGCCTCCATTTCTCACTGTGTCTTATGGCCCTTGGTCGAATTATTTCTTCTGAGGAGGCAAGAACAGGTTGCTGCAGACCTGTGCAGATCCACTGCCACTCACAGTATCTGAAGTTCCACACTTCAGTTCTACGGTGGAAGATGTTGTGCATTTATCTATCATTTGCCATTGATGTGAGTGAGTTTTCAACACCATTTTCTTGGTAGAGATTTGGAGTTAGAACCAAAGAAAACATTATGATACTGATGTGGACATACCACTGAAAGAGATCAAAGTAAAAACAAGGTGAACCAGCTTGATCAGCCTTTTAATATTTCTCATATTGCTCAGGGTAGGATGGGCTGTAGAGTACCCTCCTACCCCCAACTCCCTTGCATTTTCCATGATAAAGAATCTGTATCTGTTGTAACTCAGGAACTTTTATTGAAGGAAGTAGCATTATTCGGCACTGGAACTAATATTTGAAGGAAGCTACAAAATTTCCTGTTCTAAACAGGCTTAAGAATAAGTTAGCTATGTTTTAGTCTGAGATTGTTTAAAATAAATCTGCAAAAAGCCTGGGGGTGGGGATGCCTGTGGGCAGTTCTTCCAGCACAATGTTCCTCTGTTTCCTGATTGCAGGGAGTATTTGAGTCATCATCTGACAACCATAAATAATACTTGAGAAACATATCCTGGCTTTGAAAATAGATTCCACAAATTCTTCAAAGTTGCAGTTTTGCATTTTTACATTTTATACTTTATCCTTTGTCATTTATGAATAGGAAACAAATGTATGAATTTAAAAAGGGAGTAAATAAATGAACAGGTAAATTAAAGCATTTTCTTTATTTCCACCTAAGTACATCTGTTTTACTCATCTGTATAACAAATGTTAAAAATATACAAGAAAGGGTTTTTCCCCCCAGCACTTTTGTATAAGCAATTATTTAACTTTAAGGTCCATAAGCACCACTTCGAAAACTTACTAAATGTGAAGATTCATAAGCCCCATACCTAAAGATTCCAATTTAATAAATCAGGCATAAGCACACAGGAATGTAAGTGGTAATATCATACAAACAAACTTCAAAGTTGTGTCTGATGTGAGTGGTCCACAGGCCACGCTTTGAGGAATATTGCTATCTAAGTGCTGTTTATCCTCTGATCTATCATTCTGATATCAGAATCTTAAAAAATTGTGAGGTGCAATTGTCCCACCTTTGAGACCAGAGTCAGCCAAATGTAAGCAAGCATTATCAAGTAAAAGATTTTCAGAGATTTGCCAAAGTGAGAAGGGACATTGCAATATCCAGACTTAATATAAAAATATAGTAATCAAGACAGCATGATACTGACACAAAGACAGGTTAGTCAATCAATGAAAAAGAAAGGAGCATTAATAAATAGATCAATACATAGGTGAGCAATTGATTTTTAACAAAGGTGTAAAACAATTTTCATTGGTGAATGGTCTTTTCAACAAATAGTGCTAGAACAATTGGATATACATATACCAGATAAGTGCTCCTATCCACGATATTGAAAATGAATAATATCCCAAAATGTTAAACTGAAAGCTATATAACTTATAGAAGAAAAGATAAAAGAAAATTTTTGTGATGGTATTTTAGAAAAAGAATTCCTAAATACAATACCAAATCCACAATCACTTATCTGATAAAGGATGGGTATCCACAATATGTAAATAACCCTCAAAACTTAATTTGAAAAAATCGTTTTTAAAAATGGGCAAGAGATTTAAGTAGCAAACATATACGGATAGCAAATAAGCACATAAAAAGATACTCAACATTATTTTTCACTAAGAAAATAAAAATTAATCACACTGAGATACACTATATATTTATTAAAATGGTTAAAATTTAAAAGACTGACCGAAACAAATATTCACAAGGACCGAAAAACTAGGATAATACTACACAATTGCAAGGTTCTTTGAACTGGCTGCACCATAGGCCATACCCTAAGTCAAGTCATGGCAACCCCTGTGACCCACACGTACACCTCTGAATGGCCTCCCAGAATTAGAAAATCTGAAGTGACTGGAAGACCATGAAAAGGGGAAGAATAATCAATTCCTGTGGTGTCTTATTAACTTGAAACATTCTTCTATTGTTCCTTATTCCTGTCTCAATTGATAAGACAATTGGACTCTGAAACTGACTTTGGTCAACCTTGTGACTGCAGACCCTATGACCCCCTCCCAGCTTGCAAAAACCACCCTAAATTGTAACATCTGTAACTTTCCACTGCCTACCCCAAACCTATAACACCAACTCCTATCCTACCACCTCCGCTGACTCTCTTTTTGGAGTCAGCCCACCCGCACCTGAGTGAATAAACAGCCATGTTGCTCACACAAAGCCTGTTTGGTGGGGTTAATCCTCCGGTCTATCATTCTGATATCAGAATCTTAAAAAATCGTGAGTTGCAATTGTCCCATCTTTGAAACATGTATATTTCTTCTTCTTTCACTGAATTTGGCAGTGAATGAAATAATAAAGTTAGGGGAATTTGGAGGAATTATGACAGATGGGAGGCAGGACTAGATTGCAGCTCCCATGCAAACAGAGCAGTGTGTGGAAACTTGCATCATGAACTTTTGCTTGAGAACTACTGCATGAATAAATCAGAAAAGCTGACAGAACTCACAGACCCTCCTCCAGGACCCAAGAGACACCCCAAATACTGTGGGTGCCCAAGCTGCAGAAGTAGGAAAGAGGAATTGTCCACTCATTTATATGACTGAGTTCTTATTTTCTTGTTGGTGTGTGTCTGAACACACACCCTCACTGGGGAACCCGAAGGTCTAGATCACGGAGAAGATTCTGACCTTACCTGGACCTGAGTCAATTTAGACAGCTGAGTGAAATACAGGGGTAGAGGAAGCAGTGGGAAAAGTCCTGTGGACTCTCTGGGTCCCCTGGGAAGCCATTTCTGCCTTGTCTCACAAGGGTCCTTGAGGAGGGCTGCCAAAGGAACGGGGAAAGGTTGACAGGGAAAAGAAAATCTCCACTTGAACTTTGTAACAATTCCACCCAAACGTGAAGTCTCCTGGCAGGAACTTGAGGGAGGGTATGAATCCAGTGTGCAGACTTCACAGTTGAGGAGGCATCAAAGCCCTGCTTGCTTTTGCAGTTGCGTGGCTGGTAGCCTGGGGCAAGTTCTCAGCCCTGCTCACCCACTGCCTGGAAACAGACTTGATGCTACTGGTGGGGCACAATGGGAGTGAGACCAGCCTTTTAGATTGTGTGGGAGTTGGGTAAGGCCTGTGACTCCTGGCTTTTTCCCACTTTTCTGATGACCTGCATGACACAGCAGAGGCAGCCAAAATCCTCCTGAAAACATAACTCCATTGACCTGGGAACTACACCCCACACCCCACAGCAGCTGCATCAAGACTTGCCCAAGGAGAGAGTTTGAGCTCAGACACACCTAGCTCTGCACCCTACCCACCCAGGTAGCTGAAGACAAAGGGCATATACTCTTGGGAGTTCTAGGCTCCTGCCCACTGCCTAGTCCTCCCTATACTACCACAGCTGGTGCTCTCTTGAAAGCACCACCTTCTGGCAGGAGGCTAACCAACACAAAAATAGTACATTAAACAACCAAAACTAAGGATCCTTACACAGCTCATTTCCAACAGAACAGGTGCTGACATCCACGGCTGAGAGACCTGCAGATGGTATACACCAAAAAACTCTGTGCAGACCACCCCCAATACAAGCCCAGAACCTGGTAGACCTGCTGGGTGGCTAGATTCAGAAGAGAGATAACAATCACTATAGCTCAGCTCTCAGAAAGCAGGGAGAGTATTACATCAAGGTAACACCCCATGGCACAAAAGAATTGGAACAGCAGCCTTGAGCCCTAGACCTCCCCTCTGACAGAGCCTATGCAAATGAGAAGGAACCAAAGAAATAATTCTGGTAATATGGCAAAACAAGGTTCTTTAACAATCCCCCCCCCCCAAAAAAAAAAATCACACCTAGCTCACCAGCAATTGATTCAAACCAAGAAATCCCTGATTTACCTGAAAAAGAATCCAGAAGGTATGTTATTAAGCTAATCAAGGAGACACCAGATAAAGGTAAAGTCTAATTTAAGGAAATAAAAAAATGACACAAGAAATGAAGGAAGAAATCCTCAATGAAATAGATAGCATAAATAAAAAACAATCAAAACTTCAGGAAATAATTAACACTCTTACAGAAATGCAAAATGTTCTGAAAAGTCTCAACAATGAATCGAACAAGCAGAAGAAAGAGCTTCAGAGCTTGAAGACAAGGTTTTTGAATTAACTCAATCCAACAAAGTCAAAGAAAAAGGAGTAAGACCAATGAGCAAAGACTTCAAGAAGTTTGGGATTATGTTAAATGACCAAACCTAAGGATAATTGGCATTCTTGAGGAAGAAGAGAAATCTAAAAGTTTGGAAAACATATTTGAGGATTAAATTGAGGGAAATTTCCCTGGCCTTGCTAGAGACATAGATATCCAAATAAAAGAAGCTCAAACACCTGGGAAACTCACCACAAAAAAATCATCGCCACCTGTAATCCCAGCACTCTAGGAGGCCAAGGTGAGTAGATCACAAGGTCAGGAGTTTGTGACCATCCTGACCAACATGGTGAAACCCTGTCTGTATTAAAACTACAAAAGCTAACCAGGCGTGGTGGCATATGCCTGTGATCCCAGCTACTCAAGACGCTGAGGCAGGAGCATTGCTTGAACCTGGAAGGTGGAGATTGCAGTGAGCCGAGATTATATCATTGCACTCTAGCCTGGCTGACAGAGCAAAACTCCATCTCAAAAAATAATAATAATTATCACCTAGGCACATTGTCATCAGATTACCTAAAATTAAGACAAAGAAAAAAATATTAAGAACTCTGAGGCAAAAACATCAGGTAACCAAGGAAACAGATTAATGTCAGCTTTCTCTGCAGATTGGGACCCTATCTTCAGCCTCCTTAACAAAACAATTAGGAACCAATAATTTTGTATTCAGCAAAACTAAGCTTCATAAATTAAGGAAAGATAACAGTCTTTTTCAGACAAACAAATGCTGAGAGAATCTGCTACTACCAAGCAATCACTAGAAGAACTGCTTAAAGGAGCTTTAAATCTTGAAACAAATCCTGGAAAGACATCAAAACAGAACCTCTTTGAAGCATAAATCTCACAGAACTTACAAAACAAAAATACAATTAAAAAAAAAACAAGGTATACAGGCAACAAATAACATGATGAATGGAATAGTATCTCACATCTCAATACTAATGTTGAATGTAAATGGCCTAAATGCACCACTTAAAAGATATAGAATGGCAGAATGAATAAGAATTCACCAACCAAACTATCTGCTGCATTCAAGAGACTCATCTAACACACAAAGACTTAAATAAACAAAGTAAAAGTGAAGAAAAAGACATTCCATGCAAATGGACACCAAAAGCAAGCAGGAGTAGCTATTCTTCTATCAGACAAAACAAGCTTTAAAGCAACAGTAGTTAAAAAAGAACGAAGAGGGGAATTATACAATGATAAAAGACCTTGTCTGACAGGAAAATATCACAGTCTTAAATATATATGCACAATCTTAAATATATAACACTGGAGATCCCAAATTTATAAGACAATAACTACTAGACCTAAGAAATGAGATAGACACCAACACAGTAATAGTGGAAGACTTTAATACTTCGCTGACAGCACTAAATCAGTCATCAAGACAGAAAGTCAATAAAGAAACAGTGGATTTAAACTATACCCTGAAACAAATGGGCTTAACAGATATTTACAGAACATTTTACACACCAACCACAGAATATACATTCTATCAACAGAGTAATAAACTTTCTCCAAGATAGACCATATGATAGGCCACAAGAAAAGCCTCAATAAATTTTTTAAAAATTGAAATAGCATCAAGTACTCTTAGACCACAGTACAAGAAAACTGGAAATCAACTCCAAAAAAACCCTTCAAAACCATGCAAATACATGGAAATTAAATTATCTGCTCCTGAATGATCATTGCATGAACAATGAAATCAAGATGAACATTTAAAAATTCTTTGAACAGAACAATAGTGATGCAACCTATGTGAACCCCTGGGATACAGCAAAGGTGGTGCTAAGAGGAAAGTTCCTAGTCCTAAAGGCCTACATTAAAAAGTCTGAAAGAGGACAAATAGACAATCTAAGGTCACACCTCAAGGAGCTAGAGAAACAAGAACAAACCAAACCCAAACTCAACAGAAAAAAAAAGAAATAACCAAGATCAGAACAGAATTAAGTGAAATTGAAACAAACAAAAAATACAAAAGATAAATGAAACAAATAACTGATTCTTTGAAAAGATAAATGAAATTGATAGACCTTTAACAAGATTAATCAAGAAAAGAAGAGAGAAAAATCCAAATAAGTTCGATTAGAAACAAAAGAGAAGATGTTAAAACTGAAACCATGGAAATACAAAAGATTATCCAAGTTCACCATGAATACCTATATATGTATAAACTAGAAAACCTGGAGGAGATTGACAAATACCTGAAAAGTTACAACCCTTCTAGCTTAAATCAGGAAGAATTAGATACCCTGAACAGACGAATAACAAGCAGCAAGTTTGAAATGGTAATGAAAAAATTACCAACAAAAAGGTTCAGGAACAGATGGACTCACAGCTGAATTCTGTCAGATATTCAAAGAAGAATTGGTACCAATCCTATCGACACTATTTCACAAGATAGAGAGAAAGGGCCTCCTCCCCAAGTTATTCTATTCACCCTAATACTGAAACCAGGGAAGGACGTAACCAAGTAAGAAAATTACAGACCAAATCCCTGATGAACATAGATGCAAAATCTTTAAGAAAAATACTAGGTAACTGAACCCAGCAACACCTCAAAAAGATAATTTACCTTAATCAAATGGGTTTCATAATGGGGATGCAGGAATGGTTTAACATATGCAAGTCAATAAATGTGATAGACCAAATAAACGGGATTAAAAACAAAAGTCACATGATCATCTCCATAGATACAGAAAAAGCATTTGACAGAATCCAGCATCGCTTTATGACTAACATTCTCAGCAAAACTGGCATATGAGACACATATCAATATAATAAAAGCCATCTATGACAAACCCACAGCCAATGTAATACTGAATGGGGAAATGTTGAAAGCATTCCTTCTGAGAACTGGAACAAGACAAGGATCTCACTCTTACCACTTCTATTCAACATAGTACTGGAAAACCTAGCCAGAGCAGTCAGACAAGAAGAAGAAATAAACAGCATCCAAATCAGTAAAGAGGAAGTCAAACTGTCACTGTTTGCTGATGATTTAATTGTATACCTAGAAAACCCTAAAGACTCCCAAAAAGCTGTTAGAACTAATAAAATAATTCAGCAAAGTTTTGATACAAAATGAATGAACACAAATCAGTAGCTCTGCTATACAATCAACAGCAACCAAGCTGAGACTCCAATCAAGAACTCAACTCCTTTTACAATAGCTACAAAACAACAACAAAAACTTAGGAATATACCTAACCCATGACATGAAAAACCTCTACAAGGAAAACTACAAAACACTACTGAAAGAAATCGCAGAAGACACAAAGAAACGGAAACTCATCCTATGCTCATGGATGGGTAGAATGAATATTGTAAAAATGGCCATACTGCCAAAAGCAATCCACAAATTCATGCAATTCTCATCAAAATACCACCATCATTCATCATGGAACTAGAAAAAACAATCCTAAAATGTATATGGAACCAAAAAAGAGCCCTCATAGCCAAAGCAAGACTAAGCAAAAAGAACAAATCTGGAGGTATCACAGTACCTGATTTCAAACTATAGTATAAGGCCATAGCAATGATAACAGCATGGTACTCATACTCATTGGTCTCTCAGCCCAGAGACCAATGGAACAAAGTAGAGAACCCAGAAGTAAGGCCAAATACTTACAGCCAACCAAGCTTTGACAAAGCAAACAAAACCAAAGTGAGGAAAGGACACCCTATTCAACCCGTGATGCTGGTATAATTGGCAAGCTGCATGTAAGAGAATGAAACTGAATCCTCATCTCTCACCTTAGGTAAAAATCAACTTAAGATGGACTAAGGACTTAAATCCAAGACCGGAAACTATAAAAATTCTAGAAGATGGCATTGGAAAAACCCTTCTAGGCATTGGCTTAGACAAGGATTTTATGATGAAGAATTCAAAAGCAAATGCAATAAAAACAAGGATAAATAGATTGGATTTAATTAAACTAAAGAGCTTTTGCAGGGCAAAAGGAGCAGTCAGCAGAGTAAACAGATAACCCACACAGTGGGAGAAATACTCACAATCTATACATCCAACAGAGGACTAATACACGGAATCTAGGAATTCTAACAAAGGAATTCTAACAAATCAGCAAGAAAAAGATCAATCTCTCAAAAAGTGGGCAAGGACATGAATAGACAGTTCTCAAAAGAAGATATACAAATTGTCAACAAACATAAAAAATTCTCAACGTCACTAACAATTGGGAAAATGCAAATCAAAACCACAATGCGATACTGCCTTACTTCTACAAGAATGGCCATAATCAAAATATCAAACAATAATAGATGTTGGCATGGATGCATTGAAAAGGGAACACTTCTACACTGCTGGTGGAAATGTAAAGTAGTACAATCACTACAAGAAGTAGTACAATCACCGTGGAAAACAGTGTGAAGTTTCCTTAAAGAACTAAAAGTAGAACTACCATTTGATCCAGCAATTCTGTTACTGGGTGTCTACCAGAGGAAAAAGAGTCATTATATGAAAGACACTTGTGCATGCATGTTTATAACAGCACAATTCACAATCATAAAAATGTGGAATCAACTAAAATGCTCATTAGTCGACAAGTGGATAAAGAAACTGTGGTAAATATATATGACGGAATTCTACTAAGCCATAAAAAGGAATGAATTAGTGGCACTCAAAGCTACCTTGTTGGGATTGGAGACTATTACTCTAAATTAAGTAACTCCAGGAATGGAAACCCAAATATTGTATGTTTCAAATACCCACTGGTCTCCTAAAAGCCTATGGAAATAAAAAAATTTCTTTAAAAAACACACTGTTTTTACCTTTGAACTTTTAAAAAAGGACAAAGAAAGTAGTTATATAAGGTTTTAAAGTGCACACAACAAGAGAAGAACAAAGTGGGAGAACTGACACTACTCAACCTCAAGGCTTACTATGAAGATGAAGTAATCAAGACAGTATAGTATTGACTAAATAATGGACAAATAAATCAATGGGAAAGAATAGAGAGCCCAGAAATAGACCCATGTAAATGATCTTTGACAAAGGAGTACAGGCAATACAATGGAGCAAAGAGTAATTTTCAACAAAGGGTGCTGAAACAATTGGACATCCACATGCAAAACAAAAAACAAAAAACTGAATCTAGACACAGACCTTATGCCCTTTGTAAAAATTAACTCTAAATGTATCACAGACCTAAATGTAAAGTACAAAATTGTAACACTCTTAGAAGACAATATAGGAGATGTTGATGACATTGGGTATGGCAATAACTTTTTAGATACTGTACCAAAGGGACAATCCATTGAAAGAAATGATTAATAAGCTAGATTTCATTAAAATTAAAAACTTCTGCTCCGCAAAAGACAATGTTAAGAGAATAAGAAGAAAAGCCACAGACTGGGAGAAATATTTGCAAAAGACACATCTAATAAAAGACTGTTAACCTAAAACCACAAAGGATTCATAAAATTGAATAGTAAGAAAGAAAAGAAACAACTCAATTAAAAAATGGCCCAAAGACCTTAACAGACACCTCAATAAAGAAAATATACAGATGCTAAAGAGCGTCTGAGAAGATGCTTTACGGCACATGTCATCAGGGAAATGCAAATTATAACAACAATAAAATACTACTGCACGCCTATTCAAATATCAAAAATATAGTACACTGACAACAAGAATAAGCATCAACAGGAGCTCTCCTTCATTGCTAGTGGGAATGTAAAGTGGTACAGCTATTTTGGAAAGCAGTCTGGTGATTTCTAACAAAATTAAGTATATGGTTACCAGACAATCAAATAATCATACTCCTTAGTATTTGCCCAAAGTAGTTGAAAACTTATGCCCACACAAAAACCTGCACGCAAATGTTTATTGAAGCTTTATTCATAATTGCCAAAACTTGGAAGCAATCAAGAGATTTTGAAAAAGGTGAATGGATAAAAAGATGGTATATCCAGATAATGAAATATTATTCTACACTAAAAGAAAACAAGCTGTCAAGCCATGAAAAGACAGAGGAATCTTAAAAGCATACTACTAAGTGAAAAAAAATCAACCTGAAAAGGCTACATACTGTATGATTACAACTATACAAGATTCTGCAAAAGAAAATTACAGATACAATAAAAAAGGCGAGTGGCTGTTACGGGATTGCGGAGGAGAGGAAGACATGAATAGGCACAGTACAGCGGATTTTTGGAAAGGGCAACTATTCTGTATAATACTACAATGGTGGAAACATCGTGATATATTTGTTCAAACCCATGGAATGTACAATAATTGAGTGGTAGGTAGAGAGAGTTCTATACAGTTTGGAAGATAATGATGTGTCAATGTAGGTTCACCAATGGTAACAAACATACCACTCTGATAGGGGAAGTTGGTAATGTGGGAGGTGATGTGCATGTAGAGGGCAGGGGCATGTATGGGAACTCTTTATACCTACCACTCAATTTTCTGTGAACCTAATAGTCTGTTAAACAGGCATGGAATGTAATACCTTATTTATAGATATGTAATATTGTAGCAATCCTGTCTTTTTGTTTTCTGTATTTCTGATGCTTCGACATGGTGGGGGCTAAACTGGCCCTCCCAAGGCTAGCTAGTTCCTAGACACAGTAAAAGACTTTCCTGTGAGTGTACTTTTCATATGCAAAGTAACCAATCCAGAGTCCAGACCCAGCCCCACAACCACCAACTTCTTTATGTGGCCCTCATAGGGCTCTTTCATTCAGGGCCACCATTCCCCTGCCCTAATCACCCCAGGGCCTACCAGATGACTAGAGACAACCCCTATACCCTTGAGCTAGCTGAAATTATTCAAATTAGCCAATCTTAAGCCTATTTACCCTACCTCACCTGTTTCTTTCTGCACAACCCACTATAAAGACATTGCCTGTGTTTTCCCCTAGCTCTCTCTGACTTCTGACTAACCTTGGTGCTTCCCCTTATAACCTCTGCATGGTGGAGTGTAGCCCTCCCCTTGGGAACTGTAATAAATTATCTTTTCAATGGCAATTGGGTCCTGATCTGTTGGCCTCACCATATCCAAATAATAATAAAACCTACATTAAAAAATTATTTATAAATATAGTATGTTAACACATTTTTATAAGGCATTGGCAGGATTTGCACTAAATCAGTCAAATGACTGACTTCAGGAATGAGAAGGGTCATGACGTTGGGGAGTTGGGATATCAGAGGGTCACAGCTTTACATGCAGGAGTATGCTGTCATAAAACAGGAGACTTGAAGCAAATATAACAAAATGCTAAAAACTACTCATTCTGTGGGGGTGCGGAAGTGCTTATTACATGATTTTTAAATATTTATTTTTGAAAATAAAAATTATTTTTAAAAGGAGTAATGTTACCTTTTGAATGTTGATTCAAAAGATCTGGTAAAGATAATACTAAATAAAGAGCAAACTGAGTATTCAGGAGATTCATACACAAGTTGGGATGCAATTTTCGAAACAAATTGAGGCAAGAAATGCAGAGAGGAGACACAATAGCAAGGGCTTTCAGGTAAGTAATGGTATGCCAGACACTCCAATTTATTCACAACTTGTTCATCACCCCTTCTCAGGGTTAGTGTATCAGTTATCTGTTACCCCTCACAGCTGGGTTAGTGTATCAGTTATCTGTTACCACAGGAATGCCATGTAACAACCACGACGGAAAACACAAAACCCCCATGGCATACAGCAATAAACTCTTGTTACTCACAAGTCTTTTGCTTGACTAACATTTTGTTGATCCAAGCTGAGCTCATCGAGACTTAGTTATGTGTCTGTTGCCAGCTGTAGGGCAATTAAACAGTCGACCCTGGATGAACTTGCTCATAAGCCTGCACCATCTTGGCTCTATTCCACGTGACTGCTCACCAGCAGGCTCATCCAGGCTTATTCTCCTGGCAAAGACAGAGGAGCAAGAGGCAACAAGAAGAAATACACTGGACCTCTAAAGACCTGGCTCAGAACCGGCACACTGTTAGTTACCCACATTATATATGCCAGGGCTAGTAGAGACTCAGTGTCTTTAATGGAAGGAGTGAACAAATCAAGACCATTGCTACCATCAATCTACCGCAGTTAGACAAAAACCATGTTGGTGTATACTTTTTCCAGTTTACTTCATTCACTGTGAGAATTAAGGAGAAGCTGGACAGAGCAGGGATTAGCTCTACTTAGGGTTTGTTTGTTTGCTTTAAATAGATCCTTATGTGTTCCTGCTTGAGATCATCCCCTGATATGGCAGTATCCTTATCAGTTGACCTAGACTTTCCCAGTGTATTGTAACCTAAGAAATGTCAGGGCCAGATTCTTCAGAAATGCAGTCTGAAAAAAGCTAATGTCTCTAATTATTTACCAAAGAGAAGAAATAATTATATGCTGGGAAGGTTAAACTCGGTGACAGGCCACCTTCCAGTCACAATGTCAATTATATTCTTGTCAGAATGCCTGTAAAGCCTTCTCAAAGGAACGCTTGAAAAACGGGGTGGAGAAATAACACATATGGCTATATTCCCACTTTTGGGAAGTCACGATATACCTTAGTTTTAGACACTGTTGGTTGCCAGACCAGTACCCATTCACTCTTCCTTTTTTAACTAACAAATCCTCGATTTTGCTTTAGGGCAGCAGTGCACCAATTAAAAATACTCCTTATTCCAGACTCACTTACAGCTAGGCAGAGCCACATGACCTATTATATTCTGGCAGTGAGACAAAAGCACAAAGTTAACTAAGTGGACAACTGAGAAAAACATATTTCTTTCCGGAAATAAAGGGACAAATTGTTTTGCTGTTTTCCACCTTCTGCCCTTGACTCAGCCATGTTTCCTGCCTAGAAGTGCGGCAGCCACCCTGTGAGGATGAAAAAGAAAACCCCACCCTCTGCCAGGGAGGCTGGAGGAGAATTTGGAAAGGTGACTGTGCACTGGAGGAACCTGGAACTGACCTTCCACTCTGGAAGCCTGTGTCTGCATTTATTTTTCTAAACTCCTACTTGTTTATATCTATGCAATCAGATTTCTGTCACATGCAGCCAAATGCAAGTCTAAAAATTCATAAGTTCTAAGAATTTCTGCACTGAAAGAAAAACCTTCCCAGTTAGATTTAGTCATTCCACAACGTATGTATATTGTACACCGTAAATATATACAATTTTATCAATCAATTTAAAAATAATAATAATAAAATGATAAAGCTGTGAAAGACCTAAGTAAATTAGAGGCAAAATCTCAGTCCTTACCAAACTTATTTGCACACAACCTTTTTTTTTTTTTAATAAGTAATTTATTTTTACTTCCTATAGTATATGAACAATGCTTCACAGGATATCTTTTTGGAAAATTCCATTTTCTTTTGTATTAGATAACTTTTATAATGAACAGCATGTTTCTGGGTTAAAGTACTGCATTAATAAAATCAATGTATAAAACAGATCTTCATATAGACACATCATCTTATAACACTAGCTACCTCAGAGTACATATCTTTGGCTCATCCATGATCCCATTCATCAAAAAATATTTATTGGTGACCTAATAGGTTCCAAACTCTGCTAGGTCGTGGGGATAGAAAGATAATTTAATCCAGTTCTCAAATCTTTTGTTAGCTTAAGGTTAGTGTGACAAAACAACTACCTGTAACATAATGTATCTAACATTCTCTGTTACCACAATTTTAGGACATTCCAAGCATCCAGGGCACACCATCGTCATGATTCTTCTGATTCATGAATATTAACCTAAACACTGTCAGGTTCATGGGGAAAACACTGGATACTCAGGAAGGATTTGAGCTGACTATCCAACATTTATATATTTAAAAATTATTTTTATTAAGACATAATTAGTGTACATATTTTCAGGGTACATGTAATAATCTGATACATTCATATAATCAAATCAGGATAATTAGGATGTCCATCACATTCAATGTCTAGTTTTTCTTTACACTAGGAGCATTCAAATTATTGTCTTCTAGCTATTTTGAAATGTTTAATAGACTAATGTTAGCTACACACACTCTATTGATCTATCAAACACCAGGTCTTATTTCTTCTATCTATTAGTTACTGTATATTTGTACCCATTAATAATCTCTCTTTATTTCCTCCTTTCCCATACTTCCTGGCCTCTGGAAACCTGTCTTCATAAGCTCTACCTCTGTAGTTCACATATGTGAGTGAGAGCATATGATATTTGTCTTTCTGTGTTTGGCTTATTCATTTAACATAATGCCCTCCACTTCTATTCACATTGCTGCATATAAGGGGTTTTTATTCTTATATATGGCTGAATAATATTTGATTGTGTATATACCACATTTTACTTATTCATTTATCCCTTGATAGACACTTAGGTTGATTCTATATTTTGGCTACTGTGAATACTGGTGCAGTAAACATGGGGGTGCAGATATCTCTTTGATATATTGATTGCCTTTCTTTTGGACAACATCTCAACAATCCCTTCAAGCCTCTACCAGGCAGTGTGAAGATGCCTAACACACCCAATACACAACCAGCAATAATGAAACCAACAGAGAAACATCCAGTTTATACACAGATTGCAAAAAACATGCATTGGCCCAGGCTGAACTTCTTAAGCACCAGGAAGCAGTGGAAAGAAAATATGCAAAATTAGATCACAGGGAATGAGAAATGCAAAACCTCACTCAACATCATAGAAAAAATAATTGGCCACTTCTTCTTAGCAATTTTCCTACAGAATCTTGTTTCTATCAGGATTTCTCTGTTGACATTCCTATGGAATTCCACATTCCTATGGAATTCCAAAAGACAGTAAAACTTACTAATTGTGGATGTTCCGTGCTGTAACAGTGTTTCTAAATATCTTCAGATGCTTGGCTTGGTTTTGTGTTGATTTTGCAAGAGTGGTTGATTTTGGATTCAGTATCCTGTAGTTCTTGCTTTTTACTCCTTGTTCATTTGTCTGTTGGTACAGACCAGTTTATGGAGCTTTCAGGAGTGACAGTGCATTCAGATTATTTGTATTCTTCTTTGTCTATATTCATTAGTTTGCTGTACATGTACTCCAGGCTGTAGGATTTCATAATTAGGGCAATTGTGGTTGAATTTCAACCCTTACTGGTCTCAACCAAATTATTTCCTGTTGGAATCAGGATATTTATCATAGCAGCATTTTTCACAGCATCAGCGGTCATCTTACCAGTTATGTTTTAAAAAGATGAGGACCTCCAGCTGTATCTATGTATATATACCACATTTTCTGTATCCAATCTACCTTTGATGGACATTGAGGTTGATTTCATGACTTTGCTATTGTGAATAGTGCTGCAAGAAACATACAAGTGCAGGTGTCTTTTCGAAAAAAGAATGTACTAATTAACATTCACACTAACGGTGTACAAGGGTTCCCCTTTCTCTGCATTCTCACCAGCGTCTGTTATTCTCTGTCTCTTTTGTAAAAGCCATTCTAACAGGAGTGAAATGATATCTCATTGTGGTTTTGATTTTCAGTTATCTGATAATTAGTGGTGGTGACCATTTTATTGTATATCTGTTAGCAATTTTTATGTCTTCTTTTGAGAAATATTTGTTCAGATATTTTTTTATTCAGTTATTTGTTTTTTTACTATTGAGTTGTTTGAGTGTTTTATTCAATTATTTTTTTTTTACTATTGAGTTGTTTGAGCTCCTTATATATTCTGGTTATTAATCCCTTGTCAGATAAATAGTTTGCAAATATTTTCTGTCATTCTGTAGGTTGTCTCTTCAATTGTTTTATTGTTGTGCAGAAGCTTTTGAGCTTTATGTAATCCCATTTATCTGGTTTTGATTTTATTTATTGTGTTCTTGAGGCATACTCAAAAAAATCTTTGCCCAGATCTGTATTCTGGAGCATTTCTCCAGTGTTTTGTTCTAGATGCTTTATAATTTTTTTTGTCTAGTAGTTTTATATTTAAATAAAAATATATCCTATGCTCATGAATTGGAAGAATCAATATTGTTAAAATGACCATACTACCCAAAGTTATTTATAGATTCAATACAATCCCTTTGAAAATACCAGTGACATTCCTCACAGAAATAGAAAAAGAAAGTACTAAAATTAACACGAAACCACAAAAGACCCCAAATGGCCAAAGAAGTCTTGAGCAAAAAACAAAACAAAACAAAACTGAAGACATCACACTACCTGACAACAAATCAGCTGGTACTACATAAAAACAATGGAGCAGAATAGAGAGCCCAGATATTAATCCACACACTTACCGTCAACCCATTTTGGATTAAAACACTTAGAAAATACAATGAGGAGAGGGCACCCTGTTCTATAAATGATGATGAGAAAACTGGATAACCATATGCAGAAGAATAAAACTAGACTCTGGATCTCACCATATAGAAAAATCAAATCAAAATAAATCAATATTTACCTCTTAACTCAGTCTTTATTTTCTTTAATTGTCCTCTACATGCAATGATTCATGTCAAAGGACAACAGTGGCAATTATTTGTGAAAATCCTAAGCAGTTAATGCTTTTGATAGAAGTGAAGAGATCTAATCTATAAAGAATAAGAGAAAGATGAAATTATGACTAAAGACCGGTTCAAGTTCAAGGAAGGAGTAACTTTGGTATCTTGAATAAGACAGGGATAAGAGAGGAACATGATACTCACGTGCTTTCAGAATGCAGGAGAGTTTTTAATGGAAAGGCAGAAGATTAAAATACCAAAAAGAGTGGTTGGTTTAAAGGGCAAAGTCTCAGAACTCATAGAAGATATTGAAATAAAGAACAAAAACATGAAATTAACCTGAACAGAAAGAAGCCATCATCCTTCGATACAAGAGGAGGAGAGTGAAATGAGAGTTGATGTGGGTAGTGTGTGGATAGAGGAGAGATTTTTATGGGTTGAATTGTGCTCCTCCAAAATATATGTTAAAGTCCTAACCCCACTACCTCAGAATGTGACGTTATTCAGAAATAGGCTGTTTTGGATGTGATTAGTGAAGATGACACCATACTGGAGTATGATGGGCCCCTAATCCAATACAACTGCACTCTTTATAAAAGAGGGGAATTTGGACACACACACAGAGAAGGAAGACAATGTGAAGACACATGAGAGATGATGGCCATACAACTGAGGCAGAGATTGGAGTGCTGCATTTGCAAGCTGAAGAATGACCACAGATTGCAAAGAGTTTCCAGAAGCTAGAAAGAGGAAAGACAGAGTTCTCCTCCTCAAGTTTTAGAAGAGGCATGGCCCTGCTCATACCTCGATTTCAAGCTTCTAACCCCAAGGACTGTGACACCATAAATTTCTGTTGTTATAGCTACCAAGATTGTGGTACTTTATATAGCAGCCTTAGTAAATAAATACAAAGATGCTGCAGAGATCACACTTGTGGCCATTTTCTGACTGATGATGAAGTTAAGGGACTAGCACCGAGATTAAAAGGGAGCATTGACTATAGTGAAGTTCCAAACTAATACCTGAAGAGACTAAAAGTGGAAGCCAAGCATGAGATATAAAAATGAGTAATAAGGTCTCAGCTGAAGTCAGTGATTATGAATTTATTGCAATACTAATCTGATAAAAATTCCAGACACAAATATTAATTTAGTGCATGATAAAGATATTTTAAATCAGTGCATATATGACGGATTAGTTATTCAATACAATACAATTAACAATTTGGGGGTAGAAAAATAAATATCTACAAGTGAAACTACCTGTCCCCTTGAATCCAAAACAACGTTAAAGAGTTGTTAATAATAATAGTTTAAAAAGAGAAACAACCTAAGTATACAATAAAGGAAATTTATCATATAAATAACATTTGGTTGTTAACAAATTTTACAGCATAATATATTCTTATTTGACAAACTGGAAAATGTCAATACATGCTATTGACAACTATTATATAGTTTTACAAAATATATGTATATGCACGTATATGCATACACACATATACATAATGCATCTATACATCTCTAAAGAAAATAAATCGTTATTGACTATTATCTTTAAATGATAGAATTACAGGTATTCTTCCTATATGATTTTCTTTCAAATTATATACTTAATTTTGGCTTTAGTTATTTATGGCTTTATTTAGGAACGTACTGTAACAATGATCATTCTAGAACTTGAGAATTCGATGTAAGTTGTCAAAATAGCACAATGTTTCAACTCTCTTTCTTCAAGAATCGAAAACAATTCCTGAGATGGAGATCAGAAGGGAATAGTCTCTTGGATCCATGAAGCACATATCCATAATCTCATAAGAATTACTCCCAAGACATGGTTTCAGGTTAATTCTGGATTTGTTATTTTGCAAAGACTCTGGTCATGACTATAGATTTAGATTTCAGAGACCCAATCTGAATGCAGGGTTCAAATAGTTTGTTCACATTCTCCTCCCTGAGTAGAACAATCCCACTCAAGTGATTATTCTCCATCAAACTAAGACTCATTCTCTTATTCCTGCCTGGTTCCCCACAATATGGCTTATTATTGCTATGCCTTCCCTTAGAAGTCTATTCCATTTGTTTATCCAGCACAAAGTTCACCCAAAATTGCCATATTGATACTTCCCTTGTAATTCTTCCAGTATTTTCTACTGATCTTCCTACTCTTCTGTACTATCTGTCCAGAATCTTTGTAACTACTCAAAATAGCAGTCTCAGTCCATAAGAAAGTGGGTTCCTAATTGCCTCTATTATGAATTTTTCACATTCAGCTTTAAGAGGTTACCTCTCAACAGTTTTTGGACCCTGTTTCGCGGCAGGGTCTACAGACAATTTAGTGTGCTCTTTCATGTCTTCCCCTCTCTTTTTACCCAAGATTTCTTTGGACCTCTGCCACAGTTTCTGGTCTACTAACAACAAAGCATCTTCCCCTTTTCTAATTCCCTTGTTAAGTATAGTTAGATGTGGGTACATGTTATTTTCCCAGTTGTCTTTCCTGGTCTTAATATCTGCTTTTCCTCTTTAACTCTGTCCAGTCTTCTGATTTCTGCAATCTCAACTTTAGGGAATTAATTTCTTTCTATAGATAAGTGTTTTTCAAGGAGGCTGTAATTGATAACAGTGCAAGATAACTCCTTTTTGGTGAAGCTGTCCTGTATCTGGTTTAGCATACCTGGCTCCTGCTTACTAAATGCCAAGAGCATCTTCTGAAATTCCACTATGGAAATCAAAAGTCCACAACTGTGTCTACATCGTTACGTTTTGCTTTTCTGTTTTTTGGATTTTTGGTTTTTTTCTGAGATGGTGTCTCGCTCTGTTACCCAGGCTGGTGTGCCGTGATGCAATCTCGGCTCACCACCTTCCAGGTTCAAGCGATTCTTCCTTTCTCAGCCTCCTGAGTAGCTGGGATTACAGGCACCTGCCACCACGCCCAGCTAATGTTTGTATTTTTAGTAGACGCAGGGTTTCACCATGTTGGCCAGGCCAATCACGAATTTTTGGTGAGTGGGTTCAAATGTGCCTGATCAATGTGACCTGGACTGCTAATTCTGCCTATTCCCAACTCTAGAGAGTCCTAGGAGAGGTAGCAGAACACTGGAAAAGTGTTACAAGCTCCACGCTTGCTCTGGAAAGGAAGAGGTAGGAGATCTAGAAAAACTGCTTCTATAGCAATGCCAAAACCAAAGCCCATTTGGAATAGTTTCGGGAGAAAATGGGAAGTAAGGGTGGTAAATGATTAGTTTTCTTTAAAAGGGAGCAAAGTTGGAGCAGAAACTGAAGTGGGATGCAGGGTAAACAAGAGTTTTTTATAAAATACAAATCAGAGACTATGTTTGCAGATATGACACTAGGAGCTGCCTCAAAAAATTATGCTTTCCACTTTCTCTTCATAACAGAATTCTTAAGAAAAGTTAACAAGAAAAATAATTTGTTCAAAAGAAATATATGTATGTTTGTGTGTACACATACACCTACTCATATATAAGCAAGTGCAATGGTGTGAAAGACACTACATCTATAATATGTCACTTTCATATCCCTAGATTCAATGAAAATAGAAGTTGTGCTGAAAACAAAATATTCTTTTTTAAAAAGCAGGTCAGTTTAAGTACAATTAAGCTCAAAAAAGTTTGAGTATTGTCTCAGTTGTGGAATGCAATCCAGGAAAAGCACAAATTTGTAGAATATTCTCAGAAATGATGAGTATTTGAGATGTTTTATTTTGGTGCTTTCATTTTCTATAATAAAATGAGATAACAAATCCCTATTTGCGTCTTAGTATTCCAAAATAGCTAGTAAGAATAGAAAAATCTGACAGTTGCTGTGAAAAAAGAAAAAAATACATGAAAAAAGCCAAATCTGTCCAATCTTGTATTTATCCATTCAGTCTATAAATGGTGTTATTGTTGAAAAGAAGTTGAGTTTTCTTCAGCAAAAAACTTTTTTTGGGGAGAAAATGGCATTTTTTGCTTACAAAATAAATATATGTAAAATTGATTTGATTCCCTTCTATTAATAACCAGTAAAGATATAATGGTGGAATATAATTCATTCATTTATTATATAGATACTTTCAGATTCTAGCACGGGCTGGATCCAGGGTGCAACACTGATGAAAATGGACTCCAGTAGAAATGAGGTGTATTTCTGCCCTCAAAGAACCAATAATCTTCACATTAAAATTATTAAGAAGAACACAAACAGACAATTCACAAAAGAATAACTAATTGTCTAGAAATGTATATAAAATACTCATCCTCACTAGTAATAAATAAATGCAACTTTAAAATTACAGTAAGATACTGCTTTTTATCAATGAACTTAGAAAAGACTTTCTAGTAGTAATATTTAGGATTGGTGCATAGAAATAGGCCCTCTTATTAATTGTTATTTGGAGCATTAATTAGCAACATTTTTCTAGAATATAATCTGGCAACAGGCATTAAAAGAATTAAAAGTCATCATGCTGTATAGCACGAACCCACTTCCAGGAAATTCAGCTGAAAACTTATATTTCTGGGGTCTTTACAAATAGAGTGATGAGAATGTTCACCACACCACTATATATGTACCATGAAATGGAAGATTTGTCCAAAAAATATGGCACATTCTTATAGTACCATCTTGCTAGTAAAAATTAAGTGGTAAAATAATACCGAATTAACATTAAGAACTTTATAATATAGTTAGTAAAATAGAAAAACAATTTAAATTGGGTATAGTATAATGCCATTATAAGTAATAAATGTGTATACATTGTAAAAAGATATATGTACACACAGAAGAAAATACAGTTGTCCCCGCTTTTCCACCAGAAGTATGCTCCAAAACCCCCAATGAGTGCCTAAAACCCTAAATAGTGCAAATCCTATATATACTATTTTTTTCTATACATACATACCCATTATAAAGTTTGATTTATAAATTAGGCAAAATAAAATATACTGTAATAAAAATATGTGAAGGCTCTCTCTCTCCCTCTCCCTCTTTTAATATCTTATTGTACTGTGCTCACCTATTTTCAGGCCACAGTTTTTCAAAGGTAACTGAAACCTTAGAAAGCAAAATTATGGATAAGGAGGGGACTACTGTAAACTGTAAACAAAAAAGTGAAATGAGTTACAAGAGAAAAGATATATAGGTCATTTAAATTTTCTTCTTTTTGCTTCTTTATATATTCTACATTTTGTATACTGAACATGTAAAACATCTTCAGTTAAAAAAATAAACATTTAATTAAGCAACTTTAATCTTTCTATGGTTTCAACACAAACTTTTTTTGGTCTCTCAGATTTTATTGACTGCCTTCTGTCTCTCTCTTAGTTGACTACCTGCCTTCATTGAATTGCTCTCTGCTCTTAAAGTTGGATGAAATACTCTACATTAGACTATGTTACAACATTTAAAAAAAAAAAAAAACTTAAAAACCCTATGTTAAGTGGAAGAAGCCAGTCACAAAAGGTCATATATTATATGATTCTTTTTATATAAAATGGCCGGAATGAAAAAATGTATGGGAACAGAAGAGTTAGTGGTTGTCGTAGCTGGAGAAAAGGATAATGGGAGTGACAGCTAATGAGCTTGGGGTTTCTTTTAAGGGTGATGAAAGCATTCTAAATTAGGAGATTTCTGGTTCTAAAATAGCAACGCAGACACAACTGGTTTCACTCTCTATCAGAGAAAACCAAAAAATATGTATTTACAACACTGAGATTATCACCAGACAGCAACCCGTTTAGGGATAGGCAGTCTGCAAATATGTAAATTGAGACAACCACAAGTCAAAATGTGGGGAAGATGGAATTAAAGTATACGGTTGTTTTGTTTTGTTTTTACTTTTTTCTTTGTTTGATTTTCCTCTGTTTTTGGTAATCTAAGTTGTTATCTCTTTAAATAATTTATTGTAAGATGTTTTATGTAAGCCTATGCTAACTACAATGCAAAAACCTGTAATGGATACACTAAAAATAAAAAGCAACAAATAAGACATACTACCACTAAGAAAATTACTTAGCCACAAGGGATGATGGTAAGAAAGGAAGAGAGGAGTTATAAAACAACCCAAAAACAAGAAAAGAAAAATGGCATACTAAGTCCTTACTTATCAATAATGACATTGAATGTAAATGAACTAAATTCTCCAATTAAAAGACACAGATGAGCATGTTTTCACATGTTTGTTGGCTGCTTCTATGTCTTCTCTTAGGAGAAGTGTCTATTTATGTCTTTGCCCACTTCTTACTGGGGCTATTTTGTTTTTTCTTGTTCATTTAAGTTCCTTATATATTCTGGATATTAGATCCTTGCAGATGGATAGTTTGTGAATATTTTCTCCCATTCTGTAGGTTGTCTATTTACTCTATTGATGGTTTCTTTTGCTGTGCATAAGCTCTTTAGTTTAATTAGGTCCCACTTGTTAATGTTTGGCTTTCCTGCAATTGCTTTTTGGGACTTGGTCATAAATTCTTTGCCAAGGCTGATGTTGGGAAAGGTATTTCCTAGGTTTTCCTTTCAGATTTTTATAGTTTGAGATCTTACATTTAAATCTTTAATTCATCTTGAGTGAATTTTTGTAGGTGGTGAAAATAAGGATGTAGTTTCATTTTTCTGCACGTGGCTTTCCAGTTATCCCAGCACCACTTATTCAATAGGAATCCTTTCTCTGTTGCTTATATTTTTCAGTCTTGTTGAAGATCAGATGGTTGTAGGTATGTAGCTTTATTTCTGAGCTAATGGGTTCCAATGGTCTATGTATCTGTTTGTGTACAAGTACTATGCTATTAATTATCAGAGAAATGCAAATCGAAACTGCAGTGAGATACCATCTAACGCCAGTCTGAAAGGCTACTATTAAAAAGTCAAAAAACAACAGATGTTGGCAAGGCTATAGAAAAAAGGGAAGGTTTATACACTGTTGGTGGGAATGTAAATTTGTTCAGCCTCTGTGGAAAGACGTTTGGAAATTTCTCAAATAACTCACAACAGAACTTGAGACCATTATGTTAAGTGAAATAACCCAAGCACAGAAAGAAAAATGTTGCATGTTTAATCAAATATTGCATGTACTCACTAATTCGGGAACTGAAAAGGTGGATCTCATGAAGATAGAGAGTATATTTGTGGCTACCAGAAGCCAAGAAGGGTGGGAGAGGAGAGAATAAAGAGAGATTGATTAATAGGTACAAACATACAGTTAGAAGAAATAAGACTTGATGTTCAATAGATCAGTAAGGTGACTATAGTTAACCCTAATCTATTATATACTTCAAAAGGGCTAGAAGAGAATAATTTAAATGTTTCTAGCACAAAGAAAAGCTAAATATTTAATGGGATGGATATCCCAATTACCCTAATTCAATTATATGAATATATCAAATTATTGCATGTGTCACAAATAAGTATAACTATTAAATAGCAATAGAAAACTAGTTAATTAATTAATTTTAAAAAGAAAAAGCTATAACTTGCATATTACAATTTAAATAATAATACAAGATAATCATTAAACAAAAAAATAAAATTACATGGTGGTGATGGTTGCAGAACTCTGTAAATAGAAACCATTGAATTCTATGCTTTAAAATGGTGAATCTTATAATATGTAATTATACCTCGTGAAAGTTCTTATTTAAAATAAGGATTGTTGTGAAGATCAAAGATGATAATCTATGTGAAATGTTGGACACAGTGCACTTAGTCAACACTCAACACACATTAGCTATTACTATTTTAGAGCGAATAAACTTAGGAAGCTTTGTGTGATTCTGAAGGCACTGAGAAAAAAATGGATGAGTCATCTGGCATTTGTAGAGAAGAAAATGATCACAGATCATGTTTTGTTGTGGCCATGGCAGCTGTGAAATTCCATCCCCCTAAGGCCAGCTGAGTGGAGTATGTCTTGGTGACTGAGGTCTGGGCAAGGGTCATTGTTCAGACCTGGAACCTTTCTGGCCTGTTTTGCTCAGGTATGGTTAAGAACTTTCCAGTGCCCTAAGGCTGAAAGAGACATGCAGACAGCCAATCTTGATGATAAGAAACCCCAAATTCGGGGGAAATTTCCCACTGAATGTCAGATGTTTTAACCAGTGTTATGAACACAATTTCTGCTACCAAGAGAGGAAAATGGGATTTAAGGAGAGAAGACCCACTTTAAAGAGTTTTCTACACTATCTGGATCTATGTAATGCAATAAAAAGGCTTAATGTTTTTGCAGTATGTTCTGAAGGAGCTGCTTTACCGCTGCAGGATGTTCTATTACATGCACAAGGTCCTGAAGGTGCACACACTGGATTATTTAGCTGTTAGATGTGTTCTCTTACCAGATTTCCTCTTTTAAAAGAAGGAATGAATGCATAAAAGAAGACTTGTGAATGACTAAGAAAATAATTTTTTACAGTTCTTTTGTCAAAATTTGTGGGGGTTTCTTCTTGACTTGTGAAGCTCCAAATTCACCCTTAACAAATGCACTGTTGAATTCTGACATTAACAAAACCAAATCATTTTAAACCACTCACCAGTAAAATAAAAACTAAATATTTGCTTAGCATGCCTAACATTTCTTTCATTGTGAAAACAATGAAAGTATGGACAAATTAATTCTTAATGATACCCTATAAAATAATTTAGTGCTAGAATTTGTATTAGAAATGGGGTTTTCCCAAACGGAGTCTGTGCTTGACTAAATCGAAGATAAGCATGATAGTACAGTATGTTATAAAAAGTACCCTATAAATGTCTAAAGACCATAATAGTAAAAATATATTAGAATGATGCTAACAATAATAAATAGCACTAGCTTTCCAAAGATTCCAAAAATCCAAGTTTTGGTGATTGATGGTAGTGCCTGCCTAAAGAACACATGGCACTTGAATTCCAAATCAAGGGAGATCACTGAAATTGCACTGATCACACTCATGCATACACATTGATTTATTACATGTCTACAGATGTATTTAACACCGACACATACTCCCAATTGTCAGTAATCTTTGACTATTTAGTCAACTTTTATGGATACCTGCCAAATACTTGTTGATGTGCTAGACATTGAAGGAAATACAAAGACACTGAGTACAGGATGTCTGTCATTAAAGCTTGAAATCTCAGAGATGTTTCAACAAGAGCACTAGCCTCCCCATTCTGAAATTCAATGCCAGTGCCAGTAATAAGAGGAAGAGCCACAGTCACACTGACAGAGGCTGGTTTGTGGAAGGGAGACTAGTGAAGAGTTTACAGGTAAGGCAGCATTTGAGCCACCTTTGTTGTAGTGAAAATGACGATGAACTAGGAGAAAACTAAAAGTAGTTTTGGTTCTGGTGTTGCTCTCTGTTTATCCATAATACTATATAACCTTTCTGGGCCTTCTAACTTATAAACTGAGAGAGTTGAATTAGATAATGCCAAGATCATTTAAAACCTTAACATGTATCTGTTAACAGTGATACATTCATTAGTTCATTCAATAGAGGAAGATTTTTAAAAATTATTTAATGCTATCAATGGTGTAGCAAGATGGAAAATCCCATTCAATGTTGATGAGAGTATCTTTGTCAAAATTTTCTAGACCTAAATTAGGGTAGGGTGGGGAAAAGGTGGGGGTATTAATGTTAAGGAGAAACTAACAAGGACATTTTTCTAAGGAAGTCAAATAAGAATTAGATTTTGAGATTATGCAGCAGTTGTCCAGATGAAGAGGAAGATCAGCGGGAAATTGTGCTATTTAAAAGTGTATATGTGGGTGGGGTGCAGTGGCTCACACCTTTAATCCCAGTGCTTTGTGAAACTAAGGCGGGAGGATCACTTGAGGCCAGGAGTTTAAGACAAGCCTGGTCAACATAGTGAGATGCCATCTCTACAAAAAAAATAATAGCCAGGCATGGTGGTGTGCACCTGTAATCTCAGCTAGGTGGGCTGAGGTGAGAAGATTGCTTGAGACCAGTACGTCAATGCTGCAGGGAGCCATGACCATGTCACTGTACTCCAGTATGGATGATATAGCAAGACCCCATCTCAAAAACAAAAACAAGTGCACATTGTTTATATGTACAGAGTGGTAGGAGAATATACACAAGAAGGAATGCAAGTAGCATCATTAGGAAAGTGTGCAAGAGAATAAATAATTTTGGTTAATTGTTGCTTTTTATTTTTGTGGATATATAGGAATTATTATATATTTACAGGGTACATGAGGTACTTGCATACAGGCATGCAATGCTTAATAATCACATGGAGGCCAGGCACAGTGGCTCACGCGTATAATCCCAGCACTTGGCGAGGCCAAGGTAGGCAGATCACCTCAGGTCAGGAGTTCGAGACCAGCCTGGCCAACATGGTGAAACCCCACCCATCTTTAATAAAAATACAAAAGTTAGCCATGCCTGGTGGCAGGTGCCTTTAATCCCAGCTACTTGAGAGGCTGAGGCAGGAGAATCACTTAAAACCAGAAGACAAAGGCTGCAGTGAACCAAGATGGTGTCACTGCACTCCAGCCTGGGCAACAAGAGTGAAACTCCATCTCAAAAAAAAAAAAAAAATGTAGTCACATGCAATTGGCTCTTGGCCTCTTTTGCCATATTCTCTTAGACCTCTGTAAAACCTAGTTTAAAATGAAAAAGAAAAAGACATAATTTGATTGGTGTCCTAGAAACACCACTTTGGTAGCAATATGAAGGAAGAACAGAAAGAACCAGAGTCAAGAGAAATTGAAGGCAGGGAGATCAGTCATGGAGCTCTCAGGTAATACAATTAGAAACAAGGGATGGAACTATCAGTGACTATAGAGATAGGAGAGAGCAGCTATGTCAAATGACATAATACAGTGTGTGTCAGAAGTCAGACATGGAACTCTTTGCAATCATAAGTGGGAGCTTTGCATGAGAAACAATACAGATAAAGAAGAGAAGTGGCCATAGCACCACATCCAACAACATGCTCCTGCCTACAAAGCACAAAAGAGTGAAATATTTAAGACTAACCTAACAAACACTGTCTTTCCTCTTGCCCACACTTCCTTCCAAACGAATCTATCTTCACCCTCATCTCCTTCGGAAATGGTGATTCTGTGTGGTCTTGCTTGTATCACAGCTGAGACGAGAGCTATATACATGATTCAAGGTGAACCAATAGGCTACTTTTGTTTAGAATTTGTTCTAAAAAGTAGAGGTTGGGGAGGTAGAGACTGTCATCATTGGTCATATAGATTTAGAGCAGGAAGTCACTTTTAGCCATGAACACATTGAGAGATGCAGAGATAATACATTCAGGGAAAGAAGCATGAGAACCCAGTAACTTGATGTTACAAGGAGAGACAAAGATCCATGGAGACTGAGAAAAGTCAAAGTTGTTTTTGATTTTCCAGTTCCTAGTCTAGGCTCAGCTCTGTTCCTTGAATTTAGGCTCACTGTTACTTGAGGTAGTGTGAATTAATATCTGTTTCTTTTTGTTTATTTGATTGTTTTGCTTTTTTTAATTTTAAACTTTTTATTTCTATGGGTACCTAGGTGTATATATTTATGGAGTACATGAGACAATTTTTGATACAGGCATGCAATGCATGGTAATCGCCTCATGGTAAATGGAGTATCCATCTCCCTAAGGTCTGTTTCTGGAAACCAAACCATTACTAATTCCAGCACAACCTGATAGATTGCAAAGCAGATGGCCTCTTCTATGAAAAATTTGAAACTTGGTATGTCTAGAGCCTTGCCAAGAAGTACTCACCACGGTCCCCCCGAGAAATTATGTTCCAGACAAATTTATAAATATCCGATTCTTTGGCACTTAGTATGTAATGAAAGAGAGATGGGCCAGCCTGCCCTAGAGTTGAGAGTGGGTATTGCTAGTCTTTCTAAGGCAGTCTAGAATAGTGGCCAAGAATGTCGTTTCTGAATATTAGTCCTTTGGTGAATGTACAGTTTGCAAATATTTTCTCCCATTTTGTAGGTTTTCTGTTTTCTGTTTTGATAGTTTCTTTTGCTGTGCAGAAGCTCTTCAGTTTTCTTAGGTCATATTTGTCTATTTTGGGGGTTTTTGTTGTTGTTCATGGTGGTGTTTGTTTATTTGTTTGCAATTGCTTTTTAGGTCTTAGCCACAAATACTTTGCCTAGGCCAATGTCCAGAAGAGTTTACTCTAGGCTTTCTTCTAGGGTTTCTATATGTTCAGTTCTTATATTTAAGTCTTTAACCCATCTTGAGTTAATTTTTGTATATGATGAGAGATAGGGGTCTAGTTTCATTCTTCTGCCTATGGCTACCCAATTTTTTCAGCACTATATATTAAATAGGGTGTTTTTCTCCATTACGCATTTTTGTTGACTGTTTGTCAAAGATTAGTTGGTTTTTGGTGTGTGGCTTTTATTTCTGGGTTCTGTATTACGTTCCATTGATCTATGTGTCTGTTTTTATACCAGTACCATACTGCTTTGATTCCTTACTATAACCTTGTAGTAGAATTTGAAGTCGGGTAGTATGATGCCTCCATGTTTTTTTGTTTGTTTGTTTTTTGCTCAGGATTGCTTTGGCTATTCAGGCTCTTTTTTGGTTCCATATGAATTTTAAAATTGTTTTCTCTAATTCTGTGTAAAATGATGTTGGTTATTTAATAGAAATTGCATTGAATTCTAGAAATATATAGAAATTGTACTGCTTTGGGCAGTATAATCATTTTAACAATACAGACTCTTCAAACCCATGAGCATGGGATGTTTTCCTATTTGTGTCATCTACAATTTCTTTTATCAGTGTTTTGTAGTTCTTCTTGTAGAGATCTTTCACTTCCTCGGTTAAATGTATTCCTAGGTATTTTTACGCAGGGAACACAAACAACTCAGCAAGAGAAAAACAAGTGACCCCATTAAAAAGTGGGCAAAGAACTTGAACAGACATTTCTCGAAAGAAGACATACAGCAACCAGCAAACATGTGGAAAAAATGCTCAACATTACCAAGCATCAGAGAAATGCAAATTAAAGCCAAATGAGTTACCATCTTACACCAGTCAGTATGAATATTAGTAAAAAGTAAAAACACAATGTTAGCAAGAATACAAAGAAAGGAGAATGCTCAGACACTGTTGGTGAGAATGTGAATTACCACAGTCTCTATAAAAGACAATATGGAGATTTTGCAATAAACTAAAAATAGAACTACCATTTGACCCAGCAATCCTATTACTGAGTATCTACCCAAAGGAAAAGAAATTGTACTGCTGTTGTATGTTTATGGCAGCACTATACACAATAGCAAAGTCATGGAATCAACCTGTGTCCATCAATGGATGACTGGTTAAAAAAAGAATGTAGTATATATACATCACGGACTACCACTCAAACATAAAAAGGAATAAAATAATATCTTTTGCAGCAACATGAATGGAGCTGGAGGCCATTATCCCAAGAGAAATAACTCGGAACCAAAAAAAAATCAAATACCAAGTGTTCGCACGTGTAAATGGGAGCTAAACAATGAGTACACATGGACATACAGAGGGAAATAATGGACACTGGAGACTCCAAAAGCACGGAGGGTGGGAGGAAGGTAAGGATAAAATATTTACCTATTGAGTTCAATGTTCACTATTAAGTTGATGGAAACACTAGAAATCCAAACCATTATGCAATATATCAATGTAACAAACCTTCATGTGTATCCTCTGAATCTATCAAAATAGTGTAATGCTGGTTCTGATGGCAAAGTACCTCAGTTTGCATACTAGTTCTCCCTTTTGGCTGCATGACCTTGGTCAAGTCATTTAATTTCTGTGCCTGAGATCATTCACCTGAAAATGGGATAGCAATAGTAACTACCCCAAAATTGTGAGAGGATGAAATGAGATCATGTATGTAAAGCAGGTAAATAGTTATTTGTATAGGTAAGTACTCAAGAAATAGTAGAGTCATTATATAATATTTTTACTCTTACTTTTACTGTTCATTTCTTATCACTCACCAAATCCTTTCACTTTTGTCTCCTAAATATGTCACATCCATGCAACCATTTCCACCAAGATTACTGCTATACTAGCCTAGGCTACTGGTAATGCCCACCACAGTGTTTTACACTCATCTGTCATCCCCAGTTTCAGTCTTACCCATCCCAAATTAATCTATACACAAAGCTAGAGTAATCCTCCTACAATTCAAGTGAATTAATGTCACCCCCTCTTGAAAGCCTCAATGACTGTTAGCCTCAGAATAAAGTCCTATCCCTTCACAGTATGGAAGGTCCTTCACATTGTGAATGACGCTTAGCTATTCAGCCTCATCTCTGGCCATTTATTCTCTCTGATACAGTTTCTACCCTTGGAAAGTTCTTCTGCAAGACCTTGCTACACTATGAAACACTCTTTCCTCTTCTCTTTCCTTCCTTCCGCTTATCCTTCAGTTGTCACCTTAGATATCATTTCCTCTGAGAATGTCCTTTGATATCATAAGATTTGCCTTCATCCTCTACCACAGTGTAAGTAATTTGAGTTGAGCAAGGTATATCATTTAACATTCATGATGTTTAATAAAGTGCTTGACACTCTTTTTTTAATTGGATGAACGGGTGGATGGATGAACAAATGAATGTATGCAACTTTGTAGTGCATGAAACTAGTTGGAACACAGAAAGTTATGTCTGGAGGGAGACCAACAATGAAACCAGGTTAATTTATCTAAAACTGAGTTTTCAATCCAAGCAACAAGAGGGTGAGGGCCAAGCAGGAAATCAAAGCAGGGAATCCAAAGAGCAGATGTAAGGAAACGCCAAGGAAGGATTTGTGAGGTGGAGTAGAGCAGCTCATGGTAACTTTTCATGGAATCCCTGAGCTGGCTTGTGTTCATTCAAACGAACTCTAGTACGATAGACAATGAGCAGTGAGAAGGAATTCAAAGATTTTTAACAGAAAAATGAATTATTGACTTTGTTTTGGAGAAAAGTTGCATTTTTTAAGCATGATAGAGGTTTGGAAGGGCAAAACTGTTAGGAGAGATGCCACTTAAGAGAGCATGTCAATAACTGAGGGAGTGATCATGACAGTCTGAACAGAGAGGGTAAGGATGAGAAAAGGGAGAAGATTAGGGCAACTATGACCAAGCACACATCAGACGTATTCAAAACATTATTAAGATTTAATTTGCATGAGGAGTTATAGAAACTAGTTTTAGAAGGTATAGCAAATGTCTGAAAGTATAGGGTAATTTGTGAATTTTATGAATTCACTGTTCTCTAAAAGCTGTCTCTAAAAGCAGGGAGCTAATTCATCTTTCTCTGAGGCCTCTTTCCTTTTCTAATTTTTAAACAAATGATTTTTGACAGAACACTAGTTGAAGTCGCAGTTAAAGTTCTTCCCCAAATAATCTAACACCCATTGGGAAGATTATCTCAGAAGTTTACTTAGTTTGGATTTAAGACAGGAGAAACTATCACCTCTTCAACCTCGTTAAACTACAACATTAATATTAAACAAAACACTCTAGATGAATTTACAAAGTTTTCCTAGACCCAAAGCGGAACTAGGACACTGGGATACATGCACTTAGTTTGTGTCTATTTGCCCTAAGCCTTCCTACCAATCCCTTCCAACTCTCAGTTCCTGATGGTTATGGGCTCTTGTTTGAAGTGCAACAGCTCTGTCACCCACATGGAGTGTGACCAAGGACAGATCATGAAAGCTGCCAGCTTTCCCTTTCACTGAAGTTGGCATGCCTTTCATGCTTACTGACCACAATGCTGCCATCATGCCCTGGGTGAGGAGACACCTTCCCCTGGAAAGTGATCAGTAAAAGAAAAATGTATTTCAGCTGTCTCTAAAAGCAGGGAGCTAATTCATCTTTTTCTGAGGCCTCTTTCCTTTTCTAATTTTTAAACAAATGATTTTTGACAGAACACTAGTTGAAGTCTCACAGTTAAAATGCTTCCCCAAATTATCTAACACCCGTTGGGAAGATTATCTCAGAAGTTTACTTAGTAAGACTTGAACATAAAACGTCAAAGGATAGCTCACATTTTCTGCTCTCTACTTGTCCTCTGTCCTATCGACCTCTCCTTTAAAAAAGAAAACAAAAGAGGTCTTGAGGCTAGAACAGAGGGTAATCACAGTTTTTAAGCCAGGGAAAGAAGGGCGTTGAGAGGAGAAAGCATGCTAGGTGGCTGGAGCCCTCTGAGATGTCACAGGACCTCTGTGAGGTGAGAAGTCGAACAGTGAGAGCTTGTGCTAACCTGCCTGACAGGCAAGGTCTTGTTCCCTTCAAAGTAATCTCCCCTGAGCACTCCGACACAGGCTGGCTTAGGCAGACTCAATCCAATTTAATGGATGATTTGACAATGGAAAATCGAGGGAAGAAGGAAATGATACATGCCAGATATCAGTCCAGGCGAAGCTGAAAGGGTCTGATGCCTCCCATTCATTTACCAAGTGGAAAGTGCCTGAATGAGCAAAAGCTCAGTGTGGGGGCAAATTTTAGCAGAGTCTCTGGGGAGAAGTAATGTCCCTTTATCCTCTAGCCCTCTTGTATAGTATCCAGAATTTGACAGGCACTGCTTGGAAATCTCTGATGGTCAGTCCATCTCTGACCAATTTGACATTGTTCTTTTAGAATATGCCTTTTCCCAGGTAGGTGCAGCAATATCAATTTTGTTATTATTATTATTATTATTATTATTATTATTATTTGGTTTTTGAGACGGAGTAGTGCTGTGTTGCCCAGGCTAGAGTGCAGTGATATTATTTTGGCTCACTGCAACCTCTACCTCCCAGGTTCAAGCAATTGTCATCCCTCAGCCTCCTGAGTAGCTGGGATTACAGGCGCACACAGCCATGCCCAGCTAATTTTTGTATTTTTGGTAGAAACAGGGTTTCGCCATGTTGGCCAGGCTGGTTTTGAACTCCTGACTTCAGGTGGGGAATATCAGTATCTGTGGCCTCAGCTCTCACCTCTTCTCAGTATCAGATGTCTCTATTGCGTACTCTCCTCCTCTTTCTACATTTCTGCTTATGCTTGGCACAATCCAGCTCTAATACCCAGTTGATAATTCCCAAGTTCCATGGGTTATGAATGACCCTAGTTTGGCAGCCTTGGAACCTCTATTCTCATGTATTCTTATAGGCATTCCTTCTGGACATAGCACAACCCAGCAGACCCAAGCCAATCCCCTCCTTAAAGCATGCTCCTTACTGTCCACACACTGGTTGGCATTCCAGTCTGTCAACCTGTATTAGCATGAATAGAGATGGAAATGGATAAACTGGTTGTAGCTTTAGGTGCTCATTATCACTTCGATGTGGCTGTTCACTGCCATGCTACAGAGATAGAACAGATGTTGGTGTTTCCTTTTAAGAACTAGATAGCCTCAGGAACGTCTGCGTAGTATCTTGGGAAGCCTCAGGATTCATTTTAGAGGTCCTAATGACTCTTTCTCATGGTGCTTTCACATACTCATCTCCAACCTATCACTATATACCTCTGCTTTCATGGACAGCATCGGAGACCCTCTTGGCATGCTTTGTTGTGTTTCAGTGGCACCAACAGGAGGAGAATCTGATATCCCTTCAGAAAGGCAATCATTCATTTTTTGCTATCTCAAGGCAGTGTTTGGTCAACTGTTTTCCCTATTAATAGTTGGAATGCTGGTTAGAAATAGACCATTCCTGGCCGGGCGCTGTGGCTCACCCCCTGTAATCCCAGCACTTCGGGAGGCTGGGGTGGGCAGAGCAAGGTCAGGAGATCAAGACCATCCTGGCCAACATGGTGAAACCCTGTCTCTACTAGCCAGGTATGGTGGCGTGTACCTGTAGTCCCAGCTACTCGAGAGGCTAAGGCAGGAGAATCATTTCAACCTGAGAGGCACAGGTTGCAGTGAGCTGAGATTGCACCACTGCACTCCAGCCTGGGAAACAGAGGGAGACTCCGTCTAAAAAAAAAAAAAAAGAAAGAAAGAAACCATTCCACAGTCTGGCTAAGAATCTACTCAAAGGGACAATATCCCCATTCCCATTTATAGAACAGGAAATAACAATATCTAACATTGATGAGCACTTATTATATGCTAGAACAACTAGACGGTTTGCATGAATTTGCTCATCTAATCCTCATAATTAAATTGATATTTATCCCCAATTTATACATAAAGAAACTAAGCAGTTAAATAATTTCCCCAATATCAGAAATTTATAATAAGTCTCTAATATCAGTTGTATTTACTTTTGTAGTCTCAGTTATACTTCCCTAAAAGCATCCGTTCTATTAGCAGAAGACAGAGAGATGCTTTCCACACGGGCCTTTGCAGCCCAACCACCACCTCTGATTGTGCACTCCTGGTTTCCCACTCCAGTAAATCTTTTTCTCTTCTCCCAGTGCCAAAGTTATCTCTGGGACTTTTTGTTACATATTTCCCAAGGGGTTTTTGTCATGCTATAAAGATCAGACTTTTCAATAAAGTTTCCAGTTTCCCAAAAGCTGTGAGTCAGACCCAGAAATCAAGTAGAAGTGTCACTTCTACTTAGTGATCACTGTTAGAGAGTTTTCTGTTTTGGCACCATGTTTCACTCAGTTTCTGTCACCTGCAACCCCAAAGAAAGAAACTTCTTTGAATTTTTGTTGTCGTTATTACCTAGAGGATAAGGAGCTATTTCTGTTCATAAATAAAGAACGATTTTTAATATCAGATTTAGCATGGTACAGTTCAGCTACTATTATTTATCTGTGTCTATGATATGCAAGACATGGCACTTGGTGCTGGGCGGAATACATAAAGGAAGAAAACACACAGTAGTGGAGCACCTATAAGAAAAAGCATATGTCATCTTTTCTCGGTTGCTTCATGATAAAATATCTATATATATATATATATGAAAAAAACTGTGGCAAAATGTGTGTATTCCACATTCTCCAGAACACTGATTAAAAAAATTTTTTTTGTTTTTAATTATTGTGGGTTCTGCCACAGCAAGGTATAAGTAGAAAGAGAAAGTTAGGAAAAGTAATCCAAAGTCAACATGGTAGTGCAAATTTGCCTTGTCAAGTAAATAACGTCACATTTCTAATAAACTCCTTCATCACATTAAGCATACACAAAAGCTTGTTAGCAAATTATAGAGTTCTACTTAATCATATTATCTCACTTTAATAGTATGTGATTTCTTACTAATGATTGATTGTAAATGATTTTTAAAGTCATGTTATTAATGCTCACAGTAACTTGAGTTCTAAACATCTCTTTTGAAAGATACATGAGGTATCAGCAGTCTCCACATTAGTCTTACCAATAAAACTTATATTTAATTAAATTTGGGGGTGCTTTAGAAAATATGAATGCTTGCAAGTTATAATTGGCTTGAAGCTGCATTATGATTAATTGCAGGAACAATGATTATATGTCAGAGATAAAATCTAATAATGATATAACCTTTTATGTAACATTAATAACTATATTCATAAATTCATTATATTTATATATGTAGAAAATAACAAGCCTTTTCTATAAAGAGAACTATGGCACAATCCCTAAGATTTAGCATTAAGTGACTAAACAGTGTACATAAAAGTGTATAGTATACCATCATCATTTAAATAAAAGGATATAGATACATATGTTATGCATGATATGTATGAAATATATACATCTTATACATTATATACATATTATTTATTCCATGGCATCCAGTGAGACTTCTCTAATCACATTCTGCATTGTCGTTTTTTATTTCTGAGACCTTCACTAGAAGCCCAGGCTCTCCTGCGTCAATTAGCACCTGTTCTGTGTTTCTGTAGTTTTAGGTGAAATTTCAAGCCATTGCTTAGTGGCTTTCATCAGGAGACATCTGCTAAGCCTTAGCTACAGGGAATGAAATATTTTGCCATACTGAGAAGTGTCCCTTTCAACAACTCAGAGGCTAGAATCTATGCAAGAAAGCTCTCTCACATCGCTCTTCAAAACCTGAAGAAATCCTTCAGGGCGATAACACAGGCATCTGTAGATGCTGAGGGGTATTTGGCTGTTTACCCTCAAAGTTGTGATCTCCACTTGACTTACTCATTATTATGCGTCCTAGAGAGTTTGAGGGGGTGTGGCTAGAGTTGCCTCAGGTGTCTGAAGGGTAAAGATATGCTATCACCTGCTTCTGCTGAAAACTTAAAGGATTATGTCACCTTCTGTGGCTAGACTCATATTTCACTCTCACAATCATCTAATGATTGGGAGAGGCAGGGGAAATAATGGTTCACGTAAAGCCTTGGAGGGAGGTGGGAGTTGAAAGCACAAAGATCTTGGACAGGGCATGAAGTTAGGGTAAACCTTGTTCATGCCACTCACTCATGCTGTGGCTCTACTTGTACCTAGAGTTGAAACAGCTCCAGAATTTCTAACTGGGAAGGGCTTCATGCAGCCATCTGCAGAAAGTGGATGGAGAGATGAGCTTGTGCTAAAACCACAATGCATAACAAGCTTAATGTTTTCACTTGTTTTTATATTTATTTTTGTATTTATGTTAAATTGCTAGAAGATGTATTATCCTGGCCAGCACACAACTGTTATTAAGATTGGGAAATTGTCTGGGGGCATAAGGCACCTGAGAGGTCGTAGGAAGGATAAAAACCACTACCCAGCCACACTGGCATGTCCACTAGGCAGTACGGCTTGCACAAGCATACGAGTAGAAATAGATCAGAGCACAGCTGGCAGCAAGAGCTGCCACTTCTGAGGCAGCTGCCAGGTCACTGCACCTGCCAGGTACAGGTAACTTGTTCTTCAAATGGAAATTTTCATCCTCAAGTGTAGAGCAGCCATAATGTCCCTTGATGTTATATCTAGAACAATATAGTTGAACCCTCAAAAGAGAGCAGAAATAGGAGATGGAGTGACCACATTTACTGACGTTGCTTCAACTAGATAAAATGTATCTCACTGTGTCCACATACACCGAAAATTCTTTTCTATATAATTCTCAGCTTTAATTTGCTTTAATGCAGCATACTAATTTATATATCAAATTTATATATCAGCTGTTTTTAATTCTCCCATTTAGCAGGTAATAATTCACTGCATCAGATCAGCGGCTACTTCCTATCCATTGATTTGCTGAGGTTCAAAAACAGCTGACGTCATAATCCCTAAAATGAAAATGAAGCTTGTCAGTGTCTTAGGCTGGATTCCCCAAAAGCAGAGCTAGTGACAAGGATTTGAGCAGAAGTCGTTAATTTGGGTAGCAATCTTAGGAATTCCCCGCAGAGAAATAGGGAAATGAATCGTAGAACGGGGGTGGGCAGGAGGGGGAGCCAATGACGTGTGCATAATAGCCGACTGGCAGTTGAGACTCAGCCCGACTGGGCACTCCGAGAGACAGTGCAGAGCATGCCTCCTGCTAAGGGGCAAGGAGGCTGGGCTTTTTATCCCCTAACCCTCATCTGTCATGGGCTATAGTCTGCCCTCCGAGGCACTTCCTACCTGTCAAGATAAAACCCCAAGTTGGAGAGTAACAGTATCTTGCAGTAGACACCATTGACAGGTGATGGAACAGTGGGAGCTGAACGGATATGGGCAGGCCACAACAGCATCTGCCATAGGGTCTCAGAATGGTCCAGCTGTTGTCAGCCCAATGACCCCAGAAGTGCAGCCCAGAAGAGAGTGGGTTAAGCAGCATTTAAAACTTCTGGGCCACAATTGTTGCTTCCCCTCCATCTGACCAGATGGGGAGCTATTTCTATAACATTCCTTTATATCCTCTTGATGCTAAAGATTAAAAAAAAAATTTTAAATTAAATGTCAATTGGCTTCAACTATGTGTGTCCAATCTCATTTTCTCATTGACAGTTTGGGTGTGGTGGGGGCACATATTATACCTGGGTACCTGAAAATGGGCTCTGGGGGAAAGCAGGCCAGTAACAAACCCTCATCCAAAAATGAAGCTTAGAGTTCACAAGACTTAGCCAGAAGGGTATGCAGGACTTAAAGCCCAACTATATACAAAATCAAAAGCTAAGGATGTCAGTTAAGATCAGTAAGGTCACTAAAGCCAATAGGTCAAAGGGCAGACATAAAACTAGCTGCCTCAATCAAAGTAAAGTTAGATGCTACAACAAATAAACCCCCAATTCTCTGTGGTATAATGCAGGAACTATTTCTCCTTCATGTAAAATCCACTACTCTTTCCACATATGACTCATGTTCCTTACTGTCTGTGGCTTCATCATCTACAAGTGGCTTGGATCTGCTGGATCCTCTAACTCTGGCTGACAGATCAGAAAAATAGAGGGTGAAAGACTAAGTGTGAAAGTATTACATGACAGGTGTGGCAATGGCATGCGCTGCTTTGGCCCGCAAACCACTGGCAATAACTCAGTCACACTTCCCTCGTGTGAATGCACGGGGACTGGGAAATAAAGCTCCCTATTTAGAAGGAACTTCCCAGGAAACTCTCTCTCCTACGGAAGAGGAGCACGCCTCTGGTAAACAGTTCGCCATCTCTACCGCATAAGCCAAATCTAAACAGCTCAATAAGACAGGCATTACTGGAAGAGGAGCTCAGCAAGCTTGGACAAAATGGACCATGGGCCAATTCTGAAGCCAGCCAGAGACCAGATGCCCCTGGCAGACTCATCCCTTCCAGTTAGGGCAAGATCCAGTTGATTAAGATACTGGGGAGGAATGAGCAATGTGGGAAAACTGATCACTCGGAGAAAAAAAAATCCCAGCATGAAACCCAGGATGTTTTCCCCCTCCATTCTTCTCATCCAAAGATGGGCTGCCTGGGACAAAATTCAATCCAAATTTGAATTCTACTTAATATCACCAATAGAATTTTTCACTGGCCTTGTTCTGCATTCCGTGATAAAAGCAGCACACAATTATTTTCGATTGGACCAATGAGATTGTGCTGAGAAGTCTCTGAAGACTGTCTGCTGAGTGCCAGTTGTTAATGAATCCCATTTGTCTTTCTTGATTAAGTCTGCTATTACCCCCGTTTAGTCCTGTCACCAACCCTTTAGCAAGAATTTTCATATCACTGTTTAGATGAGAAATTAGCCTATAAGAGCAGCACTCATCAATCAGGAGACAGTTTATTTAATACAGTTTACAGTTTATGAGTTCAAAAACTGTAGCCTCATACATTAGAAATGGATCACTGTCCTAGACAGACAATCAGGGGGTTCAGTTCACTTGACAGGCATGGAGAAATGACTTTGAATGTGAGATTTGCACTTAGGGAAGGGCTGCAGTATCAGACGCCTGCAGCAGAGTATCAGGAGGCTTTCACTTCTGATTAGGAAATTCCCTTTGGTTTAAGCAAGTGCTTCATTTTAATACTTACTCATGCCTCCCTACAACACTGTGACCAGAAAATTTCAAATGAAATTTTAGAATGAACTCATTTCTTTGTGATATCAAATCTTTTTTCTGGATTGCTATATCGTTACAACGGTAAGTGAATAATATTTATCTGCTTCTTGAAATCATAAAGAGCACGATGTCCGTGAAAATCTTACTTTTGCAAAGAGCAGGGGCATTTCCATTCAGTCACCGAATGGAAAGAATTGCAGAAAAAAAACCCGGAGCTTTGGCATTAGCTATATGGTTATAGGGCCATACAAAATGGATGATTTGGGCCTCCAAGAGAATTTTAGGAAGCCCAAATTGGCAGATTTTGTTGGTTATTTGATTTTATCAAAGATTGTGGCTATTTTAAGTATTCTATTTCACATTATAAAGTATTGAACAAGCTAGACCTTTGGAACTTCTTTCCATAATATTATTTCATTTGGGGCTAACATTTTAAATTCATTTTACCTATGACTCACTTTATTTTCCAAATCAATACTTTACCGACACAGTGTCATTTGTATATGGTTAAGTTTAGAGAGGCAATAATTAGCAGACATTTACTAGGCACCCTCAACTCTGTCTCCCACTTGGCCTTAAATAGTACATATTTTTTCTCAACTTTTTAATTTCAGAGGGTACATGTACATGTTTGCTACATGGATAAATTGTGTGTCCCTGAGGGTTTGTAATACAAATGAGCCTGTCACCCAGGTAGTGAGCATAGTACCCGACAGGTGGTTTTTCGATCCTTGCTCCTCTCCTTGCCTTCCCCTCTAGTAGGCTCCAGTGTTGTTTCCATCTTTATGTCCATGACTATTCAATATTGATCTCCTACTTATAAAGGAGAATGTGCAGTATTTGGTTTTCTATTCCTGCATTAAATTTTAAATCTGAGGCCGGGCTCAGTGGCTCATGCCTATAATCCCAGCACTTTGGGAGGCCAAGAGGGTGGGTCACTTGAAGTCAGGCATTCAAGACCAGCCTCGCCAACATGGTAAAACCCCGTCTCTACTAAAACTACACAAATTAGCTGGGCTTTGTGGCACACACCTGCAATCCCAGATAACTGGAAGGCTGAGACAGGAGAATGGCTTGAAGCCAGGAGGCAGAGGTTGCAGTGAGCCGAGATCATGCCACTGCACTCCAGCCTGGGTGACATGAGGGAAACTCTATTTAAAAAAAAATAAATAAATAAATCTGAGAAGGAGATTGCCTTACAAAAACTTACGTGTCAGAGAACACTAAAGCTATCAGAACATACCAACTTTGCCGTTACAATCACTCCTTCGTAACTATTTATAGGAAACATAAAACTTCAACTTCTGCAATCTTTTTTGAAATTCTTAAGGTCTTATATGATATTGATTGCTGTTTTAAAGAATAGTACAATTTTCAGGCTGGGCGTGGTGGCTCATGCCTGTAACCCAGCAATTTGGGATGCTGAGGCGGGCAGATCACAAGATCATGATTTCGAGGTCAGCCTGGCCAACATGGTGAAACCCTATATCTACTAAAGACACAAAAAATTAGCCAGGCATGGTGGCATATGCCTGTAATCCCAGCTACTCAGGAGGCTGAGGCAGGAAATTGCTTGAACCCAGGAGGCAGAGGTTACAGTGAGCCGAGATCACTCCATTGCACTCCAGCCTGGGCAACAAGGCAAGACTCCATCTCAAAAAAAAAAAAAAAAGAGGAGTACAATTTTCTTTTCAGACTAATATCTTTTATTTCTAGACTGAAGTATGTTATGCCAAAGTGATGCATTGTAGATGTCAGTTAAGAATTATTTCAATATTATTGACTACAGAAAGAACTGTTGGATTTGCAAAATGACCCGCCTCTTGGGATGACTTTAAATGAAAAGAGTGTTCAAAATTCAATTACACAGCCATGTTTACTGGTGAAAATATTCCTGTTCATCCTCATATTTATAGCAATGGTCATATCTGTTTATCCATTCTAACAGAAGACTGGTCCCCAACGCTCCCAGTTCAATCAGTTAGTCTTATTATTATTAGCATGCTTTCCAGCTGTAAAGAAAAGAGACGACCACCAGATGATTCTTTTTATGTACGAATATGTAACAAGAATCCAAAGAAAACAAAATGGTGGTATCACAATGACACTTGTTGATGCCATTGTTATCATCCTCCTAGCAGAAGACAGTCCTACTGAGAGGATGAACACTTTGATCATTCAGACTTTGAACTTTAACTTTTGACCAGAAGTGACCTATAGGCAATGAAGACTAATTCCTTTTATTGAATTTTTCCTTGTGTGCATTCTGGGCACGTGTGATCACTGGTTCAGTCTAAGCAACTGACATGCTTTTATTAGTCATACAGTTTTAACAACAAATATAATTCCATGTTTTATTTTTACTTTTTTAAGGTTTTGAAAAAGCTCTAGGTCCTCATGTATTGTGCAATACAATGACTCCTTGGTGGTTTTGGTACGTTCACTGCCGGCAATGGACGTTGTAACAGGAAAAGTTTTCAATAATTCCTGTCACTCAATGATTAATGCATGATAGGGCCTATGAAATGAACTTATCAGTTATAGTGGTAATATAAATAAAGTGAAGGATCCAACATTGCTTTAAAAGTCATTCCAACTGTTTGTAGTTGGATTCTATGCACTGTGATGCAAAGGTTAACAGCATGAATTACGTGCATCTTTAAAGGACTGTAATGAAAGATCTTTGCATATTTATTTGTTTATATCTGCTGTCAAGTTGTTTTGACATGGAAGATTTACAAGTAACATTGGCAGAGAGGTAGAGTATGTTATCCTCATGGTGAAAATAAATTCATTTGTTGTATATAGTTCCTCAATCTTTGAAATAAAGGTATGAATGAAAAAGGGTCTGAGTGTTTTAATCAAGGCTTTATTTTGGAAGAAAAATGGCAGTGATGAATAAATTGCTACAGGCCATAATTTGGGATTGTTATCTGTACATTAAAGATCTTTTCCGCGGGCGCGGTGGCTCAAGCCTGTAATCTCAGCACTTTGGGAGGCCAAGGCGGGTGGATCACGAGGTCGAGAGATCGAGACCATCCTGGTCAACATGGTGAAACCCCGTCTCTACTAAAAATACAAAAAATCAGCTGGGCATGGTGGCGTGTGCCTGTAATCCCAGCTACTCAGGAGGCTGAGGCAGGAGAATTGCCTGAGCCCAGGAGGCGGAGGTTGCGGTGAGCCGAGATCGCGCCATTGCACTCCAGCCTGGGTAACGAGAGCGAAACTCCGTCTCAAAAAAAAAAGAAAGAAAGAAAAAAAAAAAAAGATCTTTTCCAAGTAGATTATACTCTGTTAACTTCCTGCTAGCCAGCAGCATGAGCCCTACTGCCTAAACACTATTTCATTTATTTATGTTTGGAAAACCCCTAAACATTATCGTTTGCAATCTTGTTTCTTTTGTTATAAGTCAAGTTTGAATGTTACAATACTTTTGTTGAAAAACTTCTGTTAAGTTTTTTCTTGTAAATTTTCTTTACTTGTAAGTATCATCTTGTCCTTTAATCCTGTACCCTAAAATAGGAAATACATTTTTGACAGAGGCTTACTGTTTTAACAAAAGAGTGTGGACATTTTTATTTTAAAATTTAGGCAAAAATCTCTGTCAAATGGTATGTTTGCTTATTTGTCTTATACAGCCATGTAGTTTTTCCTGGAGGGATTGTTTTGCTGTTGTTGAAAAGAACTTGCTTACAGATAGATAAAATTTTCTATAGAAAAATAACTGTTGAAGGGTCCAATTCTCAGTACCACGTGAGTTAATGATACTACAACTAAGTTCTTTTTAAAAGTGATCAATGTATTTTATAAATTTTCACATATGCAAAATCTGTTTCTACTACAATGTTATTTTTAGTAATGCCTTGTTGTTGCACTGTTTTTGAAATATCCTGTAGTGAATATATAAATCAATTTGGGCTTAAAACTAAAAGCCAATTGGCTGAAAGGTTTGAAAATGTACCCCAGTAAAACTATTCACTCGATAATTGGTAAATAATATCTTAAAATTGTTTTTAATCTGTATAAATGATATTTTGTAGCTTTGTACATTTTGTTGATTAAGGGCATATAATTTTACACTCTGGAAGTATAGTAGCTGAACTCAGGGGTGGGCAGACTTCAAAAGTATGTCTGCTATAGAAATAACTTGGAAAAAAAAAGCAAAACAAAACCGTGTCCAGCCACTAAATTGTGGACACTGTTTATATATTGCTAGTTAACAAAAGTGGTAAACTTTTAAAAAATTATAGAACATTTCTGTTCTATCTTGACTAGGTATATGTAAGTTCTCACAGTGATCTCTGTCAGTTTTATTAGTTGGCCTGTTTAACCCAGACAAAAAGTTTTTGAATTACTCATAGTTTTAAACTGCTTTTAATATGAAAATTGCAGCTGTAAATTGTGTGTTTTCATATTTTACATAACTGCTCTACACAACTGTTTGACTTGATCTTCTTCTGGGGATTAGGGAGAAATCTTTCCATATTGCTGGTCTTCTTACTAAAATTCTTTTATAAAGAAATGACCACTCTCTCTACATATACATATCATAAAGTAAACTAAAATGAAACAAAGGAAATTAGAGGAAAATGAAATAATTTCGGTACATCTTATGGTTTAAAGAGAGGAAAATAAGATGAAATGTCCTAAAATATAGGAGCATAAATATTCAAAATTCATAATCAGATTAATAAGACTCTTTTGAATTTAGGAAACATTGAAAACTTCTTGTGCTTAGATTTAATTTGTATGTAAGTTACATTATTAAAAGTCATAAGGCATTTATCTGAGTCATTGCTTTACAGAGGGCAATTAATGAATGACTTGTGATAATACAAAGGATATTTCTCTGTAATATATTGTTAAAAGACAACCAGAGCATCAAGAAAATGTATATAGAAATATGCGACTTCCCTCCTTTTTGCATTCCCTGTGGGGCACTATTTGCTACATAGGCCTACAGAATTAGACTTTTCATACTTTGAAGATAATGTACACTCTTATTTATTTACTCATTTGTTTATTTATGTTTAGGCTATTCTTCTTGTTTGCCAAATTATATTAAGATGGTGATACATTCACTTCCTTATTTATGCACGCTTAGATCATGAACATGGTGCCCTTACAATTTTTTTTTTTTGTCAAGTAGGGATTAATATCATAGGTTTTAAAGAGAAGAATTGTTTTCAGTTTTTAAGATTTTTTTTAAAAAATACATCTTATGGTTGTTCTCTTAAGTAATTAATATTTACTTCTGAAGGACTTACTTGTAATATGTAATTTATCATATTAGCCAGCAGGGAAATAAAGCATTTTTAATCTCCAGAAGAAAGTGCTTTTATATAGTCAACAGCTCACCTGGAAAAAGATTTTAATCCTTGTTGTTTTGACTAGGAATATCAATATTTGGTATAAAGTAACTAGAATCATTTATTACTTTTTCCCTTATGAAATTTTAAATATATGCAAATATATATATCATTAGATTCCTGTGGTGGATAATAATTTCTTCAGATTCTGAAACAGGTGTCTAGTGACTGCTTAATTGTTTCCAAATTGCATCAAAGATGAATTGGTAAATAATGGAAATGAGCAGTGATATGAAAATGGTTATGTAACTACATATTGCTTGTTTCTGGTAATCAAGTCTTATTTTTGAAAAGCCTATTGTTTTTGAGAATAGAGATATTTAAAACTTGTTACAGCTTCTTCCTAAACATAGAAAAGAAGAAGAGGCACTGTGTGTTCAACAATTTTTTAAAATAAAGCATTCAGTGTCACAAAAAAAGAATGATTTCAGTCTTTATTTAAATTGCTTTAGTTGTTGATATATATGCTTATTGTAAAGAGGAAATCAAATGACACAGAAGTGTGAGAAGTAAAAAGCTAGTCTCTTTACCAACTCCTCTTACCCACTTACCAAGTGTAAGCAGTTTTAAGGTTGATGTGTATCCTTTCAACCACTTCTTTGCATGCCTAAACACTATTTTTAATGCTTAGCAAAAAATGGGATGATGTAACACATGATGTCCTATCACTTGCTTTATTTGTACAACGTATATCATGAACAATCTTTCATTTCAATATATTCATATAAATCATGTTCTTCTTATTGACTGCTAAATGGATGTACATACTTTACTAAGCTAATTCTCTATGGAAAGGCGTTTAGGTGGTCTCCAGCATTTTTGGCTAAAGCAAAACTGCATTAGTCACTTTTGAAATTTTTACCTTGACCATTTGTGTGCAGTTAAGATTTGTGGAATAATAGGCTATGTGTTTGTAAACTTTAAGTATTATTGACAAATTTCTGCCCAAGATAAAATAGAACTTAACATCTTGTAAAATTCTGCTTTTTCCAAGCTGATGTTCAAGATGAATTTATCTAACTCATACTTGATGTAGATTGAACTGCAGCATGAAACAAAAATATAAGTTAAAAACACGTATTAATTCAGTGGCTTCTATTTTTCCACCATGCCATACTAAAATATTCTATAGCTATATGAATCTAAGAATAATTCATATCAAGATTTCAAGAGATTGAACAATGTTCACAATACTTTGGAAAATGCAAAGAAGCAAATCAAAGAGCATATTCAGTTTTGAACCTACCTATCTGTTACTATCAGGATAAGTTAAACTATGTTGCAAAATAAATTAACCTGGAAATTTTATTTGCCTAACACAATGATTAATTTTTGAATCATACTCTATGCATGTTTCAGGTTAGCAAGGGTCTCTGCTCTGCATAGTCCTTTGGAGACTTGGAGACTCAGGATTACACAACCTCATCTTTTAGTTGCACCTTCTAGAATATATAGTTTCCTCAGTCACTGTGGCGGGAGAAGAGTGACTAGTGAATTGTGCATGGACATGTTTGGTTCCATAACATAAGCTTAAAATAAAATAAGCTTACATTTTCTTTAGTAAAAAATTCTAACTCTGAAGCCTCCTGGCCAGGGGCTGTTGTCTTTAGCAGTCCTACCTTCATGCCTGCGGTGGGTCATCAGTATTTCTGATATTAATGCTGAAACTTTTCACTGTGCAAAAATGGAAACTGAATTGGCCGTCTTCTTTGGCTGGTCCTATTCTTTTATTATGATGCTTTAAGTTCTGGGGTACATGTGCAGAATGTGCAGGTTTGTCCCATAGGTATACACGTGCCATGGTGGCTTGTTAATCCATCCCCCTGTCATCTACATTAGGTATTTCTCCTAATTCTGTCTGTCTCCTAGCCCCCACCCCCCAACAGGCTCCTATGTGTGATGCTCCCCACCCTGCGTCCATGTGTTCTCACTGTTCGACACCCACTTATGAATGAGAACATGCACCCTTCCGGGACGAAGCTACCAGAGGAAGGAAAGGCCAGCCATCTTTGCTGTTCTGGATGGTCCTATTCTTGTCTCTTGCTACCACCATTACTGACCTCAGTCAATTGACCTAGGCCTCTAGTCATTTATCTAGAAATGAGAGACTATTTGCCCTCTTTCAAAATCACATTCAGAAAGGCTTTTTTATAGCAACCTAGTTAATGTCATTATTTAGAAATAAAGCACTGTCAGTTCAATTCAAAGGATAACTTGGCTAATAGAGAATTCCAGCCACATTCCCTTCCAAAGTTCTGTGATCTGCAGATAAGCCTACAAGCCACCCCAGCCCTTATGGTGAGTTCTCTGTTAGGGCTATTACTCACTCTGTTCTCTAACGTTAATTAGTTTGACAGACAACCTCAAAGGAACAAATAGAAGCAATGTACCTGTCCCTTTCCCTGAATACTAGTAGATATAAGTGAAAGAGCACAGACTCCCACCATCCTACATCCTCCGAAGACCAAGTGGTTAAACATATTTTTGTTAATATAAAAAAAAAAAAAACTCCCTTATTATCTTTTTCTCTCATTAACACTGTTTTCTGCACATATCCAGAACCTGACCACTGTTACTATGAATGGAAATCTTTAGACAGTATTTCATAAGCATCTTCATTGTATCCAAACAGAGACAGAATACTATAATATTTTGGGTCAAAAATATGAAAATTCAAAAATTAAATAAATAAAAATTTAAAAGTAAGAAATTGATAAAATTTTGATTGGTGAGTTTCAAATAACCATAAGAATTATTTTTCATTTTTAACATCTCTTCGATTTTATGTTTAAAAATTGCACCCCTGCCTGATCTCTATTGTTCCTCGTATATCCTGTTACAATATGTTGGATAACTGGTTTTTTAAAAAACTTTCCTAATTTATTTGATACATTTCAAAGTCAGAAGTGAGCATAAAATTCATACTCAGATTTGGTCAAATAATTTTTGCGGTTGTGTAGAGACTTATTGCTATTTAAACAAAAGGAAAAAATGGAAACTCTTTAAAGAGCAAGCAGTAGATTAAAATAAATATGGCTTTTCTCCCAGTAAGAAATCTCTGAAAATTCCTGTTGTAGGCCAGGTTGTGCTGCAGATGTTCAGACTTACCACAGAGATTTCTTAAGATAAATGCCAAAAATTTGGTGTGAAATAAAAAGTGAGATTTATACTCAAACAGCCAAGGATTCCTCATCACCCAGGATTCTGTACGGTTGTATTATTATATTACTCACATCTCCTGAAAATTTATTCAAAAACAATTCTTAGAAGATATTAGAGGTTTCATTCAGTGCTTGGCATTAAACTACTGAAAAAAATACCAAAAATTGTGAGTGCTGCCTTCAAGAAGCTCACACTTGTTTAGAAACAACCACAGTGAACTGGTTTAAAAAACAAAAATAAAAAAGTAAAAGGAATAGGTCTCCCAAGAATAAGTCTTGACCTTTTCAATACTACTTCCATGGCAGATGTTCCTTCCAGCTGTGAATGTTGGTATTGATCATTATGAGAACACGACACTGAATATAGGTCAGTGGCAGGATCTGTTGCCACATCAGGAGATAAATGACTTGCCGGACAGGATCTGATCGAGGTAGAATGGATTGTGAAAACTCTCATGCTGGGCTGCACATAAGGTTTTGAAACTAGAGAGCAGATAAAACAAGGCAGGCAAAGAGACAGGGCAAAGAGCAGGGATTACAGAGCGCACGTAGCAGGTGAGGCAAGCACACAATACAGTTTCCTGACAGCAGCTAGATTTCCAGTGGGGCCCGGGGACCCACTGATCTTTCTCACTGATTTCTTCATTAGGTGGAAAAAAATGTGGGTTAAGCTTTAAGACTTCAAATTTGTTCAGATACTAGACATGGAATATTCAGACCATAGATTCTTAACCAAGGTACAAACTCTGGTCATTGAGGCAGTCACTTTGGTTTCACCAGTCTTTTTCGTCTTTCGCTGTAGGAACTTCCAATTGCTTCCTAAAGCCAAAGCTGACAAGTTCTGGCCATGAACCTTTCATGCTAAAACACCCCAGAATAGGGACAAGCACAATAGATGAAAAGTCAGAAATCTTGGGTGCTAATTTTCCTTCTGTTTATAATTAGCAGTATAACCTAACCAACATCACTTAACATCTTTGGGCCTCAGTTTTCTCATCTTTAAAATGAGAGACTGAGACTATCCCAGTTCTAATATTTCTGCTCTTTTTTGTGGTTCTATTTTACCTATTTCACCTGTCAGCAAATAAAAAGCAAATTTTACTTGCTGGTACTGATGCATTTTTACTACTTACATTTCGTGAATATTTGATAGTGAATGGATTGGAAAAATGACAATTGTAGATTTGTTCTTGGAGTTATTGGAATATCATCACTAAATCTACAGCTCTTACCAAAGCAAATCATGACAATTACTTCTAAGTCTTCCTTTTGGAGTCTCTCACAACCAAACACATTTTTGTTTAATAGAAAACAAGTACATTTTAATTGCCTGAGCTAGAGTCTTCTATTTTGTTTTATGTCTGCAGTCAGAACCAGACCCTTGTGGATAATGTTAAAAGACGGATATTCTTTTCCCTGAGCTTTCTTCTTTTTTGTGTAAATTATAACTGTTGCTTCGGGGATTGGGCATTTGGACAAGCAATAAAATAATCAGCATTTTAATGCTGTTTTGTGGCAACCCAGGACTCTTTGAATTAGTGGCTAGATTAACCATTCACAGGTGTAAGCATTCCATTCGTAGCTAGCTTTAATAGTCTTGGTCATTGGGGGAATAAATTCTCTTGGTTGGGTTGAAGGCTTTTCAAAATAATTTCTTGAATGTGAATAAGTGACTCCAGCACTCCTACCTAGGTTTTCTTTATTTTTTTTTTTAATTTTTATTTTTTTTATTGTACTTTAGGTTCTGGGGTACATGTGCAGATCATGCAGGGTTGTTGCATAGGTACACACATGGCAATGTGGTTTGCTGCCGCCATCCCTCTGTCATTCACATCTGGCATTTCTCCCCACGTTATCCTTCTCCGACCTCCCCGTTCCCCCTGTGCTGTCCCTCCCTTGGCCCCCTCAACAGACCCCAGTATGTGATTCTCCCCTCCGTGTCCATATGCTCTCATTGTTGAACACCCACCTATGAGTGAGAACATGCGGTGTTTGATTTTCTGCTCTTGTGTCAGTTTGCTGAGAATGATGGTTTCCAGGTTCATCCATGTCCCTACAAAGGACACGAACTCATCCTTTCTTATGGCTGCATAGTATTTCATGGCGTATATGTGCCACATTTTCCTTGTCTAGTCTATCGTCAATGGGCATTTGGGTTGGTTCCAGGTCTTTGCTACTGTAAACAGTGCTGCTATAAACATACATGTGCATGTGTCCTTATAATAGAATTATTTATAAGCCTTTGGGTATATACCCAGTAATGGGATTGCTGGGTCAAATGAAATTTCTATTTCTAGATCCTCAAGGAAGTGCCACACTGTCTTCCATAATGGTTGAACTAGTTTACACTTCCACCAACAGTGTAAATGTAGGTTTCCTTTAATTCTAATGCTATTTCTACTCTCTTCAAAATAATAGTAGAAAAGTGAATCATTTATCATCTTTATCATAAAAGAACTATTCCAACCACAAATCATTTAGCTGCATTTGCCAAATTGTGTGTGAGTGTTTATGTATTTTTCTAACTAGTCTTAAGTCTGTTTTTACCATAAAACTTTCCAGGCAGGTGTTAAAAACCATATTTCAAGAAAACTACCTTCAGAAATACCTGCAAACACATCATATAGCTGATTCAAACAACAAATATCTTGGGTTTGGTTTTGGTCACTGTTTTGAGTTTCAAATCAAATCTCCAATAAGCCAGTCTCCAGCTCAACGTTAAGTTGATTCGTTCCTTTCCATCTCTCTTTTGTCTTAATTATTTTAAATCTATTCTGCCACTTTAACATTTCAAACTCAACCGCTTTATGACTGTGAAATATTGTCACAATATATTATGCTAATGGGCCTAATTAATTCCCAGGGAAACTTTCCTGTGTGCTGTGATATGTGTATGATAAAGCCACCAGTTCTCAATGGTGAGAATTTGATGTTTCAGATTTGATGTTTATAACTGCTGCTGTATAATTCGTTTTCTTATGTCAGAAAGCTAGTGAGCATATTTTAATGGCCCCATTGGGTCTTTGTTCTTCATCAAATTGCTATTTACTATATTGTATGACCTGCTTACCATCCAGGCAAATATAAGAGACTCCGTAATTAATTATTATAGCTATGAGACTGTCTGGAGAAGAAATGACTATTGAGAGTTAAAAAAATCCTAGTGAAGTACCCTGCTCATTCTGATTTCCCACTTTAAGGGACTCAAAATGCAGAAATTTTTGGAAAGATATAGCAAAGTAGAGAATTCTATGATATTCAATTTGAAACTCTTTATAATATATGCTCTTGGCTGGAAGCAGTGGCTCACACCTCTAATCCCAGCTCTTTGGGAGGCCAAGGCAGGTGTGTCACGAGTTCAAAAGATTGAGACCAGCCTGGCCAACATAGTGAAACCCCATCTCTACTAAAAATACAAAAAATTAGCCAATGTGGTGGTGGGTGCCTGTAATCCCAGCTACTCAGGAAGCTGAGGCAAGAGAATTGCTTGAACTCGGGAGGTGGAGGTTGCCATGAATGGAGATCATGCCACTGCAGTACAGCATGGGTGACAGTGCAAGACCCTGTCTCAAAAAAAAAAAATATATATATATATACACACACACACACACACACGCTTCTTTTTCCCAGATGTATAATCCAAACTGTGATTCTCAGCATTGCCAATTCCTACTGCACTCCAGGAAAGACATCAGATGACTAAGTTTGACAGGGCCAACGATACTTTGAAGAAGAACAAATGCTCCAGTTGGATCTGAGAAGCTGTAGAAAATGGGTAGGATAAATTCTCTCAAGAAGATAACGAGCTCTAGGTCTTCCAAAGAATGCAGCCCAATGTGGCCAAAACCTTACTGGACTGGGTTCCAGGAGATGGTTTGAATCTTGGTTCTAGTATTCAAGAAATACAGACTATTTAATCTTTTTAGCTTCACTTTTCTAAGCTTGACATAACAATATCTATCTCCCAACTTGTTAATGAACCAACAAGCAAAAGCTTAACAATTTATGACACAAAGTAGGCACTTAATGTATGTTACTTCCATTTTCTCCAACAGGCTTTTCAGCTTCTCCACTTCATAGGGTCTTTCCTTTCTTTGCAGAAAGAAGTACAGAAATCCTTAGTAGAATTTCTTTTCTGCACGTTACGTTTTGGCACACAATCAGGCACTGCCTGATAGCAGCACCCCTTTATTTTAGGTGACTATATATTTTCTTCCTGAAAACAAGCTAATTTCTTCGAAGTCGCGGGCTCCATATTATTCTTTTCTTGACTGCCCACCACTCATCCCCACAGTATCTGGCACAGCTTGCTGATAAATACTGGACTAAAAATGTTCCTCACTCTTTTCTCCTCCATTTGATGCTTTTTAGTACTAATGAATGCTTGCAATTATGGCCCACATTAAGTTTAAAAATATATGGCATATCCTTGTATAATCATAAATTGTAGACGATTGAGTCTCACGAAATTAAAACAGCAACCATATATTTGCAAAAAATTGCATCAATACCGTATGGCACAATTAATGACCTATGGAGCAGCCAACCATAGTGGCACAACTAGTACTTCTCAATAGACTTTCTTTTTTACTTTTAATTTTTTTTATTTCAATAGGTTTTTGGGGGATTCGTGGTATTTGTTTACATGAATAAGTTTTTTAGTGGTGATTTCTGAGTTTTGGGGGCACCCATCACCGAACCAATAAACACTGTACCCAATGTGTAGTCTTTTATCCCTTGCCACCCCTACCCTTTCCTCTAAATCCCTAAAATCCAGTGTATTATTTTTATGCCTTTATGTCCTCATAGCTTGGCTCCCACATATGACTGAGAACATACAATGTTTGGTTTTCCTTCCTGAGTTACTTCAATTACAATAATAGTCTCCAATTCCATCCAGGTTGCTGCAAATGCCATTATTTTATTCCTTTTAATGGCTAAGTGATATTTTATGGTATCTATATATACCACATTTTCTTTAATCACTCAATGATCGGTGGTTCCATATTTTTGCACTTGCAATTTGTGCTGCTGTAACCGTGAGTGCCCAAGTATCTTTTTCGTATGACTTTCTCTTGGTAGATACCCAGTAGTGGGATTGCTGGATCAAAAGGTAGATCTACTTTTAGTTCTTTAAGGGATTGCCACACTGTTTTCCACAGTTGTTGTACTAGTTTACACTCCCACCAGCGGTGTAAAAGTATTCCCTTTTCAGCACATCCCTGGCAACATCTATCTATTATTTTTTGGTTTTTTGATTGTGGTCATTCTTGCAGGGGTAAAGTGGTATTGGGTTGTGGTTTTGATTTGCATTTTCCTGATAATTAGTGATGTTGAGCGTTTTTCCATATACTTGTTGGCCATTTGTCTATCTTATTTTGAGAATTGCCTATTCATCTCCTTAGCCCACTTTCTCATGGTATTTTTTTTTCTTGATGATTTATTTGCATTCTTTGTAGATTCCGGATATTAGTTCTTTGTGGGATGCATACATTGTGTAGATTTTCTCCCACTCTGTGGGTTGTCTGTTAACTCTGCTGATTATTTCTTTTGCTGTGCAGAAGCTCTTTAGTTTAATTAAGTCCCATCTATTTATCTTGGTTTTTGTTGCATTTGCTTTTGGGTTCTTGGTTTTACAACGTTATCTTCTAGAATCTTTATGGTTTCAGGTCTTAGATTTAAGCCTTTTATCTATCTTGGGTTGATTTTTGTATAAGGTGAGAGACAAGGATCCAGTTTCATTCTTCTACACATGGCTTGCCAATTATACCGGCATCATTGGTTGAAGAGGGTGTCCTTTTCCCATTTTATGTTTTTGTTTGCTTTGTCAATGATCAGTTGGCTGTAAGTATTCGGCTTTATTTCAGGATTCTGTATTCTGTTACATTGGTCTATGTGCATATTTTTATACCAGTCCCATGCTGTTGTGGTTACTATGACTTTATAATATAGTTTGAATTTGGGTAATGTGATGCCTCCAGATTTGTTCCTTTTGCTTACTCTTGCTTTGCCTATTAGGGCTCTCTTTTGGTTCCGTATGAATTTTAGGGTTGTTTTTTATAGCTCTGTGACAAATGAGTATTTTGATGGGAATTGCACTGAATTTGTAGATTGCTTTTGGCAGTATGGCCATTTTCACAATATTGATTCTACCCATCCATGAGCACAAGATGTATTTCCATTTCTTTGTGTCATCTCTGATTTTTTTCAGCAGTGTTTTGTAGTTTTCCTTATAAAGGTCTTTCATGTCCTTGGTTAGGCATATTCCTAAGCATTTCATTTTTTTGCAGTTATTGTGAAAGGGGTCGAGTTCTTGATGTGATTCTCAGCATGGTCGCTGTTGGTGTATAGCGAACTACTAATTTGTGTACATTCATTTTGTATTCTGAAACTTTGCTGAATTCATTTACCAGTTCCAGGTGCTTTTTGGATTCGTCTTTAGGCTTTTCTAGGTATACAGTCATATCAGCAAACAGTGGCAGTTTGACTTCCTCTTTACAGATTTGGATACCCTTTATTTCTTTTTCTTGTCTAACTGCTCTGGCTAGGACTTCCAGTACTCCGTTAAATAGAAGAGGTGAAAGTGGGCATCCTTGTTCAGTTCTCAGGGGGGATGCTTTTGACTTTTCCCCATTCAGTATAATGTTGTCTGTGGGTCTGTCATAGATGGCTCTTATTACCTTAAGTTATGTCCCTTCCATGCTTGTTTGCTGAGTGTTTTAATCATAAAGTGATGCTGGAATTTGTCGAATGCTTTTTCTGTGTCTGTGGAGATAATCGTGATGTTTTAAAACATTTTGTTTACATGATGTATCATATTTATTGACTTGCATATGTTAAACTATCCCTACATCCCTGGTATGAAACCCACTTGATCATCTTTTTGATGATCTGTTGGATTGATATGTTGTTGGATTCAGTTTGCTAGTATTTTGTTGAGGGTTTTTGCATCTCTGTTCATCAGGGATATTGGGCTGTAGTTTTCTTTTTTGTTATGCCCTTCCCTGGTTTTGGTATTAAGGTGATACTGGCTTCATAGAATGATTTAGGGAGGATTCCTTCTTTCTCTGTCCTGTGGAATAGTGTCAGTAGAATTCTTTCTTTCTCTATTCTGTGGAATACTGTCAATAGGATTGGTACCAATTCTTTGAATGTCTCATAGAAGTTAGCTGTGAATCTGTCTGGTCCTGGACTTTTTTGTTGGTATTTTCAGTCTCACCACTTGTTATTGGTCTGTTCAGAGATTTAGATACCTTCCTGGTTTAATCTAGGAGGATTGTATATTTTCTGGAATATATCCTTCTCATGTAGGTTTTCTATTTTATGTGCATAAATGTGTTCATAGTAGCCTCGAATAATCTTTTGTGTCTCTGTGATATCAATTGTAATATCTCCCATTTGGTTTCTAATTGAGCTATTTGGATGCCTGCCTTCTTTTCTTGGTTAATCTCACTAACGGTGTCACAATTTTATCTGTCTTTTCAAAGAATCAGCTTTTTGTTTCATTTATCATTTGCATTGTTTTTGTTTCAATTTCATTTAGTTCTGCTCTAATCTTTGTTATTTCTTTTCTTCTCTTAAGTTTGGGTTCGGATTGTTCTTGTTTCTCCAGTTCTGTGAGGTGTAAGATTGTCTATTTGTGGTTTTTCAGACTTTTTGGTTTAGACATTTAATCCTATGAACTTTCCTGTTAGCACCACTTCTGCTGTGACCCAGAGGTTTTGATAGGTTGTGTCACTATTACTGTTCAGTTCAAAGAATCTTTTCATTTTCATCTTGATTTCATCATTTACTCAACGATCATTCAGGAGCAGGTTATTTAAGTTCCATGTGTTTGCATGGTTTTGAGGGTTCCTTTTGGAATTGCTTTCCAGTTTTATTCCACTGTAATCTGAGAGAGTACTTGATAGAATTTTGATTTTCTTGAATTTACTGAAACTTGTTTTGTGACCTATTACATGGTCTATCGTGGAGAAAGTTCCTTGTACTGATGAATAGAATGTATATTCTGCAGTTGTTGGGGAGAATGTTCTGTAAATATCTGTTAAGCCATTTGTTTTAGGGCACAGTTTAAATCCATTGTTTCTTGGTTGACTTTCTGTCTGATGATCTGTCTAGTGCTGTTAGTGGAGTATTAAAATCCCCCACTAATTATTGTGTTGCCATCCATCTCATTTCTTAGATCTAGTAGTAATTGTTTTTTAAATTTGGGAGCTCCAATGTTAGGTGCTTATATATTTAGAATTGTGATTTTTTTCCTGTTGGATTAGTTCTGTCATCATTATATAGTATCCCTCTTTGTCTTTTTAAACTGCTATTGCTTTAAAATTTGTTTTGTCTTATATAGGAATAGTGATTCCTGCTTGCTTTTGGTGTCCATTTGCATGGAATGTCTTTTTCCAACCCTTTACCTTAAGTTTATGTGAGTCTTTATGTGTTAGATCAATCTCCTGAAGACAGCAGATACTTGGTGAGAGAATTCTTATTCATTCTACCATTCTGTATATTTTAAGTGGAAATTGCTTCTTTGACATTTGCTTCTGCCTGTAGTGATTCTATTCTCTTTGACCACTTACCCCACACCAACATTCTATCTTGAATCCTTTTTATCTGCCTGTCTTTTAAAGCTGACATTTTCCATCCTTAGTCTGCTACCTGCATTGCTCCTCCTACACAATCCCATTACAGTTTTAAATTATATTATTCACTTCAAATTTTATCACTTGCCTAATTTTTAGCCTGTAATTTTTTCCCATTCTTCCTGTAACCTCAATTCACTCCCTCCTTTATTCTCAGTAAATGGCGCCATTATTCTATCAGAAAAGAACACTGTAGATCATCCCAGACTCCTCTTCTTTTCTCATTTTCTATATTCAGTGCATTACCAAGTCTGGAAAACTTTATCTCCTAAGTAATTTATAGATCCATGGTGTCATCCCTACCCTAAATAACACTGTCCTGGTTCAGACTCATCATTTCTCACTTAGGCCACTCTGGAACACAGTGGCTAGTCACATCGATTTTGAAATTAAGTAGACCTTCATTCAAGTCTCAGACTTCCAACTAATTCTTAACTGTGTCATCTGATAGAGGCTAACTAATCTAAATTCACTTCTTCTCACTTGTGATAGCAAATACTAGTAGTAAATAGTAAATACTAATAGCACTTTCCAAATGGGCTGTTATAAGCAGTGAAGGAAATCAGGGAGAGAGAGGCCTGAAGACAACCTGGCCATAGGGTAGGACACCGTAATATTAGTTATTATCAAGATTCAGTGCTTCCAAACTCACCTCTGTGAATCCACTCTGCATAAGACAGTGATCTGTCTAAAACACAATTTCTACCATCTTTCAATCCTGCCAAGTGGACAGAAAGCAAAAATTGGGTTTAAAAAATACAGGTAGAATTGAAAGGAATCAGAAACTGATTAGGGTGACACTTGATGGACATCTTGCTAAAAATGCCTATAGGAAAAAATACAAATTGGATGAATTTGCCTTTATAAGTAAATTAATTTTTAAAATACCCTTTATTTCTCTTTATCTCCTCTGGATTGGATCTGTACGTTAAAACTCAAGTACTGAATTAGTCACTATCTAAATTTAACATAAAATATATCAACTGCATAATTGCCAACTCATTTGTTTACTTACAGAACATGTTTAATGGCTTAAAAGCAGGAAATTAAAATTACCCAAAATTTTTTGTAAGAGAACATAACATGAAGAAAACTCTAAGTACAGGACATTTTAATTTCCATTCCCATTCTTTCAACACACAAATCAGCTCAGTAACATTTTCCTCTCCTTTTTTTGAAAAAGTAAAAAATCTCATTTACAAGGTATCCTACATCGACAATGTGAACATTTGGACGACAAAAGATACACAGGTTATTAGAGAAGAAAGAACTGAGGAGGTATAAAAGCATGGGTGACTACGCATCACCACATGCCTGACAATGGGAACGTTCTCCACATGTGTTGTCTCATTTGATTCTCAAAATGAAAACTAAATTTAAAAGAACCCTTAAGATTTATGTACATACCACGTACCACGAGGAACATAGCTGACCTCTGAACAACACAGGTTTGAACTGTATGGACCCCCTTACTTTTCTTGTCTTCCACTTCTGCCACCCCTGAGACATGAAGACCAAACCCTCCTCCTCCTCAGTCTATTCAACCTGAAGACAATGAGCATGATCTTCATGATAATTTCTTTTTTTTGTTTCTTTTTTTTTTTTGGAGACAGAATCTCACTCTGTCATCCAGGCTGGAGTGCACTGGTACAATTTTGGCTCACTGCAACTTCCACTTCCCAGGTACAAGGGATTCTCTTGCCTCCGCCTGCTGAGTAACTGTGATTACAGGCACACATGACCACACTGAACAAATTTTTGTAGTTTTGGTGGAGACAGGGTTTCACCATCTTGGCCAGGCGGGTGTCAAACTCATGAGTTCAAATGATAAGCCTGCCTCAGCCTCCCAAATTACTGGGATTACAGGAGTAAGCCACCTGGCTGATGGTGACTGACTTCCACTTAATGAATATTAAATACATTTTCTCTTTCTTAAGATTTTCTTAATAACATTTTCTTTTCTCTAGACTAATTTACTTTAAGAATATAGTATATACTTGTCTATACCACATACAACATACAAAATAGGTGTTCATTGATTATGTTATTGGTAATGCCTCTGGTCAACAGTAGGCTATCAGTAGTTAAGTTTTGGGGAATCAAAAGCTGTTCATGAAGTTTTACTATGCAGAAAGTTATCATCCCAAGCCCCCACCTTGTTTAAGTGTCAACTATAATACCTGTTTTACAGGAAAGAATATGAAGACTCAGCAAAGTTAGCTACTTGTCTGAAGTCATACAGGAAAAGTATTTGCCAGGACTTGATTGTACTTTCATCTGACACCAAAGTTCAAAGTCCAGTTTTATACTATTATATTCTAGATCTCCAAACTATTTAAAGGGTCTATAAAACTAGATATTTGGCTATTCTATTTAACACTATTCACTTCTAGTATTGCATGTGAACAAAAAAAACATATATATAGGTTTTGGATAGCCACTTTTCACATTGTCACATCATTCACATCTGCATGGGAGCTGAGCTCGTGAGGTCTAGAAACTTCTCTGGGGAAGAAACCAGTCACAAAAGGCACCAGAAGCACAAAGAATACACACATGTCCCTGTGGGATCCTCTATTCCTCAGCCCTTCTCACTTAATGAATTAAACATCCCCTAGTTTCCTGTAATTTAGGCTTCAGGCTTTTTGGAGAGCAAATTCATGTTCTTCTTTATCCATGCCATACTGGGAAGGATTTCTCTAAAGAAGCAGAAAACAAGTGATTGGTGAATAATTTTTCTTAATCAAATTCTTTCTGAGACACTGATCTAATTATTAGTTCACCAGACAAGTACCACTAAATCTATCCACATTTTTTAAAAAAATTGCACAGCTAGTAATATTGAACTATGCTTTAATTAGGGCAGCCAAAAATATTTTGTGTAATTAACTGGGCTTTGTTTATACTTGTTTCTTTGTGTTAGAATGTTTTCTCTGTGTAATTGGGCCAATGCTAATAGTAACACCCACCTTTTATTGTCATAGGAGAGAAAATGCAAGATAGGCAGAAGAAAAAAACCAGACCTGAAAAAGCAAAACCGAAAGCATGAGACACAGGATCTCTTTCTACTTTCTGTTTTGACTCAGGATGAACACAGTTTCCCTAACCTCTGACCTCATCTAGTGTAGCTTCCAACATCTGGGCTCATTTATCCCTTCAAGTGAAAATTCTTCATTCACTTTTGAAGGATGGAGTGATGCCTTTTCTTGATGTGATCCATTCTCCAATCTCCCAGGCTCTGCTGTGGCCCCTGGAAGGCTGATCTGTTTGGAAGACATCAACATCCTTTGACTTCCCATTGAGTTTAGACAATAGGGAAGAGATCTGGAAGGAGGAAGATCAAGAGAGCTGGAAGGAGGAAGTTAGGGATCGGAAAGGGGAGAGGAGTGACAGATGGAAAGGAGAAAGGGAGAAAAGTAACATCTCAGTGCCACTCCCTCGGATCCTTTCATGCAGAGTTATCATGGTTGGCTGTGCCAATTCCTAGGCCAAATACCTTAGCTCCTATAAGCAGCCTTCACCAATTAGCCACCTCTGTCTGTCACTCAAGCAATCACTCTCTCCCCTTACCACTTATCTCCAAAGTTAGTAGGGATTACTCCTATTATACTCTCCCAAGGTATGGCATGATCTCTTGTAGTTGCCCTATACCTTACCAAAACTTTGTACTGTAAATAGTCCGTTTTAAACTTTCTTCATGTGATAATTTGGCTGTGACCTCTATTCCTTGCTAGAATCCAAGTTAGTAAGATTGAGCCTGAATTTGTAACAGTGTGTACTTCTATCCATGCACATGCTCTCAAGTTCCAGAAAATGATCAGATTCTCAGTTGCAAGGAACTTGGAAATTCTCCCAGTGAGTAATTAAGCAACAATATTCAAGGAGCGAGGGTGTCCTTGTGTGGACTTAGGCACCCTGTTTCTGTGAAGCCCTTAGCCAAATATAATTGTACAGATCATGCTGATGAACAAACACAGGAATTTTATAAATACTGACGGGTTTTTTTTTCCTGTGAGTTTTGGTAATTGTGGTTTGCGTGCTATTAATGTAAGAATCTAAAAACTCTGTAAATTCTTACCCTGTTCCTTCTGCTCGATATTTCAGATACACTCTCTTAGAAAGAAAGGTCAAGGAAAAAAAGAAATAAGATGGAAATAAGAATAACTGAGCTCTATTAAATGCATCACTTTTTAAAAAAAAATCTCTACAGGATATGGGGCAATTTGCTGTGTACCTAGGTTTCAACCTTCAGGCATCCCTTAGCACAGTGGAATAGATAGATTGTTATAGCGTATAAAAGAGAGAAAAATTTATTTTTCTTTGACTAATAAAATTAGTCTTCATGGCTTGACAGAGAAGGAAAGCAAATATGAAAGAAGGCATCAGGTGGATTAAGTAAAGGATAGAAATTACAGAAAGAATGACAGTGTCAAGGATAAGGAGGCATTAAAAAAATAATAATAAAGCAACTGGAATCTGAAAGAAATCTCTAATCCCAGCACTTTGAGAGGCTGAGACAGGAGGATCACTTGAAGCCAGGCGTTCAAGTCCCACCTGGGCAACATAGAAAGACTCCATTTCAAGAAAGAAAGAAAGGAAGAAAGAAAAAAAAAGAAAGAAAGAAAGAAGAAGGAGGAAGGCAGGAAAGGAAGGAAGGAAGGAATAAATAAATAAATTACTTGTGGTCCTAATATGCTTAGTTCAAAATAAGCATGTCATACAATAAGACACGAAAAAATATCAGAATTTAAAGTAAAAAAACTTTTATTCACAAGTTAATAATATTGAACATAAAAATTCAAAAATAATCTTTATAAGTAAACTATTAGACATATTAGGTAAAATTAGTAGAGTAACTATATAAACATAATTTTATTTCTGCATTTTATTTCAAAAAAAGAGCATATTAGGACCAAAAAAAAAAATGAGAAATCTAATTAAACAGACATGTATGCCCAGACCAAGTTAAAGTCAAAAACGAGTTTTCTGAAAAAACTAAATAAATTAGTAAAACTTTACAAGGCTGAAAATGGGAAATAAAAGAAAATAGGAATTGGAAAAAGAGGACTGAAGTAAAATTTTTCTATAGGCATTAAAAAGATCAAAAAGAGAATATTATTAAAAATTTTATCTAATAAATTATGTAATTTATGTGAAATAAACAAGTTACTTGAAAATACAACTTATAAAAATGATTCAAGAATAAGTAGGATGCCTGAATTGTCTAATTCTATTAAAGAAATTTATTTTATACTTCAAAATCTTCCCACAGGAAATCTTCAAGTCAAGAGAGATTTACTGGTGAATATTTCCAGACAGTTAAGGAAGAAATAACACTAACTTTACATAAATTCCTCAAAAAATATTTTTTAAGGAAGGGGACAGTTTCCAACTTATTTTATAAGTTCCTCATAGCTTTGATACCAAAACTGAACAAAGATATGACAAAAAAGGAAACTGATAGGCCAATATGCTCAAAAAGACACAAAATCTCAAAATTATCAAAGCAAATCCAGTAATCTAGAAAGATAATAATATATCATACCCTAGTGGTTTCATTTGAAAAATGAAGTTTTAATACTAAAAAAATCAATTAATTTACATTACTACAATAAAACAAAAAAGAACAAAATTACATGATAATTTCATTAGATGCAGGAAAAGCATTTGATGAAATTCAACACGTATTTATGCTTTAAAAATAACTTAGAAAATAAGAAATGTGAAGAAACTTTCTTACTTTGACAAAATCTATGTCTAAAAAGTCTTAAACAAATATTCTACGTAATGGTAAAAGACTGAAAGCAATTACCTTGAGGTACTGAATGGGACAATGATACAGTTTTTTAAATGTCAGTGCAATAAGACATGAAAAAAATAGGAATTCGAAGATAAGTAAAAAACTTTCATTCCAAGTTACATCATATTGAACATAGAAATTCAAAAATAGTCTTTATAAGTAAATTGTTAGACATATTAGGTAAAATTAGTAGAGTAAACATATAAACATAAATTATATTTCTGCATACTAGCTAAAAAAGGAAAATAAATTCTAATGATACTATTAGCAATAGGATCAGAAACACAATATTTATAAAAGTAAATTCAACTAGGATTGGGTGCAGTGGCTCACGCCTGTAACCCCAGCACTTTGGGAGGCCAAAGTGGGCGGATCACGAGGTCAGGACCATCCTAGCCAACATGGTGAAACCCTGTCTCTACTAAAAATACAAAAAACAATAGCTGGGCATTGTGGTGCGCGCCTGTAGTCCCAGCTACTTGGGAGGCTGAGGCAGGAGAATTGCTTGAATGCAGGAGGCAGAGATTGCAGTGAGCCAAGATTGTGCCATTACACTACAGCCTGGGTGACAGTGCAAGACTCCATCTCAAAATAAATAAATAAAATAAATAAATAAAAATAAATTCAACTAAATCATGTAAGACCTCTACATGTAAAATTACAAAGCATTATTGAGAGAAATTTTTAAATCCCTAAATAAAGAAAGGGATATACCATGGTCATTGATTAGAAGTTTCAGTGTTGTAGAGATGTTAGATGTTAGTCCTTCCCAGATTGATTCAGTTCAATCCTAATCAAATTGTCAGCATGCTTTTGTGTTTGAATATGGGAAAATTCAACATATTAATTCTTACATATATATGAAAATTCAAAGGACTAAGAAAATCAACACAATTTTGTTTGTTTTGCGGCAGGGTCTCACTCTGTCCCCAAGGTTAGAGTGCAATGGCTCAGGTGACCCTCCCACCTCAGTCTCCCAGATGGCTGGGACTACAGGTGCATGCTACTGTGTCTGGTTAGTTTTTGTATTTTTTGTAGAGATAGGTTTTGCTGTGTTGCCCATGCTGGTCTCCAACTCTTGGGCTCAAGTGATCTGTCCACTTTGGTCTACCAAAATGCCAGGTGTGAGCCACTGTGCCCAGCCTCAAGACAATTTTGAAGCAAAAAAGATTCATTATAAAGTTAGAACAATTGAGATAATGTGGTGTATAAACACAATAATCAACTAGTCCAGTGAAACAGTATTTAGTTCCAAAAGGGATCACATGTTTGCAGTCCACTGAAACATGGACTGGCAAAGCTGATGCTGCAACCCAGTGAATAAAGAATACTCTTGCCAGGCACAGTGGCTCAGGCCTGTAATCCCAGCACTTTGGGAGGCCAAGGCAGGTGGATCACCTGAGGTCAGGAGTTAGAGACCAGCCTAGCCAACATGGCGAAATCCTATCTCTACTAAAAATACAAAAATTAACCAGGCATGGTGGCACCCACCTGTCATCCCAGCTACTTGGCCAGCTGAGGCAGGAAAACCTCTTGAACCCAGGAGGTGGGGCTTGCAGTGAGCTGAGATAATGCACTGCACTCTAGCCTGGGTGACAGTGAGACTTCATCTCAAAAAAAAAAAAAAATACTCTTTATAATGAATTGTGCTAGGTCATATTAGATTGTGTATTCATATAAAAATATTTATCTTAACTCTATGCTATACTAACACAAAAGTCAATAGCAGATGATTGCAGGCACAAAGGCACAAATATAAGGCTAAAATACAAACACTTTTGGAAGATAATGTAGACAATATTTTATGATGTTGAGGTAGGCAAAGGTTTCTTAAACAGAACATAAAAAGTGCTAATCAAAAAGGAAAAGACTGATACATTGCATTTAACTTTAGAACATCCGTTTATTAATGCACTAAAAGAGAAGGAAAATTTAAGCCACACAATAGGAGAAGGTATTTCCAAAACATATATCCAACGAATAACTCATACTTAGAATATATTTTTTACTACTTATTAATAAAGCAAATACAGACAAGCCAATATAAAAATGAGCAAAACATTTTAAAAAATGATATACAAATAGCGGTAAATAGATGACAAGATATTCCACTTTAACAGTTATGAAGGAAATGAAAATTAAAACCACTATGAGGTACCACTATAATCTCACCAGAATAACTAAAATAAAAGGGACTGATTATCAAGGATTTGGAGGAACTGGCACTCCCACGAACTGCTGGTGGGTGTGCTAATTGACAGAGTCACCTTGGAAACAGGCACCATCAACTAAAGTCAATCACATATATAGCTTGCAATTCAGTAATTCTAGTTTTAGGGATTTACTCCTAAAACATAGATGCACATGTGCAGAGTAGATATATAACAGTGTTCCTAGCAGCACCATTCATAATAGTCAAAACTTGCAAATAATTCAGAGTATCCACTGGCAGTAGAATCAATAAATAAATTGTGGTATTGGCCTGGCACAGTGGTTCATGCTTGTAATTCCAGCACTTTGGGTGGCCTACGTGGGCAGATCACCTGAAGTCAAGAGTTCGGGACCAGCCTGGCCAACATGGTGAAACTCTGTCTCTAGTAAAAATACAAAAAATTAGTGGGGCACTGTGGTGCATGCCTGTAATTCCAGCTACTCGGGAGACTGAGGCAGGAGAATTGCTTGAACCTAAAAGGCAGAGGTTGCAGTGGGCCTTGATCATGTCACTGCACTCCAGCTTGGGCAACAGAGCAAGACTTTGTCTCAAAACAAATGTGTTATAATCATACAATCATGTACTAGAAAGCAATGAAAATATATGAAATATTGCTTAATGTACCAACATGATTAATTTTAATTATATTATGTTTACAAACAAAATGCTGAGTAAAGAAGTCAGAAACCAAAAAGAGCATTGCATCTTTAATTATATAAAGTGCAAAAAACAGGTAAAACTAATCTATATTGATGAAAGTCAGAATAGCAGGGTTTTTTTGGAGCAGTGATTGGGAAAGTGTGTAAGGAATGCTTCTGTTGTCGTGGTTGTAGATTATTTCATGATCTAGATAGTTTTAAATAAATGTGTTCATATTGTAACAATTCACTAAGCTGTGAACTCATGATTTATTCAGTTTACTGTATGCAAATATTTTTTGAATAGATAAGTAATTTATCTATTAAATAGAATAGATGAATTAATCAGGAATTGGCTCAGCAAAAAAGAGCCAATAGTAAATATTATCGTAAAATCAGGAGAGATGAGTGAATTTCAGGAATGAGTGGATGATTAACAGTGCCAATTGCTGAAAAGTTACAAGGGAGTTTTTTTAAAGGGCACTGACTGTGATAATGAGGGGAGGATATTGCCTACCTGGATATGCATCAGTTTTGAGGGTGCCTGATTTAGGATAGGATGGTCTCACTCTCACACTACTGATTACTGGTCTAAAGGGGGTGAGAATGTTTATGATAAAGAGGTTCATTGGCACTGTTTAGTGTGTTTGGGGTTTGGGTTTGGGGGCAGGGGAGTTCTCCATTTTTGTATGTGTAGAGTTTTTTAATGAAATTAACCAATAAAATTAACCCAGTAGTTCGTTGTTCTTTTACATAGACATAGACTCAAAAAGGTCTAATTAAAATGTATCTAGACCAGGTGTGGTGGCTCACCCTGTAACCCCAGCACATTGGGAGGCAGAAGCAGAAGAATCACCCAGGAGTTCAAGACCAGCCTGGGCAAGATTGTGAGACACTCTGTCTATAAAAAAAATAATAATAATAATAACTAAACATTAGCCAGGTGTAGTGGTGCACCTCTGTAGTCCTAGCTACTCAAAAGGCTAAGGCAGGAGGATCCCTTGAGCCTGGAGGATGCAGTGAGCTAGACTGACATAGTGAGCTGTGATTGTCTACAGCACTCCTGCACTCCAGCCTGAGTGAGAGAGCAAGAACCTGTCTCTAAAGAGAAGAAAAAATGTACCTCCTATGTTTTGTAATTCTGTCAAATGGAATAACTGTTACAATGCCGTTCTTATTTTACGTATGTTCAGGAAGGAATGAAAAGTATGGTTGCGTTGCAATTCAACACAAGCAAGTCAACTTGGTTAACTTTAGATAACATTATATAGTTCTGTTTCCTTATTTCATAAGAGTAAGGTCATAAACTAGTTTTATAAGCAGCTGAGCAAATCTCCCCATTACTAATGGAGTTAAGATGACAGCATTTCTGTTAGTTTGTTCCATGAAAATCTTATAGATGAGCTCAAAATCTCCAAAGTTCTTTATGCACTGATGGCTATCCCTAAGCTTTGTTCCTTTGACAAATATATATGGAGTGCCCAGCATGTGTCCTGGGAAGCTAAAATACATTTACTGACATTAATATCCTCTTGAGAAAGTTCTAGAAATGTTAGGCAACAATTACTTTGCATTGTGTTCTCTTTATGCAACTACTTGATTCTCTCAATACCCATATTTCTTTCTAAAGTGGAGGGGGGTAGAGTAAAATTTTATCCTAGAATTTGAGTATATTTTGTGTGTGTGTGTGTGTGTGTGTGTGTGTGTGTGTGTGTATGTGTGTGTGTGTATTATTTGTGTATATATTATTCAAAAGAACTCAGTTCACATTTTGAAACCAAACCACTGCAATAGGTGAAGACTGGGTTTAATTTTATTCTGAAAAGGACCTCTTCTTTAAACATAGGCATAATTAAATACTTTATATCAAGAATGGACAACTGATGGTTGCTTATAAACAATGCATAATTGTATAATAATTAGATAATGTGTTTCAGAGCACAATTTTTAAAAGGATGTACTCTTAGGTCACACAGGTCTGAATTGGGTTCTCAGAGTTATGTGACCTTGGCAAAGTCCTTAATATCTGAAAGTCTCAGGGTTTTAAAATATGTTAAATAGAAATAATAACCAACTTAAACATTTTCAGGGGAAATTCACAATATAAGGTATAAAGTGCTTTTATGGAAGCTATTCATAAGACTTTTGTAATTGTTGTTAGATGTATTTTAAAATTGACTATTTTTTAGAAAAGCTATAGGTTCACCCGTAAATTGAGGGGAAGGTACATAGATTTCCCACATATCCTGTGGCTCCACATATGGATAATCTTTCCCACTGTCAACATCCCCCTTCAAAGTGGTACACTTGTTACAATTAGTGGACCTACATCAGCACATCATTATCAGCCAAAGTTCATAATTTGCACTGGGGTTACTGTTTGTGTTATGTAATCTGTGGCTTCGGACAAACGTATAATGACATGTAGCCACCACTATTGTATTATACAGAATAGTTTCACTGCCCTAAAATTCCTCCGTGCTCTGCTTATGCATCTCTGGCAAACCGCTGAGAACAGATGCTTTTTACTGTTTTTTTCATTGTTTCCATAGTTTTGCCTTTTTTACAATGTCATATAGTAGGAAATCATATAGTATACGGTGTTTACAGATTGGTTTTTTCATTTAGTCATATGCATTTAAAGTTCTTTCATGTCTATTTATGGCTTGACATTTAGCGCTAAATAATATCCATTGTCTGCATGTGCCACCTGCTCAAGGATATCTTGGTTGCTTCCAAGTTTTGGAAATTATGAATAAAGCTGCTATAGACATTCATGTACATGTTTTTGTGTGGACATAAGTTTTCAACTCTTTTAGGTAAATACCAAGGAGGGCAATTGCTGGGTTGCATGCTAAGAACATATTTAGTTTCATAAGAAACTGCTAAGCTGTCCTCTAAAGTGGCTATACCAATTTCTATTCCCACCAGCAATATCAATTCCTGTTGTGCCACATCCTCATTGGCATTTGGTGTAGTCAGTGTTTTGGATTTTGGCCTGTCTAAAATATATAAGTGGTTTCTCATTGTTTTTTTAATTTGTATTTTCCTGATGATATGTGATGTGGAGCATCTTTCAAATGTTCATTTAGCATCCGTATATTTTCTTTGGTGAGTTGTCTGTTAAAGTCTTTGACCTAGTTTTATTAGGTTTTCATTATCTTATTGTTGAATTTTAAGAGTTCTTTGGATATTTCAAATAACAGTCTTTTATAAGATATTTTAAAAAAATATTTCTATCAATCAGTGGCTAGTCTTTTTGTTATTTTGGCAGTGGGTCATTTTTTGCAGAGTATGAGCTCTAAATTTAATAAAGTCCAGCTTAGTCTTCTTCTTTTTTTTTTTTTTTTTTTTTTTTTTTGAGATGGAGTCTTACTCTATCACCGAGGCTGGAGTGCAGTGGCAAGATCTCAGATTACTGCAACCTCTGCCTCCCAGGTTCAAGGAATTCTCCTGTCTCAGCCTCCTGAGTAGCTGAGATTACAGGCACCTGCCACTATACCCAGCTAATTTTTTGTATTTCACCTTGTTGGCCAGGCTAGCTTCGATCTCCTAACCTCGTGATTCACTCATCTTGGCTTCCCAAAGTGCTGGGATTACAGGCATGAGCCACCATGCCCCATTAGTCGTTTCTTTTGTGGTTTGTGCCTTTGGTCTTATATCAAAAAAGTCATCACCAAACCCAACCTTATGTATATTTTCTCCTGTGTTATCTCTTAGGAGTTTTATGATCTTGCATTTTACATGTAGGTTTATGATCCACTTAGAGTTAATTTTTATAAAGAATACCAGGTCTGTACCTGGTTTGTTTTTTGCCTGTGAATTTTTCATTGTTACAGAACCATTTGTTGAAACAACTATCTTTGTTCCATTACGTTGCTTTTTCTCCTTTTTCAAAGTTTAATTGACTATATTTATGTGGATCTATTTCTGGGTTCTCTATTCTGTTTTATTAATCTATTCATTTATTCTTTCACTAATATTACACAACCTTTTTTACTGTAGCTTTATATTAAATCTTGATAAAGGATAGTGTCAGTCTTCCAACTTTGTTCTTCTCCTTAAATACTGTGTTGGCTATTCTCAGTCTTTTGCCTCTTCATATAAACTTTAATTTAAATTTGGCAGTATCCACAAAACAATTTACTGGCATTTGTTTGGAATTACATTAAATCTTTAGGTAAATTTGGGAAGAACTGATATCTTAACTATATTGATTCCTCCTTTCCAGGAATGTAGAATACCTCTTCATTTATTTAGTTATTTGATTTATTGCATTAGCATGGTTGTTTGTTTGTTTGTTTGTTTTTTAGATAATGTCTTGCTCTGTTGTACAGGCTGGTGTGCAGTGGCATAGTCTCAACTCAATGCAACCTCTGCATCCCAAGTTCAAGCGATTCTTGTGCCTCAGCCTCCTAAGTAGCTGGGATTACAGGTGTGCACCACCATGCCTCACTAATTTTCCTATTTTTAGTAGAGACAGGGTTTCACTATATAGGCCAGGCTGGTCTCAAACTACTGTCCTTAAGTGATCTTCTGTATTGGACTTCCAAAGTGCTGTGATTACAGGCATGAGCCACAACACCCAGGCTTCATCTGTGTTTCCAGGTGTTCTCATATAGATAATGAATAGATTTTTATTAGATTTGTAGTGATTCATTCTTGTATATTAACTTTATATACTGCAACTTTGCAATATCAGTTTTTAATTCCAGGAATTTTTTAATTATTTGGGTTTTCCATATAGACTATCATGTTAATACTAACAAAAGCAGTTTTATTTATTCCTTTCGCATCACTATCTTCTACAAACTTTTACATCATTTTTTTCTCATTGTATCAGCTAAGAATTTCAGTATAATGTTGAAAAACAGTGTTGAGAGGATACACCTTTGCCTTGCTCCTGATGTGAGAAAGTTTTGTATGTCTCAGCATTAAATATTTTGCTAGCTGTGGAATTTTTGTAGACATCACTTACCAAATAGAGGAAATTCCCCTCTATTTCTAGTTTACTAAGAGTTTCCAACATGAATACATGTTGGATATTTTTCTAAAGCTTTTTTGCATCTGTTGATACAATTTTGTGATATTTTTTTTCTTTAGACTGTTCATGTGATAGATTTTGAAATTTTGAACCCTACTTGCAGATTTATGGTAAGACCCATTTGGTCATAGTGTATAACTCTTGTTATACATTGTTAGATTTTCATTTTCTAATATTTTGTTAAGGAATTTTGTATCTATGTTCATGAAGGATGTTGGTACGTAGTTTGCTTTCCTTATAATAACTTTGTCTAGTTTTGGTATTAGGGTAATACTGGCCTCATAGAATGAGTTCATAAGTATTTTCTCTGCTTCTCTCTCCCAGAAGAGATTATAGAAAATTAGTACAATTTTTTCCTTAAATGTTTGGCAGAATTTACCAGTAAACCATTAATACCTGATGTCTTCTTTTTTAGAAGGCTTTTAATTATTGATTTCATTTCCCTAATAGATATGGTCCTATTGAGAGTGCCTAGTTTTCCTTGGGTGAGTTTTTTGTCTTTAAAAGAATTGATCAGTTTCATCTAGATTATGATATTTATGTTACAGTTTCATCTAGATTATGATATTTATGTTCATAGTATTATTTTATTATCCTTTCGGTGTCCATGAGATCTGTAATAATGTTTCTTCTACATTTCTAATATTAGTTATTTGTGTCATTTCCCTTTTTTTTCTTAATTAGTCTTGCCAGAGGCCTGTCAACTTTACTGACTTTTTCCAGAGAACCAGCTTTTGGTTCTGTTGATCTTCTCCAATGATTTCACATTTCAATTTTATTTTTTTCTAATTTTTATTATTTCTTTTCTTCTTGTTATTCTGGACTTCATTTGCTCTTCTTTTTGTAGTTTCCTAAAATGGAAGCTTAGATTTTTGGTATTTAGATCTTTCTGTTTTAAAATATGTAATTCAATGCTATAAATTTCTTACTAAGCACTATTTTTACTACATCACAAAGTTTGACAAGTTCTGTCTTTATTTTCACAGTTCCTTCATATTCTGTTCTATTTTTTTTTCAGTCATTTCTTTTCTCTTTGTTTTTCAGGTTTGGAAGTTTCTACTCAAATATCTTCAAGCTCAGAAATAATTTTTTACCTGTATCTAATCTCGTAAGCACATCAAAGTTATTCTTCATTTCTGTTATCATGTTTTTCATCTCTAGCACATCTTTTTAAGTCTTTCTTAGAGTTTCCATCTCTCTGCTTATATTACCCGTCTGTTCTTGAATAATATTTACTTTATCCATTAAAGCAACCTGCATATTAATCATAGTTGATTTAAATTTCCAGTCTGCTAATTCCAACATCCTGAGCATATCTCAGTCTGGTTTTGATGCTTGGTCTATCTCCTCAAATTACGGTTTTTGTCATTTAGTGTGTCTCATATTTTTTTCCTTGATAGTCAAACATAATGTACTGGGTAAAAGGAACTTAAAATATTTTTAAAATTTATCCTCAGAAAACTAAATTGTTAATAAATATTTATATGATGTGATTATCCATTTGCAAACTACTTATGTGTGAAGAACCATGACCCAAGTTCAAGAGTACTACAAATACAAGAAACTGATTTAAAAATTAATTATTCAAAGGAAAAAAAAGGTAAGTATTACTCAAACTAGAGTATACTGGACTGCATCTATGAGCAACCCTAAACCAAATAAAGGGAATTCCTCAGTAATTTCATAATTTATGAAAATTAAATGCAGATATATCTCAGTTTTTCATCTTTATTTTCTTCCCCTATTTTGAAAGCACGAGTCCTAATTATTCACTGAGAATATTTTATGGTGCAAATAAAGATAGAATTAAAGAATGAACAAAAATGAAAAACAATTGTAATCTTAACCCAAACTGCCTTTGTATGGCGTTAATGTTCCAGTCACTCACAGTCTTGTAATTCTATGTTTTGTCTTGGTTTCCTGGTGCCTAGAATAGTGTCCATTGCCCAAGAAATGCCAATTTTATGTGGTCATAGGCGTGATTTTCTCATTTTGCCTAAAGAGAAAATTGAGCAAGATTAAAAAGGCAGTCCCTAGGTAGAGAGGTTGAGGTGCATACCAGGCTTTTTTAACTTACTTTTTGTTCTCTCATTGACTTCGTGGATCCATTTATTTCATTTACTTTATAGCAATATTTACAGAAAGACTATTACAGCTATTGTTACTTTATATTCATATCCAAGTTATTTACAAATGTTCCTTTTAGATTTTTCTGATGTTCTTTGGGAAAGAAATAGTCAGGGGATGGTTTCTGTATTTAAACAAAATTGATTTCTATACAGAGAAATAAATTTTCTCCATGAATATGCAACAGTTGAAAAAAAATGAAGAAAATTAAATAAAACCTACTTTGATACCACTGAGTATTTAAAGTAAAACTGTATCAAATGGTTTGGGTGAAAAAGAGGCCCAATTTAAATATATATGTTTCAGAAACTCACCTTACTGTCCAGAGTCATCAACATTAACAGAAAACAATGAAAAGAAGCTTTGATCATATATCTACTGGCAATGATCAGCATGTACACATCACAGCTCAAGAAAGCTATTTTTTAAAAATGATAAATCTCTGCTATTTTGGTAACTTCTGTTTATTTTTTTCTGGATTAAAAAAATGATATTGCATCTGGCTGTGGTGGCTCACACCTATAATCCTAGAACTTTGGGAGGCAAGAGATTGGACAGATTGCTCAAGTCCAGGAATTTGAGACCACCCCGGGCTACATGGCAAAACCCTGTCTCTAAAAAAATAAAATAAAATAAAATAAAAATTAGCCAGGCATGGTGACGCACACCTGTAGATTCAGCTACTTGGGAGGGTGAGGTGAGAGGATTGCTTGAGCCTGGGAAGCAGAGGTTGCAGTGATCTGAGATCATGCCACCGCACTCCAGCCTGGGAGACCCAGTGAGATCCTGTCTCAAAAAAAAAAAAAAAAAGTTGCAACAAAGACAGCTGAAAAAACAAAGAAGCCCATTAAATGATCTAGCATTTTATATATCAAAAAAAAAAAAAAAAACAGACCAGGCACAGTGGCTTACCCCTGTAATCCTAGGACTTTGGGAGGCTGATGCAAGTGGATTGCTTGAGCCCAGTAATTCAAGACCAGCCTGAGCAACAAAGCAAAACCCTGTTTCTACCAAAATAAAAATAAAAATAAAAATAGTCGGGCATGCACCTGTGGTCCCAGCTACTCTGAAGGTTGAGGTGGGAGGATCGCCTGAGATGGGGAGGTTGGTTCTGCAGTGAGCTGAGATGGAGCCACTGCACCCCGGCCTGGGCAACAGAGGTTACAGAGGGAAACCCTGTCTCAAAAAGAAAAAAATCTATTTGTTTCTCTAAAGTGACTGATTTGATGGCTGTTTTGCCATTATGCAAACAGGGCCCAAATGGAGTAGATTGTAATAGCTGTTTTGAAGTTAGTAATCGTTTAATAAGTTGCCTTGGTGATTGGAGACAAATCATTCACTCATTCATTTATTCAGTAAATATTATTGACTATCTATACATACCAGGTATTGTACTAAAAAATGACAATTTGGTATGAAAGTTCCTTGAGAGAATTTTTTTTTTTTTTAATCTTAGCATTTCTGGTATCCACATAGCCTCATATTGGCCCTGGGTAACAATTGTTATTATTGCTTTCATAATTTCTTTTGCTGCTGTTGACTGTGATAATACATAAGATAAGAAAGTAGCTTAACAATGAAATTCACTAAATCTCCATGTTTTATGCAATTGGGGAAAATTTATCTGTAAATGGAATTTCTTGTACCAGTAGTAAACAAACAAACAATCCAAATAAAATTTCTTCAGATGCCAATGTCTCACTGAGAAGAGACTAAATCATTCTGTAAGCTAAAAAAAATTATTAGTACCACATTCTGGAAATACTGCCTTGCTCATTATATCAAACAATTTCTGGTTCTTTTAATCACTGCTAAAATGCTAACAGCTCTCTTTAATGCCTAGTCAATAAGCAGATTAAAACATAAATGCCACTAAATATGCTTTAAATATCAGCTCCATTGAAATATTTCTAAGTTCTGTATCCTCTTAAAATAATCCCCATTCAAAATTGAGAGGAAATGTCATCCATATGAGTTTCTTCAGAATTTAAGCTCTGATTAAACAAGGAATTATGTACTATAGCTTTGGAAATCGGGTAATTAAAGAAGCACCAGACTTTTTGTTGATGATATTTTTAAGCGTCAAAAGTTTTCATCAATGCTACAGTGAAATTTTATATTTAAGTAATATTGCACATTGTGAGTACATTTCTAACCCCGATTAAACTAGCGACCGTAAGAGGGAACTGTGAATAAAGGAAATGATGCAAAATTATACCAGAAAAGCCAACGACCCTGGCTACAGAGCTGCAAAAAGGCCATCTGCTCTGACTGGGTCTGAGCAGAGAAAGGAAGAGAAGCATAAACTTATGATGAAATAACTGTAACTTTCAAGGAAATAATGGTCTGCTAAAGAAATTGCATTGATTCAAAGGTGAATCAATGGACTCTCTCCAAATATTATTCCTTTAGTCTCCATTGTCCCATGTGATGTATGAAGAGGAAGTCTTTCATAGACCTCAGAATAAATCTGATTCTTTCTTAGGTGAATGTAGACAAAAGCGATCCAAATATGTGTTCACTTCTGATGCAGAATAAGGGAGATTTGGCACCATTTTTCCTATTATCAGAGCCTTTGGGAGTACTTTTAGTAAAAGGATCAATCTTACTAGTTATAAGAAAGGGGAAAAATTATTTTCCTCTTCCCTTCTAGGTTATAGCTGGCTGGGCCCCTGAAAATTAAAACAAAAGAGAGATTAACAAGAAAGCGCGCAGAATTTATTAACATGACAAGCAAGCATAAATGCTGAGAAACTCAGTGATGAGCAACTCAAAGAGGTGGGTAGAACTTGGGGCACATACAGGATTTTAACAAAGAACAGTAAATTTGCAGAGAAGTGATAAAACAAAACAAAACAAAAAAGGTTTTTAGGCTTTTAGGAACTGCATATTGTGGGAAGGCAAATATATGGGGGAGTAAGGTAAGGTGGTACAAGTTCATCTTGGTGCCAACTTTCCATCTTCTTCATAGCTGTAAAACTTCCACAACAGAGGATATTGTTCTTATTTCTTAGGAGTTTCTCTTTGTTCTTGTTTCGTTTTTGTTTTTTGAGACAGAGTTGCGTTCTGTTGCCCAGGCTGGAGTGCAGTGGTGCAATCTCAGTTCATGACATCCTCGACTTCCTGGGCTCAGGTGATTCTTCCACCCCAGCCTCCCCAGTAGCTGGGACTATAGGCCTGTGCCACTGTGCCCGGCTAATTCTTCTATTGTTTTGTGGAGACAGTTGTCAAGGCTGGTCTCTAACTCCTGAGCTTAAGCAATCCTCCCACCTCAGCCTCCCAAAGTGCTGAGATTACAGGCATGAGCCACCATGCCTGGCCAGTTTCTACTTTTAGAGAAGAGAAGCTCCAAGAACACTTCTTTCTGAATCTGTTGATCTTATTTGCCTCTAGCTCAAAATAATACTTATGTCAAATGGAATATTTTGGGGTGGCATTTAGGGTGGTCTACTACATAGTCTAATCACAATATTTTATTCCAATAAGCAAGGTCCATATTACAAGGTCTTAAAATATACATTTTGCTAATTTCTTTCAAATGTTGTGTCTGCAAGATGCAAATACTACAAACTTTGTCGTGTTCAAAGTTGGAGGTCACCAGAGATCATATCTTTATTCATTTTGCAAATGAAAAAATGAGCTACAGATAGGTTCAAAGTAGTTGGATCAGAATTGTGTTGCTTGTTGTACAACTTCAAACTACCATTAAGATAGAAACATTCCCGCCCAGAGGTGTTTCTGGAAGGGAAGGACCAAACATCACTGGAGTTGCAACCCAAGAAAGCCTTTCTGAGCAGACAAGAAGAAACAGAAGTTGAACCTAGTTTCACCCACCATGCTTCTACCTGAGGAGTTGTGCTGGTCAAACAGGCACCTTTTGCAGTTTGAGCTAAGATACCATATAGCCTGGCATGTGGTCCTGATCCTCGTTAAGGTACCTTTTGAAGAAACTTGATTGAAAGGATAAGAAGGAGCTTTAGATGTCTCTTGAGAGCATTGACATCTGGGATTTCTGAAACTGAATTAGTTGAACCTGATAGCAACTCCAGAGGAAAGGTCACACAGGTTTGGGTGAGAAATACATGATTTGCAAATGTCAGCTAAGATTTGGATAAGCATCTGGCTTTTGGTTATATATTTGAAAATGAATAAACACTGAAATCTGGAGGATTCATACTCACTGGACCTAATCCACCCAGGATTTAACAGCCAGAAAAGATATGCTGGTTATGGCATGGATTCCATAAACTTTTAAGTAATTTACACACAAAAACAAAGCAGCACATATGTATATGTCTGTATACATATGTAAACATGTCTGTACATAATCCACACACAAAAATATGTGTATATTTCTATGCATTTCATGTATATATGCATGTAGGTTTGCATGTGTGTGTGTGTGTGTGTGTGCGCGTGTGTGTGCGTGTGTGTGCGTGTTTAAATATTCCAAAGCTTTGGGCCAGTTGGCCATGCATTCAGTTTCTCTTGGAAAAGATTTGCTTCATATCTAATAGAAATATACAATCTGGTTAAATGTTGCTGGTAAAATGTCTAACACATGGGTGGATTGAGATTGTGAACAAGTGGAGAATGCTAAAGCAGCCTGATGGAGATAGACCCTTTGAAGGGAGGCCAGGAAACATTTCATTCCAAAGAGAGGGGATACGCATCTATTGTTTCTCCAGCTGGCTAAGCAACGGCAGGGATGTTTCCTACTAAACAGCCTCATTAACATAAGCATAACTACAGGGTAAGTTTTCAAGCTCATTCCAAGTAAATTCAAAGGAGGGGTGGGGGAAGAAAGATGCTGTTAATATGCACAACTCATGCAGACAATGATATGAAGCTAATTCATTTCATCATATTATCACCATAGCATATTAACTTAAAAGAAATAATAAGACAACATGGAAATGTTTGCATATTAGAGAGAATTCTCGTTGTACCCTGTTAGCACCATATCTTATTAGTATTGCATTAGGCTACCATACTGCAGTGCTAAAATGATGAAATCCTACTGTGAAAACTGATATTGAATTCTTGTAATGTTTCAGAATCATTTTTAGCACTGCATATAAATAATTCATGTGAGCAGATCTAATGAATTGATGGAAGAAAAAAACATCCCTTGGCATTGTGAGCGTATTTATGAATGTAAAGTCACGAGCAGGACGCTTTCTCATGGAAGGTGGGCAGGGGCTGAAGTGTGACATCTCTTCCAGAGCCGGTTATTAATATAATGAGGATTTCTAGGTCAAGTCCAGTTGAAATATTCCTGAAATATTTCCTTCCAGGAAAGGTGGCACAATAGTGGTTGGGACTCTCCTGTCCTTTCTGAATCTAGATTGCAGACTAACTGAAATAGGCACCTTAGTTTAAAGACACTGGCTGTGCAGGATCAAAATTCAATAAACTGAGAACCCAAGTGTCTTTTGTACTTCCAATATTTTGATGAACCCTTGTCAAACTGTGTTACACCTATCTGATTCCTCATCTGTGTTCACCATTGTCCTGCACACTTCTAGAAGTCAGGGATCATAATTTATTCATATTTGTAATCCTAATCCTTAGCACAAAACACATCCCTGAAAAGGTACTCAATAAATATTGAATGAATGGATGGATGAATGAATGAATATATTTATTCAGTTCCAAAGATTCCAATTAAAAAGTTGGAATAAAGGTGGGAGTAGGTCATTTACATTTAAATCTGATTGTTTTGCTAAATTTAAATCTTTTTTTGCAACGTTGAATTCAGTCAAAGCAGTTTCAGTTTAGAGAGGCATTCTAATTCAATGGAGTTCTTCCACAGTTAGATGCAATTGTTTAAGTTCCTGCTTTAGATTAATGGCTTTTTGGTTTCTCATACCACATATTGCATATTGGTGTCAGTGCACTTGCAGAGAAGTAATCCTAATGCAATTTTAACTCCCCAGGATGGAGGTTTCCTGCAAGGAGAGCTGTCGTGTAAAGCATGTTCCCCTATGTAGAAATATTGCTGGCAGTTACCGTGAATTGCAGGGCAGAAGCCAATGACCTGTTTTTGGTTCTCTGTGTAGCTGGCTTGTGGGCACTGTGATTCTTTGCTACTACTCTCCGGAGTTCACTACACTTAAGCTCCAGATCCCTCATGGCCTATTTCGTGCTTTCTGCTCAATGAGTGGATCACACATAGCCCCTAGTTCCAGGCCTTCTTTCTACACAGTTAACTTGTTTCAAAGCTAAAGAAACTGAAAAGGAATAACGAATAGATTTTCTTAAAGAAAAAACCTAGATTTCTTTTTCATCTCAAAGAGAATAATTTAATATGAGATTGAAGGAGACAGCCTCCCAGTTCAACACAGGCCCAATGGGTTCATGCATGTGCCTGCAAACACACACACGTATTAGCTCTTCGACTATTGTCGTGAGTATTCATTAAGCCTCAAAGTCATTCACTCGCAAGATTATCTTTTCACTGGGTCAATGTCTTGAGAGTGATTTAGAAATAGCCTCATAAACAATGGCTATGTGGTACAATGAAAAGTCACTTTTTCTCTGGTAGACAGCTTGCCACAGCAAGGCTAGGTGCAAAAGCGCTAGAACGAAGTCCCATGGGTGATTTTCATGCTTTTAACTTCTAAGGATCTCATGTGGTGGACTCTCTCAGAAGTCAACACTCAGAGAAGTAAAAGGTTCTTTAGGCAGATTGACAGCCCCTGAAGGAAACAGAGGTCCAAGTGGAAAACAAGTGTTCCCATGCCTCTCAGATAAGTTTAAAAGGCCAGTATTTCTCCTTCATCTTTCCCGTCCACTGAGGATTTGCACATAGGTGAATAGGTTGAGTTAGATGATGCAGCAACTTAGGAGTGACATTGAGATTTATTGATAAGGTGTAAGAAAGAAAATGAAAACTTGTAATTTTTATTTTACCAACAAAATCAATTTTCTAACTGTGTACCTCAAAGTACAACTGCAGATGTGAATTGTAGTTGAAAGTAAGAGTTAGAATTAGGGAAATAATCAGCAAGATTATATGATGTCCTTAAACAATTTGTTCTGTTTTTCTGATGGATGATCTGAGTTTCTCTGCACTGCTTTTGTGCATCACAGATCACTGCAGGTAACCTGCTGGAGTTGTTTCTAGGCTGTTAATATACAGGGCAGAAAATTCTAGTTGTGAGGTTTAAAAGACTCATGTTTTCACTTTTGTTGTTTGGATGAACAGTGTTGTGAAGGCATTTTCTCCTGTTTTTCATTTCCATGTACTTAAGCACCTGCTGTCTGGAGTATGCATTCGTTATTGTTGCATTCCCATTTTACAGATTGCGAAACTGAAACTCGGGGAGTTAAAAAATTTACCCAGGGTAACAGACCTTTGTGAGGAGATGAAAATAGATACAAATCACAGGCCAGGCGTGATGGCTCACACCTGTAATCCCAGCACTTTGGAAGGCTGAGGTGGAATCGGTGGGGCAGAAGGGGGGATCATGAGGTCAAGAAACTGAGACCATCCTGGCCAACATGGTAAAATCTCATCTCTACTAAAAATACAAAAATTAGCTGGGCGTGGTGGCACGTGCCTGTAGTTCCAGCTACTCGGGAGGCTGAGGCAGGAGAATCACTTGAACCTGGGAGGCAGAGGTTGCAGTGAGCCGAGATCATTCCACTGCACTCCAGCCTAGCAACAGAGTGAGATGCCAAATCAAAAAAAAAAAAAAGAAAGAAAGAAAGAAAGAAATACAAATCAAGGTTTATTTGATTCCAGAATCTATGCTCTTAGCTCTTTTCTCAGAGCACTTACAAATAAAGCCCAAACAAGCCACAGCAGCTTCAAAATCTAAAACATGTCTGACATTGATGAAGTAAATGGCAATTTCTCATCTAGACTCAGTTGATGAGCCTAGGCTATTTCCATTATTCTGTAAAGAATTATAAAATAAATGAAATATGTGTGAGTCTCCCTAGGTCTCAATAAGGTATGGAGAGGGAGAAGAGGGAGGAGAAAACATTGATAAAGCTAGAGTATTCACTCCAGTTAAAGTGATATCCTACCAAGGTGTCCTTGGGCACTCGTCCTAATCCCAAGAAAACCTACATCCTTTATCAGGAGGTAGCCTAATATGGGAAAGAGCATGGATTTACTGACACAGACAAAAATCGCTTTATATCTCAACTTTGGTGAGAACTAAATGTATGGCTTTGGACAACTGTCTTAGTTTCTCCAAATTCCTAATCCGTAAAACAGGGATAATGCCTAATTCATAGAGCTGTAAAAAATAAATGAGATAATCATAGAATCTGGTACATAGTGATACTCAGTAATTGTTAATTTCTTTTCTTTTTTTTTTCTTTGAGACAGAATCTTGCTTTGTCACCTGGCGCCAGACTGGATTACAGTGGCGCAGTCTCCGCTCACTGCAATCTCCGCCTCCTGGGTTCAAGCAATTCTCCTGCCTCAGCCTCCCTAGCAGGTGGGACTACAGGCGCATTCCACCATGCCCAGCTAATTTTTATATTTTTTAGTAGAGACAGGGTTTCACCATGTTGGCCAGGATGGTCTCCATCTCTTGACCTCGTGATCCGCCCACCTCGGCCTCCCAAAGCGCTGGGATTGCACGACTGAGTCACCGCACCCAGCCTTGTTAATTCCTTTTCTTTCTTCACCCACCTAGAATCTGATCTAAGTCTAAGCACAGAAGATGTCTTCTGCCACCCTGCACTCTGCACTCATGCCTACAATTTCTCCAAACAGCTATGGGTCTCATATGCATTTTTCAGTACAAAATTATATCTCCAACATGGTCTTAAAATTCCTACAGGATTGAAAGCCAAGTTCAATATGTAGATTTCCACTCATGAGTGGAATCCTATGCCCTGATGGAGGGCATCACCGAAACCTACAGTATTGTTTAACAGTAAAACATTCTTACAATAAATATCTCACCAGGAGGCATAAATCCCAATGGTGTCTTTCTCAATGCACCTCTTCCGTAAAGTGCCCAATTCTCTTTCTTCCCATTTCAGCTAATTTCAGTTCTTCCAATTTATAAACAAAACCCTACATTGAACAAAATTCATAACCATGGGAACCCAATCATTTTAGTAAGATTTCATAGCTGCCTTAGAGCTTGGTTCTTTTATGGACCAGTCAATAAAAGTTATGGCTCAAGCCAGCACTGTGTTGTCCTGGTCCAGGAGTCTTGGAGAGTGTGAGCTAATGTGGAAAGTGTCTTAGAAACCAATAAGGCCCCAAACCTGGCCAGAAATTTCTCCTTTCTGTACTCCTCACTGTTTACAAGAACTCTTGGGGCAGGCTTTGTGTGCCCCTCTTTCACTGCGTAAGCCAGGTCTCTCAAGAGAGCCAGATACTAAGTGTGTACTTCAGAGTCAGTGTTGACCTGCTGCTATAGCTCTGAAATCCAAAAACTGGCTAAGGGATACTCACAGAGCCTATAAGGCAATGGGCAGTGTAAGGCTCCCTCCTATATTTCTGGCTCACTAAAAAATTATTCTAAAATAGTACACTAACTCTTAACTGAAGACTATTGGAAAGTTAAATAAGCACTTCCCGACGATCATGGCCACCACAAAGTTTCAAAATGCCTCTTTAAAGGCTCATCAAATCTCTCTTCTTAATTAAGCCTTCCCTTAGAGAAGTCTGGTACCTGTATTATTTCTCTTAGTTAATACAATATTTAGGACACTTTTCTTATAAAATCTGAACTAGCAGGGTGACCCTACACATCATCACAATTTCTCAAGGTACTTCACCTTTCAATTAACCAAGACAGATCTATCTTCTTCACAGCAAGAAATTCTATTTTTAATTGGATGTATGATTAATACAGTAGCTAAAATGTGGAGTTATCACCCTAGAATGTTTACATTTGCAATAACAGTTTCAACTAAATGTCTTCAGGAAAATGTCAAATTTATTTCTGACATAACAAAATACATACAATGGCTAACAATGTATTCATTAATATCTTGTATTGCCATCGTGTCACTATTGGTTCTAACAATACCTAATTGCAATAATAAATACCTAATTTGGGGGAGTTGTTTATTTTCTAATTAGACATTTTTCACATTTCTCTTCCATAATTATTCATGAGTAATTACTGTTAGTCACAAAATAGAATTATCGTTAAGCCTGTATAAACTGCAGCCAGCTTCTTATTGAAAACAAGAATTAAACTCTTCCTACTTTATGTTCTAATTAACTTTTTTCTCTGTTTTGTAGAATTGCTCTAAACAATGTTGAAGGGAAATGTAAAGTCAAGGCTGATAACTCGAGACATTTTTATAATTGTAAATTTGCTATAGGGAAGTTTAAAGAATCATATAATTGGGGTTTTGGTCTCATACCCCCATGTGGGACCAAATAAGCCTTTGTTAAAAGACTCTTGTTTTATCAGGGGTTTGCTGCCATGTACTTGTATGTTCAGATACTGAGCCAACAGCTACAGCCACAGAGCTTTTCTGGATCTGGCCTTCAGCCTCAGCTCTTTCAGCATCTTCTTCTCACTGGCCCATATAAATGCCACACCCCATCTACAGAGAACGTCTATCTGTTTACAATAGGCCTTTCCACTTCCCTGCCTCTGCATAGATTGCCCTATTTTTCCTGGAATGATCTCCCTTATATTTCAGTCTCAAGGACTAATACTCATGAATTCAAGTAATCATTTCTCCATGATATTTTCCAGTTGCTCTTATGGAAACTTTGTTCTGTGTTTCATGCAGTATAAATTTACCTTTACCGTTACCACATATTACACTGAACTTTATGCCATTTCTTGACTACATCTCCCATTGAATTACAAGTCTCTGAAGGAAGCTACAGGTGTATTTTTTTTCCTTGCCCTTCAAAGTCCTGGAAATTAACACTGCTGTCAAGATTTAACCCGTGAGGAGTGGAAGCCTGTAGAGAAATTCTTCCCTCTTCCTGGGCCGGGTGCGGTGGCTCATGTATGTAATCCCAGCACTTTGGAAGGCCGAGGCAGGCAGATCACAAGATCGGGAGTTTGAGACCAGCCTGATTAACATGGTAAAACCCTGTCTCTACTAAAAATACAAAAGTTAGCCAGGTGTGGTGGTGCTCACCTGTAGTCCCAGCTACTCAGGAGGCTGAGGCAGGAGAATGGCTTGAACCTGGGAGGTGGAGGTTGCAGTGAGGCGAGATCGTGCCACGGCAAGGTGCTCTGTCTCAAAATAAATAAATAAATAAATAAATAAATAAATAAATAAATAAAAATTCCCTCTTCCATGTCTTGCACAGATATGACATTGTACCTGATATCCCAGAAGGCCCCCAGTTGCCCATGGGAAAAATCGATTCAACTTTGATTTTCTCTCTTTCCTATCTTTATTCTTCCCAATCCCTTATTCCTTTTTTCCCTGGCGAGTCAGTTTCGTGTTGCTGCTGTAACAAATTACCACAAACTCAGTGGCTTAAAACAACAGAGACAGACTCTCTTACTATTCTGGAAGTCAGAAGTCCTCAATCAGTTTCACTGTGTAATGTCAAGGTGTCTGCAGGGCTGGCTTCCTCAGGAGACACTAGGAGAGAATCTGTTTCTTTGCCTTTGCTAGCTTCTGGGGGCCATCTGCATTCCTTGGCTCATGACACTTCCTCAAATCACTCTGTCAAAATTACAACAAATTTAGTTTAAAGATGTCAGTCAGCTTTATTTGAGATTCTAGAATTGGACAACATTTTATTCCTTGAAATAAAATAAGTGTCTCAATGAGTAGAACATAAGAGACTGGCTTTATAGAAAAAGAAAAGGGGGCTGAAGAAAGCAGAAATAAAGAGCAAAAAGTGGGTTGGTCATGTCAAACTATCTTTTCTTATAAGGCAGAGACGGGGAGAATGGAACGATAACTCATTGGTTAACCAGATTACTTCAGGTCAAGGTTTAAAACCAAGGGAACTTAATTATCTTGTGGACTGAAACCAGCGATTTGGGACATTAGGCTGTTAGATTTCTCTCCTGATTTCTGGGAAGGCCAGGTGTCAACTCAGATTTAGTTTGATGAGGCAGGACTCAGTATGAGTGACATCATTTTGAGTTTTAATCTGGTCTGTTGGGGCCTAGTATGGGAACTCAGTCCAAAACAATGAGCTCCTGTAATCTTTACTGAAAATCCCAACCTCTTGCTTTCATTATCATAGCTCATACTTCCTCCTTTGACTTTCTTGCCTCTCTCGCCTTTAAAAGCCCTTATGTTGCATTTAAAGCCCACGTGGATAACCCAGGATAATTCTTCTACTTCATCATTAAAGCCCACGTGGATAACCCAGGATAATTCTTCTACTTCATCATACCTGTAAAGTCCCTTTTGTCGTATAAGATAAGAGATTCTGTGCACAGCTTGATAAAGGGATTGAGGGCAGGGACAATTATTCAACCTACCACATCTAGGATCGCTTTCAAAACTAGTTTACCACAATCATGCTCATATTTCAAGCTATTTGAGAGAAATCCAAGCTCAGACAGAATCCAAAAAAAATGAACTACTCAAGATGGGAGTAGTCCTTATTATTGAAGGCTACTCATCAACAAGATGTGATTTAGAAAATTATACCAAGTTTACAATGAGAAGATCGTGGGTAGACTTGAAGAGAAAGCTTCCAAAGGGGAATTGCTAATTTGCACTGGATTCATAGTCAATTCTCAGTTACCCAAAGACACAAAAGTAAAGAAGGCTCAACATCAGCCTATGCTTTTCCAGAAATCATGGGTATCTACAGATATAAAACTAGCTCTATGTTTTCACAGGATGCACTAGTTTTAAAGATTAAAGTTTATTTTCAGGGAAGACTTCCCTAACTTAGTTGACCTCCTTCCTGCCTACTAGGTGCTTTCAGAACCCCTATATTTTTCCTGTCCTCAATCACATTATCCTGTGTGATGAGTTAATTAGGATCTGTCTTTCCCCCAGTGACTGAAGCTCTGCATTGGTAGAAATATGTTTTCCTGGTTTACTTTTCATCCCCAGCCTTTCACATGTTCCTACCACAGAGTAAATTCTCAAGGAATATTAATTACATAAAAAAGAGCCTCTAAAATCTGTAAATGGGACTACAGTGAAATGAGAATGGTTATATTATTAGGCAGAGCTAGAAGAGATCTTGGAGATCTGGCCAGAATGTCAGGGAGAGCCCTAGATTCTGCATTTCTTGTCAAGTTTTCAGGTGACGTTGATGCTGCTTGTCCTCTGACACACATTTGATGAGAATCCTAATCCAGTGGTTCTACATCCTATATGCATGTTACAAAGCATCTTGGGAGCTATGAAAATACTTACCAAAGTCAATCCCCATGTACAGAGACTACATTTTAATTGACAAGGAGGTGGTCTCCACTATTAGTTTGTCGTCATTGTATTGTTTTGTTTTTTAAGATGCTCAGATGATTCTAATGAGTAGCCAAGGCTAAGAACCTCTGGTCTAGTCCAAATTCTCTTTTAACCCACAAAGAAACTGAGGAACAGAAAGGATAGGCTAAAGCCCAAGGCTAAACAGTGAGATCCTAGCAAAATTGGGACTAGAACCCCACACACCTCCTGACTCCCATTTTAATGCTTTCTGATGCACAGTGAATTCAGGAAAAATAGGGGAGACACGTTTGCATTTAGAAGCAGCATCAGTGATCCCAGGGAGTCAGTCGGTGAGAGATGACTCAGATGTGAATTCCCTGCTGACTCCCATTTTCATCCCCTTGGGCAGTGTGTAGGAGAGGTATAACTGCACGAAGAGAGCATTGTCAAAGAAAATATCCTGGCTGATCTATTTTAGTTAAAACAGCTTTTTTCCCCCCAGGTACTGTGAGATTGCTTGTCTGTCAGGGTGTTGGCCTTGAGCGGGAGCTGGGCACCAGGGAAGGTGTTTTCAGTGGAGGGAGAAAATAGAAATAAAAAGCAGGACTAAGCCACAGGGTGCTGGGAGCGGAGGGAGTGAGCGCTGTCTGCTCAGCGGTGTGTTCTTCATTGCAAATATCTCTGGGCTAAAGCCGATCCTCTGCTTTCACAGCGCCAGTGGAAATTAGCATTTCTCACGTCCCAGGATTTGTCTACCATTATTCAGAGTATTGCACTAAATTCATCCAGTTCTTCTGAATTGTTTTGAGAGTTTACGCTCTTTTAAAAATTCAGGCTGCTCTCTGGCAGAAGCGGATGAATCTGAATAACAAATAACATATACCAGAATCCAAATGTCAGGACTTGGGTCTGTCCCTAAAGAGCAGAGGCTAATGGCAGTGAAAAAGGGCTTCAGAGGTAGCTACAGGACAATTCTAGGTGTCAACAGTGGCAGGGTGGAAAGAGAAAGGTTCTAATGGGCGCTGGGGGCAGAAAACCAGAGGGAAAAACTGGAAAAGTAAAATTGCTGGTTATTTGTGAGAAGGAGGGTAAGTTTCCCCAAACTGATCCAAAACTTTGAACCCAAGGACGATGCTTGTCTCTAAAGGCAGTCAATGTTTGGCATACTGGTAGCCACCTTGAGTATGGGCATTTTTCTGAATTCCCTGCTTTTCTCGGTTATTGGTAGGTGTCATGGATGTGCCACTTCCTGACAGATTTTGTTTACAGGATCCTCTATTCCACAATTTTAAGCTACCTGCAAATCACCCAGGAATTTTGTTGTGATACAGATTCTGATTTACTGCATCTGGGGTGAGGCCTGCATTTTTACACTTCTAGGAAGTTCTTCCAGTGATGCTGAGGCAGCAAGGGGTTGTTTCGCTCCTGCCCTTCCAGCCTTCCTCCACACTGGGCCATGTGCAGGACTGGGCATGCCGGTACCATGGTGGGGTGGCAGAGACAACGCAGGGGCACAGCTAGGGGCAGCTGGAAGGGCACAGTAAGAAGGAAACCTGCCCTGCACGACTTGGCTTGGCCCACACGTTTCACAAAGGGCTTTGGTCATACTTCACCTAAATACGCAGGAGACTGAACGGAATCAAAGCTCAGAAAGGAGAGCTTTGATCTTGTCCACATTTCCCTTCCCACCTTCAGACACACCCACACCTAACGGGGCCTTAATGGTTCCCTTCAGCTTGACTAAAGTCCTCATGGTCAATGGTTGTCTAACGAAGCTTTAGACAGGCTTCTGCAAGGCCCTTGACCTCTCTTTCTTAGAGCATTTACTTTAGAAACCTCGTAAATTCTTTTTCCACCCCTTTGTGATGTAAATCCTTTTAAACTCCTCTAGCCAGTTTTACAACCCAATAATGTATTTCTCAAGGGTCTAGGAGCCATCTCTTTCAAGTTTAAACATCAAGGGAAGTACATTTGCCCTTGTCTCCGTTTCTGTGGGAGGATAGGAGTCTGTGGGTACTTGCTCCAACTTGTAAAACTACCCCTTGCTATGAAGATATGAGAAAAGGTTTACTTTTCCTTTGACAAAGGCCAGTTAGCAAACACAGATGGCCTAGGAATGCCCCCACCCCGGCTCTTAAAAACTCTCCTCTGCTTTCTTTCAGAAGAGTTGAGTTCATGAACACTATCGTGGTCTCTGTCCCTTATCGCAATAGCCTTTAATAATCTTCCTTGCCTGTTTTGTTCCATGCAATTTTGCTCTGACAACACACAAATCACAAAATTTGTTATTTGTTTATGTATGTATGTACGTATTTTGTGGAGAAATCGAACCTCAGAGAAGGCAAATGGCTTGTCCACTTGGTCCAGTTCCTAGGGCACTGGTGACACATCTTTAACTATGTGTACTCTTCCCCCTCCCTTCTGTTCTCCTCAAGACAGGGGGTAAAGTCTCCTGATGACTAAGTCTCTTCACTATTCAATGGAAACGGAGAAAGACAGTGTAACTCTTCCCAAGGAGTCCATGTTAAAATCTGAACCATATAAACTACATAGGACTATGTATTCAATTCAGGAGACAATACAATGACCAACACAATTTCTATAATTCTCTTTTCACCAATGACTACTTTCTGCATCTTAATGTGCATTTGCTTTTTTCTGTGTTCCTAGTCCTGTTTTATTATCTGGAGGAGCCCTTTAGTTTGTCTAAAGGGAACTCAGAAAATGATTCTTGGAAGAGTGCCTGGAGAAAGTGAGCACTCTGGGAGACCTGTCCAGCTGTATGGAGAACTGTGGGGAAGTTTACCATTAGTGTGTTGGAGAAAATGGGATAAAAGAAGATGTCTGACGTAAAGGAATAATGTTTAAGAATAAAGTAAATATCTACCTACTGATTAGAAAGACCTAAGGTGGACTCTTATGTCTGATGTACCTGAAAGTAACATTTAGAAATGGTTAGGCAAAAGAGATCAAAATAACCACAGCTAATGTGCATTTGAGAAGACAGGCATATTAATGCAGGTAGATGTATCCATACATGTGACAGCCTATGTTGGAATGCAGCAATGTCTGTGTGTCCCTAGCGTCTGGACAGATGACCACTTCCTACAGTAAGAGAGCTGTTTAATGCATTTCAAAACCAGCAACTGAAATGTCAACACATTTTCAAAAAAGATTTTTAATGATGCAAATTGCAAATTGCCCCCTGACTTGCTCTAAGCAGAATAAACAAAGCAATAAACCCATTAGAAGGTACTTGTGAGACATTAGGTTTTAAGAGCCTTGCTCTGATGACTATGAAAATAGAACTAGTTCTTACTTGGGAAGGGTTTTTGTTATTCTGTTTAGTTTATATCACAGCTAACAGCCCTAGTAGTTTTGAAAAAAAAAAATCATGATTATTCCCTGCTGTCCTGTAGGACCCAAGTTTTCCAAATAGGAATGTTTAAATGTTGACCTGCAAACAGGCAGATAACTATATTTATGAAAGGTACTATCTGTCACTTTAATGTATGCATTCATATATGAGTTTACTATTTAATTTGTTCTTATTTCAACCATCAGACAGTTTCAACCATCAGACAGAACCACAGCACTGATGAGGCTAGGGACACCCACCCCAAAATCTGACTGTAGAAAACCATAATACGCCACACAAAATATGCCTTTTTGGCATACAGATTATTTCGAGCTGGTTATTTTAAGAAACTGCAGACATAGAAGAAGCTTTGAGAAGTTGCCCTAGGCGAAATTTACATCTATCAAGAAAATCTCCATTTGTGAGTGTGTCTCCCTCTCTGCACCAGGAAGTGAGGGAAGACTAAATCACTAGCGAGTCTCTATCAATGGAAAATAAAGTCAAGGATTTCAGTCTTTGTAATAAACCTTACCCTTGTTGTATGGTTAACCAAGCCTTTCACCACATCCTTCTTTCTTTGTTTCAGAGAACATGGTATTTAAGTTTGACGTGTAAGATAATTCTTTGAGATCTGGAGATGCACTCAATTCTCCAAGTTATCTTCGAGGTAAAAAAGAAGTACACATTTTATAAAACTTCTATTTGTTTTTTTCTTGTAAATCTGTTTCTTGTTACAGGGAGTCCCACCTACAGTCTCACGAAGGGCAGAGGAGAAAATTATTTTTTCTCCCCTACAACACCATCTCCTTTAAGCTCCATATCAAATCCGTTGCTCTTCCCAGGGAATTTCAGTCTTGCTACCAAGAATTGGAAAAGCAAATGTGTGGGTTTCCCCATACTCTTTGGTTGGAAAGTTAAGTGGCTGCCCTTCCATAGTTCCAGTGGAAATCACAGCAGCAGGTTTAAGGGAATCCTTTTCTGTTTGCTGAGCTGAATCAGACACTGTGTCTAGGACCCTAGCTGTTTAAGTAAATTAGTCAACAAACCATGAAAAAGAAAAATTTGGATTAATATATTGATACAATCAGTTGTTTTGGAAACTGAAAGCACAGTGTAATCACAGCGTTGTGATGGCCTCCGTTTCACTGTTTGTATCTGTCGGAGACTAACACCTAACTCACTGACGATGGGAATAAAATAAGCTGTAGGGCGAGAGCTCTTACACGGTGCCTGGCACCTGGGTAATTCAATAAGTGGAAGTAGTGAAGGCAAAGTGGAATTTCAACTACAACATTTGAAACTCACGCCAATCTGTGGCCCTGCCTTACCACACAAGTGTAAACTGCGTCGTCCTTTGGCTTGGCTGTTACATAAACCTTCTTGGATTGGCTCTAGCACAACAGTGAGATTGCAGGGTGAAAAGCTTCTAGAAGTCACATACCCTCGAGGGCAGAAAGCGTCAGTTACGATAATCATCCTTGTCCACACAGCAGGATCCCTGTCGCACACATCTGCCAGAGTGCAGTGCTTGGGACGGCATTAGACAAGTATCATTTTGTCAATTAACCTTTTTCCATTCTTAGTTTATTAGGGCTCAGCAAATGCATTTACTAAACAGAGAGGGCTTTTACTTTTATGACAAGGTACTTGCAGCTTTGAACACGGCCTACCTGCACTTTCCCCTGACAACAGACTCAGTTGCACCTCCCTGGCATATTGGATAACCCTGTGTCACACTGCATCATAAAATCATCTTAATTTATGGAAGGCCTCGGTTTATTTAACATAAAGAGCAGTAGATGTCACGGTGTTTAACTCAGCTTTTCATATCCGATGGGTATGAGAAAGCAGTGATGTAGATGTTGCCTGTGATAGTGACTACTTACTTCTCTCTCCCTTAACCCCTCAACCCTCCTTATCGGATCTGTGAGACAGGTGCCTCAATGCACACGTCTCAGATGTACCTGATTAAAACAATAAAATTAACTGTCATCTCCTAGCTGTTGCTTCTATCTTCATAAGCACCCTCTCCTGAAGTTTTCTAATGAATATAATATATAATAATATAAGATGCTGTTTTACCAGCCTCCTGTGATGTGCTAAGTTATGCTAAGGATGGTGCTTTCACCATTGTTATTTTAATCCCCGCAATAACCCTCTGAGTTAGATATCATCACCTCTATTTTACAAATGAGGAAACTGTTAAAAGTGCCACAACTAGATAGGGATAAAGCTAAGACTGGAGCCAGCTGCCCTAACCATTGCACCCTCCACTACCTTCAATTCATGCCATGGCTTGGATCAGATCTCCCATCCTATAAAAACATAAATAGGAAAGATTGTGATTCTTCCACTAAATAACCTGAATTTTAATTGAATGTGATATCAGCTGAGAGAGAAAACCATAGTTAATAGACTTAATTAGGAATAAATTTAAATTTATACAGATTTTTAAAAAGAATAAATTTGTACAGTACTATTTGGGAGTGAATGACAACATTGGGCATAATATTAAAATGTATAAAATTTCTTGAAGCACAACATACTCAGGTAAGGAAATTTATTTTATTTTATTTTATTTAGTTAGTTATGAGACAGTTTTGCTCTGTCACCCAGGCTGGAGTGCAGTGGCTCCATCTTGGCTCACTGCATCCTCGGCCTCCCTGGTTCAAGTGATTCTCCTGCCTCAGCCTCCCCAGTAGCTGGGACTACCAGTGCACATCACCACACTGGGCTAATTTTTGTATGTTTAGTAGACATGAGCTTTCGCCATGTTGACCAGGTTGGTGTTGAACTCCTGACATCAGGTGATCCACCTGCCTTGGTCTCCTAAAGTGCTAAGATTACAGACGTGAGCCAACGCGCCCAGCCTAAAATTATTTTATACATATAATCAATATAATAAGGAAAAAAACTTTAAAGGTAAGCAAATAGCTACTAACTTACTCTCCTTGTTATAAAAGATGGTGTCAGCTTAAAATTCTTCTCTGTACTGGCACAGCCGGAAAGCCCCATCTCTCTCTACCTCTCCTTTCCTTTCTCCGTCGTTGGAATTCCCTGTCCCATTACTAACAGTCCATTCCTTCCCACTTCTATCCCATCCCTTTTCCCTGAATTGGTACTCACGTCACCTATCCATTTCTGTGGCCATATTTAACGCCTCCTTCATCCTTCTTCCCACCACTCCTCTGTCTACCTTGCCAGCAGGTTTTCTCTTCCCTTTCCTACTGTCACATTTATTTCTCAGGTATTCCTATCTTCCCACTGGCAGGTAGTTGCTTCTCTCATTCCGTTCTCCATTTATCCCCCTGCTGAATTAGAGCCTTAACTGGAAACTAAAATTTGATAAAGTCTAAGAAAAAAGCACACACTGGCATATTTTTTTAAAATTTTTCCTGTTTCTTAATTTAAAAAAAATTAGTTAATCACTGAGAATTTGGGAAAATTAAGTAACTTATGCTGTTGTTATAGAAAGAACACCAAAATGATGTTCTGTGTGCTTTTGTGCTCTCTTTGTGGCTTCTGCAGCAACAGTTAACAAATGAATCTCCCTGCTCTGCCTGTGTTGACCCCATCAGCAATTCTGGTAAGACAAACAAGGAAGGAAATGGAAAGACATTTAATTTCGAGGTCCATAAGGGAAAAAAATGCTCAAAAACATTAATGTTTGCCAAATAGACTAAATCAGAAGGGAAATAAGGAATGTATTTCTTATAATTGGAAAAATATAAACCATGGAGAATAAAAGTAGAAGCTACAGGAAAGACGTTCTTATAACCTAGCTTTGGATGTTACTGCAAATGATTCTAATCACCAAGTTATCATTATTAGTATTATTATTGTTATTACCCATAATAAACACGTGCTGGCTGCCAACAGGATGCCAGGCTCTGCACAAGAGAGAATTAGGCTCAGTCCCTGCAGAGCAGGCTTACGACAGATTATAATTGCAATAGAAAATCATATTAATAGCAATTCAATATTTTATTAGGAAAATAATATTGTTTCCCTCCTCTCTCTGGGTTTTCTATCATCAAGTAGAATACTGACTCTGAGAATGATGGTTCCTGGACCACAAACCTAATAAATCTAACACTAAGACTTTCCTCTCTGTAATTTCCCACCATCAAACACTTTTGCTTCTGCTTTCATATGATCAAGAGGGACCGTCCTACATCTGTTTAGTTTTCTACCTTTTGGATCAAGTATATTCTCTGATTTAGGTCAAGTTGACTGATTTTACAACAGTCATCTTAAGCAGTGATCTTCAAACTGCTGGTCGCAGCCCATTGGTCAGTCTTGAAATCCGTTTAGAGGTTTGCACCAAGATTTTAATAAGAAGAATAGGTCAAAAAGAATAGAAAAAAAATCCAAATATTAGTAACACTATGGTTACAATGACTTTACTTCTAAGAATTAATTCTAATCTCAAATATTTCTTTCTGTTGCATCATAAATACAGGCAGACTCGTTAAAACCCAAGTTGCTAAGTCCTGACAGTTTATAAAATATACTCACCACATGATGCCATTTATAAAGCTACTTGTTTATTCTGTATTTTCTCTGGCTATCACAGGCCTGTCTCTCCCACTCAACTTTATTTTTTGTTGTTGTTGCTTTTTGCTTTTTTTTTTTTTTTTTTGAGTTGGAGTTTCACTCTCGTTGCCCAGGCTAGAGTGCAATGGCGCGATCTCGGCTCACTGTAGCCTCCACCTCCCAGGTTCAAGCAATTCTCCTGCCTCAGCCTCCCGAATAGCTGGAATTACAGGCAAACACACCAAGCCTGGCTGATTTTTTTATATTTTTAGTAGAGACAGGATTTCTCCATGTTGTTCAGGCTGATCTCAAACTCCTGACTTCTGGTGATCCACCAGCCTCGGCCTCCCTAAGTGCTGGGATGACGGGCACAAGCCACTGTGCCCAGCCTCCCCCACACAACTTTTTAATGACCTTCACTTGGAAAGGTCAGAATCAGCTAATGCATACTGTGCTGAACCTGCAGTAGAGGTAATTCCTGCCCTCCCCACCCTCATTCTCCACCCACTCACCAAAGAAGGCTTTCTAGTCTCCATTCTAGGACTTAGACTTATAACACATATTCCGAGCAAAGTTCCCACTTGCTTCCAGCAGAAAAGTCACACCACGTTTCACATCTTCTTGGTAAGACTGCTTTCCCTTTGCTTTCATTCTAGCTAGAACTCCTGTGCTTTTTCTGTAGCTGTATTATTAGTCTTAAAATTGTATAGGTTAAGTACTAGGTTTCTATGCTTTTATGCACTTCCCTCTGATTGTTTTAATTTAATCAAAGTGAAAACATTTGAACTAGGAGTGGGGAGAAGGACGCATGACTGAATTATCAAGATAATTTTCTAGTAAAGACTCCGCAGGAGACTGCAGAAGCTGGGATAGCAAAATATGCAGCAAGTGCCATTAGGATAAAGAGGCTTGCCTGGTGATATTTTAAACAAAGACAAACACAGCTTCAAAAGAGCTTTTACAGAGCCAACACTCCAAGAATGCTTCTACTTGTTCATCCTAAACAGACTTTTCTCCTGCTCATGGAAAAGTCCCCTGAAATTTTTACATTTCCACCTCACAAAAATATCTTAATGAGATTGTTGGCCATAAGCATAAAATAGAGAGTTATTTTCCTGCTGAGAAGCAAACTAATTGCTGATACATTTATTTACTTACAGTGAATAAATGTACTCCCTCTGACCATCCTAAAGGACACAAGGGTGGCCAGCAGTTTAAAATGCAATGCGAGGTAAGGTACTTAAGAACAGAATAGAAGAAGAGAGAAGAAATGCTTTTAGTCACTCATGTTGAGCAAATTATAGCACTTGAATGTTAAATTTGGATGTAAATTTTCTGACAAGTAGGGAAGCACAAAAATGATCTGAATAGATATAACCTTTCGTGGAATTGAGCCCAAGCAGAAATGCAGCATATGGTCCGGGTTTAAGGAGCACTCGGCGTGGCCTGGGTGTAAAGTCACCTGGTTCTAGTCATGGCCCTGCCTCTAACTTACTGTGCTGCTCTTGACAAGTAGCTTCACCTTTAGATTATGTATCTATGTGATGAGACAATGCAGAAGAAGCTTGGAACTAGAGAACTGCTGAAGTCCTGTTAAGTAACAAAAATTCTGATTCTAGGAGATGTGGATAGATTTGAAGAAATTGGAATATTTTAAACCAAGAGCTGTATTAACCACTAAACAGTACAGGAGTTGAAAAATAGCATTTGTGTAATTAGCCAGTTGTCCTTTTTCCATATAGAAGTGGCAGAGTCATCATTTTGTTCCAATTCCAACATCCATTGCTTAATTACAAAATATGGTACAGAATGACTCCCAGTACACAGTCAGTCATACATTCTACTTTCTCTATCTGTTGATTTATCTACCTGTTTCTCTCCCTATTGCAACCATGTATCGCACAGCTCCCTTCCTTGTCTTCCTGCCTTCAGCGTTAGCCCCTTACTTATTTGCCGCATCGCTACCAGGATGATTTTTAAATGATGAATGTCTTTCATAGTCTCTTCAGTGACTTCTCAGCACCAGCTCCCCATTTAAAGTCCCCATGGCTTTGACCCCACTTACTGCTCTAGGCTTACACCTCTGCACAGTCTTCTTAAATCCTAACGCTTCATTCAGCCATTCGAAACTACTCACAAATCCCCCATGACCCATGCCTTCATGCCTTTGCACACCCTGTTTCCTCCCCGAAATACCTTTCTTTTCCCATATCACTTCCCCAGTTCACTTGGCAAAAGCCTCCTTATCTTTCAAGAGTCTATTAAATTGTTGCATTTTCTATGAAACATAGAAGTTAACAGGCATTCTGCATAGAATTTTAATGAGTCTTTCCTCTTTGCCTCACTGTACCTTGCACAAGTTCTGTCATAGCACTCATGACATGTTATTGTTTATATGTCTGTTTTTCTTCCTCAGTCTTTGCCACCAGAAGGCATGAAACGGTTACTGTTTTTATCATTGGCACTTATGGAATGTGTGTGGAATAGATGAATGTTGGAAGGTTGAGTATTTTCCCTAATTTCTAACCTTAAATATTCAAACAACATTCTTCTTTATCTTTTCTCTATTATTCATTATTTCAGTCTATCCCCATACTGACTCCACTCATAACATCTTTTGTGCCCCTCACCCTACTCAGTGGTCATGTTATCTAGGATGTCCTATTTAATTCAATAGCTCACTTCCCTTCACGTTCTTTTGACTTATTTCTTTATCTGACTCATTCATATTCTGTAGTCCTACTTTGTATGTTTCTCATCTGCCGGATTTCTCTTAGCAATGTTTTATGTGTCTATTAAATACTTGGCTCATTTCTAGCACATACTAAATGTACCTGTTGAAAAGCAATAATGTCTGCTAAATTGATTTTGCTGTCGTGTCATATCTAGAGGTACCTTCTTAACACAACAAAACAAAAGAAGATAACATAACATTATGCTAGCTGCACAGTGTGTAGCAAGTCTACAGTAGTGTGTAGCAATGCCATAGGCCTTTACATTTGCTCACCACCCACTCATTGACTCACCCAGAGCAACTTCCAGTCCTGCTAGCTTCATTCGTGGTAAGAGCCCTATACAGGCATGCCTTAGTTTTTATCATTGGCACTTATGGAATGTTTGTGGAATGTTGTGGTAAGGGCCCTGTACAGGCATGCTTTAGTCTTTTATACCAAATTTTTACTGTACTTTTTCTATGTTTTTATGTATTTGGATACTCAAATACTTACTGTTGTGTCACAGCTGCCTGCAGTGTTCAGTATAGTAACATGCTGTACAGGTTTGTAGCCAAGGAGCAATAATAGGCTGTACCATGTAGGCTAGGAGTGTGCAGGCCATATCATGTAGGTTTGTGTAACTGCACTCCACGATGTTTGCATAATGACCAAATTGCCTGATGACACATTTCTTAGACGGTATCCATGTCGTTAATGTGTGACTATTAAGATAAGAGCCTCACTGAGAATCTTTGTTGTTGATCTGTTTTTTAGCATTATGCTGATAGATTATCATTCTGCAGTGATTCCGCTTGGAATCCATACTGAGTCCAACCCCAGCCATAAGCCTGGGTGAGACCCTTAGTCTCAAAAGCCAAGCTATGAAAAGACCAGGGCAAACTGGAAAGCAGCATCAGCATTTCTGGGCTTGTGTCACTATTGTTCCAGTTGTTGCTTTTATTATTACTCTCTTTTTTTTCTAATAAAAAGCTGAGAATCACTAAAGAAAAAAAAAGACTCTGTAGCCTCAGTAATGTGATAAAGTGTCATTTGCATGATCTCACTGTCAACTCAGGTAACAACATGTGACTTTGTCTTGGACAAAGGAAAACATTGTCTTTGATGAACACTTTGGGATGATTTCAGCTTCCAATATTTTCTTCTTAGACAGCTACTGTAACAAAAGCCTGTAGGGAGAGCTAAAGCTTCGCCTGTTTACAATACCCACACACTGACTCTTTAATTTTAAAAAACAAACCCAGAGCTCAAATCACTCTCATATTTAATATTTTGCCTTAAAATAGCTGTCTATTTTATTTTACGTTTTAAATTAAAACAGCTTTATATGACAGGCAGCAGAAAAGACAGAGAGTGAAATAGTCATTCAGGAAGGAGTGGCTTTAACAACAGAAGCTCATTTGTTCCCCTTTGAGGCAAAGAATGTGGTAACAGCTATGGCTGTTGTTCTGGCATGCCAATTACAGCCCAGAACAGGACTACATGCCATTCATTTTAATAATTCCTGTAGATTTTTGAGGAAACACACACACACACACAGGCACACGCACACACGCCTTCATACTTAAAATAAATTCTACAACAAGCCACCTGTTCGTTAAATACGATTACACAAATGTGATTTAAAATGCTTACTGAGCTTTCCCTCAAATTTCCTTTTTATAGACAAATTGGAAGTCACCTGTAGATTCCAGACCATGTTGTGACCCCTTTATGGCTTCTTTCCAAATTCAAAATCGGTGGCATAATTGCCAGCCTGGGTTCAAGCCTTCCCTACCTCTGAATAAGTTGCCAACCAGTGAAACAGTGCACAAAAGCACCTGCAAATCATATAACTTGGTCGATCACTTCAAAACCTCTCTTTGGCTTTTCGTAGGCTGGGCTTCACGCTGCCTGACACAGCATGCTGGTTGTGTTCAGCCATTATGCAATGACGTTCTATGTTGCCAGTAAACCATGGCTTTATGCCACCGTTCAGTATAGCAGCTTCATTTAGCTTCATTTATTGGATTTTTTAAATCCTCTTGTACAGTAGGTGTTGATCTCTCCTGAAGTTGTGATTACAGCTCTGACTATTGACACTTCGATCACAGCCAATCCCTCCATTCTTTGCCCTCATGCTGACATGAAATGGTATGTTCTTCCAACTCTGCAGTCTCTGAGTTCTTTAGCCCCCACCCACACACTTTGCCACACGAACATAATAAGGAGTATATATTCGCTGATTAGTTCATTCTCTGAGCAAATTGCAATCCTCACGTTGCCTTCCCTTGCTGTGTTGCTTCTTTAAGGACTGAGGGGAACTGTGGAGGTAAGTCTGACCACACACATATAAAGGGCTCTAGGATCCATTTTCATCGAAAACGCTGCCTCTTTTCCAACCAAAAATTTGGTTTCTGACATTATCCACCTGGAATGTTGTCTACTAAGTTATTGAAACAATTGAGAGTGAGCACTTGTTTAGAAGAGATTCTACCTTTCCGTTCGTTGTCTAGTCTCAGGGATAAGATTTGCTGATTTGCAAGTTCCAGCACTTTGAGCATAATGGGAAAGAACTGACATTGCAAATCACAACATGATATTCAAGTTTGAGTATCAGTTTAGCCATCAATTAGCTGCGTGATAAGTAAGTCACTCAACTTCTCTGAGCCTCAGCTCCCTCATCTGCAAAATGAGAAGAGCTCAACCTTCTTCAGAGTCTTATTGTGAGGCTTTAAATGAGAAAATATGTGTGGAAGTATCTGACACACAGCAGATTGTCAGTTAGTTTTTATTTCATTTTCCGTTTTGCCCTTTGCTGTCTCGGGTTCACTAGACCAATTGTTGCCCATGAAAAACGACACAATCATTCTGTCATATTTCTTCACCCTAGTGTAGGTCAGATTAAGGAGTTTGATCTTATCATTCTGCTAGTCTGACTTGTGTTACCCCAACTGGCCTTGTCTTGGTGCCTGGAATTCTCCTGGAATATACCCCCTTTAGTAGAAGTGATGATTCACTGAAAAAATGAACCCTGATGGATGTTTAACCTCTTGCTTAGTTAATTAAGCAACTTTCAGCGCTGACATATATGTACCCTGGCTTCAAAATGTGCTGCTCCATTCACAAGTTCTAATTATGAGGAACAAGAAAAGAGAAACACACACACGCACAAACACACACACACACACACACACACACACATATATATAGTTCCAATTAGGTCCAGGATATCTGTAGATCAATCCTATAGAATTCTTCTTGAAGAAATATATAAACCTTGTATATAAGCATTCTATATCTTCGGCAAAATAAGACCTATTCAATATAACATAATTTCTAGAAGAAAACATCTACAAGGCTACATGGAGATGGGGCAGGTCCATTCCCTTTTGACAGTTAAGTAGATAATTGTCTTTTGGTTTGAAAGGGCTAAATCAGTAGAGGACAATTCATGTCCTAATGGTACAAAGGCCTAAGTTTGCTGGTGCTTTCTTCTTGCTTTTGAAATCTCTACTATAAATACAAAAAAATTAGCCAGGCGTGGTGTTGCATGCCTGTAGTCCCAGACATTTGGGAGGCTGAAACAGGAGAATCGCTTGAACCTAGGAGGTGGAGGTTGCAGTGAGCTGAGATCGCACCACTGCACTCCAGCCTAGGTGACAGAGCAAGATTCTGTCTCAAAAGGGAAAAAAAAAGAAAAATGTATAAAGTATTCATGTTCATTATATGAGATTGGGGAATTATGTGTGGGTTGCTCAGTGTCTAAATGCTGAAATGACTAAGAAACTCTGATATCAAATTAAACTATTGGCTGTATGATGGACTTGGATGAATCCTTAATATGCTATTGTATGCTGTGGAACATCAAGAACTCAATTAAGTGTTCTGGTCTTACAAATGTAATTCTCCTCAGAACTTGTTTTTCAGAGAGCATATCAAAGGACTAGCATTCAGCAGAATACTTTCTGCTTTGAGAGACTCTGCCATAATGTGAAGGTCAGATCAATGTCTGCTGAGAGAAAGATTTTCCACACAAAACTAGCCTAAATTACTGCACTTTATAAGATTTAGGATATCTTTTCCCCAAGATAGAAGCCAAGGTAAGCTCTTTAAAAAAAGAAAAGAAGGGAAAAAAAAATACATGCCAGGCTCGGCAGCTCACACCTGTAATCCCGGCACTTTGGGAGGCCGAGGTGGTTAAATCACCTGAGGTCCGGAGTTTGAGACCAGCCTGGCCAACATTGGCGAAACCCCATCTCTACTACAAATACAAAAATTAGGTGGCGTGGTGGTAGGTGCCTGTAATTCCAGCTACTCTGGAGGCTGAGGCTGGAAAATTGCTTGAACCCAGGAGGCAGAGTTTGCAGTGAGCTGAAATTTTGCCATTGCACTCTAACCTGGGCAACAGAGCGAGACTCTGTCTCAAACAGAAAAAAAAAAAAAAAGGAAATCCAAAGTATCAAAATCTAGATATCACGGTTAGTGTATTTTGTGCTTGGTTCTAATTTAGTGATTATAGGGGCCCAACAAGACCCATAGTTAAAGCACTGAAGCAGATTTCACAAGATCAGCATTCTGGCCAAGGACCTGCTCCAACCAGCCACCTAACTATAACCACAGGCATGCCAATGTCTTCACAGCTCTATGTCTTAATTCTCTTACCTATAAGATGAAGAAGTTGAAGTTTCTAGAATCTAGATGAAAGTTAAACACCCTTCAGTTATATTGTTCATAGAATTGCGTCTCAGAGTTGGGAGGCTCCTCATAAATCATCCAGGTAATGAATTCCCGTTGCTGTCCCCAAAAGGTGAACATCAAGCTCTATTTGGACCTTTTAGTGCAGAAAAACTCACATTCTTACAAGAAAGTCCATTCTGCTTTGGACAGATCTAACTGCAAGGAAATTAGAACTGTTTCTTATTTTGAATTAAATTTGTCTTTCTATAACTTCCCTTCATTTGTCCTTATTTAACTGTCTGAGGTCACAAAAAATTAGTCTGAACCTTTAAAAATGTGCAGGCAGTTTTCTTCTTCCATAAGTATGTTCTTCTCTATCATACATATTCCTAGTTTCTTTAATCGTTCTTCTAATAACATAGTTTAGTTTTCCTCAACACACTGTCTTTTGAATATGTTATGGTTTTTCGATGTCTGCTTAAATTATGATTCCACAAGTGGAGTAAAATACCAGGCATGTGTCTTAAAAGAGAAAAATATCCTTATTTCCACATACGTTATATGTATATAATATGTGTATAGATGCCTTTAGCATTTGCTATATGTGCCAGGTACTGTGTAACATGCTTGACAGCTATTGACATGTTGAATTCTCACAATAAACCTGTGAGATAGGTACTTTGGTCATTCTCGTTGTTTTAGATGAGGAAACTACGGTCTAGTCTACATCAGCGCCCCTCAAACTTTAATGTGCACAAAATTCATGTGTGGTTTTCATTAAAATTTAGATTCTAGTTTATTTGGATATCTGTGGGTCCTAAAATTCTGGATGTGCCAAGGTGATATTGATACTGCAGGTCCAGGGACCATAATTAAAGTGGAAAGCATCTATATAATGTGATAAAATTATATGAAATGGTGAAACAGAAAATTGTTAAGCACCAGTAGCAAGAAGTATCTTTAATGATACTTTATACATTACAGATATAGAAACATCTTTCTACATTATAGATATAGAAAATTTCAGAGAATTTATGTTTATTTGGAGAAATGTTTTTAGCTTAGACCCTAATTAGGAAGATTATCCTGTGCTAAGAACTGGCTTATAAAACCCCTTCTACCACTGAAGTATAAAATAATAACAACAACTAACATTTCTTAAGCACTTGCCATATGTCTGATCCTCTTCTGAGAAATTTAAACATCTCACATCATTTTATGCTTCCCACAATCCTGTAAGGTGAATCTTATAATTACCTTGATTTAAAAATGAGAAAATCCAGGCAAAAAGAAGAGTGAAACTAATCTCTCTTCGTTTCTGGTCAGAAGAAACAGAAAGATTAAGTAACTACACTGAGATCACACAGCTGGTACGTAATAGAGCAGAATGCAGAGCCACCTGACTCCTGACACCAGACACCTGACACCAGACACCTGACACCAGCATCCAATTGCCTAGGTAGGAAGCTGCACCGCCTCACTTATTCATCTTCTATAAAATAAAGGCAGTAGTACAAGAGATTCAGGAAACAGAGAAATTGCAGGGGCAAGTAAGTAGAAAAAGGTCACTTCCTCAGTCTGATGGTAGCTCTGAAGCAGGCATTTCCCTAATACTGGAGTAAATCAGCCTTCAATAAAGTTGTTAAATTCTACAATAAAGACAACACTAAGAGTAAACCATGATCAAGTGCATAGAGACTACAGATTTTCTGTAACTAATAATGACTTTAATATTTAAAATACCAGATCTAGCTCAGATCCTGTGCTAGATACATTCTTATACATGTGAGTGCTGTCCTCTGTGAGCTCACGGTCCATCTGGGGAGTCATTGATAAACAAATAACTCGTGGGTACACTATAACCACTGTCACAGTAACAGTGGAGCAGAGAAGGTGTTTAAGGAAAAGCGGATTTGAGGCTAAAGAGAATTCTGGCAGAGCAAATCATGAGAGCACAGTCAAGGATGAACTGATATGACTTTTTCTTAGTTGCAACAATATGTAGGATGGTTTTTTTTGTTTTGTTTTGTTTTGTTTTTTTGGTTTTTTGCAAATGTTTGCTCCCATAAGTGTCATTTACTTTAATTATTCTCAAATTTATGTCCCTAAGAAAACACTACTCTCAGATAAAGTTAACAGAATCTCTTAACTGTAGTTTTGATTTTCCTTATAATTTTCACTTAAGCCAGTTGGCATCTACTTTGGCTGATTATTAAGAAATATCAAACAGATATTAAGGAAGCCATTAAAGGCAGATGTTTGAGCCTATTTTAATACCTTGGATAGTAAAATTATCCCCAGATTCTTCCCACCACTGAATTAACACAAATCAATTTTTGTGTTACTGCCAAACACCCTAGTTTTCAGGGGCTATGCTGTGCAAACAAGTGTGCTTTGCCTGAGAAGAATTATTCAAGTCACCTATTTTGATCCACTTTGTATTTTGTTTTAAAAGTTGGGTATATATCCTAGGCAATCATTCATGGCAAAAGTGGGCTTGTCCTACACATCAGCAATGCAAGCAAATTCAAGACGTGATGGTCTAAGTAACAAGAAGAAAATAATTTAAATTGAGGAATTTATTTTTGCAAGTATGTACAGGAGACATTGGTCAAGAAGTCCCATGTAAATTGCAGGCACGGCATATGGCTTGTGGTTTGGACACTGTGACCAAGTCATTTTCCACCAGCTGGTACCAACATAGGTCATTTTGAGAAAATATCCAGGGCTAGCAGAGCCACTCCCAGTGCTGAAAACTCTACAGTCCCTAGTTTGCTAAGACATAGCAAATATCATTTGGATAGAAATATTATCTCTATCTGTTTGGGAAGAAGGGAGAGTAAAGAATCAAAAGAGAGAAGAAGCAAAAAGAGGGTTGGCAAACCTTGTCACCTCACCACTTTTTTTTTTTGGAGATGGAATCTTGCTCTATCGCCTAGGCTGGAGTGCAGTGCAGCCACCTTGGCTCACTGCAGGCTCTGCCTCCCAGATTCAAGCTATTTTCACGCCTCAGCCTCCTGAGTAGCTTTGATTACAGGCGCCCACCACCTTACCTGGCTAATTTTTGTAGTTTTAGTAAGAGACAGTGTTTCACTCTGTTGGCCAGGCTAGTCTCGAACTTCTGACCTCAGGTGATTTGCCCACCTTGGCCTCCCAAAGTGCTGGGATTACAGGCATGAACCACTGCGCCTGACCTATCTCACTGCTTTTTAGGAACAGCTTTCAGTGGCTTCTTGTACTACTTCAGAGTAACACTGCACCTAAGCATGGGGACATTCCTATGTATTGAAGGTGTCTATTTATTCATCCAGTAGGTTTCCCTGAACCATTGATTGTCATTCTGGTAGATGCTGGGGAAATAAATACCTCATACCCTCTACCAAAGGCACTAACATTTGTAGGAGAGAAAGAAAACTTGCCAAGAAAGGTAACTAGTAAAGCATTGTAGTGCATGGTGGAGTTGGAACAAAGGAGCAGAGCCATTTTTACCGAAACCGAGTGAAGAGGGAAAAGAGTGTGAAAGGAAGAAAAAATGCTTGCTTCTCTTAGAAGTGATCCCTGATCAGAGTATGAAAAATGAGAGCAGAATTTTAAGAAGACTAAAAAGAAAGAATTTTTTTTTTAATTTTTGTTTTACTGAGACAGAGTCTCACTCTGTTGCCCAGTCTGTAGTGCAGCAGCACGATCTGAGCTCACTGCAACCTCTGCCTCCCAGTGCAAGCAATTCTCCTGCCTCAGCCTCCCAAGCAGCTGGGATTACAGGAGCCCACCACCACACCAGGCTAATTTTTGTATTTTTAATAGAGACAGGGTTTCACCATGTTGGTCAGGCTGTTCTCAAACTCCTGACCTCGTGATCTACCTGCCTTGGTCTAAGTGCTGGCATTATAGGCGTGAGCCACTACACCAGGCCAGGAAAGAATTTTTTTAGAAGGAAACAAAAGGAGAAACTTACAAAGGCACAGGGATTTGAAAGAATAGGATTCATTTAGGAAATCACAAATCATTTGATATGGCTGGAGCTTAGGGTGGTACTTGTCGCTACACATCCATTTCCCATGGTGGCTGCTTGGAGAAAAGGAGATGAAATTGAGTCCTGTTGCAGTCGTTGAAACAGATAATGAATGTCAGAATGCAGTGGAGAGGAGATGGCAAGGAGGACTAGATGGCTGTGACTAGAGCTGAGCCAACTTTAGTCACAGATTGTCCACTGGGAGTGAGGCAGAAGGACACTTGTGAGGATGACTGCCAGGATTCAGTTTAGGAGTGCGTAAATGGTGATGCCAACTGATACATTCATGGACATGTATCCAATTTTGGAAATTTCTATTATTGATCTTCTGATGAGCTTCCTTCAAATTAAAGAGAGGATACTGATTAGTAAAGAATTTATTGTAACATTTTGTTCAAGTAAGTTGTAACTATTTGAATGATTTCTCATAGTCTTTGGGCTAAAATCAGACACTATATGCTGTTTTACTGTTTCACATTATTATAATATTCCCTCTCATTTGGGACATGGCAATGGCTTTAGAAACAGCATGAAAAAATAAATCATAAAGAGTTAAAAATGAAAGTGAGACGCATCAAGTTATTAGGCAAGGCTTTGAGAAAATAAATGGTTTGTGAGAGAAAATGTAATTAACAGGTTACACTGTATATGTTTGCAAAATGCCTATGATGCATGAAAATGTTTTTGTCTACTTAATTTTCCTAAGATTATGTGTTTATATTTAAATTAATTAAATGCAAACAGCCTTGTGCTCTAAGTAATTTTGCAGTAACTGATATATGCAGCCAAATCAGTGGAATGTAGTTAAAAATGGCTAACCCCAAAGCTTGTGGCCTGGGAAGCCATTGTCACTGGTTAGGGCCTGAAGACAGTTGTTCCATGGAGTAAGCTACTGTCCTTAAGGAGAAAGAATCTTGAAGCCTCGCTGTGTAGCAGCCAGAGACTTCTCACAGAAAGGGAGATTTGCAGCTTATTACAGCTTCCCAAGACCATAAGCACCTTGAGAGCAGAGATATGCATTCCTTTTGCTCACTGATATATCCCAACTGCTTAGAAAAGACTACATGTTCAATAAGTATTTGCTTGATTAGTAAGTCACTGAATAAATATATCGATAAATGCCTCAGGAACCTGGGAGCGTAATAGGAGAGCAAAGATTTGGCCTCAGAGTCCCGGATTTCGACCTTTCTTAGTAGTGTGATATTGAGTAATTCGCTTAATATTTCTAGACTATTTCCTCATCAGTAAAAAATGGGGACACCAGTTAGGAAAATGAGTTCACAACAGATAGTTTATGTGAAAGCACATCACAAACATTAAAGGACTGATGTGTTCCGTAACCTTCTTAAAGGCAGAGATTCTACTTACGCATCACTAATTAATTCTCAGTCCCCAATGCTTATGTATTATTTATTTTCTATTCCCCTGACACACAATCAGTCCATAGTAAATGTTGATTAATTTGACTTAAATTCATTATGGCTTGTCCATTTTACATTGGGGAATGGGGGAGAAAGCGAGTCGGCATGAATGGTAAGAACTTATTGCCAGACAGTATCTGGAGCTGGTTTGCTAGGGGTTCTAAGATCTAGGTTCCTTTCTTAGTCTGGTGCCCCACTCAGCCTGCTCTCTAGGATCATTTTAAATCATGACAGTTCTTACCCTACCTCCAAATAAAATTACTACATGATGTAGCAAACTGGCCTATACCCATTGGCTCTTTGCAGCACAGTTCTGTTGCTGACCAAATGGTAGCTCATTTGGAAATGTCCTTATCTACAAATACCATGTCTATACATTTTTTTAATTGGAATAGAAATATATGTATATGGATATCCAATAGAAAAAAATATATATACTTGAATAAGTCTCTGTATATAGAGAGATTACTTTTCAATCTCTGACTAGAGATTACTTTTCAATTCATGGACTGATTACTTTTCAAAATTTCATTTGTAAGAATTCTAGTCAAGAATTCCTTCAACAAACGTTAAGTCCTAATTGTTCTGCCCTCTGTGTTAAGCATTAGGAAAGAAAGATGCCCAATAGGTCATCCCTGCCATCTCTGGCTACTCCTTTTCTGTAGAAAAGGAGTACGAGGAGAAAGCTATATGGTAATATGTACAAAAGATGCCTTGGTGGCAATGCAGATTTGGAGGAGACCTTGGAAGAGTGAGATATTGACAAGTCTGCATGATTATTTGGATATGATGGAGTCAGTGGGGTAGGTATACTCTACGATGGCTTTGTGGATTTATGGCTTCAGTGAGTGGGCGAATGCTTTGACTGTTTACAAAGAGATACCAAAAGGATAAGCAGTTTTAAGGCAGGAAATAATTTTTCTAATTATGCAATTCTTCTAATTACTTAGCATGACTCTGGAGTTCAACAGATAGTACCTCACCAGTATCTTGCACATAGGAACTCAATATGTATTAAATGAATAAATTAATGAATTGAATCCCTGCCCTGACTCTAGCTGTGTAACTAGATAAGTCACATAACCTCTTTAAGTCTCGTATTTTTCAAACATAGAGACAATAATACCAACTTCATTAGGTAATTAAATATTTATACAAATAGAGCAAAAGGCTGTATGTAAAGGGCTTGGCATAGGTAATACCAGATATATACTAAGATTTCAAAAAGCAGTGGCCGCTTTTATTAATCACTGTCTTTTGGGGATTATGTCACTCATACAGGGCAGAGAAAAAACATGGACAAGTGTGAATAATCAGTAATTATATTAATGGCATTAGCATATTGTTTACAATTGTTGACTGAACCTCTCACTAACACAGAACATATAGATTTTGTTTATTTTGTGGGGAAATAGCAACCTAATGAACTGAGTCCAGCATTCTCCATGCTGGGGGTCTGGTCTAAACCCCTGTCAACACTCAAACACTCTACCAGCCCAATCCCTGGGCACCTTTTCTTTGCCTTTCCCACAAGATGGCTAGGTCAATGACAAAGGATTAGAAGAAATCAAGGCAAGAAAAATTAAGAACAGATTCCCGCCAGCCTATTAAACTTTAATATTGTGTATAAGGGCAGACCGTACAGTCAACATAATCATATGCATAGTACACGTGAATATGCAAAAACATGTAAATCATACCACTTTAAATGCAAATATATGCATAATCTTTTTTATTATCTGTGCCACTTGAATATGACCCTCAGGATAACCTTAGTGGAAACTACTGCCCTAGGTACCATTTTTTAACCAAATCATTGATCTGAGATTTTTCTAAAAAATTCAGGAATGAAAAAGAAATGTTTTACAGTTCACATCTGTGTGGGTTAAACCACCTGCTATGATTCTGTAGATTGTTTTCCTTTTTGCCGCTTTGCACTATTAGTTGATTTTTATGTGTACATGTTTTCTCTCCAGCCGCCCCCAACCCCAGATTGCAAGTTCCTTGAAAGAAGGCACTGTGTATTCTAATCCATTATGTCCTATTATAATCCTGGCAAATCAGGCTTTCTCCCTCATGAAATGATATCATCTTATCTGTTCCTCATTCTTTGTCTCAGTCTCCCTAAGTTCCCTAACTTCCGCATTTCTATCTTTTTATCACCTTGCTAGTCCTTCTTGGTCTCTTATCCTCCGTTCCCTGTGGACTGTGCTTTTGTCTCTTCCGTGGCTCAGCGCACTCATGGATGGTCTGCTTCGCAGCAACCCTCTGCCTTTAGATGGATCCCCAAAACACCATTCCCTGCACCCTGGCCTCCGAGATAATCTCCTACCAGTTCTCTACCAATCTCACTTTGGAGTATACTAATCCATGGTTTTGCATCCTCCTTTTCAGATTCTATGCCCAGAGTCTTTACATGAAGTTTGAAACCATCCAGACACCTAGAGCTGTAAGGCCTTACATAATATGCTGCTTCAGTAGTATTCTTGTTGGCCCCCATAGTCACACAAAATAGCCTGCATACTTCAGGTGTACCCTAACAATAAGACCTCACACAACTCTTTTCCACAACCACATCTCACATTGTGGTAGAGCGGGATGCCCTACCTACAGGTAGTACAAATTGCTAAGCTTCATGCCCTGTCCGGTGGCTCCTTAAACTGCTTCTGGGGTTTTATCATCCTTATTTTCTTTTCTCTTTATTGTTGTAATGTCTCCATTTCATCCAGGAACTCTTCCTATCCAAGTTAAAGTTTATTGACTGCTACTTCATTCCCAGGTACCTGCCTAAATCCCAGGTCTATCTGAGCTAAACTTGTAAATGCTGTCCCATGGTTTAGGCATATACTACCTGTTCAAATAGCTTCTAGGGTCCTCTGGGAAATGAGCAATTCATTTTTGTTCTGTCAGCACAAATCTGCAGGGATAGTTTACAACTGTGTTGCTGCTTTTTAGGGAAATAGCTCTTTTAAGGAACAGCTCTATTACATATGCCAGGGTGGTTCAAGGTACTTTATAAAAGCCTGCCTGTTTCTATTTTTAAAAATCTTTTTCTTTGCAGTAGGGGTCAGCAAACTTTTTCTGTAAAGGGCCTTGTGTCAGTATTTTAGATTTTGTTAGCCATCCAATCTCATCCAAGCAACTGTCCAACTCAGCCACTGTAATGCAGACGTATCCATACACGATACCTAAATAAATGGGAGTAGACTGCATTAAAATAAAGGGAGCAAAGAAAGGGAGAGTGGAATGGAGGAAAGCATTTTACTGGAGAATTTGAGGGAAGGGCAAAGGGCCTTGCCTTAATCTGAGGAAGAATACATAATTTAATAACGCTTTGATATCCAAAGGTTGCCTATTCTTTCTGTGTCTATACCAGCAGTATTGTGGAGCAGAAGAGCAATGAGTAGGATTAAAATACTCATTTCTTGTATTTTCATCCATTAGTGATCTGGCTCCTCATTCATAAATTAAATCTATTTTTTAGCCTACATATTGGGAATAATAGTAGCTGCATTACTGAGTTGTTATAAAGCACAGCACTTTGCAATCTATATCGAAAGCTTTAAAAGGGTGCCTTTCATATTATTGTCATTCAGATATATAAAATCATCAAGAAATTTTTTCAGCGTAATGAAATGATTATCCTATTTAACAAAATATAGCATTTGGCTCAACACTGCACCTTAAGGAAATTATTTGGTGACATATTTTGCAATCACAAAGTAAATAATGTAAAGTCCTCAGCAATGCTTCTTTACTAAAGCAAAACTGGTATTTATAGATGCCCACTGATTAGTCAAGAACACTTTGTCATACTATATGAACTAAAAGTAATGGGAACGGCCCCTTTTAAAGTTAAAATTTTTTCTGATTATAAAAATGTATTAATTTATACAAAGATGAATTTTAGGAAAATACACGAAATATACAAAGAAGAAATTAAAGATCATTTTTATAATAACCTAGAGATAATAATTTTTGATACCTTGATGTTTTTATTTTCTATCATTTTTTTGAAATTATACAATGTCCTTATATTTAATTGGGCTCATACTTAATATATTGAAGCTCTGGAAATTGTTCTTTTCCTTGACAAAAAAAAATTCTTTTTTCTTTAAATGTTACATGAAAAGATTTTACATGTCTCTTTATGCTATGCAACACAATAGCTATGCCCTACTTTATTTAACCGATTACCAATTTAAGATATTTAGATTACTCATCTTCTGGTATCACATATAATGTAGTAATGAAATTCTTTTTACATATATTTTGCCTATGTTTACGACTATTTATTCAAAGATTAAAATTCTGTCTATAGAATTAAAATTTTAAATATGTGTGTGTGTATATACATCTACATTGCCTCCAAAATAGTTTTAATAATTTAACTTCATTTTTCGAAAACCTGCCAGCACTAGGTTTTATATTTTCATCAAATTGACAAGTGAAAGTGGTATCATATTATCTTAATTTACATTCATTTTAGCATTGGCATGGTTAAATGCATTTTCATAAATTGATTGGTTATTTGCAATTTTTTTTTGTAAATTTCTACATTTATATTGAGTTGTTCATGTTTTAAGTTATTTTTTTTAAAACTGGGAATCTTTAAAATTAATTTTTTATCAGTCATATGTTACAAATTTTTTTATTTGATATTTGCCTTTTACATTTATTTTTGTCATTTAACATATGAACAGTTTGTTTTTATAGTTTTTCTACAATCAAATAGAGCACTCTTTGCCTTTATGTTCTCTGTATTTATGTTTAAGCATAAATTTACCAGCCAGATTTTAAATTAATTTTTGCTGAATTTCTTCCTTTTTTCATTCATTTATTTATGTATTTATTTTAGATTTCACTGTTTCATCCACATTGAATTTATTTCAGTGTGTGCCATAACATGGAATGTAGTTTTATAGTTTTAAAAAATTAAACAAATATTCTCAAACCACTGATTTAAAATGTCACCTTTATTCATATTCATACATGCACAAATAAAAGTGCAAACATACAGGGCTTACTCATATTTTGTCTATATTTGTGCTATCACTTAGTTTTAATTACTATGATTTTAGGATATACTAAAATATATCTGATGGTATAAATCACTTCTTGTTCATTTTTTCCAAAAATTTCATGATTGCTCTTATGCAGCAATCATGAATAGTACATCACCTTGGGTCAGTTAGTACAAGATGATGTACAGAATCGTACATCATCTTGGGTCAGTTACAACCAGGCACCACTATCATCTCAAGGCTTGAAGGTACGAAAAGGATTGTGTAGAGGAGTCAACCTGACAATAGAGGGTTTATTCAATCCACAGTGATCTTTGAAGGAGGCAGGGTTGTGTGATCTCAGAGACCAAACCAGATGCCCCTTTACCAACTAAGTTGGATACTAAGGTTAAAGAAACCAAGTTACCTACAGGTAGAGGGTTCAGAGCCTAGCTAGCATGGCAAACTTCTAAATTCCTAGGATCAAACTTCCTAAAAATAGGAGTTTACAATCCACAGGAGAGGGCTGCCTTTTTGGTGAACTAAAACAGTTTTCCTTTTCCCTGTCTTGAGATAGCATTCTCATGGGAAGGGAGGTAATTGATACCAAGGAGCCCTGATTGGATTACTGTTAGCTAATGTGAATCTGAGTGGACTAGGGAAATCCTAGAAAACCATCACTATGAGAGACATTTTTCCCTTCCTGCCCTCCCTCCTTTTTTTCTTCTTTTCTACTTTTTTTTAACATTACCTTGCAGGTTTTCTCTCTTCTTTATTTTTAAATTTATTTCCTTCATATATTTTCTTTCCTTTCCCCAAAGGCAATAATTGTCACTTGTTTTTGTATCTTCTTCAAGTATTTGAATGTGTCTGTATGGATGTGTATTTGTTTATAGGCATGTATTGTTAATTTACAAAAATTGTATTATGAGACATAACTTCATTCTGTTTCTTTGCTTTTGTTTCATTCTATGAAAGGTTTTTAAAAATTTATCCATTTTACTATGAGTACACATCTCCACATCATTCACTGATTCTAACCTGTATGGATTTCCTGTGGATGCAGTGACATTTATGTATCCTTTCCTCCAGCAAAGAATAAACTAGATTACCTCCAACGTCTCAACATCGCAAACAATGCTGCAAGTGGAAACAAATGAGGATGTTTCCACTTATGGTTCTGGCATAGAGTAGAATCACTGGTCATAAGAGATACCTTTATTTAATTTGGTTAGGTATTGCCAGTTTGATACATATAGCCAAATTATTCTGTAATCCAACCAGCTGTGGATTACAGAATAATTTAGTCAGTGTGTATCAAACTGTGGTGCTCGAGTATACCTGTATGTTTTTCCTCCCACCAACACTTAGCAGTATCAGCTACTCTTTTATTTATCTATGTGACAGGACTTCAGGGATATGTTATTGTTATTTTAATTTGCATTCATCTAATTACTAGTGATTTTGAATATCTCTTCATAAATTTATTGTTCCTTTGGGTTTGCTCTTCTATGAATTGCCTTTACATATATCCCTGGCTTGTTTTCCTATTGGGGTTCATATCTACTTCTTTATTCATACGAGGCTCATGTATACTCTAGATATTAGTCTCAATGGTGTTCAACATTGAATACAAATCTTTAATTTGATATAATCAAATATAGCAATTTTCTACCTCATGATTCTGGAGTATTGGACTTTTCCACAATTAGAGTACAGACATAGTCTATTCTTTTCTATTAGCTTTATAATGTTCACATTTACATAATTAATCCATCTGAAGTCCCTCTCTATACATCATGTTTTATTTTTTCTTATACAGTAAGACATTCTCCCCAACACTATCTGCAATCTATCCCTTTTCCACTAATACCCTGGGCTCCTACTATTGTATATCAGTGTTCCGTATATACATGACCCTATTTCTGAACTCTAGACTTCCGTTGGTCTACCTTTCTTTGCAACAGATTCTATAACTGTAGCTTTATTACACAATAATATCTGATAAGAAAAGTCTTATCCCTTTGTGCTTCTTTTTCAAGTAGACTTGCTTTCTATGTACTTTTCCATATGAATTTTAAAATGAGTTTAATGAATTTCTACTGTTAAGTTTATTCAAGAAATTATATACATTTTACATTGCTCTTTTTTTCGGGACAGGATCTGTCACTTTGTCGCCCAGGCTGGAATGTAGTGGTGCCATGATGGCTCACTGCAACATGAGCTTCCCAGGCTCAAGCAATTCTCCCGCCTCAGCCTCCCGAGTAGCTGGGACTACAGGCGCATGCTACCAAGTCCTTTTTGTATTTTTTTGTAAAGATGATGTCTCGTCATGTTGCCCAAGCTGGTCTCAAACTCTTGAGCTCAAACCAGCCACTCACCTCGACCTCTCTAAGTGCAGGATTACAGGCATGAGCCACCACACTCAGCCTAGATTTCATATTTCTAAAGTAATTAAGGCTTCATTTATATTGCATTCCAATGATTGATAATATAGAGAAACAGTTTTACTTTTTCTGTATTTGTTTTGTATCTGACCTTGTTATTGAATTCTATTTTTGATAGTTTTTCAGTTGATTTTATTGGATTTCTCACATAGAGAATTCATATCATATGAAAATCCCTTCTTTAATAATACTTACTTATTTGAAATTTTTTTCTTTACATGTAGCATTGGCTAGATCTTCCTGAAAAATGTTGAATAATAGCAATGATAGCAGACATCCTTGTCTTATTTCTTATTTATCAGGGATGGTTCAAATAGAATTTCAATGCTCTCAAATGTATTTTTGTCATTTATGTATCAAGGTACAGTCTTTCTTATTTCATTTATTAATCTAATTGCTATTCTAATAAATTTCCTATTATTGAGCCAACCTTCCATTTCTGGAATCAATCTAACTTAATCATGAGCTAGTATACTTTATTATACTAACAAGTTCAATTTACAATATATATTTTAATCAGAATTTCCTATTTTGATACTAATCTTAATATTTTATTAGGATGATATAAATATCAACAATGAATTTAAAAGCTACACCTTGGAATTTTGAAAAGCTTTGTTCATGAAACCATTTGCATTTGGCATATTTTTGCAAGTATTTATTTGACATCTTTCAAAATTTTAGTCTATTGAGAGACTTTCCATTTACTTAACATTTTGTTAATTTATTTCACTAAATAATTATGCACTTAATCCAGATTTTAAAGTCTGGATTGCACATAATAGCCTGGATTTTGTTTTGTTAGATCTTCCAGTGTCTTTGATAGTTCTTCCTTTCCTTCTCTTCTTCTAGAATTATGTACTTGTTTTTCTGTTTTCTTGATTTCAAAAGCTGCAAAGAGTTTTCTTCATAAATCACTGTTTGCTTTTCAACAACTAGCCCTTGTTTATTTTTCAAATATACAATTTTTTTAATCAGTTTTTGCTTTTATTTTATTACTTTCTTCCTTATTTCTTTATGTTAATTTTGTTTTTTAACTTCATGAGTTAAAGGTTTAGATCCAATATTTTCATTCATTCTTGTTTAATAATGAATGAATTTAAATTAGTAAGATGCCTGTGATTACAGCTCTAACTAGATAGATCCCATATATTTTGATATATGTTATTCACATGATATTTGTTTTCTAATAATTGAAAATGCAGTTTTGTTTCTTGCTTTAACCCCACAATTATTTAGAAAAATTTTAGTGGTGGTTTAATTCCCAAAGTGTTGGAGCCGGAGTAGCTTAATGTATTTATAATTTACTCTGTACTGTGGTCGATGAGCCCTTTGCACTTTTTGCTACTTTGCATATGTTTAAGGAGTTTTTGGTCTAATATACTTTGAAATGTTTAAAAATATTCATTGCCCACCTAAATAAAAGATATTACCTGTGCTTCAGAAAACAGACCCATTATATTTGTTAAACCATCTGTTTTTAAGCCATTTAAATCCTTTACATCCTTATTTGTTTTTTGCCTATTAATCTTTTAAGTGTAGTGGAATATTTCTGTTGACCATAATGATGATCAACTTTAAGACATTGTTACCATTTTTAAACATGAAATTGCTCTCTTTATTTCATTTAAGGCTCTTTTGCATTAAAACCCACTTTAATAATAGCATTTCTTTTCTTGTTTCTGTTTGTTTTCATTTACTTTAAATATTTTTGCCTATTTTGTTATTTTTAATTTTCTGAGTTAGGGTATAGGGGAGATCACTCTTATAGATAGCATAGATTTGGTTTAACTTTTGGTTCCACACTTTTTAAATTCTATGTTTTTATAAATGGGGTCATTAAAATTATATTTATTGTCATAATTAATATGGCTGCTCTGAATTATCTCACAGTCTTATATTTTGTACCTCTTATGATTTCTTTGCCTTTTGTTTTCTGGCTTTATTTTTTTATTTCATTTTATTTCTTTCTTTAGATTTATTTAAAACATTATTTTATAAAATGAGGAGACTATATGTACTTAAGTCATAAACTTGTGAGGTTTAATTACCTATTATGTAAAAAGCATATTAAACAGTACCTGATGCATTAAATATGCTCAGGAAGTATTTAATTTCTTATTATCATTCATCATTATCGATATCATTATTCTGATATTTAGAGTTATCAAAGAAAGCTCAGAGACCTGCTTGGCTTTTATTGATTTCTAAGTATCTGACAGCATGACTCTGGAAATCATTTTGAATTTTGAAATTCCTAAGTTTCTCAATAATATGCCTTGCTGTTTTTCTCTTCTAATTAGTTTTGCTGAACACATTTTAAGGTCTCTAATTCCACCGATTTCCTGCTTAAATTTCAAAAAGCTACCTCCTTTTTAGCCCTGATTGTTGCTTCTTTTTCTTTTGTTTCTTTCTTCTTCAACAGTATGAAATATTGGCAGGGCATGGTAGCTTACACCTATTATCCCAGCACTGTGGAAGGCTGAGGTGGGAGGATCACTTGAGCCCAAAAGTTCAAGACCAGCCTGAGCAACATAGCAAGACCTTGTCTTTGCCAAAATAAAAATATTGGCTGGGTCTAATGGTACGTACCTGTGCCTCTGGTCCCAGCTATTTGGGAGGTTGAGGTGGAAGCATTTCTTGAGCCAGGGAGGTTGAAGCTGCACTGAGCTGTGATTGCACCACTGCATCCCAACCTGAACAACTGCAAGAGACTCTGTTTCAAAAAAAAAAATATCTATATATCGGATTTCTTTACTTTACTCTCTAAATCCACTATTTTTTCCTTTTTTCTAAGTTTTATAAAATCATTTTAATTCACTGCCACATCTGACTTGATTTTCTTCACTGTTAGCTCTGCCTGCTTCTAGAACACATTTCCATTTGTCTATTACAGTACATTATTTTCTTGTCTTGTTATTTATGCATGTAAGACAGTTTCTATTCTCTCTATCTTTTATCTGTCGTCTTATCTTTCATTTCCTCTTTCTTTATAGTTCATGGTTTCCAGAATTTTATGGGATGCACAAAATAGATTTTATACATTTACTTCTGCTTCAATTAAAAGAAAAAATTATCTTTAAAATGTTCCTCTGCTCTTAAATAGTATTTTCTTATTCTTCTATGGAAGAAAAGCTTTCTTGTTGCCCTTTTACTATTTACCTTTGAATGACAATTTGACTGTCCTAACCTCTCATTTGCCTAGGAGCAGAAGTGTGGATGCTCTCCCAATTTCCATTTTATCTTCTTGGTCAGAAACCTTTGTCCAAACCTTGCATAAGAGTGCAGATGGAAGCACTACATAGTAAGATTCAACAGGCAGAGGAATTGTGAGACAGTGTTTGTGTGAACCATGGGAAGTCCATGCCACCGTCTCTAAGCAGATGCATAGCAGAACCGCCATGCTTTGCTGTGTCCAGCTTTCTGTTCCATTCTCCATGCTATTTACCTTGTGTGGTTGTCCAGGCATTCCTGCTGGTGCTGCCTTCCATGTCAGGGAGAATAGTCACTGATACTCAGCTAGAAACCTGTTTTGCTGCCGTACTGTATCATCTCTGCTGTGCCCATTTGCATAAACCTCACGACATCCCAGTGCAGCCACATCTCAATATAAAAGCCTTTTAAAGAAAAAGAGTTCTAGGCCTGTAATCCCCGCACTTTGGGAGGTCAAGGTGGGTGGATCACCTGAGGTTGGGAGTTCAAGACCAGCCTGACCAACATGGAGAAACCTCGTCTCTACTAAAAATACAAAGTTAGCCAGGTACAGTGGCGCACACCTATAATCCCAGCTATTTGGGAGGCTGAGGCAGGAGAATTGCTTGAACCCGGGAGGCAGAAGTTGAGGTGAGCCAAGATTGTGCCATTGCACTCCAGCCTGGGCAACAAGAGTGAATCTCCGTCTCAACAAAAAGAAAAAAAGGCTTCTAAGGAAAATGCTTCCATCTGTTTCATGGTCCACTACATTTAATAGGTGTTAGTTAGGTTCTACCGGGTACTTCACTCTTGTCTGGAACATTTTACTGCTTGTTACAGGGGAGAGCAGTATATCAACCCACGATGACATGTTTCAGTCCTATCCCGTCTATATCGTCATTAGTTCATTCAGAGTACCTGACAGGGAAATGGCAATACTCTCTAGTTTCCAGCATTGATGTACATTGTTGTTGTTGTTGCTGTTTTTTAATTGTATTGCATTTTATTTTTTGGTCATTTCAACATTATTTCAACAAGCTTCTCAAGTGGAACTGTGAGGGCAGCTAAGGGAAGAAAGTTTAATACACGTGGTCAAGTTGCTATCGAGCCTCCGAGTACAGAGAAGCAAATATATACTGTTTGTATTGCTAAAATCTGGAATTTCTTGATAACAATCTAAGAATTTTGCTATTAACAGAATTCATGCCCATGAAATCTACACGTACGTTCACACACATACCCTTGTTAAGATATGAAAGGTGGCACCATCTTAACAGGGTGTTCAGAAAACTTCAAAATAAATCTCACAAAGGGGCATGGCAAGTCGCGTCACCTGGCATTAGAGTTTACCTTCTAATCATGACGAGCAAGCCTGGGAGTTGGGCTGTATTCAGAGGGCTTATGGGAAGGTATTTGAGGATACTGCAGCCTTTTGCACAAAATTAGAAAATGGCTAAGATTGCCAGATGGGAGTCAATACTGGCTCTGCTCTGTCAGTCAGTAAAGATACCAACAGTGAGGCTTTTTGCCACTGTGTGGCGGCCACCACGCACTTCTCAAGATTATAATGATTACACAGATGGCATCCACAGAAGCTACATGCTGAATGTGCTGCATATATCCTTTGGAGAGAAATCTTCCACCAACTCTGAAAGGGGCATTAGAAGCCTCTCATAAGGAACTAGACTTTGCCACAAGAAACTGGAAGCATTTATACCACAAAAACAATCTAACTATAGGAATGGGTCAAGAGAGACTCTAAGATATTCTCCATGGGTTCCATCTGAAAACCACTCACTTTAAAAATTCTTTTGGCTCTAAGGAAATATTTCTAACTGTTTGAGTACGTAACCCCAAAAGAGGTTCTTAAGACAATTACAAACAGACTGTTTGAAGGAAGCATGAATGCTTTTGCCTATATCTAGCAAAGAAAAAAAAAGGAGATGACATATTCAAGACTTTGAAAATTTAACATCTCTTCCCAAAAGTGCCTGATCCACACCCAGGAAGTAATTTTCTCACCTGGCAGAAGCTGGCCTGGCCATTTTGGATGAGTAAAACAGTTGTCCAAAATGCTGAACTGCTGGAGCCCAGCAATTCTCTGGCCTCATCCTCTGTAAAAGACTTCAGAATTGTGAAGGGAATAAGCTAAATGATATATGGCAATCTTATAAATACATCCATAACTCTAAAACATGTCCAAGGCTGAATATCTCAAATGGCCTAGCTCCCATTAGTCAATTGCTTTAGCACCTCAAGTGTATTACAGCCTCACAATTCTTTCAGCACCATCTATTATTTTACTTTTCATTGACATGAAATTACCTTTGCAGAATTCAACATTCTAGTTTACTGTCAAGTGGAATGTGTTTGCTGGATGTTGCATTAAACGTGATGTCTACTTTAAACTTTCTCATAATTTGTTGTATTCAACAAGTTGGACAAAGGACGAATATGTGGAGAACTTGACTGATTCTACTATTTGGGTGCTTAAAAAAATCAAGATAATCCAGGCTAAAAGGCTTCACTGAACTAGGGCAGAGGAGTAATTCCCTTATATCCTGCCAGGAAACTGGTTGCCAGAGAGACACACTACTCCTAAGTAGTGGCTCCTCCATTGACAAGAGTGCAAATAAAAGGCTTCTCCCTATTACGTTTTCCGTGAATTGTTGCTGATGTCTTGACAATTGTCTGCTGACCCTTCCAGAAAGTAAAGGAGGGGGGTCCACATTCTTCTTTCCTTTCTTGACAGGCTGCCTTTCTTGTGTTAATAGACACCTTTAATAGTCTTCAGAACATTATCTCATTTAATTCTCAAAGAAATTCAGTGAAGTAGATTCTCTTACTAATGCTATTTCATAGGTGAAGAAATTGAGCTATGTAGAGATTAAATAACTTGTCCAAGATTACATGGCTCCTAAACGGTAGAGCCTAGATTTAAACCAAAGCCTTTGGGCCAGAGGTCGCATTCTTAATTCCTCTGCTCTGCTGTCATTTTACGCAGGTGTCCTTCCACACGAGAAACCCTTGAGGCACAAAGCGATAGCTACTAAGAGCCGGTGACAAACATGGACTTCCATTTCTCACTTACTCTGGCATGAGGTGTGTGTTCGTGCATCGCTTCTCTCAGTCGTATCAATCCGCCCCTCCTAGACCTGGTCCTGGCTTTCTTCTAAGTCTTCCCTGTATTACTGCCAGACATGAGTCAAGACCTCTTCTTCAGATACCTAGGTCAATGGGTAAAGACAGCTTTTCCTGTCTGGCTACAAACCTTTTTGACTTTAGATCATACGTTAGTGACCTGCTTCATGTGTGGAACTGGAAATCTGCCTGGCTCAGCCAAATATTTTTCTTAACTCTAAACCCCCACCTCTTATTCCATCTCCTTAAACTGAATTCCAATATAATCCACTCTTCCTGAAAGGTCTCTCTCTCTTTTCCACCCCTGACCCTCCTGCCTTAACTGTCACCACCCAATCTTGTTTCTTTTCTGTTTTTTCTCTCCTTTCTCCTAATCCTTTTCAAATTGCTGTCTTCTCAGGCCCTTAACCCAGACTCAACTCCTCCTGGCTCCTTGAAGACTCCTCACTTCTTTCTGTGAACACACAGGTTTACTGAAAAGTACTCTTTCCTTTCTAACTGCCTCAGCAACTTCGTGACGCCTGCCCAGGTAGAGCATTCCATTGTCTCTACTCCCGCCCCAGCAGGGGCGATCACATCTCTCTTCCAGGGCTTCCTGTCACTTCATAAATATCCCCGAAATATCTCTGTGCATGTTTAAAGGCAGACATCATTTGGCTCTGTTAAAGTCGATCAGCAAACATCCTTAGAAATATCAGAATCATTTCAATTTGATAACACCGACTTCACTTTCCCAGGACTTTTCATCCATACTCACCATTTGGATAAGGATGCTACTCTATTTGTTCATTTGTTCCTGAGCAAGTCTATGGAGCAATTATCTCATAAAATTGAACTTTTATACAAATATTCTACTGTTACAATGCGTCATAAACAATACATTTTGTAGCCAAAGCTTGGAGGAGAATAGGGCAAAGAAACATATCCTGGTTTTCGAACGTTTGCTTATTTGTTGTTAACAATGTATGTTCTAATCATAGTTACAGACACAGAGGACAGGACACATTCCCAGCAGCAGGAAATAGATAGGAGAAAGTCCAGGCAGAGGACAAGTCTGCATCAGGGGAGAGTCAGCAGTGAGCAACAGGTGTGCTGGCGGAGAAGACAAATATAGCATCAGGAGCCAGGTTGGCAGCAGACAGAGTCAATATCAGGGAAATCTGACAACAGGTACAGGAAGCAAACCATGGCACTAAAGTTCAGGTCTATAAAATAACTCAGGTGGCAAAACAGGATCATAGAAGTGGAGGATATAGGATTCTAGGCAGCAGCACCACAGATTTTTTTCTAAGTATTCGAATTGGGATTCAAGACAGAGTTTTACTCACAACATAGGTGATAGCTAGGGTAGGAAGTCAATAAGACTGACCAGAGCCTGAGCCACTGACTCATTGCCTTCCACTCTGATTCTACCTGCCTGGAACCAGGATTGGTCCTGGTAGAATTGGAAAAAAAGTTAAATTTCCAGGCCGGGTGCAGTGACTCATGCCTCTAATCCAAGCACTTTGGGAGGGTTGCTTGAGCTCAGGAGTTTGAAACCAGCCTGGGAAACATGGCCAAACTTTGCCTCTATTTAAAAAAAATAATAAAAAAAAATTAACCAAGCGTGGTGGCACACACCTGTGGTCCCAGCTACTCAGGAGGCTGAGGTGGGAAAGATCACTTGAGCCCAAGAACTCAAGTCTGCAGTGAACCATGATTGCTGCACTCTAGCCTGGATGACAGAGTGAGACCATATCTGAAAAAAAAAAAAAAAAAAAAAAAAAAAAAAAAAAATTCCAGATGAGAGCCAAGTAGCTCAGCTCTCTATTTCAAGGCAAAAAAGCCCATCAGGTGGTTACTAGGGGAACCAAATGTGGTCAAAACATAAAGAAGGGGCAGGGCGTATTGGTTTACGCCCGTAATCCCCGCACTTTGGGAGGCCGAGGTGAGGTCAGCAGTTAGAGACCAGCCTGGCCAACATGGCAAAACCTTGTCTCTACTAAAAATAGAAAAAATGAGCCAGGCGTGGTGGCAGGTGCCTGTAATCCAAGTTACTCGGGAGGCTGAGGCAGGAGACTCGCTTGAACCCGGGAGACAGTGAGCTGAGATGGCAGAATTGCACTATAGCCTGGGTAACGAAGGCAAAACTCCATCTCCTGACTCCCCCACCCCCAACAAAAAAAAAACAAGGGAAAAGAGTGATGATGAAGGGTGTAGGATCAGCAGCTTGGGTAACTTCTGGGATGACTGGGCTGTCTCCTTGTCCTTTGTAAGAGTTTGTCTGACACAGATTCCAGCCTCCCCATGGAGAGCTGCCTGCCCACAGGCTGTATCCCAAGTGCACGTGCTCCACAAATCCTTAAGTCCAAGGCATAACAACTTCTTTCTAAGTCCCAGAAAGAAGCAAACTAAGACCGAAAAGCTTAGGGCATCCTGGTGGCTGAAATCTGCCCTGAAAGGATCATCTCATATGCAGTTGACAGAAAAGACAACCTAAGGTTATGGAATATTTTAGATGAGCAGGCCAGAGAGAGCAACACGACTTCTAATGTCTTTTGGTAAGTGTGGGCACCAATCAATACTTGTGGATTAATTGATCTTGCCATTATCTTTAGGTTTCCAGAGAAGTAGAAACTTGGTTCCAACCATGTCCCTGGCCACTGTCCTTCATCCAGTAGCCAAAATATGAGTAATCCTAACCTCAATCTATTCTTTGGTAATATTCAAGAGTTGGGTGATACTGTAAAGGAATAATTCCCTGAAAGCAGGGAGACCTGCTGTAGAAATTTTCTGACTATAATGTCTACAACTCAAAACACAAAATATCTACTGTCTGGGAAGTTGTCCAGATTTTCAATGCTGGCAAGTTTCTGAGTTACCCAGAAAAACATTTTGGTTTAAATACAAAGAATGGTGTATATAGGTGTGTACTGTCTATTTGAATGTGAGTTGTTTCAGATTTAAATGCATTTTTAATGACTATTGTGTATACGTTTCTCAATGAAATCACTTTTGCCACATAAATCACACCCTAATTAAGTATGGCAGAAATTTGTACTTTTTGCTGTCATGAGCAGTTTTGAAGGCCCTCGTTTTCACAGCCACAAAGCAAATACTGATACCACTCTGCCATTCACGCATACACAGGGTGACCAATAAATGCCTGAAATCCTTCTACTTTGACTGTCCAAGCAGGAGGTAGAAAGAAGTAATCCATTTCATTTAGAGTTGTGAGTATCATTTTGGCATCAAAATGACAAATGATCCTTCTCCATGTGTGAAGCATGCTGGAGTTAGTGGGCTATGTACCAGGGCTATAAAAACTTGGAAATGTCAACGGCATTTCCAAGCATCTGCTCTCTAGCCCCACATTTCTGGGCAACTGCAAAAATTCTTCAGGATGATGCATTCAAGCCCCAGTTCTCCAGCAGAATCTGTCAGGAGAAATTTTAAATTCACATCAAAGAAATTAGGTGAATCATCCCACTCTCCCCTGTTACTGCTCCATAGGGGTCTCTGGGATAAAATGAAATTGTGGTTACATTTCCAAATGGGTTATAAACCCAATACAACTCTCCTTGGAGACTCACAACTTATACATCCCCATTTCCTGATACAGTATTGCGTCTCTAAAGCTACTCTATACACACTCCATATAGCAGTGAGCCTCAGGGAAAAAGCAGAAATAGGGAAGAGAATTCTGACGATGGACTGTTGATAGCTTAGTGGACCTTATTAAACACAGACACATACACATGTGCACGCACACTCACATACACACAATCTTCAGCCCTGCATCAGTGATCACTGTTTCCTGGATGACTCTGTCCCATTATGTGCTGATATAATGGCATACTAGCAAATAGCTAAATAACAGTTCTCCACCCCTGACAGGGAATTTACATCCTGTGAAGCCTCCTTTATTTTTGTGACCACTGAGCTTTAAATGGAGCTTCCCCTTCAAAGCTTTCAAAGAGATTTTTTTTTTTTTTCAGCAACAACCTGAATCGAATTGACTTTTTAACCAAGTTTTCCACCAGATACTTATGCTAACCAGAGGATTTCCAGGTGCAGACAGAATCATCTTATTTTGGTAAGACCTACTCTTGCCTCATCCCAGACACAGTGTTGAGAACCCCAAAATGGCAAACTCTGGCTGACTTTATCATGCTCTAATTCAGCTTCCAGGGAATTACCAAGATATGCATAGCCTCGCTCTAGGTATTTTTAGAAAACAGGCAATAACCAAGAAATAAACACATGGACTAAGTGCACACGTCACTGAGATGATTGCTAATTTAGAAATACACTTCTAGCAACTCATTTTCTCCTCCTGTTTCCAGGCATAGTACCAGCAAGAAATTAATTGCCTAGGAGAAGGAGGGGAAATGTAAGTAAAACAAAATCAGATAAACTTCTCTTAAAAATAATAGCAGATATGGATTTTTAAGAGCATTTTAAGGTTGCCCAGTTAACAGCGTAGTCAGGCTCCACTTCAGCAGTGTGAGACCAAAGTCAATACACCAAACACGCATTTCCCCGTCTGTGACAGTGGCCCCTCTCTGGCAGTTTCTGTGATATATGCACACTTCTACTCATCATGAAGTTTTTGATTAATGTTCAGTTCATCTTTCTTCTTTCTCACTAATAGACCAAAATATTTCTCATCAAGGAATAAATGATCAGACTACAGATACAAGTGGCTTTTGAGAAGTCCATTTATAATGCAGCACTTCCAGCAAGAAATCCTTGATTTAAAAAAAGAAGAAAAACTAAAATTGATGTATTTAGTCTTTTACAATTCTCTCCCAGTTCTCCTCTTGGAGGGAGTTTTTTGGGTGGTAAAGTGGACAGGAAAAAGGACAGAAAGCAAAGTAGTATTTACTGAGAACTTACAATGTGCCAGGCCCCACGCTGAGCACCGAATTGTGTATTATCTCATTTAATTCCCTAGCACTGTTTCATAGTCAGCACCATTATCCCCATTTTACTCGTGAGTAAACTGAGTTTTACTGATGTAATCCAAGGTCATGCAGCCAGAAGATGGTAAGAACCAGTTTCAAACCATGATACATCTGATCATAAAATCTATGCTGTCAACACCCCCCATAGTATTGAGTGTCCACACACTAAACACAGAGAGAAAACGTGTAATCCTGTCATTAGAAATGTATACTGTAGACAAACTCCTATAAAAATACATAGTCAGTTTCCTGATTAGCTGAATCACAGATTCAATGCTTTCACAGTTATTTTAAAGGATAATAATCAACCCACAAGAGGATTAGAGCCCCAAAGAGACAGGAGGTCATCAAGTTGAGTGTCAGAAGATTTTAACTCGAAAGATTAATGCTGACATTTACATAAGATACCTTAGAAACCAGTACTTGTCTTCCCTTCATCCCATAGGAGGACTAATCACAAGTTTTCATCACCAAATGCAGGCAGCAACAGTTCTTGGTATGAAGGCCACACATAGGGGCCAAGGTGGGGAACACAGGTTGGAGCAGGTACAGTGACCAACCTGCCTGGAGAACAGTGTAACTGACAAGTGTACTCAAATGACACCAGATTGAGAATCAGGAGCTGTTAATTCAGGTTCTCACTCTTATTTGTGTTAAGATTCTACACGAGTCACTTAGCCTCACTATATTTCATTTCCTCATCTCTTAAATAAGAATTTTATATTAACTATCCCTAAGGCTTCCTATAGATCATTTTATGTGTTTAAGTCAATGTTCAACAAAGTGGAAGTAGGAGTACCGAGTGGGAGCAAGACTATACTGAAGTTCAGAATTGCATTCCAATGAAATCTATGGACAAAATGTCAAAGTCCCATTGTTCCAGGCCAAAGTCAAGGCAAAGAGTAAGCAAATCCAAGCAAAAGATAGCACAATACTGCAAGAAACCATCAGTAAAAAAATCTATGGGACAGTCCACTAAGTTTTAATCTCTGGCTTTCTTCCTCAAGAAATTGAAAACTAATTCTGAATAGGGGCTAACCTAAGGAGGGCAAGTGAAAGGAAGGAGCATACCTGGTTAGAATGAGAAGCCTTCTGAAAGAAGAGTTTCTAATGAGCTCCTTCATAGTGACATACTACTTTTACTGTTTCTAAATACTATTTTGACAAGTATTTCCTAGCACTTAGTACTGGTATCAGTTCTGTTAGCAAATCCCGTATTCTTAAAGGAGCAGAAGTAAAGAAATCAATAAACCACAGAGATATTTTAATAACATCCTTCTAACAAAGGAATTTGGGTTCTTAGGTTTTTTTCCCTGAGGGAAATTGGTTTAATTGACTCACAGTAATAACGGCGTGATTCATGAAGAATTTTGTTTTAATTTGTACTGTATTTTAAATCAGTTTTGCTAATAGCTATCACCTCAACTTGCCCAGCTTTAAATAACATAACCCAGATAAGTGATTTTTTAAGTGATTTTATTTATTTTATGATGGTGAGGAAGACAGGTAGGTAATGTGGGAGTTTCTTCAAATCAGCAAGTAGTGTAATGTTAACTACATTCAATATCAAGTGGGATAGTGCTTTTACCCATGGGAAGAAATAGTGTGTGTGTGTGAGTGTGTGTGTGTGTCTTTCTTTGTGTGTGTATGAGCCCATATTTATATGTGTATAATGTATATAGTATATATCACATATGTCTGTGCGTATATCAGCCCAAATGCTTTGATGTTTAACCTAAGTGAAACAGGGAATTCTGGGTCCATGGGTACAGTTCATAAATAAATATGCACAAGAATGAACTCTAGAGCATTGATTTTAATAAAGAATTACTCTCGACGGGGCATGATGGCTCACGCCTGTAATCCCAGCACTTTGAGAGGCTTAGGTGCGTGGATCACGAGGTCAAGGGTTCAAGACCATGCTGGCCAACATGGTGAAACCTCATCTCTGCCAAAAATACAAAAATTATCTGAGTGAGGTGGTACGTACCTGCAGTCCCAGCTACTTGGGAGGCTGAGGCACAAGAATCACTTAAACCCAAGAGGCAGGGGTTGCAGCGAGCTGAGATCGCACTACTGCACTTCAGCCTGGCGACAGAGCCAGACTCCATTTAAAAAAAAAAAAAAGAGATATTCTTAACAACTCAAATATTAATTAAATATAGGTTAGTTAAACTATTATTCAGTTTTATAGCAAATACTATACAGCTGTTAAAAAAATTAAAGCTGAATTTACACATACGGACATAAAAAGACAATCAAAATCTAATAAGTGATGACCGGTCAGTCGCAGAGGCTCACTCCTGTGATACTAGCACTGTGGGAGGCTGAGGCCAGTGGATCACCTGAGGTGAGGAATTTGAGACTGTCCAGCCTGATCAACGTGGTGAAACCCCATCTCTACTAAAAAAATTTGTGCAAATTAGCCAGGCGTGGTGCCAGCATGCCTGTAATCCAAGCTACTTGGGAGGCTGAGGCAGGAGAATCGCTTGAGCCTGCAAAGTGGAGATTTCAGTGAGGCGAGATTGCGCCATTGCACTCCAGCCTGGGCAACGAGAGTGAAACTCCATCTGAAAAAACAATAAAATAATAAAATAAAATAAAAAGTGACACCGTGTTGCAGCACACTTCTACGTCTATGTTCCTGTATCAGCATACATGCAGAAGAAAGCTAGAAGCCCATGTGTCACACTGTTCTTCGTAGTTCTCCCTGGGGATGGGACTTTCATTTTCTATGTATTTTCTGTTGTATGCAAATTGATTGCAAGTTTATATTACCATTAGAATAATTTGAAAATTTAAAGGGAAAACAATATGCAAGTAAGCTGCATCTTGTCTGCTCCTACCCGACACGTGGCCGGCAAGGAGAAAAGAAGGTGTAGTGCCATTTTGAACATGCCTATTCCCAGGTAGCTTATTCCTACTGGCACAACTGCCAGCATTCACCTGTGCACGCTTCCAGCTTGCTTGTCTGTGTCTGCAGCTAGATTTTACAGGCTGCTCTTTGTTAGAAAAGAAAATGATTTGGGGGCTGCATTTCATTAAAGGGAAAACCTTACCGGGGACCCTCACTACCTGCCTAAGTAATTTCTTCTTAGCTCCTGTATGAACGTCATTGCACTCCAGCTTGGACAGTAAGCTGGAGACCCTGTCTCCAAAAACAAAAAAAACGAAACAAGAGTCCAATGTGGCAGTCACTCAGGGGATCTGAACTCTTAGACCCAAATGTGCTTCTGACAGACACGCTGGCTGAGTCTGGTCAACCCACTTACCCTCTCTGGGTTTCAGTTTTCTCATTAGACTGCCTTTTCTCTACATTTCTTCCAGTGCATTTATTTCACACCGCAGGTAGTAAGTCTGAACTGCCTGTAGTATTGACTGCTGTATCTCCACCAACTAGAATGATGTTTACTACAAAGAAGATGTTTAATTAGTATCTGCTAAAAGGGCAAATTCCTTAGTGGTGTGCTCTGAGGTTTTCTATGTGTGGCTTTTGCTTTTACCATAACTTGGAGTGAAAGTGGAGAGCAAAGAATAAAGATGGGGATCTGTTTCTTGAACAAGAGAACTTCCTTCCCTAAAAACCAAAACCAAACAAACAGTACCAAAAAAAAAAAAAAAAAGAAAAAAAAAAAACACCAAAAAACCTATGGCAAAGGCCTCACTGGGTTTTGTTCTGCTTCAGAAACCTTGCGAGCCCTTCCGTGCGCCTGCTGGGAAGGTCATACAAACAAAGGGACCCACGCATAGAGGCCGGGGTCAAATAATTGTCCCCTCTCCTTTGCATTCCTTTCCTTCCTCTTTTACTGTCGCTGAAACCTGCCCTATAAATCAGATTTAATTATCTATAAAATTTGGTGTAGAAAAGGATTTACTCATTAAAAATGTTCATCAACTTGCTAGCCACGTTCCAGACTAATAGAAGCGGAAAAGGAACGCCATGGAAACACCAGACGGGCTGGAGAGATAAGGAAGCTTTGAAACACCTGAACCGCGGTTAAATAGCAAGTTCCAGTTTCTGTATTTGCCTTTTAAAATATCATGTCAGGAATACATAAATGTCACCAAATAATCAACCTGTTTCCCTCTCATTTCTTTTTTGGTTACTTGCTTCAACAGGTTTTTAAAAATGGGTTTTCTTAGTTTACCTCCTCTGCCTCTGTGTTACCCAAGGTACTCTCCCCAGAGGTGTGTGTGTTTGCAAAATGTCATAATCCTCTCTACAGCCAAACACAACGGCTCGCATTTAGTCACAGAGTGAGGAGCAGTTAATTAATGAGAGCCAAGGGAGGCAGTGAGGAAACATTGGAGAAAAACGTAGCCAGAGGAAGATCAGAGGGGAAATGTCTGAAGTCAGTCCAAGATAAATCTTCAGTCCTCAGCGAAAGCCCTGGGGTAGATGATGCGGGCTGCCAACTAAGTTGGAGTGTGTGTGTGTGTGTGTGTGTGTGTGTGTGTGTAGCAAGGGAGCAGTTGTTTGTTCTTTTTGTTTGTTTGTTAAAGTGCTAGAAGCAGGGACTGTAGGAACTTAGGGAGACAGAATGTTAGAGTAGCTTCAACAAGGCAAAGCTTCTATCTAAAATTGCACGTTAATTTCCATGAAACTCTTCATTGGTGAAAAGGCAAAGATCTAAAACTTTTTCTCCTTTCTAGCACATGACAGGATTTTTGTCGTGACTTTCCTAAATTCTCACTGTGCCAAGCAAGCAAGAAAGTGCCCACAGGAGTGGGAGGGAAAAGACACATGGGATGGCAGCAAGGAAACCTGCCTAGAGGAGCCAGCCATCCCGTCTGTCCTCTCGCTTCCTTCCAGAGAGAACGTCTTTCCTTGACAGCGCCTGCCTCCTGTCATTTCATCCCAACACTTTGCCCAGCCCGGGAAATCTGGATTTTCTTTTTAAAGAAAGATGTCTAGAGAGAAAAATAGAAAATGAACAGCCAATAGAAAGTGTAGCAGAGCTTGCTGATTTGGTTCTGTCAGATGTCCCAAGCGTTCGTGGTAAGGCCCATTTTTTTTATTTCTAAAGACTTGTTTCATTTCCCTTGCTGTATTCTTCTTTCTTCTGTGTGCCTTCGTGTATATGTTCTTTTGTTGTGTGTCCCCAGGACCTCTTGCTGAGCCTTCCATTCGTGACTTATCTAATCTCATGAATTCACCCAAACTGACCCAAATTAGGGGTTGGGCGTGTTTTAACTAAATTTTGGGAAAACAGGTCATTCCGATTGCTATCCACTCATTAATAGGATGGGTTCTTGTTCAAAGCTCATGTAAGATCTTTGAAGACTCATGCTCTTAGCTGGGTACAGTGGCTCACAACTGTAATCCTAGCATTTTGGGATGCCAAGGCGGGTGGATAACTTGAGGTTAGGAGTTCGAGACTAGCCTGGCCAACGTGGTGAAACACCATCTCTACTAAAAATACAAAAAAATATTAGCCAGACATGGCAGTATATGCCTGTAATCCCAGCTACTCGGGAGGCTGAGGCACGGAAATTGCTTAAACCCAACAGTCAAAGGTTGCGATGAGCTGAGATTGCACTACTGCACTCCAGCCTGGGCAACAGAGTAAAATTCAAGAAAGCCCAAGAAAAAAAAAAAACCTCACACTCTTGACCATACAACCAAAAGAACATTTCACAGCCACACCACCCAGACTGATGGTCTGACTGAGTAAGGAGGCTTGGTCTTGAGCCAGTGTTTGCCCCAGGAGATTGTGGGGTTAAAAAAAAATAAATTATATGATAGGTTGTGCTTTGTGTGATCTTTCCCCCAAGTCATTATTTTGTTAACACACTGCAGCTCTTTACATATATGACTCGACTAGACTGAGCAGTGCATGGACAGGTATCTTGTCTTATCTATGAAGTCTAAGACAGTGCCTAGCCTATAGACGGATTTCAATAATTTGAAATGAATGAATGAACAAATAGCCTTTTCCATGTCAGAGCTACAGAATCATCTGATTCAAATGCAAAAGCTAAAATTTTTAAACCTATTGCAGTTTGACCTTTTGAGTTTACCCTGTTACTAAGAGTACAAGACACCATGAGTGATGGGCCTGGCATTTTCCATGAGCACTGTGCTCCTTATCCCTTGCTGTTTCTATTTTGTCATGATCCTTGCTCCTAATCCAAATAACCATAAGAATACACCTACTCAAATCACTGTGCTGTCAGTAAAGAGAATCTGTGGCTTTCATTCAAATGAATATCTACGGAATCTGAAATTCTGTGCCACTGAACTTTTACTGGCAGTGTGAGCGCATGTATTGGGAGTGGGGGTGGAGCAAAGAGTTGCAAATGAGAGAAAGGAGGAGGGTGAGAAGAGAAGACGCAAAGAGGGTGGAAAAGCCTTGTTGTACATTCGATCACGATTCATCATTTACTTACTCTAAGCCAAGTACTGAGCTCTGTCCTTGCCAAATAATGGTAAACAGGACATAGTCCCTGTTCTCAAAGAGCCTAAAATCTACTGGGGGCTGTTGTATAGCAACCTAATCGTTTTACTGATTTCACTGCCCCAAAAATCATACCATGTAAGTGGTTGTTAGGCCTTGGGCTGTTCCAGTGAGGAGGATAACTGATAATGAATGAAACCTCCCAGAACTTGAGCCACGAGCTTGACTATTAGTTTATGCATTGCTGAGCACCAAGATCACTTTTCCGTGCCAATAGGCTTGCTGCCACTGCCCAGGTGAATATCAAATATACTCCTTAGGCAGAGGGAGGATCCAATGAAATCCAACACAGGGCCAGCTGGAAACAGTAAGCAGCCATCCTTGTCTTTCCAAATTATGCAAATACAGCAGTTGACATGCATAGGCAGAAAGGCCTGACACCTCTGAGGGGGCCTGAAGCCCATCCTGTCCCTCAAACCAGTCACAAAATTATTTTTCTTTTTCCTTTTCCCTTTTTTATGTTTTAAATTAGAGACGGAGTCTCACTATGTTACTCAAGCTTGTCTCAAACTCATGGGGTCAAGTAGTCCTCCCTTGAGTCTCCTGAGTAGCTGGGTCTAAAAGCGAGTGTCACCATGCCCTGCCAACTACAAAATTCTTAATGACCCTCCAAGAAAGGGATTTTCACCAGGTTAAGTCATGAAATACCTGGAAATTAAAAAAAAGCCATGATCAAATCTTACCCATTATCAGGAACTAATGTATTTAATTAATCCATTACCCTCTCCCCTCTCTCCTCTTAACCCCTGCCTTTGTCACCACCCATCCCCACCTCAGTCTCTGCTCCAGTAGCAGTAAATCCAGGGCTGGGAATTGGAGTGGGATGGCAGTGATTAATCCCTTATGGGGGAAGAACATCTGTTTTGTTCAGAAGGCTTATAGGTATCTCAGTGGGGAGTCTTGCTTTGGTTGTGGGGATCTGGAAAGAAAACATAAAGAAAGGAAAAGAAACGCTGAAAACAATTTTTCCCCATGTCACAATTTTGTGAGCTACCTGATCTGCAAGCAATATCTCTTCTCCTACTGAAATCTCAACTCGGGTTCAGAGCTTGCTAGAATGTCTGCTACAGACACAAAGCCCCATTAAGATGCTTGACAATCTAACCCATGCCATTTTTCTCTCCGAAGCATCTACACTAAGTGACATCCAGACGTTGGTAATGAGGAGACATCTGCATACACACTGGTTTTGAAACATCAAGCACTGGAGAAGTTATGAACTGTCAATCACTTTAGCTGTCCTCCGCCCTGTGTTTATTCAGAAATAATTTTCAAGGCTGCAGGAAGTGTTGTTACTAACTGGTGAGCAAGTTTGAACGCTGAAAATGAAGAATGATTGATGTTCTTTTTGGTAAGCTGAAAAACTACATCCGCTAGAGACAGCCACAGCTCAGGATGCTGATAAGGTTCTGACATGGGGAGTGAGTGATGAGTGGTGTATAACGCGCTGAAAACAGGAAGCTCTGACAACAACAATGCGAAGAGGAACCCTCTGCACACAAATCCTATGGCTCCACACAAGCAAGTTAATAGTCCTGATATCTTGATCTACAGCAGAAACCCCACTCAGGATAACTTACTTTTCTGGTGGAAGAGACAATAAGAATAAAGACTCAACTAAACGGTAATAAAATCCCCTTTGACTTACTAATTGGTTGATAATTTTAGAATTTTCTAATCCGAATATTTAATTCCAAATAGATTCCATTCTGTCATATGTTATAGTATTAACGGTTATAGATAAAGAACAGGAACTATTAGAAACATTAAAACTATTCAGATCTAGGAAACGTGGACCTTAAGATTTATTTCAGGAAATCTTATGTTCAGAATATCTGAATATATTATATTCCCCACAGTTGGCTTTCTTGAACCCTAATCCCAGAATGCAAGAAGTCAACCCAGTAAAATCTATGCTTTCTGACAATGACGGAAAGTTTTGTGGTCCTCGTCCATTGGCTGCTAGCTCATAAGCTGGCAATGTCCCACCATGACTCCCCCCCAGTTTCCCGGCAGGACTGCCACCAGTCTTTATCTGCAGCAGCTGCACATACGTACGCATTTAATAACATTTAGTGGGGGCATGCTCTGTTCTAGAAATGGTGCCAGCTCCAAAGATACGGTGGTGAACAAAATAAAAATGCTCCCTGTCTCCATGGAGCTCATAGTCTAGCAGAAGACAAAGGCACAATGTGAAAGATAAGTTGCACAGTGATAGGAAAGAGAATAACAAAGGAATGCAAAGGAGTCGTGAAAGGCCTCTCTGAGGAAGTCATGTTTAAGCTGAAAGGTGAAGATTGCCTAGGAGAAGGTCAGGCAAAAGACAGGGTACATGAGTGAGGAAACATTCTAGGTAGCAGGAGCAGCATATGCTAAGACCCCATGGCAGATTAGAAAAAGGGAACAGGACCAAGATATGACCTATTTTCTTTAGATGACTGAGGGAATTCAAATTCAATTAATACCTTCTTTATCTTAACAGGTAAAGCCTTTACATTTCTTTTTAACAGGGATTTGATATAAATCCTGTCAACTGCCACTTATCCTGCATTCTCATTCCTGTATTTATTTACCAACATCTTTGAGATCTTTTCTCTGGCCTTATCTTTATTCTTTCAAAACTATATCTATCTTTTTTAGCAACCCTGATAATGAGATAGGATAATCTGTTGAGATTTAATTTGTGATTTGTGCTACAGAAGACTTGAAGGATTAGAAGGGACTTGGCTCTTACTTCCTTCATTGGAAAGACAACCAGGTCTTTATCTTCTAAGGTCTCTTTTCTATTTTCAAGCAATTAACAGTTTACTTTTGTATCAGAATGTCCTGTCCTATCCCCCAAGATCTGTTGTGCAAAAAGTAGGCCCGTTGGGAGGAAGAAAGTGTTGAGATAGGGCTTTGGGTTGAAGAGAGGGGTGATCTGTCTTGCTGGCAGCTTGTTAAAGTGTCTTTGCCATGTTCCTACTTGGGAAACTAGATCCCATGATCTATAAAATTCAGTCAAAACTGCAAGCAAACACACACCCTCTGCTATATTGGACCCGAAGTCTCTACAGCCATTCTCCTCCATGGCCACATTCATTCCCATTACTAAGTCATACCCCATCAATTCTGCCTGTCCCACGGTTCATCTCAAGCTTCTTTTACTCAGTGTTGTCTCCCTTATCCACTTTTTAATTTCACCCTTATTTTAATCTCTCATTTTCTTGATGTTCCATAGTGAAACTGCCTTTGCAAAATTATAACTGAGGAAATTATGACAGTGAAAGAAATCAGACCTCACTGATTCCATCTTGCTTCTAACGCTGAAGCTGTTCTTGTTCATTCCTGGGCATAGGCCTAACTAACTTTGGGAAGGAATTCAGTTCATGGTTTGACTCTGAAACAAAACTGGTAACAGCCCTTTCCTTCTTGCCTGAAGCCCAGTCTGCCTTTGCATGACTAATTACTTATCTACAAAATTAGACATTACAGTTTAGGGGTCATGTGGCCTCTGGTTTCAAGGGTCTGAATCTCATTGTAAAACCTAAGATCAGTGCTTGAGACTTTTTGCAGACCCTGCACTAGATGGATCAGCTGACATCACCCAGAGTGGTAATCTGGCTCAACCAGTTCTGCCATCCCACCCGAGAACAGAAAACAGCAAGAAAAACTCACTTCAACCCCACCCCCATGATTCCATCTACAGCCTGACCAATCAGCACACCTCACTTCTCAAGCCCCTACCTGCCAAATTATCTTTAAAAATTCTGATTACTGAATGCTCAGGGAGACTGATTTGAGTAATAATAAAACTCCAGTCTCCCACACTGCCAGTTCTGCATGATTTACTTTTTCTCCATTGCCATTCCACTGTCTTTATAAATTGGCTCTGTCTAGGCAGTGGGCAAGGTGAACCCACTGGGTGGTTACAATGGTGCTTATTGCCTATACTATGCATGTGGTTATTAATTACATCCTCTTGTGTATAAAACAATTGGAGAACAATGTATGTACTTTTTCTCCTTAACTAATTTGTAGAATGCTTAATTACAGAGATGAAGTCTTACACTCCCTTGAATCTCTTCCAATTCCTAGTGCAAAGCTGAATCTGTGGCAAGCGCTCAAAAATAAAGAATTTAAATCAAATAAAATCATTTGGCATCCAGTCTATGTGCAATGCCATGCTGGGTGCTATGAAGATTTGTAAAGGACATATCAGCCTGGCCAACTCCTTCTCATCTCTCCAGCCTCAGTTTACATAGACTAGTTTTCTCTTGGTAGCTTCCCAACTCTGAGTACAGAGTAGATGTTCCTTCTACATGTCACTAAAGTAACCTGTACTCCCCATAATACATCACTTTACACAGTGAGACGCTTCATGAAAAAGCTCATTTATTCATCTTTTCCTCCAGGCTAAAATCTCCACGAGAATGCAGGGCCACATTTGACTTATTCATCATTGACACCGGTGCCTGTCTGTCCCATGGTAGACACTCAGACACTCAGGAAATATTTGTTGAATAAATAAATGAAAAATTTACTGACTTCAAGGCATAAATTATCTAGTTATTGAAACAGAAGAAATGTTTAAATACTTATGTGACGCATATGTAAACTTATTATATATGTTCATGTTTCCTAATGCATCTGTATAATCATTCATCTCTAAGGCTAACTATTGCATTTTCAGCGTATTTTTGGTATGGTAAGAGCTCCTCATAATGGAAGTTATTTTGATAATTGATAAACTGTATGGCTGAAAACAGTAATTATTAACACAAAATGAAAATTTATAGATTCATGCTAGATAATAGCAGATCATAAAACTTAGCCAGATGTTCACCTCAGGCTCTCACACACTCACCTTTCATTATTCTTGGCTTCGTGACCATTCTTTATTCCTCATTAAGGCTACCTCACAAATGAAACACACTCACCTTTCAGTTAGGGAAAAGTGTTCATAAGCATAATTTTTATCCCTGTGTTTCTGTGAGTCCAAAGAGTTTTGTAAAGACTGAATTAAGTGGAGAAAGCTTTTATGAGCCACCATAACCTTTTCTCTACTTCTACACCAGGCTGCATTAAAACACATTCTAAAAGCTTAAGTACTGAATGCAGTTTAAAATATTTCCAATGACCAACATTCCTGTATAAGCAAACCCTCCCACCATTTAACTCTAACTTTAAGACTCTCCCTTCTTTATGCCTGGATTATAGATGTCAATCATTGAATACTGCCTAACACTTTCTGTCTATCAAGAGTAGATTATCATTTGAAATATATTAATTCCCACCTTGGGGTTTCAAGGTTAGATAGAAGATTTGAGTGGCATAGCGGTGTGTTCATTTATTCTTTCACTGAACAAATATTTAAGGAACATGTACTAAGTGCCAGTCACTGTACTAACAACCAAGAATTTAACAGTAGGCAAAAAAATCCCACGTTTTCTTCCCAAGGTTTTTATTCTAAAGCAGAGAGACAGAAATCCAGTTTCTCTTGGCTTGGCGTCTTTTACACAGTTGCTTAAGTACCTCAATATCTGATACAGTTTGGCTGTGTCCCCACCCAAATCTCATCTTGAATTCCCATGTGTTGTGGGAGGAATCTGGTGAAAGGTAATTGAATCATGGGGGTGGATCTTTCCCATGCTGTTCTCATGATAGTGACTAAGTTTCATGTGATCTGAAGGGTTTTAAAACCGGAGTTTTCCTACACAGGCTCTCTTTGTCTGCCACCATCCACAGAAGATGTGACTTGCTCCTCCTTGCCTTCTGCCATGCTCGTGAGGCCTCCCCAGCCATGTGGAACTGTAAATCCAATGAAACCTCTCTTCCCTTTTGTAATTGCCTAGTCTTGGGTATGCTTTTATCAGCAGTGTGAAAACATGCTAGTACAGTAAATTGGTGCCAAGAGTGGGACGCTGCTGAAAAGTTATCTGAAAATGCATAGCAACTTTAGAACTGGATAACAGGCAGAGGTTAGAACAATTTGGAGTGCTCAAAAGAAGATAGCAAAATTTGGAAAAGTTTGGAACTCCCTAGAGACTTTTTGAATGACCAAAGTGCTGATGATGATATGGACAATGAAATCCAGACTGAGTTGGTCTCAGATGGAAATGAGGAACTTGGGAATTAGAGCAAAGGTGATTCTTGTTATGCTTTAGCAAAGAGACTGGAAGCATTTTGCCCCTGCCCTAGAGATTTGTGGAACTTTGAACTTGAGACAGATGATTTAGGGTATCTGACAGAAGAAATTTCTAAGCAGCAAAGCATTCAAGAGTTGACTTGGGTGCTGTTAAAGGCATTCTGTGTTATAAGGGAGGCAGAGCATAATAGTTTAGAAAATTTCTAGCCTGACAATGTGATAGAAAAGAAAAACCCATTTTCTGAAAAGAAACTCAAGCCAACTGCATAAATTTGCATAAGTAACAAGAAACCAAATATTAATCCCCAAGACAATGGAGAAAATGTCTCCAGGACATGTCAGAGGTCTTCACAGAAGCCCCTCTCATCACAGGCCCAGAGGCCTAGGAGAAAATGGTTTTGAGGGTCAGGCCCAGGGTCTCCATGCTGTGTGCAGCCAAGGGACATTGTGCACTGCATCTCAGCTGCTCCAGCTGTGGTGGAAAGGGGCCAATGTGAGCTCAGGCCATAGTTTCAGAGGGTGCAAGCCCCATACCTTGGCAGCTTCCACATGGTGTTAAGCCTGTGAGTGCATAGAACTCAAGAACTGGGGTTTGGGAACCTCTGCCTAGATTTCAGAAGATGTGTGGAAAAACCTGGATGCCCAGGCAGAAGTTTGCTGCAGGGGGCAGGGCACTCATGAAGAACCTCTGCTAGGACGCTGCGGAAGGGAAATTGGGAGTCAAAGCTCCCACACAGAGTACTCACTGGGGTGCTCCCGAATGGAGCTGTGAGAAGAAGGCCATCATCCTCCAGACCCCACAATGGTAGATCCACCAAGAGCTTGCACCATGTACCCGGAAAAGTGGCAGAAGCTCAATCCCAGCCTGTGAAAGCAGGAGAGGGAGACTGTACCATGCAAAGCCACAGGGTTGGAGCTACCTAAGACCATAGGAACCCACCTCTTGCATTAGCATTATCTGAATATGAGACATGGAGTCAAAGGAGATTATTCTGAAGCTTTAAGATTTGACTACCCTGCTGGATTTTGGACTTTCATGAGGCCTGTAGCCCCTTTGTTTTGATCAATTTCTCCCATTTGGAATGGTTGTATTTACCCAATGCCTGTACCCCCATTGTATCTAGGAAGTAACTAACTTGCTTTTGATTTTACAGGTGCATAGGCAGAAGGAAATTGCCTTGTCTTGGGTAAGACTTAGGACTGTGGACTTTTGAGTTAATGCTGAAGTGAGTCAAGACTTTAGGGGACTGTTGGGAAGGTATGATTGTGTTTTGAAGTATAAGGACATGAGATTTGGGAACAGCAAGGGGTAAAATGATATGATTTGTCTGTGTCCCCACCCAAATCTCATCTTGAATTCCAACATGTTGTGGGAGGGACCTGGTGAAAGGTGATTGAATCATGGTGGGGGGTGTATTGTCTGCGTTGTTCTCATGATAGTTAACAAGTCTCATGAGATCTGATGGTTTTTAAAACAGGATTTTTTTCTACACAAGCTCTCTCTTTGCCTGCCGCCATCCACGTAAGATGTGACTTGGTCCTCCTTGCCTTTCGTCATGATTGTGAGGCCTCCCCAGCCATGTGGAACTGTAAGTCTAATTAAACCTCTTCCTTCTGTAAATTGCCAAGTCTCAGGTATGTTTTTATCATCAGCATGAAAACAGATGAATACAGTATCTAAATAATTATGAATATGAATGTGAGGCTTCAGGTACCAAATAAAATGTTATGATTTCTGAATTTCTCTAGCTTACTTTCTGTATCATTAGTTTGGAATATCTTTCACATACTGTTAGTCACAATTTCTAAATCTGTTTTATTTACCTCAAGAGATTATAAACTCCTAGAGGACAGCAGTTTCATTGTGTCATGAAAAGCCTTTCAGGCAAGAGGAAAATGCTTCTTATTTTGCAGTTTTTATTTAGGACTTCTTTTCAGGAGCCATTCTGAAGGTGCCTGCTGCAACTGTAATACATTAAGTGGGTTCATTCTCATTGAATGAATTATTTTTTTATCAACTACAAAAATAAAAACAGGAAGTCTTATTTCCAACTGATCTTATTAAATTCCACTCTTGGAATTTCAAAACGTTTCAACATTAAATGGATAAAAAGGTATACATTTTGGTAAGTACCAGTGCAGAACCATCTAAAAGCAAATAAAAAATAAGGAGTACTCGTAGTTCAGTGTAAAGACTACAGGATCATGATCCGGGTCATGTGTAAGCCAGAGATCAGACCCCAGAGATTTCATTTGTTCATTCAGCAAGATGCTCTGCTTGGACCAGGATGCAAGGAAAATCAAGATGAGGTCTCTTACCTCTCAGGACTAACAGTTTAGTGAGTTGCCAATATAGCAATGCTCCCTCAACAGATGCACATGGCCATTGACATAGCAAGTGTCAGGGCAAGTGCTCTCGACCTTTATCACCTGGAACATTTCATATCCAACCTATTGAAGAAGGGGTGGGTTTTAACCACTACCTCATAGAAAATATTCCCAGCCATTCCTTGATTGGGAAATGAGTGCTCTCAGCTGTAAAGGAGGATGAATTAATTATCTATTATTAAAACTGGTACATCCAAAAGGTCAGTTTTCCTGGTTTTTCTCTCTTTTATTGAGGAAGAATTGTTAAAATATTATTCCAACATAACAAATATTTTCAACTATGATTTTTAAACTTTGCTCCTAGGAGTCCTAATATTTTGCAGATGTGCCTCTTAGGGCTCTGTGTGGTAGCAGGATAGGGTTAGGATGAAGTCTAAGGAATTCCCCAGTCTTGCCACCCCTTCTTCAACTTAAGAAGATCCATTTGATATTTTAGGATGGGGGGCTGCTTAATTTTATAGTTTAGTATGAAGGGGGCTTTTTTTGGTGGAGGGGGGACTCTGCAGCTTTGTATAGTATATAAACCAGTGGTTTAAGAAATGATAAAGTGAGATATAAGCACGTGATTTTTTTTTAATCTATTTCTATTTGAAAAGCATATTGAATTTCAATGATGCACAGCACAGGATGCAAGGGAATGTTTTGTTTTTTTGGCCTTCATCTACGCACGTTAGTGTCATGAAGATTACTTCTCTAGTAGGTCAGGATGCTAAGTGATACTGTGGAATAAGCATTTAGGAAATGCAAAGCTACTTGTCAAAATAACTTAATATCGTTATTTAGTTTTCTCCAAGCAGATCCAACGGAACTGGACATCACTGTCAGATATCATTTCCTAGCACCAGCAGCAGAGCCCACATTGAAGAAAAACATATACCAATTTTGACAGGAAGCCTACATATATAGAGTGTTTATGTAAGATAAAGATGTGTTCATTTCTAAAGGTAGTTTAAAATTCAACCAAACTAAAATACTATATGATATGGTTTGACTCTGGGTCCCCATCCTAATCCCATCTTGAACTGTACTCCCATAATTTCCACGTGTTGTGGGAGGGACCTGGTGGAAGATAATTTGAATCATGGGGTGGTCTCCCCCATACTGTTCTCATGGTAGTAAATAAGTCTTCCAAGATCTGATGGTTTTATCAGGGGTTTCCACTTCTGATCTTTCTCATTTTCTCTTGCCATCACCATGTAAGAAATTCCTTTCACCTTCCCTCCATGATTCTGAGGCCTCCCCAGCCGTGTGGAGCTGTAAGTCCAGTTAAACCTCTTTTTCTTCCCAGTCTTGGATATGTCTTTATCAGCAGCATGAAAACGGACTAATACATCATACTATTCATTATTTCAATTCTTTTAAAATTATTGCTTGTTTTTTTGTTTTTTTGTTTTTTTGAGATGGAGTCTTGCTCTGTTGCCAGGCTGGAGTGCAGTGACATGATCTCTGCTCACTGCAACCTCTGCCTCCCGGATTTAAGTGATCCTCCTGCCTCAGCCTCCCGAGTAGCTGGGACTACAGGCACACAACACCACGCCCAACTAATTTTTGTGTTTTTAGTAGAGATGGGTTTTCACTATGTTGGCCAGGATGGTTCAATCTCTTGACCTTTTGATCCACCCACCTTGGCCTCCCAAAGTGCTGGGATTACAGGCTTGAGCCACCGTGCCCAGACAAAATTATTACTCTTTCATTTGTTTAATTGGCAGATAAAATTATATGTATTCATTCAAACACATGATGTTTTGAAGTATACATACATTGTAGATTAAATAATTTTAGCTAATCAGCATATACATTACCTCACACAGTTATGGTTTTTGCGGTGAGAACAGTTGACATCCACTCTCAAATGAATCAGAAACAGAAAGTTAAATACTACATGCTCCATTTATAAGTGGAAACAATAATGTGTAAACACTGACATAGAGAGTAGAAGAGTAGACACAGGAGACTCAGAGAGATGGGAAGTTGGGAAGGGGGTGAGGAATGAGAAGTTATATAGTGGGTACAATGTTCACTGTTTTTCAGGCTGTCCAATCTTTTCACTTCCTGGGCTGCACTGGAAGAAGAGGAAGAATTATCTTGGGCCCCAGATAAAAAACACCAACCTAACAGTAGCAAAAAAAAAAACAAAAAAAAAAAAAACCCAGAAAAATTCTACAATGTTTTAAGAAAGTTTGCAAATTTCTGTTGGTCCACATCCAAAGCCATCCTGGGCCTCATGCAGCCTGCGGGCTGAGGGTTGGACAAGCTTTATTGAGAAGGTGTTTACACTAAAAGCCCAGACTTCGCCATTATGCAATATCCATGTAACAAACTGCACTTACACCCCTTATATCTATAAAAATAAGAAATAAAATGTAAAAATCCACCCTTTTAGCATTTCTCAAAAATACAATATATTGTTATTAACTATAGTCACCATGTCATACATTATTTGAATTCTCTCATGCATTTTTACTCCTTTCCAGTGCCCATTGTGACCTATTGCTACAGGGAAATTTAGATGCCTAATTGCCATTAACAATATGACATAAATAGCAACTGTGTAACTAATTCCCCACATTGTATGTGTCTTCTGCTCACACTACATTGAACATATTCCCCCATGAGTCTGAAAGGAAACAAGCAGCACACCACCCCCTTGAAAAGTGGAGCAAATTCAGAAATTCTTGTGACTGTGATGGGTCAAGTCCTGGTCATTATGTGTGCTGTGTGCTGGAGCCATTATCTTTATGTACCCACAGGATACTAATGCTGACATCTAATTATCATTATAAAACTGATTAACTCTCAATAAGGTCAGCACAAAGCAGAGAAATACATCTTTATGCAATCTATTAGGTCATTTAATAAATTAAAATACTGAGGGAAGGAAAATCAGTCTGGCATTTTCCTCAGTCTATTCTCTTTGACGGATGACTGAATTGTGGAGAAATTCAAAGAGTGGATGCAACACTGCATTAAAAGCCCCGTAATCAAAACAGAGAGCATAAAAACACTTGAGCATTGTCTAATGGACAATTTATCATCCAAACAGATGCATTCATTAAGGGAAAAATTACCTTCGAATATCAGTAAAATAAATTGGGTCTATTCTGATTTCTTATTTTTGCAGCAAGAGTGTTTCAAACTATGGAAGCAAGTATATAAAAGATGCTTCAGTGCAGGAGCAGGACATTTTGGGCATTTAAGTTTATTGTGCAAAGCTGTTTGAACTGCTTAAAGACGGTAAATCAAGCAAATACGGAACATTCCAACTGGTAATGTCTTTCTGGGCCAATTATTTCTCTCCTATATTTCAAAGACAGAGACTGTTTCGTTATTTCATGGCTATTGTTATTATTAATGCTATAACTACTACTAATAAGAAATCATTTTCTGTTTTGCCTTAGCAACATGGACTCCACTCAATCACCATAGTCTCTACTTTTGTGGCAGCAAAACGTCTCTCAAGCACAGTGCCAAGACTGGCTCCTTAGGCTCTCTCTCCTTATGCGAATTCTTGGTGCTAAGCTCACAGTCAGATGGCAGAGGGAATCATTCTGTACAGCTGGTGGCCTGAGTCTTGTGCTCCATCAATTTGTGTTATTGCTCAGAAATTAACACCGAGCACCAGCGCTGTCATTGCCCTAAGACCATAATCCAGCCACAAATAGAATAAGGAACTTTCATAAATAAACAGGCTAAGCAGTAGCTCACCGAGTTGTGGCCCTCAGGCATGTGCAAAGCGCATCTTTTACCCATGGGTGAACTTACAGACAGCTGCTCTAAACTTACTGGCACTGATGGTAATAGTGATGATAATGGCTGTTGCTTACAGAGCACCTACTATGTGCCAAGCACTGTTCTTGCATTGTCTCTAGTCCTCAAAACAAATCTGCCTGTGGATGTTATTGCCATTTTACAGATGAGAAAACTGAGGTTCGAAGTCAGACACCTGAAGTCTTTCAGCTACGTACACTGCTTCTCTCCTTCTCGAAGCCCAACCATAAAAATTTTCTAAATGTTGATGAACAGGCTACTGAACATTTGGGTCATTTTCTTTCGCACATGATAAAATGGAGGCAGCAATAGGTAAAGTACACACCATCAGTTTGAAGCTGACCAGTTACAGTTTGAATAACCCACATGAAGTTTTAAGGCATTGAGCCAGTCTGCCTCTATAGAGAGGGAGGCATTGTGGTGACAAGAGCAAGGATTTTGATGTCAGTCTGAGTCAAGGTTGTATCTGGCTATGTGATCTTTGGGGAACTAGTTAATTTTTCTGATCTTTATTTTTTTATGTATGAAATAGTAATAGCCAAAATGTATTGAGCATTTACAATGTATGAAAAACTTTTCTAAGTCTCATTATTTATGATATCCAAATTCATTTAATCTTCAGAACTTTTCTAAATCTCTTATAATATCTAAATTCATTTAATCCAGGGTGATAATGACTAGAAAGTGCCAGAAGAGATGTTGTAACTCACATCCTCTGACTCTAAATCCCAGAGTTATGGCTCTTTTATACCTCGCTGCTTCACCAGGCTGCTTTAAAGATCGGTGCTTATATACAGTATATGAAATAGACGTTCACATGCATTATGGCTTATTGAGACTGTAGCCGTATTTTAGAAACCTTTAAATGCCAGTGTATCACACATAATAATAATAACCACATTACGGTAGTTGTTTAGAGCAAGCTGACTTTGTAAATGAGTCCAGGAATATGCTACAAATGTGCCATATTGAAGAAAACAGCAAGCTCCCTAGAAGTCTTCATTCAAAATGTATATATAAATGAGATAAAATAGTAAGTTCTTGAGAGAAGAAGCAATGTTTTAAGTATCTTGTTAGCCTAGGAACAGTACTTTGCATTTGGAAAACACTCTGAATATTGACTCACATTGTACTGCACCAGGAAAAAAAATAAGCATAAGCGTTGTGTTAATAGTTTAGTCGTCTGTTCGCTCAGGTATGCATCAAGCCCTGATCAAGACCCTGGGATGCAAAGATGCATTTGACGTGGTTCCTGTCCCTGGGGAAGCCGTAATCCAGTAATAGTAAAGATACAGATAAAGAAGTAAAATACAGATTTAAAGTGACATAGCTGTGATATGGAGGACTATATAGGAAGGAGTGGCTTACTCCTCCCAAGAATGTTGAAGAAGACCTCTTCAAGGAGGAAACATTTAAGGACTATCAAGAAGGATAATTAATAAATATCTAAGTAGACAAAGAGGACTCTGTGTGCAACACAAATGCAGCTCAAAATGTCAAAATTTACAAATGACAATTTTAGGCTATAGATTGGACTCTGCAACCAAGCGTATACGTTACTGGAGTAGAAGATGCGTAATGATTAGTGGGGAGCCAGTATGAGTCTTCAAAACTGACACTAGAAAGGTAAACTGTGTTCCTGTTTAAAGAGGTTTTATGCCATGCTAAGGAGTTTACACTCCAATTATAGGCATTATGAATGTAGACAGGGCAGTGGGACTCATCAGAAACAATGATGAGAATGAAGGAGGAAGGCCCAGCAAGGCTTGCTGCTGCCACTCTTACCCACCACTTTATATTCTCCCTAGGGGTACACATTGCTACCCGTTCTGTTTCAATATTTCAAAATTTTTCATTTACTTATTTATATTTTACTTTTTATTTATTTTTGAAACAGGGTCTTACTCTGTCACTCACTGCAGCCTCAACCTCTCCCACACAAGCAATCCTCAAACCTCAGCCTCCCTGGTAGCGGAGACCACACACTTGCTAACTTGTTGTTGTAGAAATGGGGTTTCACTATGTTGCCCGGGCTGGTGTTGAACTCTGGGCTCAAGGGATCCTCCTGCCGCAGCCTCCCACTGAGCTGGGATTACACGTGTGAAGCACTGTGCCCAGCCTCTATTTTAATTTTAAATTTACCAGTAACAAGAAAATTGATGAAGTAGTCAAAATAGAATTATATGTGCTTTCTTCTACACAAACTCTCTTCTTGCTCTTCATACTTTCCTATCCAGTCTCTTGCGCATAGCTGTCTTGTTGATAGGGGATGAAAGAAGATAAACTATAACATGCTTTGTCATGATAACCAAGATTTCACTGGGAGTGACTAGGTTAAAGTGGCATATGCAAATCAAATGCCCTAATATTCCCATGAGGGAAAGCCTAAGGACTAGTCTGATTTCTCCCACAAGCAGAATTGTAGCCCCTGGTTTATGGATTTGCCAGCTGTGTGATAATTGGGCAAGTTTCTTACTTCTCTGGGCTTTACTTTTTTTATCTGCATAATGAGGGGCTGGACTGGATGATCTCTAAAGTATATCATGGCTCAAACATTCTCTGGGTTATGCTGTGGTCATGAAGAATTTCAAAATCTCAGTGCCTTAACAAACACAAAAAGTTTCTTTCTCAACCCCGGCTACATATCCTCATGGGTAGTCTTTGGAGATTCTGCTCAACAGGGTCACTAGGACCCAAGCTAATGGAGGCTCCATAGTTTGTAGCTGCAGTGTCTGAAACATGTGACCCCTCAGTGCTAGGGCAGAGAGAAAGAGGGCACTGAAGGAGTTTTCACAGGCAACTAGTTTCCACTTACAGCCCACTGTCCAGAGCTAGTCACAAAGCTCTCTTTCCTGCAAAGAGGCCAAAAAGTACAGTTCTTTCTGCTCTCAGATGGCGAGGGCAACAGGAAACCAACAAGCACTTGAATTTTCCAGTATCTGGAACAAGCAGAAGGAATGACATCAGGGTATCTAGAACATCCTGTGCTCCCAGGCTCTCTGGTAAAGAGATTGTCGAGTGGGTGAACAATGGTAGCTAGCAAGGCAAAATGAAGTTATTTTTTTTTTCTCTTTTCTCTAGTCCTCTTAAGGGAAAAAAATTCAAACCATCTGAAATAATTATAGCACTAGCTCTTACTTTGAAGAGCAGCACACTGCCAGTCTGTATTTGGTTTGTTTTGGAGGGTTCATTATTTAAAACGAGCAGATAATTTCCACTGAAGATTTTTTTGTTTAAGTTCCATATTCCTAAAGTCCATTTCTAAACTTGAAGGGTTTATTCACCATAAGAGCCAAAGCACATTTTAGCAAGAACTACATTGCATAACGCAGAATGCTTTCATTTCTCCCATCTAAGTTGAAAAAGTTGTCACAAAACACCAACAGATTCAAAACAGCTCTCAGAATGACTTTTGTTAAAGGCAGATTCCTGAACTATTCATCTGTGTTAAAATGCATTTTGCCTTGAATCATATGTCATGTTGCCAGCAAAGAGTTGTTTCCATGCCAACTCGTTTGCAACACGAGGGAAAAAAATCAAAGCTACTAACATCTGGAAGATGTCAGTACTGATGTAAGCCACTTACAATGAAAAACACAGGACTGCAAGTGTCTGCCAAAGAGACCCCATATAAGGGGGTAACATTTTATAATATAATTGCCTAACATTGCATTACTATTCCTTTTCTGGCTGTTTTCTTGATCTAAACCCGATTCCAGAGAAGGCGTGCAGAAAGGAAAAAGTAATACGCTTCATATGCAGTGTTTTTCTTACGAAGGTAGCACATCTTTCTGACATGAGTCTTTTAACAAGCCACTTAATAGTATGCATAGTCTTAAAAGTGGGACACAAAACAAATTGTTTCATTTTCTACACCTTTTCCAGCTATGGCCCTGCCAAGTCTCTTATTAAATAGTCTATCAGTGAGATAAATGAAACCTGGGGTCTCAACAATGAATTGCATGACCAGCAGTTCCTACATACTTATTTCTCTTTCTACTTCGTTCTGTTTTCCTTTGTCAGTGTGTATGTGTGTATGTTTGTGCCAGCAGGTAGGCTCTTCTGTGCATTTACCTCTACTGATCTTTAAATAAAATGGATTAGTTTATTTACTTCCTACATGATAAATAATGTCACAGGTCAGAATGGCTTCTCAAAGGTATTATCCAAAGGTCAAAGAACCTAAGGACACTAAATTTTGAGATGACACCAAATGCTGCCAGAACAGCTCAGATCCTTCACAGGTGGCAAAGCCCCACTTAACTTGATAATGGAAAAGCACAGGGGTTTTGTGTCATGACTTAAAAATGGAACATAAGTCTATAGTAAACCTTAGCAGATAGTAAGCACACAGAGGTTCATGTGAACAGAAATCATTTGTATTCCTTGCCCAGGCTTAGTCAGGCAGGACTTCAGAGTTTCCTCTTGTCCTCCAAATACTTTTGGGTGTCTGCAGAGCATGCCTTATCCATGCATTCAGGAAAACTCTGCTCTGCTGTACTGTCAACAGTTCTTTTCTCTTCTCCTGTTCTGCTCACTTTCATCTCTAGCAGGTGCCATCTCCTGCCAGACACCAGATCCGCCACCAAGCATTGCTGCTTCTGCCAACAGATTAGGGTTCCAATGAGCCAAAGCTGCACCAGTGTCTATTTCAAGATGGGGAAGAATCTCCTGGTAAATGTTTTCCCCCAATGGGATTCTACTCGGTGTTACTTGTGGTCAGAATATTTGGTGAAACAATTTTTAAAATTTTATTTTTACTTCAGTAGTTTTGCCCATTGTATTAACCTGTTTCACACTGCTGATAAAGATACACCTGAGGCTGGGCAATTTACAAAAGAAAGAGGTTTAATGGACTCATAGTTCCGTGTGGCTGGAGAGGCCTCACAATCATGGCAGAAGGTGAAAGGTACGTCTCACATGGCAGCAGACAAGAGAAGAGAGCTTATGCAGGGAAATTCCCCTTTGTATGAACCATCAGATCTCATGATACTTATTCACTATCACGAGAACAGCACGGGAAAGAGCTGCCCTTATGATTCTATTATCTCCCACCAGGTCCCTCCTATAACACATAGGAATTCAAGATGAGATTTGAGTGGGGACACAGCCAAACCATATCAGGGGTACAGGTTGATTTTGGTTACATGGATATTATAGCAGCATAATTTGCAATTGCAAAAATATAGAACCAACTTAAATGTCCGCCAACCAACAACAAAGAATATTTATACAGCATGAAATACTACACAGCCATAAAGCAGAATAAAATAATGGTCTTTGCAGCAAGTTAAATGGAGTGGGAGGCCATTATTCTAAGTGAAGTAACTCAGGAATGGAAAACCAAATGTTGTATTTTCTCACTTACAAGTGGAGCTAAACTGTGAGGAGGCAAATGCATAAGCAGCAAATTATGCTGCTTCGTGGTGATTTCTGAGTTTTTGGTGCACCCATCACCTGAGCAGTGTACACTGTTAATATGCAGTCTTTTATCCCTCACCCCCTTCCATCCTTCACCTTGAGACCCCAAAGTTTATTGTATCCTTCCTATGCATTTGCCTCCTCACAGTTTAGCTCCACTTGTAAAGTGAGAAAATACAACATTTGGTTTTCCGTTCCTGAGTTACTTCACTTAGAATAATGGCCTCCAGCAACATCTAAGTTGCTGCAAAGACCATTATTTTATTCCGCTTTATGGCTGTGTAGTATTTCATGCTGTATAAATATTATGTTTTCTTTGTTGTTGGCTGGTGGGCATTTAAGCTGATTCTATATTTTTGCAATTGCAAATTATGCTGCTATAAACACTTGTGTGCAAGTATCTTTTTCATATAATGACTTATTTTCCTTTGAGAACACACCTGGTAGTGGGATTGCTGGATCCAATGGTAGTTCTACTTTTAGTTCTTTAAGGAATCTCCAAGCCATTTTCCATAGTGGTTATATTAGTTTACATTCCCACCAGCAGAGTAGAAGTGTTCCCTTTTCACCTTATACACACCAATATCTATTATTTTTTTACTTTTTAATTATGGCCAGTCTTGCAGGTATGGTTTTAATTTGCCTTTCCCTAATAATTAGTGATATGGTAAAACAATTTTTAAGGGGAAAAAAAAAAAACCTGCTACATGATTCCAGTGGCACCTGAGCCTGTGATAATCCATGACGTAGATTCCCAATGATGCAGTCACTATACTGCATCTCCCCACTGCCCTGCCACTGCTGACATTTTTGGATTCCCTTTCTGAGACAACCTACTATTTTCTGCATTCTCTTCATTTTAAATAAATTCTTTACCAAAAAGATTGTTGGTCCCTCTGGCAGGCCCAACCCATCAGTTCACCAAACATATCCAGATAGGTCTAAATGACAACTTGAATGCTAGGTGTGAATCAGCTACAAAGAAGTTGGGACATCTTTTGCTTTTCAAAGGCCCAAAATCTTCTGAGTCGTTTTCAGAAAGGACTCTTCCTAGGAACAACGTGGGATTATTCCTTCAGGCCCTCCACCCTGTGCTCTCATCAGCAACGAAAATGCATTGTAGACATGCTTCCAGTGTTCTCAACGTGAACTTTTTTTTTTTTTTCTTTTTGCTGGAAACAGAACAGCAGTAGTCTCTCAGGCTATTTTGTACTTTTAACATACTGACTTTCCCGATCCCTTGCTCACAGCTGAATTCCAGCCAGAGTTCTAGCTAGTTCTTGTTCCTTCCTCAACTCACAGGCTCAGCCCTGTCTTAGGCTTCATGGTTATGGCTGCTGTTATTGTTGAATGAGAGCTATGGGTTATAGAGCCCTCATTTCATAACCCAAGTGACTGTGCAACATGCCGGTTATTCTAAAATCACTTCCGTTCCATATCTGAAACCAAGTATCCAGCATACAGCTCTAGGTCATATCTATGCGGCCCCTCTCAAATCCTTTTTCCTCTCAGAAATCCTGCTGCTAAGTATGTGCAGGCAGGCCTTCAGACAGAAATCCACCACCTTCTCTTCACCACACTGAGTCTGCCCCACTGTCCACCCCCACACTGCCACCTATCCCCTCTGTGGGGTCTTGCTGAGCTCCTAATATGCCCTGTATGACTCCCTCTGAAACATTTGCCCCACCTGCTGCTACGTTTGCACTGCCCTACTGCCAGTTCTCAGGGCTGTGCCTGCTTTTCAGTTTCCAGCCTCCACATCTAGTTCCTCCCACTGCTTACTGAGCTCAGAATACAGGTTCAGACCATGAAGTCCCTTGGATTCCAACCTAGATTCTCCTACTCTTAGCTGATTCAAGCGATGGAGCACTTTGGTAAAGCCAGATCTGCAAGAAAGACCACACAAATCCGTGGGTCCTCTTCAACTGGCAAACAGATCTTATTTCATCCATGTAGTGTTTTAAAAATATTTGTGTCAATCATGAAATTTGATAAATCTCACAGAAGACCCCTGGTTTTTGGTTTCTTGTGAGAAATCAGAAGGTCTCACAATATGCTCAAATTATCCTATGGTAACACTCAGCTGAAGCTGAGCAAGGGCTCCTCTAAAGGACAAATGTCCTCCAGCATAGAGTCATCAGTGCTCCCTAGGGCACAAAGGTTATTTAACATGACTCTGGCACTGGTCTTTCTCTAATAGAGAAAGATCTCTCTGTGCCCCTGTCGCTATCAAAAGTAGGAAAATGAACAAAGAAAGAAAAGTCTATGTATTTGAAGAAACATGCAAGAGAGAAATTATTGTGCCTGTGTGTGTGTGTGTGTGTGTGTGTGTGTAAGAATTGTCTTATGTGTTTAATAAGTAGGATATGTAAGTATTGATATTTTTATTTAAAATGCTGTCCACATCAGTCATTTACATTTATCTTGATTCGGCCCTTGCCCTGAAAGATTGAAAGAGCATCTGCAACCAAGTCAGGCTCTATAAATATTTCAAATAAATAGCAGCCTATACATAGTAGTTTAAGGACCAATGAAAGTTGGTGTATCCATCAAGAATCTTCTGAACATCTGAGTCATGCCTTATCCCACTTCCTCACCAACAGCACAGGTGCAATTGCCACCACTGGAGTCACATTTTAAAAATGGAAACAAGGAGCTACAAATTAAAAGCAAATCTATTGCTTGAAGACAACTTCTAGTCCTTCATTTATTAAACTCATTCAACTAATATGTACTAAGCTTCTGTACGTGTTTGGCATGGTATTGTGCACTTTACATGTTGTGATTGCTGTCATTCATGGAGGTCCTACAGTATAGTAGGGGTTCTACCAATCCCTTTCCAGATGCTATATTATTTATAATCCTCCAAAGTAGCAATTATTTGCATCTTATAATAAGGAAGGTGGTGCTCAGAGAGCTAAACAACTTGCTGGGCACAGTGGCTCATGCCTCTATTCACAGCGCTTTGGGAGGCCAAGGCAGGAGCATCACTGGAGCCCAGAATTTTGAGACCAGCCTGAAAAACAGAGCAAGACCCCCATATCTACAAAATAATAATACTAAACTAGACGTCGTGGAGGCCATCTACAGTCTCAGCTACTTAGAATTGATTGAGCCCAGGAGGTTGAGGCTGCAGTGAGTCATTATTACATCACTGCACTCCAGTCTATGCCACAGAACAAGACCCTGTTTCAAAAGAAAAAAGAAGGAAGGAAGGCGAGAAAGAGAAGGAAAGAAGGAAAGAGAAAAAAAGAAAGAAGGAAAGAAGGAAAGAAAGAGAGAAAAAGGGAAAGAAAAAAGGAAGGAATGAAGGAAGAAAGGAAGGAAGGAAAGAAAGAGGGAACAAAGGAAAAAGAAAGAAAAAGAAAGAAAGAAAGAAAGAAGAAGAAAAAGAAAGAAAGGCTATCACTAAACAACAGGCCCATGGACACACCTTGTATGTGAGGCACCAACACTCAAACCCAGGCCAGTACAAATGCAAACGGAGATGGAGAATGGTGTCATCTCTTCGATGGGTAATTCTTTTTATATTGCTCAAAGCTGAATATTACTCAACCGTGAACAGCAAAGATGGCTTAGTATGAAACTCTACCATTCCCCCAAATAACCTAAAAGAGATTGACCTACAGACATGAACAGTGGACTCACCCAACAAAACTCAAGCATGTTTGTTTCAAAGCCTTCGTGTTTGATTTCAAAAATATCCTCAGCACTTTACAATATGAAAAGCAGCTAATGTTTTGGTGGGTAATCTGACTTTGAACCGCATTCTCCGTTGCAGGATTTTGCTTACCCTTCCATAATTTTGTAATCAAATCTTACAAAAACTTTAACCTCCACCTGTTAATAAATAGCAACAAAAATTCATATGTAGTGGTGCGATGAAAAAAAGTAATAAAGCTGTTCATTACCCTTGACTCTTCTGCTCCTTTGCCCTTGTTTTCCCTCTGCACGTGGACAGAAATTGAATTGATATTGAATTTGCTTCACTTGTGTAATACTATTCATACACGCTTTTGTAATTCATTCACTTCACTCACATTTCACCTTTTGTCATTTCAATCACTTTAAATCTGCTTTGGCCTTCTTCACATTCAGTCTACTCAGTTCCTGAGCATGAGTAGAGGATTTATTAACTTTACTTTCTGGGTTTGTGGTTTCAGTAGGAATAATCTCATCAGGGGACAGGTTCAGATATTGACAACACTGCTGAAATAGCCCTGAAATAAGGCCTCGAGAGAAGACAGATGCCAGCCTTTCCTGGGCTGGACTTTCCCAAGCAGACACACAATCAGAAAGTGTGGCCTTGTCACATTCAATAACAGTATAAGAAGTGGCTAAATATTTGGGTTCTCTAATCAGACAGGCAGAGTTCTGATGCTAGAGCTCCAGTTCCTACCACAGGAACTTGAGCAAGTTACTTAGTCTCTGTGAGCCTCCATTTCCTCATTTGCAAAATGCATATAGTATCAATCACGTAGGATTGCTTTGAGGATTAAATGAAAATAGCTACATAAAGCATTTACTCACATGTGTTCAGTAAATATGCATCATTATTATGGTAGCGCTATGAAGGTGTAGAACTAATCTCCTGTCTTTTAGCATAGTCTGATGAAAAAGGCATTAAAAAAACCCACATTACTTAACAAAGTAAAGAGTATATAAACAATAACAACCAAAAAAACCAAGCCTCACATAAAGTAATTATTTATTCAGGCCAACAGTCTAATGCCAAGAGTTGCCTTTAGTGAAAAAGCCTTGTTGCCCTTCAATATCATCTTCAAATGTTAACAACACTGAATATTAATAAACTTCCTTTAGCAAATAATGAATCCAGCCTTCTTTAACTAAATTCAAGCTCTTTGAGGGCTCTCTTTATATTTGTCTTGTACAATTCTGGGATAATAGTATTCCTAGGGCCTGCTATTTGCTGTGAAAAGGGCAGAATACTTTACTCCTCTAATTCCTAAATTTTAGAAACGTAGTGAATGAATCCCAATTTTATAGTCTCATGTATAGTCTACTTTCCCTTTCTCTTTGCAGACAGAAGAGTGTTAATTTCTCAGTCTTGGGCGTAAAGGCAAAGCTGGATGACCAAAGACTTGATGGAAAAAACAGGCCGAGACCCAGGCAATGTTATAGGAAAGACATAGCTGACTTCTTGGGATCAAAAACGGTAAGAGCACTAGCCTGGGTCTGATTTGATCCAGTCCTGCTTACAGTAGGAATAACAGATGAGGAAACACTGAGTCTAAATCCAGGTAAGCTTCAGAATTAAGCCTGGTTTAGCAAACTCAGTAGATTAAAATAATCTGGGTGGAAAATTCTGAAGGCAGCTGGTTGCTCTAGCAAAGACAGAAAGCAAAGGAAACTTGATTATCTGGAGACAGCCAGGCGTCCCCAAACTTTTTACACAGGAGGCCAGTTCACTGTCCCTCAGGCCGTTGGAGGGCCGCCACATACTGTGCTCCTCTCACTGACCACCAATGAAAGAGGTGCCCCTTTCTGAAGTGAGGTGGGGGGGCGGATAAATGGCCTCACGGGCCCGCATGCGGCCCATGGGCTGTAGTTTTGGGACGCCTGGCCTAGGTGTTTTTCATCTTAAGAAACCAGAGACTGTTACTGCAGACCTGAATCTTAAAACACAGAAGGGATCTCCTCATTCATTCAGGACCCTGACACCTACATCTGTGGATAAAGCTACATGTGCCAATCAGACCCAAGGATCCTTTGCCAGCCAGACCTAAGGATCCTCTCAAGAATCTAGTCCAATAGAGGCTGCCCTATTGGAGTCCTTATATTACATTATCAAAATCTTCCCTTGTTATGCATGTTCTAGATGCTGCTCTGGCAGCAGACGCCTTCAGATGAGGCCATAATACTAGATATTTTTGTCTGCTGTTATCAGGAAACTATTCCAGCACCTTTGTCAACCAAACACTGCCCATCTCTGACCTTTTATCCAGGTCAGTTATAGCTTTTTGGAAATGGAGTGACCAGAACATGTTCTTCTTCAAGGGTAATATTACACTTTCTATTTTCATTCTAATACCCTGCTTGGTGATGCCAAGAACACTCTGGCCTTTTTTTTCTTCCCTTACAGCTACAGAGTCTTCAAGCCTGAGACTCCATGGTCTCTTAGAGGCAGTTCAATCCAGCCACTCTTTGTTGAGCATTTACAGAGGATACAAAAGAAGCAAAAGGCTCAGTCTTGGAAAAAGGCTCAAGTAGATACAATATTCATGAAGCCATAAACTTATGAACATCTTATATACAAAACAAAGCAACATATTATTAGGCACCAGACACTAGACTGCAAATATTTCAGAAATGTAAAAGATCCCAGGTGCTTTTAAAGCAAATATGTTGCTGGAATGTAATAATGGTAATGTAATTATTCCATAAGTGGGACATACATAATAGAACGAATTCAGTGATTACTTTTCTATTAGTTGTTGTTCAGTGGTAAGATATTTCCACAGGATCTTATTGTACATTCTCAAGGAATGTACACAGGAGGAACATTCAGGCAAATGCAGATTAATATTAATAAGAAGCGTTGGTGCTCCTGGCTATGAACAGGTGGGCCATCTCACATACGAGCTGAAGGAATTTATTCTAAATCACTGGCCTAAGGCCTGGGCCAGAGATGGCAAATAAGGATTCCTCTGCTTCCTAAAGCAAATATCACAGTCTTTTTCTCCCTGAGCCCAAAAACGGCCACAGAAGTTTTCTCAAGTCAGTCCTGCTGGTGGCCATCACCAAGAATCAGAAATTGGCCTTGTAGACCTTTTTGTCAACCTGACCTCCCATCCAGGTATGGCTTAACTCATATTTCAGCCTGAATAAAGAGGTAAAACCTCTACCCATGTCCTAATAAACTCCTGGGATGCTTTCTATCTTTATGACTCTAACAATCTTGAATCAGTAATAACTGCAGACACTCATTTATGGAAGATCTTCATTTCTAAATAAAAGTGGAAGACATGGATATAGTTTTCGTTTATTATGCCAGCTGGGTCAAGAAATACATAGTACCCTCTGATAATAAAAAATGTGTTTCTTGAGTAGCTGTATATTAAAGGGCACTGTGTTAGGGTTCTCCAGAGAAACAGAATCGATAGGATTACATAGAGAGAAAGAAATTCATTTTAAGGAAAATTGGCTCATGTGATTATGGACACTAGCAAGTTCAGTATCTAAAGTGTAGGCCAACAGGCTAGAGACCCAAGGAGAGCTGAAGTTGCATTTCAAGTCCTAAAGCTGTCAGTCTGGAGACCCAGGAAGAGTCCATGTGGCAGTTCAAATCCAAAATTCATCTGCTAATAGAATTCCTTCTTGCTCGGGGGAGGTCAGTCATTGTTCTGTAAGGGCTTCAACTGATTGATTGAGGCCCTTCCACACTGTATCTGCTTTCCTGAAAGTTCACCCAATTAAAACGTTAATTTCATCCAATAAAACATTCTCACAAAAACATTCAGAATAATGTTGGATCAAATATCTGGGCATTATGCCCTAGTCAAGTTGACACGTGCAATTAATCATAGGCTATTATAAATATGAATTACCAAATGAATTATAAATTAATGTGGAAACAATATTAGTTATTTCCAATTCATGATCTGCAAAATCTGAAATCACCTAGTATGAATGAAATGTCTTCACAACCACAGTGGATGATTTGGTAAAGATGTCCTCCACCCTGGAACTTTGCTTTCAGCAAAGCTTTCTTTCATTTGGGCAAGAATGACCCATATCAAAGACCATGAAATTTAAACTTAACAATTGCAAGACAGTAATATTATCTGAAATTTTACAATTTTGTATCCAAACACATAAGTTTACTTATAAATCCTGTAGTAAATGCCATCAAAAGAAAAAAATTCTATAATCAAAGTAGCAACCTCATACAGTCTCACTGCCAAATGGGGTTTAAAAAAGACAAAGTTTCAAACAGTGTGAAAAATCAATTTTTTTTATCATACTGACTTTTTAAATTTTCGTTTAAATGCTAACATATAAAAATACTGTCTAGAATAGAATCCAGAATACAAAATCCCTTCTCCAAATCAATAAAAAGCAACCTAATAGGAAAAAAAGGATAAAATATGTAACAATGAGAAAATCTACTAGTGTTCAGAGAAGTGCAAATTTCCACTATAATATTTCACATCAGAAATATTGTCAAAAAATTTAAAAGCCTGATATCAAATGTTGGAGAGAAAATGGAACAGCAGGACTCCTTTTGTGCAATGAAACCACATTGGAGAACAATTTAACTACACCAAACAAAGTGGAAGCTGCATGTACCTTCTGGCCAAGGAATTCCACCTCTAAGAAATTCATGCACACATGCACAAAGGGATATGCTAAAATATTTGTAGCAGCATTTTGGGAATAAGAGAATGAATAAATAAGTTGTAGCATATTCATGTTATGGAATACTACACAGTAATTCAGTAACTGATCTAGATCCACGTTATTTTTTTAATCTTAAAAATATTTTGTTAATGAGAAAGGCAATTGCAGAAGATTTTTAAAATACATGACAACACTCTACATTATTAATGTACAGACTGGAAGTAAGAAAATAATAAACAGTCGGTTAACCAGGGAAAGAAAAAAAAAATGAATCAGGATGGAGTTTACAGAAGCTTAAATTAAAACAGATTTTTATTTTAAAAAAGAAAACTGTGTGGGTGCAGTGGCTCATGCTGCAACCCTAGCACTTTGGGAGGTTGAGACTGAAGGATCGCTTGTGCCCAAGAGTTCAAAACAAGCCTGGGCAACTTAGCGAGACCTCATCTCTATAAGAAATAAAAAAAACATAATCAGACATGGTGATGTGTGCCTATAGCCCTAGGTAATTGGGAGGCTGAGGTGGGAAGATTGAGCCAGAGGTTGAGGCTGCAGTGAGCTGTCATTGTGCCACTACACTCCAGCATTGGTGGCAGTGTGAGACTCTTCCTCTAAAAGGAAAATAAGAAAGAAAAACAAGGCAGGCAGGCAGGAAGGAAAGAAGGAAGAGAGAGAGGGAAGGAGGGAGGGAGGGAGGGAGGAAGGGAGGGAGGGAGGGAGGGAGGGAAAGAATACTGAAGTAAATGTGGCAAAGTGTTACCATATGTTGAGTCTGGGTAGTGGGTACACATGTGATTATTCAAATTTCTCTATATTTTCTGAGGTTTGAAATATTGTATAATTATTTTCCAAGTAATTTTTAAAGCATAAGACTTTTCTTCTGGGTTTGTTTGTATAGTTAAGGCAACTTTTACAAAAGAAGTAAACACAGAAAATATAATGATATGGGAAATCTTTCAAACCAAGCCTTGGGTTCAGGACAGAAAAGGTCATTTCTGACCTTCTCAGAGTCAGGCAACAGTTATCTTCTCTTCCACAGGGCTCCATCTTTTCCAGAACCAAAGACATCTTTTTTGTATTTGTTTTAGTTTTTCAAATCTCTGCCTATAAAATTACTTACTTTTTTCCTTCACCAACAGTGACCGTGGTAGGGATTTCCTCACAACCTTTCCACAGCATCTGTGGCTCTCTGCATAACTGAAATCCCATGAATATTGGGTTAATATCAATGCCCAACATTTGACTAGATAAGCAGTAAGAAAATGTGGATTCCAGTTGTAAGACTTTACTGCTCTGAGGACTATTTTCCTAGCTATTTATATTCTTGAATTCTATTGAGGTTCCTCAATTCCCACAAGTGTAATGTGGAAATGATGTCATTTCTAACTATAGAGGCGTACTTGGGGCATTAATAAAATAAGAGGAACAAATTTTCTGTAAGACCATCAAACAAGCCAATCTTCTTCTTAATCTTACTCATTATTCCCTGACCTTGATCAATCCATTCGTTTGACTCATCCATTAATTCATTCAACAAACAAAATTTCATTTTGTATCTACAACATGCAAAAAGTAGGTAAGAGCTCAGGAACTCGCCAGGTCATTCTTTTTACACAATGTATGAGCTAACGGAAAACACACAAACTCTTCAGAAGGAATGAAAGGTGTTTTATCCAAGAGGACACTTCGAATACATAGAGTAGAGTCTAAGACCGCATGGAGTTATAGGTGGGAACAAATGCAAAAGCTGACAGAGGGTGTCATCCAAAACACAAGTAAAGAACAATGGTGTAGATAAGAGGATGGCACATTTCATTCTTTACTCATAGCTGTGGCATTCAGGCTTTGTGATTTAATAAACCAAAAAAAACACAAAATTCCCTCCCAAATTATACATGGTGGCCAAATTTTATTTTCGAAATATAATCATTAAACCAACAATGAAACAAATCTTACCATAGTCTATCATCAAATTTAATTAGAAGAAAGTACATAATTATAGAGTAAAAACAGTCCCTTCAATGGATGAACTATTATTTTTCTCATTTTGCTATGATTTGAAAACCCCTACTAGAGTGTCACAGAATGATTCAGTTTCACTGATTTAATAAATATGTTGACGTTCTACCATGTTCCTAAAATTATTCTAGGCATTTGTAGTACATCGTGAACAAAATGAAGATTCTTGCCCTCATTCTAAATTATGAAAAAGAAATAAAGTTTATGATGATGATTAATTTAGCCTGAAATAAAAAACCTGCTCTTCGTGTTGAATTACAGAATTTTCTACTAAAATTAAATGTAGATCTTATATGAAAGCAAACAAACCTGCTCCTTTTTTAAAATACAATGGGACTTAACGAAAATTAAAGAGAAACTTTTATGCTTCATTTCAAGTTAAGCAGTAAGTTTGAGGTTGAAGATAGCAAAACGTTCAGTTGGCTGAATATAAAAGTAGAAGTTTATCTTGATACTATTAAAACCTACACTATTATCATTTCCTTTTATAGTTAATATATGCATATTTCTGGCCAGTGTTTTTGTTTGTTTGTTTGTTTTTTGACATCGGATCTCACTCTGCTGCCCATGCTGTAGTGCAGTGGTGCCATCTTAGCTCACTGCAGCCTGGACCTCGCCAGCTCAAGGAATCGTCCCACCTCAGCCTCCTGGGTAACTGGGACCATAGGCACACACCATCACGCCTGGCAAAATTTTTGTATTTTTTATAAAGATGGGGTTTTATCCTGCTTTTCAGGGTAGTCTCAAACTCCTGAGCTCAAGGGATCCACCCACCTTGGCCTCCCAAAGTGTTAGGATTACAAGCGTGAGCCATGGTGCCATCCTGGCTGAGCAATTTTCATAACTCAATTATATTAGCATCTCCATTAAACCTGGAATAGGCTACTTTCTGATCTGCTAATACGATTAGAAAATTACTATTATTATCCGCAATTTACCTTTTGGTCAAATTGGAACCTTATTTTTTATTAGTCGTATCTATTTCCTAAGGTTAATATTACTTGATTATCTCCATATATAATTCATTTTTACAATTAATCTTGAATCAGTTTTTACTTGCTTTTCTAAAAATTATTGGGTTTGGCATAAGCTATCTGCCAAAGTACATCTGTCAGAATTTCCTTAGTTTCTTTAAAATGTATAGATTTTCAATTAACTGATACGTTGTGTGAGTTAAGAATACACCTAGGTATTCAGCAATCTCTGAGTTCTCAGCTTGCACTTGTCAATAAAACTTTCCTCTAACTATACTTTATTCAGAGGTGATATCCCCATTTCTCCAGTGTGAGTCTCAATACTTTTCCTTGGTCTTAAACCAAAGATATGCTCTTAAATGGCAACAGCAGCCAGAATGGTAACAGAATCATGAACTGAACGGCCTAAAAGATAGTAGGAAATGACAGAGGCTAAGGTAGATCAAGAGTGCATATTCCCTTCTAAAGATATCCCAATACGTACTGTTTTCTTTTAAGCACTGTGTATGGCCAAATCAAGCACATCTGTAGACACGGCCTGCAGGCCTGCACTTCGCAGCTTGTCTTAAACATTATCGGCCTAGATTACTATAGTATACTTGGCATAAGTCATCCTGACATAAATCTTGAGTTTCCAATTATTGTCATGTGAAATGAGTACTATTAAATAACCAATAAAGAGGTATTTTATTGTTCTAGCACTATCCTAGTTACTATGATTAATCGAAAAAAAAAAAGTATGGCATCTTTCCCTAAGGAATGAGATTAGAAAGGAGCAATTATTTGGCACCTGCTATGTGCAAAGCATTATATAAATATAAAAGAATCCATTTCTGTAGGGTAGCAGTTATCACATTTGCCTGAAAATATAAAAGAAATGATTTTTTAATCTGTATAACTTCATTCACAACTACCTATTATTATTATTAGTCAATGAATGGAATACTTGTAGTTATCCATTCATTCAATAAATATTTATTAAGTATGACGAAGTGCTTAAGGACTGGAATTTTATTTATTTATTTATTTATTTATTTGACGAAGTCTTACACTGTTGCCCAGGCTGGAATGCAGTGGCACCATCTCGGCTCACTGCAACCTCTACCTCCTGAGTTCAAGCAATTCTCCTGCCTCAGCCTCCTGAGTAACTGGGATTACAGGTGCATGCCACCACACCCAGCTAATTTTTTGCATTTTTAGTAGAGACAAGGTTTCACTACGTTGTCCAGACTGATCTTGTACTCCTGACCTTGTGACCCGCTCACCTCAGCCTCCCAAAGTGCTGGGATTACAGGCATGAGCCACCTCACCCAGCCAAGGACAGGAATTTTAAAGGAGAAGGTAATGAAAAGCAGAAAGATCAGGAAATGTAGGCAAGGAAAAGAATTTATCCTCGCCTTTCTTAGTCCAATGCCCAGAATCTTTCCCCCAACCTGCCTTTTAGAAAGACGCACAGACAAGTATCAGCTCTAGTAAATCTGACATGGTTTTGAATTCTACTCTAGCACTTTATAGCTACATCTCTTTCTGTGTTGTACTTCTCACTGTCTCTCTCAGAGTACTGTGGCAATGGAAAGGGCTTTATAAACAGTCCTGGCTTTTTGATGGATAGAGAAAACCTTCCAAGCTGAATTTGAACTGAAATTGTTTTCCCACAGTGCAAAAGACATTGATTCTATGGTACTACTTGTGTAGCCGTGTGAAAAACCTCCCTGCCTTCAGAGACTAGTGTTTTGCTATTTAACAGTTTCTATCATATGTGTGTTTGGCTGATAAATATGTAACCTAGGAATTTTTCTCATATTTAAGTATATGTCCCTATATAATGGTTATTATCACTAAAGAGCTGGCCATTGTTCAACGTGAATAAAAATGCCCAAAAGTTTTCAAGATTTTTGTTTTGTGATTAATACAATTGAGTCAGCTGTTTTATCTGAGATGTATATGTATTTTGGAGTACACTAACTATTAGCTATCAGTTGAATCGGTTCATTTGTACCTTACACTGGTATGCTGTTAACCAAAGACCAAAAATTCTTTAAGAACAGAAGCTGGAACTCCTTTCACTTATTTACTTATTTTTAAATTTCCCATAGCATGGGGAGAAGAGTTGAATGAATGAGTGGCAGTGTAGGTAAAGAGGCTAATCCTACTCTAGATGGTCTCTAAATTTGAACGAGTCATTTTTTAAAGGAAGCCCATATCTTACGGATTCATTTTCTCTCATGCTGACAAATATCAAATATCTTAGGATGTGAGGTAGTGCCCTGGCATTCAATCAAGGTTTGATTGATAGTGGAAAGAGGGTATATGTTTGGAACAGAAATGCTTGTCATTGAATACTGTGTTACCACTAGTAAAGTTCTTTGGCCTAGACATTAAAGGAAATGAATATACATAAAAATATTCATTCCAAAGTGTCATTTTAGAAATTTTCCTAAAAATTTTGTCTAAGAGAGGGGATACATTGCTATTTTATCCACCAGGGGGATCTGCTAGCACCTACACTTGAATTTTTATCAGTGATTACTTTCTTGATCACACTTATATTTCTTAACATAGCATTTTGTTCATGTCCTCAAGAATACATTTCGGCTGGTTTATATTGAGCTAATTAGCAATTATACTCTGTGTTGACCTTATTTCTCATCAGCAGCCATTATTCGCAACTACCTCTCTTTGAACTCCAAGTTCTTTCAGTAGTGACCCTGATTTTGTCTATTAGCCTTTCACATAGAGAGAAATTGACATCATCGTGCTGGGGAAAGTGTAACTGCTCTCTGCCCATTGTCATTCCTGTAGGCCTCACACAATGCACTTGATTCATTTTTTGTTCTTGTTTTGCCTCTCCAGAACAAAGCCATAAATGCTGATTTGCCCTGAGCTGATTGAGCACCAACACTGCCGGGAACTTTGAGATCTTCTATTCCATTTAGCTTTCGTCCCATGCTAGGCTTTACATCTTTTTTTCTTTATGTATACTGCCGCTGTACTGATGGACATAGCCTCTTCCAAAATACACCAAGCAATTTCGCCAAGATAATAACTAACATTATTGAGTGCTTATCACAAGTCAAGCACTATTCCTGGATTACTCCATTTAATCTTTACAACAACCCGAAGGGGTAGGTATTATTATTATCCCCATTTTACTGATGAGAAATCATGTTCTTAACACTGCTACGCTTCCAGGGCCCCTATTTCAAGCCACCGTGCCTTTACACATATTCCTTCTGCTTATCAACTGAAACTGCCCTTATTCCCCCTCCACAGCCTTGCAAACTTCTATTTACCCTTTAAACCCATTTCAGATGCTTTGTCTGTGAACTCTTTTTAAATCTACTTCACAGATTTGATCATTACCTTTTTGGACCAAAACTATAGCAACTACAAAATTTTAGTACTGCTCATCTCTCACTTCACAGCATTTATTGATTTATTTTTTTAATAAGGCAGGGCCTTGGTATGTCGCTCAGGCTGGAGTACAGGGGTATGATCACAGCTCACTGCATCCTCAGCCTCCCAGGCTCAAGCAATCCTCCTGCCTCAGCCTCTTGAGTAGCTAAAACTACAGGGGCATGCCACCAGGTCCAGCTAATTTTTAAATTTTTTGTAAAGGTCTCACTATGTTCCCAGGCTGGTCTCAAACTTCTGAGCTCAAGCAATTCTCCCACCTCAGCCTCTCGGCCTCCCAAAGTGCTGTGATTACAGGTGTAAGCCACTGCACAAGGCCAGCATTTTTTTAAAAAAACACATCTGCCTCTCTTAACAAACTATAATGACGTGAGAGCAGGAACTTGAGTAGTTTACTTTTAAATCCTTGTCTTCTGCCCTTAATTCCTGGCCCATCTCAGAGTTAGTTTCTATCTACTGCTTTGCTTCTTGACAACTAATCATAATATCCTGGTTAAAAAAATTTTTTTTGGTATGTCTAACAATTTTTGATTGAATATTGAATCATTCCTAATACATTGTAGAAACTCAATTCTGTCATGTTCTTTGGAAGATGATTGATTCTTATGTTATCAGGCAGTTCTATTGCTGCTTGATCACTATGTACTACAGCAACCTTGGTTTTATATTTTGTTATTAAGATCCATGAAAAACCTAATGTGTTTCCCAAATGTCTTTAACTGGACATCCAAACTAAATTTTGTCTCCTCTGAAGATCTTGTTGAATCACAATTTTAGGCTTTGTTAAGGAGGGTCTAGTGTAGGCTTTACTTGAAGTGGTTTCCCTTACTCCTAAAATGCAGCTTTTTTTGTATCTCAGCTGCATGCAAGGGTGTTACCGGGAAGGTATTGAGCGATTTCTCTACACTGGCAAGGCCAGAATTCCAGTGTTCCCAGGCGCTGCTCTTCCCACAGATGCTCACCCAGTGGTATCTCTGTTTCTCTCTCTAGTGATCCTGAAGTGCTTCCACTCTCTCTCTCTCTCTCTCTCTATATATATATATATAATATATAAATATAATATACATATATATATTACCCAGTCCTCACTCACACACAAATCCACAGAGGATCCCAGAAACTTCTAGGTCCTACTCTAAACAATTCCCAGTTTCTGATGGCCTAACCTGTAGATTCCAGACATTTCAGTTGACCCAAATGTTGATCTTGGTCTCCTTAGCTGAATAAGGCCACCAGGCTCTGCTCAGACTCTGGCTCTTCTCACCATGCTCAGAGAATCATCTCGGCACAAGGTTGGCCAATCATGAGACTCATCTCTTGTTTTCTTGTCCCCAGGGTTGCAAGTGTAGTGTCAACTCTTGTTCAGTGCCTGAAAATAGTTGTTTTATATATTTTGTCTAGCTTTAAAATCACTTATGTCAGGAAAGATGTCTAGTATCAATGATAACAGCATAGCTAGAGTCAGAAATCTCTCTTATTAGGCCAGGCTTGGTGGCTTCCACTTGTAATACCAGTGTTTTGTGAGGCCAAAGCAGGAGGATTGCTTGAGGCCAGGAGTTCAAGATAGGCCTGGGCAACATAGTGAGACCCCATCTCTACCAAAAAAAAAAAAAAGAGAGAGAAATCTATCTTGTTTATTTTTATAACACAAGCACTTCTAAGTGTCTAGCAAACAGTGTCCCCACTAATCAATAACTCCTTATGTAAGAAAGTATTGAATGAGTGATGCCTTTTAATGAGCTGTACTGTTCTAGCTAGGTAATGTTTTTATTATCCCCTGAGATAACCAATACAGATTTTTATTCTGATATTTTAATTTCTTAAAATTAATTGGGGGGGGGGTGATGAGACAATTTTCTCTGCTACTCTTCAGTTACTTCTATTTATATATAAGTAAACATTTTCTAATCCTTTGATGGTAGACAGATAAATACTTAGGCAAATTAAAGCAAAAATCTAGGTTAACAACAGTGCCTCAGAGAAGAGAATTATCTGCTAATGTAATTTTCCCACCTAGTGAGGGTTAACAAAAAATTCTTTCTATTTTGATACTTACTATTGAAAATGTGTACGCAATAAAAGAAGTCATTTTCATTTAGAAGATGTAGCCTTTGAATAACCAGCAAATTTGAGATAGATTTTTCTTCAATAACTCTGAACACCACCCCACTCTGTTCAGTCCAAACAATCCCTAATACCTAAGAACATATTCACGAAGAGAAAAATCTCCAGGTAACTCCCCTGAATTACGGCTACATCAAATTCTGATCGTTCCCAATACAGCAAATGAATAGGACTCCACCTGCAACATCACGTGTGATTCCAGAAATAAATGAATATTCTCTCAGAACACCTATAAAAAAGACATCGTCTCAACCCCAGCGATTGATAGAGCCATTGAGGGAACACATGCCCTTTCTCTGTTTCATGCCATGATCAGAGGACAACCAACATGCAAACCTAATGACGCAGAGCTACAGCTGCAGGCATCCTGGACCCGTGTCTGAAGAGTATCTCCGGACTGCTGCATTGTCTTCCTTCTTAGTCACACGCCTGGAAAACAAGGACACCAGCCAGTCCGTTTGCTGGTTGAGGTATCAAGCTTATTCTCTTTCCTTTATTTATTTATTTTTAAAAATGGACGCTGATTGGCCCCTTTTCACAAGATGGCGCCGAAAGTGAAGAAGGAAGCCCCGTGCCCGGCCTAAATCCAAAGCCAAAGCGAAGGCTTTAAAGGCCCAGAAGGCAGTGTTGAAAGGTGTCCACGGCCACAAAAAACAGAAGATCCGCACGTCACCCGGCTTCCGGCGGCCCAGGACACTGCGACTCCGGACGCAGCCCGGATATCCTGGGAAGAGCGCCCCCCTCCGCCCCCGGGAGAGGCAGACCGGACCGCCATGCTATCATCAAGCTTCCGCTGACCGCTGAGTCTGCGGTGAAGAAGGCGGAAGACAACAACGCACTGTGTTCATTGTGCATGTTAAAGGCAGCAAGCACCAGATCCAACAGGCTGTGAGGAAGCTCTGTGACATGGACGTGGCCAAGGTCAACACCCTGACCCGGCCTGATGGAGAGAAGAAGGCATGCGTTCGACTGGCTCCCCATGACGATGCTTTGGATGTTGCCAACGAAATCGGGATCATCTAAACAGAGTCCAGCTGGCTGATTCTAAATATATGTATATCTTTTCACCCTATGCATGCCTCTCTGTCGATTTCTGGTTGGGTGGGAGGCCATACACAGGAACTGTTGTTGTAACTTGCCCACTGCTTGGGCAAGACTCCTGTTCTGCTTATCTTTTTGAAACTCACCCTGCCACTGACTCCTCCATCCTTGATCACTCCAGAGATCTTTGTGACTAGCATTAGTGTCCTAGGAAAACCAGAACTCGGAGCTTGCCTCCATGGTTGAGGGTAACAAAAAGCTTTACAAGAACCCCTTTCATTCCTGGATGAGGCTGTGTGTGAAACCAGTGCCCAGAGTTTGAAACACGTTAGCATCCATTTCAGGGGAGTGTGGGTTGGCTGGCTTTCGAGTAGCATTTTGTCCTCACACACGCATCTGCTATGTCCAACCGGTCTGTCTGCTTCCCTCACCCCTTGCCCAATAAAGGACAAGGACTTCAAAAAAAAAAAAAAAAAAAAAAAAAAAATTACGCTAATTGGGGTTTATTTGACTTCTCAAATCTGTGAATTGTATCTTTCACTTCTAAACAATGTTAATTATTATTTTCTTCAAAGATGGTCTCTGCTACCCTTTCTTTCTCTTCTTAGGCTCCATTCTCCATTACTGTTTGTCTTTCTCTTTTTCTATTTTCTGTCTTTTTATATTTCCTGAATGCATTCTGAATAATTTCTTCTGACCTTCCTTCTAGCACATGAATTGTCTCTTTAGCTGATTTAAACTGCTTTCAAGTCAATCCATTGAGCTCTTTTATTTACAATAGTGTTATTCAACATGTGGTCTTCAGACCAGCAGCACTAGTAGCATCTGAGAGCTTGTTAGAAATGAAAATTCTTAGAACTGACCTCAAACCAACTAAATCAGAATCTACAGGAGTAGGGCCCATAGGAATCTATGTTTTGGCAAGCTATCTAGTTAATTTTTACACATGTTAATCTAGAAGAAGCAATGATTTGCAGTATTATATTTCTAAATTTATTAATTGAATTTGATTCTTTTTAAAATATGCTTTGTAATCCCTTGTTTTCCATTTCCTAGAATATCTTTGTCTTCTTTAGGCATGTTTGTTTTGTATTTCAATATATGAAGTCTTAGAGGACCTGTTTCTGCTTTATCTAATTTCTGATGGTCTCATGCATGATGACATATTTCCTTCCGTACTTAATGAATTTTTTTTTTTTTAAATTAAAAAATGCTAAAACTACTTGTGGATGTATTTTGAAATCTGGGCTGAAAGTACATTCTCCTCCGGAGATAATCCACATTTTCTTATGCCAAGTGTGTAGAGATACTTTAGATTTACAAGTGTTTTGGACCACTCATGTGGGCTACCAATCCATTTGAGGGCTGGCTAGTGGTTAAAACTTCTCAGAGGCAATTTGTTTTCCCCCTTCATCTGATTAGCTCAATAATGAATTTCCACTCAGTCTCCAAAGGCAGAATGAAAAGGATATATTCCTTGCACTAAGGATGTTGCTCTTGGACTTTTTTTTTATGGGAAGATTGTCTCTTTTTAGGGTTCCTGCGTATGTGAGTCTGAGGCTTAATCAGCCATTGCCCAAGCCCAGGAGGCAACCTAGTTCAAAGCTAAACGTCAATAACTTTAGCAAATGAACTCAAGATGAAGTAACTTTTATTTAGACTATATTCCAATAAATTATTACTATTTTGTCAGCAATTCCATGAATTTAAGATTTTATGTGTTTATATATACATATATGAATTATCCATGTATTATTGTTTATATATACATATATGAATTATCCATGTATTATTCAAATGTATACATGTATGTACACACACACAAACACACACACACACACACACACACACACACACACACAGTGTTGTGCTCAAGGTGGCTTATGCTGAATCCTGAGGTTGAATTGTTAACATCGCTATCCAAATGTGCATTCAGCAATGTCATCGTTGTACCTTAAAATAGGCTACAGAGTATTTACACTGTAATATTCAACAACAACAAAAACAAATTGTCTTTTTTTTTTTTTTTTCCTAAAAATCTGATTAAGCATTATACATATACAGCAATATACATATACAGTCCCATGTCTTTACTTGCATTCTTCAGGAGGATTAGTCTGGCTGTCTAATAAATGGAAGTCTTCTTTCTCTTCTCTCTATTGCAGATTTTGCTTGCCCTCGGGATCCATTGTTTATACCCAAGACACATGCTGATTTTCTCTCACTTTTCTTTGTTCTTCATACAACCATGCATTTTGGAACCATGTTCCAAATAATTTAACTTCAGATCAACACTATCCTTTTTGGTGTTACAGTAATTTAACTGTAGACCTCAGAAATACTCTGCAAAGCTGTTATCATTATTTCTCTATTTTATAGATGAAGAAACTGAAGCCCAGGAAGATGATGTAACTTGATGAAGTTTATATACCTAGAAAGGGCTAGAACTGAGTTCCAAATGCAGAACTATCTAACTCTAAAGCTGTGCTGCCTCAACTGACTGTATCTTTTCAGTTCACCAAATGGAGTGGTCTCCCAAAATTATTTCCTTTCTTAGTCATCCTCTTCTCCTCTGTAGTGTTTATAATAGCTATCATTTTTCCTTTAGTTATAAAAGTATTAATTCTCAAAATGTGTTCATGCAAAATAAAAGGGAAGTAGGGAACAAAACCTTTTTTTTGGTCTCAAAGTATTTCTGGATACTGAGTTATAAAGTAGTTTGGTAATTGTTGTAAAGTCAGGAATACATATTCATTGATCTTTGCTCTGTTCCTGGCACCAGGCTCCTAAAACTCATCTAATTTTCTAAATAATAGGAGAGTCTTTTGTTATTTATATAGAGTCTCAATCACACTTCAGTTTATGCTAATGAGGTGACTTAGGGTGGGGCTTCTAGGTAGCATCAAGGTGGTGCTAGTCACTAGAAAGACCAAACAATTAGAGAGAAGTGAAACTGTCCCCATAAACTTTACAAAATCAATCAGAAAGAAAATAAACCAAGCTTGCAGCACACTGAGCATTAATCACTAGGCAAGCTGGCTTTCTGACCTGCCTCCTCATGGTTGTTTGGTGCCTGTTTCATCAGAATCATGTAGACACAGGATCATAGTTCTCCTTGACTGCTCTATAGATAACAACTTGAACATTGTGAAACAGTAAGTTTTGCCTTTGAATTACTCTTTCAATCCTGCACAACAGTGAAACTTCTGATGCCAGCTGGTCTGAAGAATTCTCCAAGAAGCTGACTCACAAAAAAACACAGTTTCCACATTCAGATAATTTCATCCTCCTTAGCTAACCAGTCAACAACTCCAATATTCCAGCCCCTCACCCACTCTGATCCCCTTAAAAGTCCCAGCCGAGAACTCCTTTGGAAGACAGATTTGAGGGTCTCCTCCTATCTCCTCCCTTGGTATCGTACAATCGTTAAATTCTTTCTCTATTGCAAAGCTTGCCATCTCAGTGTAATTGGTCTGTTACTGCAGTCATACAAACCTATGGGTCCTATAACAATAGGAATAACCTCCAGGGAATGGAGGGGCTGAAAATTGAGTTCTATAAAAGTTCTTAAACAAGAAGGCTCAGAGGGCTTCCAGGTTGATGAACATATTAAAGTGTTGGGAGGACGCTGTGTCCAGAAAAGACATAAAAGTTCTGCATCACCTCTCCTCCCATATTTTGCCTTCTGCCTCACTTTCATTTGACTGTTCTTGAGTTATAGCTTTTATAATAAACCAGAAAATGGGGATAAAGTATTTTTTTTCTAGGTTCTGTGAGCCATTCTAACAAATTATCAAACATGAAGAGAAGGTAACTGGAACCTCCTATTTATAGCCAATCAATCAGAAGTGCAAGTGGTTAAAGACTTGCAACTGGCATCTCTGGTAGGGTGGTCTTGTGAGACTAAACCACTTTAATTTGTGGGAGCTGGAGCTAACTCTAGGTAGGTAGTAACAGAATTGAACTGACTTATTGGACACCCAGTTGGTGTTTAAATTAGAAAACTGCTTGCTGGTGTCAAAAAAACATCCTAGGATTTTGAATGCTTTATTCTTTTTTTTTTTTTTTTTTCTGAGATGGGATTTCACTCAGTTACCAAGACTGGAGTGCAGTGGCATGATCATAGCTCACTGTAACCTCAAACCCTAGGGCTCAAAGAATCCTCCCAACTTAGCCTCCCAAGTAGACACTACCATGTCCCATGTCTGACTAATTTTTACAGACAGGATGTCACTATGTTGCCCAGGCTAGTCTTGAACTCCTGGCCTCAAGCAGTCCTCCCACAGTGGCTTCGCAAAGTGCTGGGATTACAGGCATGAGCCACCATGCCCAGCCTAAATGATGTATTCTTAATGAAGGACTTACCATCAAATAATATGTAAATATAAACAATAATCTTTCTTAAAAGCAAATGTATCAAAGTAAGATTTCATAAAAACAAAATACTAAAATATTATAAATCAGATGCATAAATTATTATTGAAGAGATAGCATTATTTAATAAAGAAAATTAACATCTCATAAAATATTCAATGTGTCTTATAAATTTGACCTGAAACTAATGTTCTGCCATGTAAACATGATTAAACTTTCAGTCTTTGCCTTCTAGGACTTTAGTAGAACTTCTGCTATTGGTGGTATTGGGGCTTAAAAAGTGATACAGCAGAATATGGGGCCTTGGCATGCTGAATGCTTTGAATTAAAGGAAATTAAAAGACCTCAGAAGTAAACCTCAGAACCAAGATTTTTCTCTGACCTTCCCCTCAAGCCCTGTGACTGTCCCTCTAATCCTCTTTCTTTACTAATGTACCAGGAAGGACTCTGTCTCTGGAATTCCCTCACATCTCTAGGGAAACTTTTTTCCAAAAGAAATGGAATTGTCTTAAGACACTCTCCCTAGGAATCTTGTTAAAAAACAAACAAACAAACAAAAAAAAAAAAAACAGGAAAAATTTAGCACCAGAAAAGAAGTGTCTTCACCTTGCTCAGACACTGTTTTTATCTGTTCTTCTGAGTCCAAAAGATTACCTGAAAACTTTATCTGCATAACAAGACAACCTTTGTTCACAGTGAAATTTCACTTCTCACCTTCCCACCACTTCCCCCACAGCTCAGAGGAACTTTGTCCCAGGCCATTGTTCTTGAAGCTCATTCATTTCCTGGCAAAATTATTTGCTTCTACACTTCCCATCTCCTCTTGACCTATTAAGAAATTTATATAAGCATCTGAACATCATTAGATTGTTGAGTAATCACACTCTTGTGATTTCCCTGTGCTTATGCACATAAAATAAATTTGCAGCCTTTTTCTCCTATTAATCTGTCTATTGTCAGTCATTTTTGTGAACAATCAGAAAGGACAAAATGGACGCTTTGTCTTCGTCTCTACTGTAGAACTCCCCAAGTCAATCATAAATAAGGTAAATATGGTAATTGGATAATTCAAAGAATCTGAACATTGCTTTTACTTAAACCATTTATTTTAATTATTGGTACTATAACCCTATAGCTTCTTTTTATTATCAATGCAGAGCATATCAGATCTGTCCTGTTCTTTTGTGAGCTTCACATGCACCAACTAGTATTATTATCCTGATGCTATTAAAAATATATACTTTGAGTTTCAAACAATCAACAGAGAGATGAGTTTTGGAACATATCAGTCTGGAGCTGCCTATATTGAGATAAAGAAGGAGGAGGTGATTTGTCCAAAAGCATACTGAAGTCACTTCTGCATGAGTGTACTGGCTTGAAAATTTTCCCCACCTTTTTTTTTTTTTTTTAAGATAAAAGACTCTGATTAACTGGAATTACTACTCAATTGAAATATTACTATATTTTGAAATACTGCAACTGGAGCTAACATTTTAGAAAACTATGTTAGTATCACACATATTTCATCTCCTTAGACTCTTAAAGGACATTATTCCCTACACATTTTAATTATTTGACCTTTGCTAGGTGATAAATTAATCTAATGATCTGAGGATTATCAACTGAGTCTGGACTTGTGTTTACTTGAATACTCTTCAAATCTCTTTTTAGTTTATACTAAGTATTTCTGCAAAGAAAAAACATTCTGTTGGTTCTTTCATTGAAGCTTTTACCTAGATCAACAACATTTTTTCCCCAAAATGTTGTTTAACTTCTATCATCTTTGGAATTCAAGAGGATTACTTTTATCTCTACTAGTCTACTTAATTTGTGAATTGGCTATATTTAAAAAGATAAACTGATGGAACTGAAGATAACTTTTCCTGTTATGATTCCAGAGTTATATCTCTGGCTCTTTGTCTTTTTCATCTTTTTCACATTTGTTCTTTCCTCCTGGTCTCTGAGGATGCTGTTTTTGCTATTACAATTGAGGTCAGACGGACTTCTTATCTCTCTGACCTTGTCCCTTTAGGTTTTCTTCATGTACATCTTTATCTTTTCTTTTTCATCTTATAGCTAATGACATTTCATCTTCTCTGGTTTCTTGGATTTTTTTCCATGTAATTTTAATTATCTATTGGTCACCTATATTACATGCAAACAAAAATAGCTAATGTTAAGTATATAGAGAAGACTTTTTATTTACCTATTCAGTTATTACCTATTAGATTCAAACTGAAGATGCTGAGTTGCCTCCACCTGCAGTCTCATAATTTGGTGGAGCTAATTCAACCCAGATATAGTGTTAGTCATTCATGAGTTATACCATTACAAAACCCAATGAATATACATAAAATTGAATGATTTACCATCAGTTGCCATCTGGATTCTTCTCATGAGAGAATGAAGCTTCCATCATAATAGGATGCTTGCAATCAATTGACCAGTCTTAAATTTTAGAATTAAATTGTTTACAAATAAAGTATATATTATGGGGTCTGATAGCTGTTTTCCTGTTCTTTGCTTATTTTAGTTCAACTGTTGGCATGACCTAATGATAGTGTTTCTCAATATTAAAAGTTGACACACTTAACGCCTTTGGGTACCTCCTGATACTTGTTCATTTTTGAATTAATTATCATTATGCTGATAAAGCAAATATAATTTGACTTCCCCATTTTTATTGTTTTATTATTATTATTTTCTACCTTTTTTTTTTTTTAAGAGACAAAGTCTTGCTATGTTTCCCAGGCTGGTCTTGAACTCCTCAGCTCGAGCAATGCTCCCACCTCAGCCTCCTGAAGTGCTAGGATTATAGGCATGAGCAACCATGCCTAACCCATCTGCTTTTAAATGCTATAATTATAATTTTCTGTCACTGATCATATTTTATTCCTGAATACATTCTTGACAATTTTCTTTGTTAAGTGTAATTTTAGATATGAATCATGAATGTTTCCCAACTACCCAGAAAGTAGCCTGATTAATATCTAGTACTTCAAGCATTTAAAATATTTAGTAAAATTATAACAATGGTTTTAATCTTTATGTGTGATTTCATTATTAAAATTATGTCCCCTGAAACTTTCCAGTTGAAGTAAATGTGATGCTTAGATGCAATGTCTGAATTGCATTAATAACAATGATAACTTTTATTGAGTGTTTATAATGTGGCAATAACCCTACAGATATTTCATTCTTAAAAAAAACCACTGTGGTTTACAGATAAGGGGTTGTCTAAAGCTCATAGAGATAACTTAACTTGCTCAAATTCAGTTAGTATGTGTAAGATTCATAATCAGAACCTGGATTTATGCAACTCCAAAGCCTGTATTTTATTCCTCCATTCTGCATTACTTCTCCATTATACAGGTGAGCTGTCTCTTCAGTGATCATGTCGTCTGATCAATATCCTACCCCTCCATCTCATTTTTATTCTATAGATTTTTAATGTATGGTAGAACTAATGAACTTAGTACAGTAAATGCATGTATTTACTACCTGCATGACTGATCTATATAAGATCTCCAGACAGTTGCTAACACCATGACCATTAGTATATATTGTAAAGATGACTGAAATAAATGAATCAGCTCTGAGATGTGGGCACAAGTTATGGGCCCAAGATGTTGCTCAGACTGTGATGGTGGTGAAATTCAGAGTACTAAAGCTTGGGGTCACAAGCTTGAATTGAGATTCTGCTCCACCGCTTACTAGCCAAGTGACATTTCACAGGCCACTTAACCTCTCTGAGCCACCTTTTTTCACATCTGTTAAGTCGAAGTATAGGGATACTGACCTCATAGTGTTGTCAAGAAGATTAAATGAGATAATGTGTGTAAAAGGTTATTACATTCTAAAGAGCACTCTGTAAATTCAAGCTATACTCATCATTTTATTAGAGCAGCATTTACCAATAAATTCTTGAAATGGAGACTACTTGGGAAAAAGAGAAAATATGTTGCATGTTACTGTTCTATTATTTAAATCTCTTCACACTTGGACTCCTACATTGCTTTACAGTCTGGATCGTGCTTAACTTTCTGTTTGCAACTTAACATCCTGCAAATGATGTATCACTTGCTTTACCATCTGTGTCTTCTGCAAAATCTAGGTTACATTACAGTATTTTTGTGTACTTCATGTCCTACTAAGATTTGACTAAATATTTTGGGGATCTTCTAATGCATGTTTAAGTCTTAATTCTTCCATTATGATATTCCTCAGTATCTTGGTGTGAATGAGAAGAAATATATTAATTAATCAATAATAGTTAATAAGCTTTTGACTGTGACATATGCTGAGTATAGTCAGGTCCTGGAGGGCAACACATACAGCATGTTACAAGTCTGTCACAATTTGTATGATTTATGTATATAAATAGTAGGCCATAATCAATCTTCCTTTAAAGAAATCACATATCTATACAACAAAAATAAGCTAGTGTTTAATATTACTTCAATCATCAGCAGTTGTATTTGAAACTATCTTACTGTATTGTATCATTAGATTAAACTATTATTGTATTTTTTTGAGAAAAATTCATACAAGAAATGTCAAAGTAAGATGGAAATAAGGGTATTACTTTTTATTAAATTGCATACTTTTTTCTTTTATTCCAAGTAAAATACACAATGAACAATAATTAAGAGGGCAATTTGAGGGTCCATTGACAAATTTTAATGGGTCCATTTTCCATGGAAAGTATACAGAGTAGAAATACACAAAATCTCTCTGTATGTTTTAATTAGTGATATTTGATAGTATTCATTATAATAAATTATTTCAGCTGTAATGTTAAAACAAAGATGTAGCACACAAAGAAAAATTGAACAAAGGTCCAAATGGGATATTATTAAAATGTCAAAGTGAGTAAGCAGATGGAGTTTGTATGGCTCAGTGGATTAGCCACCAGGCACCATTACCTTGGGGACTCTACTGAAACCCAGTCTCAGTAGAGTGATCAGAAAGTAAAAATAAAGGTTACATGACCACACAAATAAATAATTTTGTTTGTACTTTCATCTAAAATGCAGAGGTGTTTTTTTCTTTTTCTTTAATCACAAGACTACATGAATATTACAATACGGCTACATTTGTTTTTACCAGAGATCTGTTTTTCCCCTCTAAGTTTGTGTAAAAGGAAATAAAGAGAAAGATTGGAAACCATAGAGATTTGTCATGCTCTTCACATAACAGCACGTGCAATGCAGTAGCTGGATCAAAGCATGCACTCTCTCTAATGGAGCTTCAGCACAATGCCTAAGCCTGTGGGGAGGCACCATCCAAAGCAGTGACTTTGTAACAATCCTATAAAGAAGAAATTAAAATTGCTTACTTTCTTTCATCCTGGTCAGTTCCCTAAAGCAATTACTAGTATCCACTCTTTCAGAGACAAATTGAAATGTAGGCATTTACATTTCTTCCAAAGTTTGACAAATTATCTTAATGTTTAGTGTGATTCTAAGGTTTAGCACACATGATCTGTATTAATTGGTAAGTTAGAACATGAACCTAAATTTGGAAGGTACAACCTCAGGAAAAAAAATTGGAATTGTTAGAAAGTCCTTTTCCTAGATCAAATAAAAGTGTCACTCTGACATTTTATGATAAAAAGAAAGTAATTGCATATTACACACTACAGTTGTGAACTGTGCTTCCTAAGGGATGACTTTTTGGTAACAGCTCAGAACTGTTTGGTGGCACTGTACTGCATAAGATAAACACTTGCTGAATGCAGATTCCCCCACAGAAATAGCTCTTGAGACAGTAGCTGCAGTGTAATTGTGGACCAATCATTACTCTAGAGTTAGAAGTCACAGCAAGCTAAAATAGTAATATGACACAACCTAATTTACTCAGGGTACTACCGGTATGCGTGTGTGTGTGTGTGTGTGTGTGTGTGTATGTGTGTGTGTATGTGTGTGTGTGTGTGTGATAAGCCCTGGCTTTTAAAATTTAGTCTGGTCTTTGAGAAATTTTTTGAGTCTACTAGTGTTAAATGCTAAATACATGTGTGTGTATTTGCACACACACAACATATATACAGATATGGAGAACATATAATTCTAAATACATATGACAACATATATAATCAAGATATTGCAATCAAAAAACTAAATTGAAAGTACAACAGGAGTCTTATTGCTACACTGTGCCAATTATATTACCACATTGTTTCCTCCCTGCAAGACTGATAAGAATCTACAAGCGCCCAGAGCCCAAGGGATTTGAACATGCCTGGTGAAAATTGGAAATCAATAGGAGTCTATAATCGCAAGCAAATGACATCATTTTCATTGGGGTGAAAGATGGCAGGCATCACAGAACTCGTATGAAAGCTGCTGCACACAGGGCCAAAATGCCGAAATCATATCATCTCTCCTCAGTGTACCTTGAGTGCTTTTGGGTTGAAAATACCTGATTTTTTGCTTGTTTATTTGGCTGGTTGGCTGATTGATTGGCTGCTTTTTTTTTTTTTTTTAAACATGACTCTTACAAAGAAAAAAAATTCTTAAATTTTCTTTAATTAAAGAATACAAAAGGAAAGCAAATCATTCTTTAATTTTAGGCAACACTAATGTCAGATTTCTGTATTAAACTTGTGCTAATTAGATAACTGATTTTTTTTTTTTTTTTTCTGAATTCACTGGGAATGGAATAGAATTTGTTTTCTGAATTTGGCATCTCTGTTTACCTGCACTCTGTCTATCAAGTGTACAAATGTTTCCAGGCCTTCTATCATCTCACCACAAATTCATCTCAAAACTGGTTTGAGGTAAATGCCATTTCCAAAGTGAAGATGTAATCTAGTCTCCAGGGTCATTTCGTTCTGCACCTCACTTAAGCGAAGTCTACCAATTCAACGAGAAAATGAGAACTATCATCCACTAGGGGCCAAGCTAAACCAAACATTTAATTTTGTTGCAAATGTCTATTTTGTCCCAGTTGCAAATAAAAGTCTCTTTTTATCTTCTCGATTTTTAGTCCATTACATGATGTGTCCAATTCAAAACCGTCCAAGAACTCTAGCTCAGACAGAAAGCCACATTTCAGCAATATGAATACACAGTCATTATGAAAGATAAGAAAGTATCTACCCATAGAAAGGCAAGTGGTGCACTCAATGTCAGCCTCCCCTAAACACCAAAAGAGATGTCACTTTTCAGACAGCAGTGCCTTTAAAAGATTTCCAAAATGTAAACCAATGTTAGCATAACAATATTCATGGCTACTTTGTTTCCTTTTTAGGGAAAGGAAGATTTGCTAAATTTGATGATTACCTAGCTCCATTTTCAAGAAAATGCCTAGCCAAATGTCAATTTATTTCCAATATTATTTATTTTTATACTTTATGTGATACATGTGCAGAACATGCAGGTTTGTTACATAGGTATACACATGCCATGGTGGTTTGCTGCACCCATCAACTGGTCATCTACATTAGGTATTTCTCTTAATGCTATCTCCCCCCTAGCTCCCCCCCCCGCCCCAACAGGTCCCAGTGTGTGATATTCCCCTCCCTGTGTCCATGTGTTCTCATTGTTCAACTCCCATGTGAGTGAGAACATGTGGTATTTGGTTTTCTGTTCTTGTATCAGTTTGCTGAGAATGATGGTTTCCAGCTTTATCCATGTTCCTACAAAGGACACAGACTCATCCTTTTTTATGGCTACATAGTATTCCATGGTGTGTATGTGCCACGTTTTCTTTATCCAGTCTATCATTGATGGGCATTTGGGTTGGTTCCAAGTCTTTATTACTGTGAACAGTGCTGCAGTAAACATACTTGTACATGTGTCTTCATAGTAGAATGATTTATAATCTTTGGATATATACCCAGTAATGGAATTGCTGAGTCAAATGGTATTTCTGGTTCTAGATCTTTGAGGAATCATCACAGTGTCTTCCACAATGATTGAACTAATTTACACTCTCACCAATGGTGTAAAAGTATTCCTATTTCTCTACATCCTCTCCAGCATCTGTTGTTTCCTGACTTTTTAATGATTGTCATTATAATTCACTGTGGTTTTGATTTGCATTTCTCTAATGACCAGTGATGATGAGCTTTTTTTCATATGTTTGTTGGCTGCATAAATGTCTTCTTTTGAGAATTATCTGTTCATATCCTTCAACCACTTTTTGATAGGGTTGTTTGTCTTTTTCTTGTAAATTCATTTAAGTTCTTTGTAGATTCTGGATATTAGATATTTGTCAGATAGATAGATTGCAAAAGTTTTCTCCCATTCTGTAGGTTGCCTATTCACTCAGATGATAGTTTCTTTTGCTGTGCAGAAGCTCTTTAGTTTAATTAGGTCCTATTTGTCAATTTTGGCTTTTGTTGCCATTGCTTTTGGTGTTTTAGTCATGAAGACTTTGCCCATGCCTATGTCCTGAAAGGTATTGCATAGGTTTTCTTCTAGGGTTTTTATAGTTTTAGGTCTTACATTTTAGTCTTTAATCCATCTTGCATTTATTTTTGTATAAGGTATAAGGAAGCGGTCCAGTTTCAGCTTTCTGCATATGACTAGCCAGTTTTCCCAACACCATTTGTTAAATAGAAAATCTTTTCCCCATTGCTTGCTTTTATCAGGTTCTTAGCTTCCTTGAATTGGGTTAGAATGTGCTCTTTGAGCTTGGAGGAGTTTGTTATTACCCACTTTCCGAAGCCTACTTCTGTCAACTTGTCAAACTCATTCTCCATCCAATTTTGTCCCCTTGCTGGAAAGGAGTTGTGATCCTTTGGAGGAGAAGAGGCATTCTGGTTTCTGAAATTTTTAGTCTTTTTGCACTTGCTTCTATCAGGTTTGTCAAAGATCAGATGGTTGTAGATATGTGATGTTACTTCTGAGGCCTCTGTTCTGTTCCATTGGTCTATATATCTCTCTGGGTACCAGTACCATGCTGTTTTGGTTACTGTAGCTTGTAGTATAGCTCAGAGTCAGGTAGCATGATGCCTACAGATTTGTTGTTTTTGCTTACAATTGTCTTGGCTATATGCACTCTCTTTTGGTTACATGTGAAATTTAAACTAGTTTTTTCCAATTCTGTGAAGAAAGTCAGTGGTAGCTTGATGGGGATAGCATTGAATCTATAAATTACTTTGGGCATTATGACCATTTTCATGGTATTGATTCTTCCTATCCATGAGCATGGAATGTTTTTCCATTTGTTTGTGTCCTCTCATTTCTTTGAGCAGTGGTTTGAAGTTCTGCTTGAAGAGATCCTTCACATCCCTTGTAAATTGTATTTCTAGGTATTTTATTTTCTTTGTAGCAATTATGAATGAGAGTTCACTCATGATTTGATCCTCTGTTTGTTAATTTATAGGAATGCTTGTGATTTTTGCACATTGATTTTGTATCCTGAGACTTTGCTGAAGTTGCTTATCAGCTTAAAGAAATTTTGGGCTGAGACACGGGTTTTCTAGATACACAATCACGTCATCTGCAAACAGAGACAATTCGACTTCCTCTCTTCCTATTTGAATATCTTTATTTCTTTCTTTTGCCTGATTACCCTGGCCAGAACTTCCAATAGTGTGTTGAATAGGAGTGGTGAGAGAGGGTATCCTTGTCTTGTGCTGGTTTTTAAAAGGAATGCTTCCAGCTTTTGCACATTCAGTATGATATTGGCTGTGGGTTTGTCATAAATAGCTCTGACTATTTTCAGATATGTTCCAGCAGTACCTAGTTTATTGAGAGCTTTTAGCATGAAGGGGTGTTGAATTTTATCAAAGGCCTTTTCTGCTTCTACTGAGGTAATCATGTGGGTTTTGTCATTGGTTTTGTTTATGTGATGGATCACGTTAATTGATTTGCATTTGCTGAACCAGCCGTGCATCCCAGGGATGAAGACAACTTGATCATGGTGGATAAGATTTTTGATGTGCTGTTGGATTTGGTTTGCCAGTGTTTTATGGAGCATTTTTGCATTGATGTTCATCGGGGATATTGACCTGAAATTTTCTTTACTTATTGTGTCTCTGCCAGGTTTTGGTATCGGGATGATGCTGGTCTCATAAAATGAGTTAGGGAGGAGACCCTTTTTTTCAATTGTTTGGAATAATTTCAGAAGGAATGGTACCAGCTCCTCTTTGTACCTCTGTTCGAATTCAGCTATGAATCCTTCTGGTCCTGGGCTTTTTTTGTTTGGTAGGCTATTAATTACTGCCTCAATTTCAGAACTTGTTATTTGTCTATTCAGAGATTCAACTTCTCCTGATTTAGTCTTGGGAGGGTGTATGTGTCTAGGAATTTATCCATTTCTTCTAGATTTTCTATGTTATTTGCATAGAGGAGTTTATAGTATTCTCTGATGGTAGTTTGTATTTCTGTGGGATCAGTGATGATATCCTCTTTATCATTTTTTGTTGTGTCTATTTCATTCTTCTCTCTTTTGCTCTTTATTAGTCCAGCTAGTGGTCTGTCTTAATCTTTTCCAAAAACCAGCTCCTGGATTCATTGATTTTTTTGAAGGGTCATTAGTGTCTCTAACTCCTTCAGTTCTGCTCTGATCTTAGTTATTTCTTGCCTTCTGCTAGCTTTTGAATTTGTTTGCTCTTGCTTCTGTAATTCTTTTAATTGTGATGCTAGGGTGTGAATTTTAGATCTTTCCTACTTTCTCTTGTGAGCATTTAGTGCTATAAATTTCCCCCTAAACACTACTGTAGTTGTGTTCCAGAGATTCTGGTACATTGTGTCTTTGTTCTCATTGGTTTCAAAGAACTTCTTTATTTCTGCCTTCATTTCATTATTTACCAAGTAGTCATTCAGGAGCAGGTTGTTCAGTTTTTTGAGTGAGTTTCTTAACTCTGAGTTCTAATTTGTTGCACTATAGACTGAAATACTGTTTGTTATGATCTCCATTCTTTTGCATTTGCTGAGGAGTGTTTTACTTCAAATTATGTGGTCAGTTTTAGAATAAGTGTGATGTAGTGCTGAGAAGAATGTATATTCTATCAATTTGGATGGAGAGTTCTGTAGATGTCTATTAGGTCCACTTGGTCCAGAGCTGATTTCAAGTCTTGAATATTCTTCTTAATTTTCTGCCTCATTGATCTCTCTAATATTGACATTGGGGTGTTAAAGTCTCCCGCTATTATTGTATGGGAGTCTAAGTCTCTGTTGAAATCTAAGAACTTGCTTTATGTATCTGGGTGCTCCTGTATTGGGTGCATGTACATTTAGGATTGTTAGCTCTTCTTGCTGCATCAATCCCTTTGCCATTATGTAATGCCCTTCTTTGTCTCTTTTGATCTTTGTTGGTTTAAAGTCTGTTTTATCAGAGACTAGGATTGCAACCCCTGCTTTTTTTTTTTTTTTCTTGCCATTTGCTTGGTAAATATTCCTCCATCCCTTTATTTTGAGCCTATGTGTGTCTTTGCACATGAAATGTGTCTCCTGAATACAGCACACCAATGGGTCTTGGCTCTTTATCCAATTTGCCAGTGTGTGTCTTTTAATTGGGCCATTTAGTTTGTTTGTGTTTAAGATTAATATTGTTAGGTGTGAATTTGATCCTGTCATCATGATGCTAGCTGGTTATTTTGCCCATTGGTTGATGCAGTTTCTTCATAGTCTCAATGGTCTTCACAATTTGATATGTTTTTGCAGTGGCTGGTACCAGTTGTTCCTTTCCATGTTTAGTGCTTTTTTCAGGAGCTCTTGTAAGGCAGGGCTGGCGGTGACAAAATTTCTCAGCATTTGCTTGTCTATAAAGGATTTTATTTCTCTTTTGCTCATGAAGCTTAATATGGCTGGATATGCAATTCCAGGTTGAAAATTCTTTTCTTTAAGAAAGTTGATTATTGGCCCCCATTCTCTTCTGGCTCATAGAGTTTCTGCAGAGAGATCCACTGTTAGTCTAAAGGGCTTCCCTTTGTGTGTAGTCTGACCTTTCTCTCTGGCTGCCCTTAACATTTTTTCCTTCATTTTGACCTTGGTGAATCTGACAATTATATGTCTTGGATTGCTCTTCTCAAGGAATGTCTTTGTGGTGTTCTCTCTATTTCCTGAATTTGAATGTTGGCTTGTCTTACTAGGTTAGGAAAGTTCTCCTGAATAATATCCTGAAGTGTGTTTTCCAGCTTAGTTCCATTCACCCAGTCACTTTCAGGTACACCAATCAAATGTAGGTTTGGTCTTTTCACATAGTCCCGAATTCTTGGTGGCTTTGTTTGTTTCTTTTCATTCTTTATTCTCTAATCTTGGCTTCACTCTTTATTTCATTAAGTTGATCTTCAATCACTGATATCCTTTCTTCTACTTGATCGATGTGGCTATTGATACTTGTGTGTGCATCATGAAGTTCTTCTGCTGTGTTTTCCAGCTCCATCAGGTCATTTATCTTCTTCTCTAAACTGTTCATTCTAGTTAGCAATTCCTCTAACCTTTTTTCAAGGTTCTTAGCTTCCTTGCATTGGGTTAGAACGTGCTCTTTTAGCTTGGAGGAGTTTATTACCCACTTTCCGAAGCCTACTTCTGTCAACTTGTCCAACTCATTCTCCATCCAATTTTGTCCCATTGCTGGAAAGGAGTTGTAATCCTTTGGAGGAGAAGAGGCATTCTGGTTTCTGAAATTTTTAGTCTTTTTGCACTTGTTTCTCTTTGCACTGGTTTTCTTCCCATCTTCGTGGATTTATCTACCTTTGATCTTTGATGTTGGTGAACTTTGGATGGACTTTCTGTGTGGACCTCTTTTTGGTTGATGTTGATGCTATTCCTTTCTGTTTGTTAGTTTTCCTTCTAACAGTCACATACCTCTGGTGCAGGTCTGTTGGAGTTTACTGGAGGTCCACTCCGGATCCTGTTTGCCTGTATAACCTGCAGAGGTGATATAGGCAAAGATTCACCTGCAGAGGTGATACAGGCAAAGATTGTTGCCTGTTCCTTCTTCTGGAAGCTTTGTCCCAGAGGGACACCTGCCAACTGCCAGCCAGAGCTCTCCTGTATGAGGTATCTGTCAACCCTTGCTGTGACGTGTCTCTTAGTCAGGAGGCATGGGGGTCAGGGACCCACTTGAGGAGGTGGTCTGTCCCTTAGCAGAGCTCCAGCACTGTGCTGGGAGATTCACTGCTGTCTTCAGGGCTGGCAGGAAGGAATGTTTAAGTCTGCTGAAACTGTGCCCACAACCACCCCTTCCCGCAGGTGCTCCATTTCAGGGAGAGGGGAGTTTGATCGATAAGCCACTGACTGGGCTGCTGCATTTCTTTTAGAAATGCCCTGCCCAGAGATGAGGAATCTAGACAGGCAGTTTGGCTACAGCAGTTTTGCCAAGGTGCAGTGGGCTTTGCCCAGTTCAAACTTCTGCAATATTTTTGAAAATATCAAATGTGCTATGATTCCATCTTGTTAATAGAAAGTGAGTAAAAGTTTTAAATGTTGCCCATGTGGGATGATAATTACATGGCTGCATTTCAGGTCATTTTTGAGGTTGTGGTGGTTCTAACTTGAAGGTTCTATAAATCAGCATTAATTGTTTTCTGAGAAATTGGGAATTAACATGTTCAGTGGGGTATAGGTTGCTAGTTGCCAATATCCTGCAGTCCACAAAGTTCAGATTTAAGAGAAAATGACTCTGTCTACAAATTGACTTTTTCTACTGCTTTTACATTTCTTTATGTAATTTAGTTTGTTATAAGGGAATACTGGCTCAAAATAGAATCGAAACAACAACAAAAAAGAATAGCTAGTCAATGTTCTACATGGATAATGCAGAAAATATTAGATAAATAAAATAAAAATTTGTTTATGAAAGGTATATATAGTTTTTTGTAGAGCTCAATATATACACTGTCTTTTAGCATCCTGGACTTATGCAACATGATTTCTCCTTTAAAGAAAGCTGCTTTTTTCTGTCATGAATACAGAAATATTTTCTCAATTGTACAAATCCTATAAGCAGAAGGCTCGTCCTTAGCATAAGCAGAACTGACATCTACTCATATACTATGGTTTGGTAAGAAGCCAAGAACTTCTCTCCCAAAGCTTTTAGGAATGACTTGATTTCCCACTCTGGGTTTATTGTGGTATTCACTCTTAGAAATTCTTGCCTCGATTGTACTTGCCTCGATTTGGTGACTGTTTTACTTTATAAAGTTCTGTGTTTGGATTTTTGCGTTTTCCAAACTGTATGTGTACACCAGAAAAGCCATTATTCTAAGTGTTTTCGTGCGTGTGTGGCTTTCTTTTAATATGGTACATACATTTCACCTTTGTTTTGTGATCCGGAGTAATAAAAATGTAGACTTTAGAAATAATCAAATTTTAAAAATAAGTATAATAGGATGTTCTAATGGAAATGCAAGAGTATAGAGCAAGAGATTGTTTTACATTTCAGTTCATAAGTTTTTGGCAGGGCCCAACAAAGGCCAGATCTACCCAGCATGCCCACTGGTGTGAGGTTTTCCACAGGGTCAAGTAAGCAAATCCAAACATGTTACATATGGTTTTTTTTTTTTTTTTTTTAATTTTTAACACTGTAATAGGTGTTTGTTTTAGAGGTACTACTGCAAGATGAAGGATCACCTCAAAACACACCAAGTAGAAAATAATTTATTTTAACTTCATTTTACTTAATGTTTATAGCCTGACCACCATCTTATAAACTGGCTTACAAAAGTCTGTACTTTCAAATCTTCAAAGCACGAGTTTACTTCATCTACATTTCCGGTACATGTGAATTCTTCCAGTGGGCAGCAATATTTACAAACATACATTAAACTGTGTAACATTATGCCTTCTGTTGAAAGCTTTATACAGTATCTTGGGAAGCTTAACCAGGAAAATGCTTATAGCTGTAATCCAACTCTGAATACTGCTGGTTAGGTTATCAGTATTAAATCTTTGACCAAAGAGTTTGATGGATTTGAGTTGAAACCTTGACTTAAATAATTTATTAGTGGTCACTTATATAAAACATAGTCAGCAAGGTAACATTACGAAATACAGTTTCACTACAAATACAAATTGGCAATTGGATGTGTGTTTTTGGCAGAAAAAAAAGCATGTTTAACTTGTTAAATGAATATAGTTTAAATAAATTATTCTGGGAAAGTAGGCTAAGTAATTCCATTTTCATTTAAACACTATGAGAAAGATAATCAAAAAATAACCAATTTTTTAAATCTGGGAAAATGTCATTTGTTATTATTGCCTTTCAAAATAATAGAGTGGTTTTCTACTGTTAAAATAGAACTATTATACCCAGAGTTGTGGAGTTTATGAACTTTGACTATAAACTCGATGACTATATTTATCTTATATACAGAAACTTGCTACACTGAGCAAGACACGATTTTCTACCACCATGAGAGTGTTCATTTTAATGTTCATATGCTGAAAAAATAAAACAATAGTCACTGATAATGAATTATATGCTCTGGAGCCATCTGGTGATTTGTGCCTTGGGTTAAGAATTCTTGGGTTGTCATCCAATTATCAAATATCTTCTTATTTTCCTCATCTTTTTGCTGTTCAGCTCAAGGATATTGGTGACCGTGTGCGTGGTCCCTTGTTAAGATCTCACCTGCTCTGCTGTGTGCACTCGTGCCTCTGCCTCTTCTCCCCAGCCCTACCAGCCTGCTTCCTTCCTCTAGGCTCTAGTACTGTCTCATCCTCAGCTCACTGGTCCCGTCATCTCTGGTGATCACATGAAAGTTGGCAGTCCCTACTGTGGACTCTGAGAATAGATTCTGGACCAGCGTCTGAGGACCGATCCCCCAAAGAGGTGGGTGGGGGCCCCCTCGAGCCTACACAGCTATTCCCCCAGCTTCAAACCTGCCTCTACTCTTCTTTCTTGTTGAAGACCATGGCCATCCCCTTCTCTGTGGTCCTCTCATGCCCCCACCGCTTTTTCCAAGAGGTGCAACCTACATGGACAAAGGGTGAGTTTGAAGTTATGTCAGAGAAAGGGAGCAAGTGGGTTGGGCCCGGAGCAGCTGAGACAGGGGACTCTAGGCAGCAGCTGCGAATGGAGGGCAGGAGGTTTGGTGTGTGTTTAAATGACCAGCAGGACCAGACCAGAGCTGCAGTTGGGTTCTGGGCATTGGGTAGGACTGTGGGCACGTGTACCCAGTAAGAAAAAAGATAGGGGTTCTAAGGGTGTGTGTGTGTGTGTGTGTATTTATCTTTCTGGGCTGAGGGCCTAGGGACATTTGGGAGAGGTAACTTGTGCCAGCAGTCACCTCTCCCACCCTTATGCCCACAGCCAGTTGGTCCTCCTCCTCTTTCCTGGATCTCTTTCCCCCTCACTCCGGTCCTGCCCTGCTCCTGACTGGGCTCCTCCATGCCTCACAACCACTGTAGGGTTCCTCAGAAAGCATTCACAGGAAGTCACTCTGCAGCTCCCTGGTCTTCGCTTTGTTTCAGTTGATGACTCCCAGACTGGTTTACTCTTCTCATCACAAACACCGACCTCAGAGGCTCTGCTTATGCTCCCAGACCCTGTACCTCCAGTCTGTGGTACCCCTCTACAGCCACTCACTCTGTCCCCCATCTTCACAGTGCTGAGGGTTCCCTCTCCCTACCCCTGCCATTCCCTGTCCCTGTTCCCCACCCGGAAGGGTGGAAGAAACTTGAACCCTTCCCTTCCATGTTGTACTCTTTCCCCTTTCCCTACAGTGGCCACTAAATTATTTATATATTGTAGAGAGAATCCTGTATTGCAGGGGATGAAGGGGCCTACTCTGGTTTCCTATCTCTGTGTATAAATATACTATAGATCATTACAATAAAAGTCACTTAGATTGAATTTTCTACCATCTTGACAAGATAAGGAATTGAATTTGAAGTTACGTGAATATTTTTTAAGTTAACATAATACTTTTTGCCCTCTTGAATTTGAGGACAAAGTTCAGGGTCTCTACATATAGGAGCCAGGAAAGATTTGTTTTCACATAAGAAGATAAGTTCTAGGAGGGAGGAAACACATTTGTTTTGTGTATAATTTCCACAGGGCATAAAGTAGGCAGCCAATTAATAGTGGTTAAATAAATGAGTGACTAGAGACACACATTAGTACAAATGTCATTATTAAATTAGTTATTATCCAGCAGAAGGCACAGAGGAAGAACAAATAAGTTTTGAGTCCAAAAAAGAATATTTCCCGAACACTGGAGGACCAGAGACAAACGAGCAACATGTTGCAACCTGAGGATACAAATGTGCTCTGTTACACAGAGGGCTGATAGGGGAGTAGGCACTTGCCATCGGATTAGGGTGGTAGGGGTGCGGAACATTGGGTAGGAATGACAGAGACAAATTTGTTCTCATCCTTACCAAATTGATGGAAGAAAGTGCTGGAAACATACTGCTATGAAAGGGGATCTTTGAGCCTTTTAAGGTAAAAATCTTGGAAAACTTTTGCAACCATGTTGAAGTCAATCTCTCCAGCTGCAAATTTCTGTTCAGCCTCCATTTTTCCATCTTTTTGCCCTGTTCCTCTGTTAAGCAAATGTAAGCTCAAAGTGAAATGGGAGAGTTCCCTGACCCCCCCCCCACACACACACACAGGACATGTGACAGGGATGTGGTTCTTCTGTTCATGCACTCAAATTCCATACGGCAGAGGAGCAGGCGGACAGGCAGGTGCAGGAGCTGCGTCAAGCACTTCTGGGCTCCACTCAAGCCCCACGGTAGCATCTAGGGGTGGGTGCCTGTGACTCCCGAAGCCCAAGTGGGTGTGTGTTACAGTGTGCTCTTTAAGCCATCCGCCAATGACTTAAGTGTTAAACAGCTCAGTGGACCCTCTGCCTTTTTGCGAGGACAGAGGGCCAGTGTGATAGCTTTCTGTATCCTGAGATTTTGTCCAGTGTCTAGGAAAAATCAGATCACTCATGGACTTGAAGGATGGTGAATTTGGGGTTTTACTGAGTGGTGGTGGTGGCTCTCAGTGGATGGATGGAGATCTGGAAAGGGGATGGAGTGGGAAAATAATCTTCGTCTAGAGTTTCACCACCCAGAAGCTGATCTCCCCTCCCACCATCCCCAGCCAAACGCCTCTCGAGGTTCCGTTGCTTCTCTTCTCTCCTTCTCTGTCATTCTTCTATTCTTCTGTTAATCTGTTCGTGGATCCTGGGGTTTGGGGTTTATATGGGTACAGGATAGGGGGGCATAGCAGGCCAAAAGGCAACTTTTGGGTGTGAAAACAAGAATGCCTTTTCCCTGGGGCCATGAGTTTCCAGGCTTGCGGGTGGGATCTTTGCTGGGGAATCACTGTCTTCTACCCTATCTTTTGTCCATGTCAACAGACTCTCCATCATGCACCTGGAATCCAGCTAGGCAGCTGGTAACCAGGAAGGCTTCCAGGAAAAGCCCAGAAGGGAGGTCAACTAGAGACAGGTTTTCAGTCATTCCTGCTATCCAGTCCTGATGTGGCCTGCTAGAAAACCTTTCTCACAACTGCTACCCAGTGGAGACAGAAACTTTCCCAGAACTTATGATAGGCGGTCACATGCAGGTCAGGCCCTAAAATAATCTGGAAAAGTATCTACCACAGAGGTGATTTTCCTCCTTTCCGTGAACTCAGACACTCCTCCATTCCTCCCTCTACATCCATACTAGGGAAACTCAACAATATCTTCTCTTTCATGAGAGAACAACACATGATCAAATAATTCATAAGACAAGCTACATGTTGCAATGAGGTGTAATTAAAAGGTGTCACATATTTACCAACTGGCTCACCTGTAGCCCAGCATATGGGAAAAAATCCTTCACTTTGCTGAATGAATCCAACCACCTGCTGAGAAAACCGTGTCAGCCTGACAGTGCCTGACTTAATTATTTCAAACTTAAAATAATTAATAAGTTCCTCATTTTTCAACAGGAAAGCACTTAATGCTGTTCAATAAAATAATTCATAGCCTACGTAACTTGCCACAGCCAGGGGTTTTTTTTTCCCCCCCTGTAACTCTGGCTAATTTATCCACTGCACGTTTGGAATGATGTTTTCTCATGAAGCCTCCCACTGGAATGTGAGTTTTGATCGTTATATTTCTCCTAGCAAACCCAGTCTTCTTCAAATGCACCAGGGAGAGCCTGGCTTTCACCTCTTCCTCCCCCTTACTAATCCTTCTGAGTCCTGGGCTTCGTTGTAAATGGTCTGAATAGTCTTTTAGCCTCAAAGCCTAAATATTTGCTTAAAATAAATGTAGAAAGGGGTATAGGGAGGTGGTTGAGTAAAAGGAAAAATGTGTGCCAGGGAAACAAATGCAAAAGAAGAGAGCACAGTAAAGAAGCATGGGTGAAGGATGTACAAAATGAACCTGAATTCCACCTTCTTCTTGTAGGCTTACCGTTTGGTATGTGCAGGTGCCTGCTGGAGGTAATATGGATGCACAAGGTGCGAATCTGATTTTTGAAGCTGTTTAAAGAGAGGTTTTTACGTCTGTAAGCACATTTCTTTTAAGGGGAGAAATTGTCCTTCAGTGTGCCTAATGGAGATCAACAGAGAAAGCTGTGGTTTCCCAAAGGTCCTGTATTTGATTTCTGCCCTAAAAAGAATGTTTATTCCATTCCAAGTAGATCATTTTCAATGGGAAATTTATTGTTAGAAGTTCTGTAAGACTATTCCATAAATGGGTTAAAAACAGAGTGGGATGGGGGAAGGCAGACAGGAATAAAATGCTAAAATGTTTGCTCTTCATGAAAGCAAAGCCTTTGCCAGGAGACTATATGTGCCAATACACTGGTTCTCAGACTTAAGTGTATGCATCATGACCGCCTCGGACCGTGGGAAAATGCTCAGTACTAAGAGGTAGTATCGACAGGGACTCTGATTCCACAAATCTGTAACGGGACTTGGAATCTGCATCTTTGAAGACTCAAAGGATCAGATGTGATCAGTGGTCTGCATTTTGAGAAACACTGCTGTTATCAGCAATGCAGGAGTTGAGGATTGCCCTCAATGACCGGAGAACTTGAGAATTTGCTTCAAGCAAATGAAATTAACAAACAGTTACTATTATCAAATGCCCATAAGCAAAAAGGCCAAAGTTTTCTGTGGCCCTTCCAGTAAGATATGCTGTATCTAAGTCACCAGTGGGGGGGCGAAAGGCAGTGACATTAAAAATTTTCATGTAAACTTGATTTGTTTCAAAGTCCTCCTTGCTCCTTTGATTAAAAAAAAAAAATCATAAATAAGTGGGAGAAACGTCTCACTTTGTATTCCAAACAATATATTTTTTAAAATTGTAATTAGATACTCTTGTTGGTGCACAGGTCTTTTCCCTGGATTCCTACTGCCCCTTCCTTTGTTAAAAATACTATCCTTGCCAGGTGCAGTAGCTCACACCTGTAATCCCAGCACTTTGGGAGGCCAAGGCAGGCAGATCACGAGGTCAGGAGATTGAGACCATCCTGGCTAACACAATGAAACCCCGTCTCTACTAAAAATACAAAAATGAGCTGGGCGTGGTATAATCCCAGCTACTCAGGAGACTGAGGCAAGAGAATTGCTTGAACCCAGGAGGCAGAAGTTACAGTGAGCTGAGATTGTGCCGTTGCACTCCTGTCTGGGCAACAAGAACAAAACTCTGTCTAAAAAACCAACCAAACAAAAAACAATATTATCCTCACAGGGGTTTGACTGAAAATGTGAGAAAAATCCTTTCATGCCCATTGCTTAGTAAGCCACCCCAGCAGTGGATTCACGAGGCTGTCCACATAGATAAGGAATCCCACCTTCAAGAGAGGGATGAAAGCACTGAAGGCAATAATGGAATACGGCTGGTCATTGTTTTAGACAGAGGGTAAGGGGAATGGAATTCTTTGGTCCCACTTTCTTGATACCCTCTTCATTATGATCAAAACATCAAAGTATAAACTCTTGCCCAAAGAGGGGAAAAATCTCTAATTTTGACAGATTTACAATAATAATAATGAGTTTACATCAAACTCTCCAGAGAACCAAAAGTTACTACTTAGTATAGTCTACTGTTTAACACTGAAGCTTTGGCCACCAGCAGCTCAGGGTGGAAGCCGAACTCTGCCTTTTACTGTCTGTATGATTCAAGGTATATCATTTACTTCTCTGAAGGCCATTTTCTTTATCTATAAAACAGAGATAATACTAAGACTCATTTCACAGTGTCATTACAAGGATTAAATGAGATCGTTTGGTAGAGTGGTTGTACAGGGTAAAAAAAAATATTTTAAATGTGAGTTATTCTCACTCCCTTATAAATCCATGAGGGCAGGAGTATGACTTTGCTGTTTATCATTGTAATCCCAGCATAGACTCTGGCATATGGTTTATGTTTCATAAATACTTTTGGAATAAAGGAAAGAAGGAAGAAAGGAAAAAGGCAAGAAAGTACAGAGGAAGGAGAAAGAAAAGAAGAAAGGAAGGACAGATTTGAAAAAGGAACTAATGCCAGCACAAAAAAAAGTGACAGGTGTTCAGAAACCATACGTTGTCTTAGACTATGGTACGGTAACAATAGTATATAAAAACATATGTTCTTGCTCCCAAAAAGTATTTAGCAGGTCCAAGCAATGAGTCGGAGATCCATCCAAATTCCATCTGGTGGCACTGGCCTCTCAGCGTGAGTCTTCCAAGGTGACTGCGACAAGAGAAAAGAGCCACGGAGAGCCGTGCCCAGGGAATGACTGCGTCACCTCTGTCCAGGTCCATCGGCTAGAACCCATCCCATGAGCTACCCAGCTGCAGGGGCAGTGGGAGATGGAGCGTGCCATGCTCCAAGGGAAAACAAGAGGGCCAGACACAGGAAGCACTGGCAATGCCTGTTGCTGGCTGGGCTCTGGCATCCAAGTCTAAGGAAAGGCAGTTGGCAAAGGGTGTATAGGAAAACATTCTGAAAAGAACCAACAAGAATGAGTATGTTAAATAATCCTTTTTTTTCTTTTCCTTACGTAATCGTGGGATTTTCATCTGGTGTCTGGTATTTTCAGGTACACAAGAGAACTCTCAAGGAAGTACAATACAGGGTTTCACCTTGTTGGTCAGGGTGTTTTCGAACTCTTGATCTCAGGTGATCCACCCACCTCGGCCTCCCAAAGTGCTGGGATTACAAGCATGAGCCACCACACCCGGCCTAAGGTAGGAATCCTTTCCCTCCATGATAACCCAGACCCTAGGAGGAGAAAGACAGATGCAAATGGTTGTTGATGTCTAGTTATTGAGAAGCAGCAAGAGACGTTACAAATGAGTAGATAGATATCTCTGACATGTTAAGTATCCTGAAAAAAAAGCCATAATTTTCATTCCACTGATACATAAAGCATGGCAGCTTTGACCTTGAACTACCGATTGACTTGTGCCAGATTCATACATCTAGGACAATTAAATTATGGCAGAGTTATTCCTTTTGGGAACCTAAACACTCAGTGGAGATAGCTACACAATTAATCCACTAAAATTTGTCAGCATCCAAATCTGGCCAGAATAACCCAGATGTAATGTGCTCACAGTACATCTCGACAATGTTACCTAACCTTAGCTTGTAGGATTCTTAAACGAGAACTAGTTCTTTTTTTGGGTCATAAATTTCTGTGCAGTTTATCACAACTTTTACTGCCTTAGAATTAAAGCGCTGTAGTCTGACGCTGTGTAGAGTGTTTTCGTTAGCTTCGCTGTGGTGAAAAATCAACTTCCAAAGTCCCCACGACTGACACCACCAGTGTTACACGTTGGCAGCTGTACTCAACTGTTGTGGCTTTGTTTGATCTTTTCTTTCCAGGACTCAGATTAGAGTCAGGGTTATGTTTCAGATTAGGAGCAGCTCCTTTTTGAGACATGCCATTCTCACAGAAGAGAGAAAAAAATAAGAATGTTGCTGGAAACACACAATGCCTCTCAGAGGTAGCATGAGCCATGTCCACTCACAGGTCATTGGCTAAAATCAGTCACATGGCCCAGAATAGAGAAGTATACAGATTCCCTTCCCTCAGGACATACTGCAAAGTACATGGCCACAGGCAGGAAGTATAATCCTCTTATAGGAAAAGGAGGGAATACTTGCAACAATATAATCTCCCTAAATACTGAATCTTTCTCATCTTAATATCCCTAGGGCCTAACACAGGTGTCCGATGAATATTTATTAAATTGCATTGAATATTCATTGTATTGAATGAATATATCATTTTAGTATAAGTCAGTCATCTGAAAGGACAAGTATTTTATCATTATGTCTATCACCCTTATTATCATCAAATGGTATTTTTTAATTAGCTATGTATACTTGAGCATTCTACAGTTAACAATAGATTATATTGATTACTTTTAGTAGTTTAACAATCTAAAGAGAAAAATAGTGGCAAATAATTCTTAAAATGACATTAGCATACACTTTCATTAACACAAACTCAATTTTCTTTTTGAAACTACTGTTGATAGTGCCAATCAAACCCTGATAAAAGTAGAATTTGTTTTTCTAAAACTTGTCTTTCGTATTTAAAAATGTATTTCTTCTGCTAGAAACATTTTTGCGGGAACGCTAGAAATAATGGGTGAAGATATGAATAATTCCCCTTCCACAATGGACCCAGAAATTTGAAGTCATCTCAAATTTGTTGATTCTGAAGGCAGCCACTGAAATAGTTACAGGTTGAAGTACAAAATGAAGATTGCATGCTCAGGCTGGATGAATTCAAAATATAATAGAAGTTTGGGTACATTTGAACAGGGGCTGGTTATGCTGCTTTTGGATAAGCGTTTGGGCTAAATGAAATCCTGAGACTCTACCAGCCCCCTCTTAGGAATCTGGGTATAGAGGCTACGCTACAGCACATTCACTATCACAGAAATCACTCATTTTAATTTGCATCCATTTCAGGAATTGGTCACGGGCAAATTCACACATCCAGAAACTAGCTTTTCCTCAAAGATACCGGTATACTACACATTACATTACAAGAATCAGGACTAATACCTTTATCCTGTAAAACAATGCAGTCCCCTCCTAATTGCAATTGGAAATTGTACCAAAGTTATCGTTTGTGCTCAGTGAGTTTGCGAATTAATTCATTATTCTGTTAAAGTCCCAGCGTCTCTTATCACCTGCCGCTTTAAACACTCTGGTTGCATTAACAGCGCTGCCCCCGTCAGCTGCCAACTGCAGGAGCTGGAGGCAGCTAAGAAGTGAATCCTTGAACTGAGAAATTCCACCTAGCGGGGGAGACGCAGCTTTGACTTGCAAACAGGGCCCAGGAATCCAGCAGAGCTATCTGGAGAACCACCTGAATCATCGATCCATAAAACCATCATGAAAGTCAATGTCTCCTCCAGCACAGATCAGAGTCAGGCTTAGATAAAATGCTGTCGGTAATGATAACCCTGTTCTCTGACCGTGGACAAGACTAAGGGATCAGTTGTGCCTTATTTTGAGGAAACCTTGTGCAAACACGAACCTGAAAATAATAGTCAGAAAGGCCATGCACCCCTTGTTTTGAAATCATTTTCTAAATATATGTGACTTGTACATTTAAAGGTTGATGTTACCTTTGAGGAAATGAGCCAGTATTGCTGATTAAAACAATATTTATTTTCTACAGTGCCACCATAAGCCTCCTACATTTGCCTGGCTGCCAACCTATAATTAATTTGCTAGTGCGCACTGCCTGTCCCGAGATTTCCACAGAGCCACACTGGTATTTCTCATTAAAATGAATCCTGAAGGCACTTTGTTATTGTTTAGTCTCAGAGAAATATTGACAGTGGTTTTCTTTTCCCTCCATCAACATCATTGTTTTATAAACGCTAAACGCAAAATAAATTTTTTTTGCACACCTTTGAAGTATTCCTTATCAATAATTCATTCAAAATCACAAAAGAGCAAAATAGCTGGGTGATTGAAACTGTTGCAATGTTAGGAAAATCACCTCTGCTTTTAAATCATCGTATTATTGAGTTAAAGCGACATTGAAGCACAGTAACATCCACAAGCTCGTTGGTTTCTCTTTGTGCTCAATTCAGCTGTGCCTTTTAAGTCAGCTTTAGGTGGTTGTTTTACCAGCATTCCAGACGACGGCACGAGGGTACGGGCACTCTCGCCTCCATTTTTGTTTAAGATGCCTCCTGAAAGAGCAGAGCACCTGTGTCGTGTTCTGCCTCTGCTTCGTATCACGGATAATTAATTATCTTTTAATATTGAGTTTGGTTTGGCTGATTTTTATACTATGCCCACTGGGAAGGGATTATTCCTACTCTCTGATATTCAATGCAGAGCCAAATCTATTGCTACTACTAAACAAATGTTAAATAATAAGAATCATATGGTGCCACTATGAAGCATATCTATTTAAGAAAAGAAGAATAAAATGGAAACCTATTACACATGTGCCAACGATATCCTCTACAGAATTCAGATATAAAACGTCAGACCCTCCATTTTACTTTTAGTGTTGGATGAAAAGGCCATGCTATTTAATTATTCCAACCATAGGTTAAAGAAAACAGCCATTAGCTCTTCTGTTAAAACATTCTTCTACTCTCCTCATTGATTTGAAAGTTAATAATGCCAGTGGTTTTCTCTGTCACGGCATTGAGTTTTAAAATTACTGAACCGTATTCCTGAAATCTAAAGTATGGTAAAATGTTACAGAGAGTGCGTACAACAAACTAGGATATATTTTCTTGAGATTGTTAAGCATGTTACAGCTAATGTTATTTTAGAAACTATAAAAAGGGAAATAAAAATGTTGGCTAAGGAATCCTGCTTATAAACTAAACCTGAACAGTTATTTCTTGGCACACTCAGAATCCCATTTAAACTTTCTCTGGAGATTAAATGAACACACTTCGGGATGTCGACTCACTACCCAAAAGCAATGAAATCTTGTATAACCTGAGATAAATCTTTAATGTCACTTTAACCTCTCGCCCACAGCAAAACATAACATTGTACAAAATTAGTTACTGAATTAAAAACACCAATCATATTCTTATAATTTGCTTTCTGGCCCTCAACAAAATCTCTTTCAGTTTTTCCTTTTTGACTTCTTAGCAATATCAAAACTCTCCAGCCGATTTCATTTAACTTGATTGGAAAACAAACTTTTAAAGAACTTTTTCAAACTGACTGCCAAAAAAAACTAAAGCTTTCACAAGTAAAGCTAGAAATGAAAGCTCATCTCCTCAACCGTTTATTTAGTTCTGGGTTCTCAGCAATGGCAGATGGTACTTGGGACACTTAATATTAGATTTAAAGAAAGCAAGGTTTTACTCTATTTCATCACGTGTAGAAACAAAAAACTGTAGGGTGCAGTGATGTACGCCTGTAGTTCCAGCTATTGAAGAGGCTGAACCAGAAGGATTGCTTGAGTCCAGGAGTTTAGCACACGAAGACTCTAGTGCACCAGGACTCTACAGCACTAAGCCAATTGGGTGTCCACACTAAGCTTGGCATCCATGTGGTGACCACCTAGGAGCAGGGAACCACCAGTTTGCCTAAGGAGTGGTGAACAGGCCCAGGTCAAAACTCCCCTGCTGATTAGTAGTTGGATCATGCCTGTGAACAGCCGCTGTGCCCCAGCCTGGGCAACATAGTGAGACCCCATCTCCAAAAGAAAAAAGAAAAAAAAGGTAAGAAAGAAAGAAACACAAAAACAGAGTCAAAGATTTTACAAACTGAGAAATACTAGTAGATTAAAAGTGTATATTATTTTAACTTAAGAATAAGAGATAAATGGTCACGAGTCATCAATGGTCATAAAGTAAGCTAAGCCTTTGATTTCATTTTTTTTGATGAGGTAACATCCTGGCATAGAAAGATCAAACTCTCTCACAATATCCTCAAAGATAATAATATATTAAAAGATTATTAACCTTTAATAAATATTAGCTAATAATTATTAGTGATTAATATTAGATACTATTCATTGAATATTTACCATTTCAGGTACTATTCTGGAGGAAATGTTATATATGTTGTATACATGTGTGTTAGTGTATATATGCATATAAAATCTCAGTATGTTCAACAATCCTTTGAGATTGGTATTGAGATTTCTTGAATAAAAAATTGGTGTCCCAATTTTTTAGTGAAGAAAATCAAGCTTAAGAAAATTTTTATACCAGCTGGGTGCTATGGCTCACACCCGTACTCCCAGCACTTCAGGAGGCCAAGGCGGGCAGATCACTTGAGGTCAGGAGTTTGAGACCAACCTGACCAACATGGTGAAACCCCGTCTCTACTAAAAACTCAAAAAATAAGCCAGGCATGGTGGCACATGCCTGTACTCCCAGTTTCTCGGGAGGCTGAGGTGGCAGAATCGCTTGAACCTAGGAGGCAGAGGTTGTAGTGAGCCGAGATCGCACCACTGCATTCCAGCCTGGAAACAGAGCAAGACTTCATCTCAAAAAAAAAAAAAAAAAATTATATATACATAAAATAACTAGTTTATAGCCACAGTAACAGGGCCAGGACTTGAACCCTCGTCTGACTTGAAGCTTGTGTCCTGTGCTCCCAAAAAGAAGTCTCTTGTACAAAAATGTTCACACTTGGCCCTCTTTGAGTCATTAGTTTTTTAAACCATAAACTATCACTTTATTAAGATATACTTTTCAATTTTTTTTTTTTTTTTTTTTAGGATGGAGCAATCTTTTCTTTTTTACACAATTTGACAAGGTGGTTTTCCGTAAACAGCCTTTCCAGTGGAGAACAGAGAACATGAAAATCAGCTTCCAGACATCAGCAGCCGCTCTGCTCAGGGCCGAGGCTCCGGCTTGCCCACGTGGGGAGGTGGAGCTGTGTGATAGTCTCCTTCCTTTATCAGCTTCTCTTGCTGCTTCCTGATGGTACTCACACATCTCATCATTTGCTGCCGAAGTAGACACTATGAAATCATCATATTCCCTCTTGCACTCTTTCTCTGCCTGGATACCACCAACTCCATGTGCACATTCTATCCATTCTTTTTCCAGAGCAGGAATCTCGTGGGGCTGTTCAGCACTTTGGATTGTCAACCATCGATCTATGTTAAGGCCAAATCTTTTCTGCATGTCCAAGAAAGGCATGGCATGCTGAGGCTCATGCCCTTGTCTCTGCTTCTGGCCTCTGCTTCAGGATGACTCTACTTTTCAAATTTTTATATGACACAAATCTGAAAAGAATAGTTAATTAATATGTTACATTGCTAAATCTGTTTTAACAAAGAGCTCAACACACAGGAATAATGAACCCAAATTAGATACATGTAATATAGACAAGCACAAAGGGGATGATTTATTTTAATCTTGGTCTCAGTAAGAAAAATAATTACAGATATTAGTTGACCACAGACATCATGATAATGCTGCCCCCAAATTAATGATCAGGTGACTTCTTACCCAGATGGAGGAAAACAGTTCTAGCACTGAACTTTGTAACTGTCAGGTAATATCTACAACATGAGAAGTCTCCAGGACGCAAGACAGCTTGTGAGGGTGTGGAGAGGGGCCTCTTGCAGTTTTCTTACGGGTTAGAAACATATCAGGTTCAGCTGAGGAATTTTTCTGAAAGTACCTAGGGCTGGGCACCCTCCTCCTGATACTACCCAGCCACCCACCCTGGATAGTGCCATACCTGTCTACTGTGATCGATCTCTTCACAGGCATCTACTTTAAAATTTTAAAATGTATTTTTGAAATGTTTACCCAGTGTGATTCTAGTGCATTACTATATACTTTGTATCTTACACTTCCCCAGACTTTTTCCAATATCCCGAGTAAAGGCCATTTATCTATCAAAATAGAAACAGACACTAAAAATTACACAGTGGGAGAAAAAATGTCAATGTATCTTTTGTATACTGTTGCCATAATTGAGCAACATATTAACTTAAACATCTTGGCATAAAATCAATAGTTGAGAAGCCAAGGTTTAAATATTATAATAAAATGTTTAAAAGCTTAAAAGCTAAGATTTTGGAGGCAGACAGATTGACAGATTTTTTTTTTTTTTCTGTATTGTTCCCTGTCAGGCTTCTTTGTTTTGTTTTGATTTGGGTTTTTTTTTTGTTTCTGTTTTTGTTTTGTTTTTTTGAGACATGGTCTCATTCTGTTGCCCAGGCTGGAGTGCAGTGGCACAATCATGGCTTACTGCAGCTTCAACCTCCTGGGCTTAAGCCTCCTCCTACCTCAGTCCCCTGAGTAGCTGGGACTTCAGGTGTACATCACCATGTCCAACTAATTTTTGTATTTTTAGCAGAGACAAAGTTTCACCATCTTGAGACCAGGCTAGTCTCAAACTCCTGGGCTCAAATGATCTGCACACCTCTGGATCCCAAAACGCTAGGATTACAAGCACGAGCCACCGCACCCACTCCCTTTACAAGGATTTTGACCTTGGTAAGCTTAGTGACCTCAGCCTCATTAAACCTCAGGTTTCTCATCTGCAAAATGGGACAGTAATCTTTCCTCAGCTTAAATCTCAGCTTCATCACTTCTAGCTATACAGCCTTGGGTAGATGCTTAATCTCTCTCAGTCTTTATTTCTTCATTTACAAAATGGCATGACAATAATATCTACTTCATAAGGCTATGGAAAAAAGTAAATGAGTTAATATATCCAAAATGTTTAAATAAATCATAGCTATTGTTGAAGCTATTAGCTATTTATTGAAGTTAACCTTCAATAAATCATAGCTATTATTTACCCTCTCTTCACAATGGAGATTATATAACCTGCCCTATGTATTTATAGGACTCTTAGAAGAATCATATAATGTGATGAATGAATAATTATTTTCCAAACTGAAACTCCAACTGAATATTGACTAGTATTTGTTACAGGCAGAAATTCACAAAAGTTTTGTATAAACTTAAACTTAGAATTTAATATTTCTAGTTTGTGTAGTTAGATCACTTGCCAGGGATGTTTGAGCACTTGCAATGGATTCCAAAATTATTTGATAAAATTTTACCTATGTACAGTATTGTAAATATATCCTAAGACACTTACATTTGCAGAAAACTTAAGAACAATCCATAAGTTGTAATTTTCAAAACAATTTTTTAATTATCTCCCTTTGAGGCTTCAACGTAGAAAGCAAACAACTGATTTTGGTTTTGTTTCTGTTTACTCAGTTGTACCTGAAATTGTTTTTAGTTGACTTTATTTACTAACCTTAGAAAAAAGAAAAATCATTTGTTCACAGAAAGTAATAGCTCTGAGATTCCGAAAACACTGGCAGCAGAGATCTCTTGCTAGCCACCGTTAGCTGAAACATCTTCTAAAACATGATTTTGAGTTGTACTTTTAAAGTCAATCTTGCTATGTTTTGAAACTTCTGCAATGGATTTCTCTGTTTTTGCTGTTTAATAAACAGCATTTTGAATTCATGTTTGAAGTCCCTTTAGAATTTCAACAAAAAATCAACTACATTCATGTGTTGTTTGTTTTGCTTCTTCTGTTTCACATACACAGTTCAAAAGTTGAAATTCCACCAACACAGCTAAAATTCATGGGGGCTAATATTATCAAATTATTATACATATAGAATGGCTTTTCTAAACTGAGTAGAAAAAGAAAAGAAGAAGTCTTGTATCAAAAGCATCTTTAAAGGACTTGTTTTCATTTGTTATCATAGTACCCAACCAATGAAAAGTCATGCTGTCTCAAAATTTATTGGATTTACTGAACTGTGTCTTCAAAGAAAAGGTTGTTTTATGAAGGAAAGGAACTAGCTTTTCTTTTTCCTGATCAGAAGATTATCTAGTTTGAAGTGAACTGTTATCTCAAAATAAATGAGAAGCAGCAATATAAGCTAAGTGATAACCCAGGAGACAATGCTTGCTTTGAACTGAAAGTGGAGGCAGCAATATACAATGTGTAAATGCCTGGCAAGACCATCAAACAGGGGTCTCCTTCAGCGCAATGGAGCATGGTAAATTCACACCCTATTTGAAAACCATCAAAGCCTCAAAAAAGGAAATTTGTTTTTTCAAATGCCTTGGGGTGTTGATGATGCCCTTAATTTCACAGAAACCAAAAAAAAAAAAAAAGGAATGAAACAAAACTTTCTTGTTGCTTGTCCATTGTACAAGTCCAGTTACATTGCTCAAAATTATCTCCTAGCAGATTAAAAATAATAATAATCAACTTGTCATTGGGAAAGAAAGTAGGTATGTAACAAATGTTACCATCAAAGACCTCTTAAGTAGATAATTTAAAGCAAAGAGCAATTATAAAGACTCATAAAGACAAAAGGCTCTTAAATCCTTTTTTTTTTTTTTTTTTTTACTTGAGATGGAGTCTTCCTCTGTCACCAGGCTGGAGTGTGGTGGCACAATCTCAGCTCACTACAACCTCTGACTCCCTGGTTCAAGTGATTCTGCTGCCTCAGCCTCCTGAGGCAGCTGGGATTAGAGGCACACACCACTACACCCAGCTAATTTTAATTTTGGTATTTTTAGTGGAGACGTGGTTTCACCATGTTGGCCAGGATGGTCTCCATCTCCTGACATCATGATCTGCCTGCGTTGGCCTCCCAAAGTGTTGGGATTACAGGCGTAAGCCACCACACCTGGCCCAAATACTTTTTTTTAACCACAGAAGGTAGGTACTTGAGATGTTGAGTCTACTTTTAAAATAATTTTTACATAGTTACTCTGAGGTCACCTATTGCTAGAAAATGAAGGTTTAGACTATTTTAAAGACAGCTGTGTCATTTAGATTTGCCAACCCTTTACTACCGTAAGAATGAGTCTAGTTATTCTTGAAAAGGAAGGAAAAGAAGAGAAAAAGTCACAGCTACTCCAAATCCATATATCTTACTTCTTCCTACAGCCATTCATTATAAGAGCCTGCCTTTTAAACTGCTGAAGTTATCCCCAAGAGTTAGATCATGTGGCTTTACCAAAAAAAAGTCTTAAAATTGTCTTTTTCTCTTATAAAGGCAAAAGGCCCATTGAAAAAAGAATCCTATGGCTCCATTTCCAAAAAAAGGAAGTAGTATCCTGAATGCAGAATGCATCCACTCCAAAGCTTAAACCAGAATAACTTTGAAATTTTCCCCAAATAACTTTTTAAAGAAAGAAGAAAAGCTAGAATTACATATACGCTCCCCAGTAAACAAGAGAATAATCTTTCTGCTGAAGGTAAAAATACTCTATGATTGGGTCCAATTTAAACTTGGACTTCCAACAACATTTTGGCTCCAGGAAATAATATGTTAAAGAATGGAAAGAATGCCAATTTAAGGCATCAACATTTAATTCTCATTACCAAAATTATAATCATAGGAGGGAGAGCTTCTAAAATTAGAACTCAAAATAACTGTTGAACTGAACTCAACTTCAAAGGCAGTACTAAGCATTTAATTAGGCTAGTTCTGCAAGGAAAGAGCTGGTAAATCAATATAATCTAATAAGCTTTTGGCCAGGGCAAGGGACGAGTGATCACAATTGCTTGCCATGTGTTTACTCTTCAGGCCTTTTTTTGGGCAAGTTCCACTAAAGAACAATACAATCAAAGGGGAAGGAGCAGAGAGAATTTTTTTAATGGAAGAATTCTGGCTTTAGGACACTATTTCATGTATTGAAGATATATAAACCTCCTTTGGAAATTCGCCCTAACTATATAGTTTGAGCTTCATACATTTGATAAATGGCTGTTTTTTCTCTAACCTATTAAACAGAGAGAACAGGGTGACCTGAACATTCATAGTTTTAAAGTACATCACGTGAATCTGTGAAAGTTAGCGGCTTTTCTGATTTGATTCACTATAGCACAAAGAGAACTGGCTTATATTGCAACCAGAGGAAAATATTTTTAACTTTAAATAACTCACTTAGCTTTGTCTCTTTTTATTGTTTGTAAAACAAAAGAGTTAGATTTAATGTTTGCTAATCTTGTTTGCTCTTAAGAGTCTGGTTTACATATATGATACATGTCATATATATTATATAAAGTGAATATATAGATAGATAAAGAAAAAATTATTCTGACACTTGTTAAAACAGTAAGGAATACTTTATTCAAGGCTATTGCAATAGGTGTCAAGACCATTACAACAGAGGTGAGAGATGAGATTCAACTCACTAATTGTATAGCAAAAACAAACAGCAATTTATAGCCATCAATCAGAATAAGGAGGCCAATGAATGAAAAATTATTAAGAGGAGGTATCAAGGGCAGGGGGTTTTTGCTATACCAACCTAACAGGACTTTTGCTGAAGGAAGGCTGGAGTGATCAGATATTAAGAATTTGATCAGGTTTTAGCCTGGGAAATTCTCCCTAACCTGACTTAGCAGGATTTTTGCTACAAATGGGCTATGCAGACCCAACAAAGACAGGGACCAAGGTCAAGGCCTATCAGAGGAGCCTGACTAAAGCGTGGTCAGGGAGAGGGTCTTTGTCAGTTCTTCTTGTTCAAAGAAAGAAGAGATATTTTTCTTTCCTCTAAACAATACAAATTTATTTGTACTTCTTTTGTTCATTAAGCACCAGATGAACCATCTGTTGGGACTTGGTAGTAAAGAATATTTGCTGGATAATGCAAACCATCAGACATTTAATGAGGATAAGCTCCATGAAAATAAAAAGAAAAAATAAGTTTAGTGGTCGGAGCAGTCTACAAGTCCAGTTTTTAAGTCCATAACACAACCCATCAAGGATATTTCTAGACGTTGGCTTTAGATGGTAAAGTGAGAACAGAAGTGACAACCCAGAAAATTTCCTGGCTTGAAGTCTGCACGCTTTTGGTGATTATCATAGGCATCAGTGTCATAGCCACGGTTATATCCCAAGCAGAGCATGAGAGTCTGACTTCAGCTCACCAGGCTTTTCGGATAGTCCCAGTTAGGATCTGTGCACTCAGGTTTGGGTTCTGCCATAGTGCTTTTTATGCATCTCTGAAACAGTTCCTTTTCATTGAAAACAAAGCCCTCTGACCTGTAGCTGGTTGCAAGCATTTTCAGAAAAGCATCAGAGTAAAATAATAACTATCTATGATGACTTAGATAAAATTTACAGTGGCCATAGTTAAAAAGTTTATGAGAGTTCATTGGACAAGAAAATCTGGTAATTTCTATAGCATACAACATTTCAAAATAATAATGGCATTATGACTAATAAAATTATACTTACCAAGCAAATCACAGACAGCTAAGTTATTAATAACTTTCTAAGAGCTGTATAATTTCTAACATATTTGTATTAACATCATATATCCACACAAATATGAATGGTTAACCCAGGGAAGAGTAAGCATCTCTTCTTATTTGACAACATTCCTCATGCAATTTAATATATACAATAAACATCACTTTTCAAAAAGCATTTCTCCTTTTACAAGGTGAAAGAATAAATCATTTGAGACTTTCCAGGGACCCTATGTGAAATCTCAAAATTATTAGGATTTTGTTTGAGGAAGGAAAGATATCAAAAGTGTCAAAAGTCTTGGACACTTGACTAAATAAGATACTAGATCACTGTGAAACAGTACTTAGCCATTACCTATTTAACCAAAGTGACAATACAAGATTTCAAAAGTAACTATGGGAGGTAAAATAATTGTAAAAAAACTTAGCTCTTTTTAAAAATTTATTTTATTTTCATGTTTTTATTTATTTATTTTTGAGACAGGGTCTCACCCTGTCACCAGGCTAGAGTTCAGTGGCATGATCTTGGCTCACTGCAACCTCCACCTCCTGGATTCAAGCAACTCTCCTTCTTCAGTCTCCCAAGTAACTGGGATTAGAGGCATCCACCATCATGCCCAGCTAATTTTGTATTTTCAGTACAGAGTTTCATGATGTTGGCCAGGCTGGTCTCAAACTCCTGACCTCAAGTGATCCACCCACCTCCGTCTCCCAAAGTGCTAGGATTGCAGGTGTGAGCCACTGCACTTGGCCAATGTTAGCTTTTTTAAAAGTGAGATACTTGGTTCTCTTAGTCAAGGGAATAATAAAAGTATCAAAAAACACAAGAAATTATTCTGACAAGGCACAAAATGTTTGTTTCCTAGGTAGACTATTCAAAAGGTAAATAAAAACCTTTTATAATGTCATATTAAGAGCAGACCAATATTCTAAAAAAATTTCATCCAAAAAATCTTTATAAATAAATCCATCAAATCTTAGCTTGACCATATGAGATCACTTTCCCCCACCTTCCTTTTCTGTAAACCTTCTACCAGTTAATAATAAATTTATGCTTATTCTTATTAGTCAGTGTTTTAGTAATTTATCTTATAAATTAATAATATTTATTACATTATTTACTTCAGCATAGGTCAAAGGTTGCACATTTCTGAAATGATTTTGGAAACCATTTTTAGTTTATAGATACTATAAAACATAATTATTGTTGAAAGTCTCCTCATAAAACTTTTACTCCATGTATGTCAACTTAATACAGGTTCTTAAAAAATTCTGCTTAGATTGTTCATGAAAACTTTATGAGACATTAAACAAAGCTAGTTATCATTTTGAGTTATTTCCCTGTTAACTGTTTTTATAATACATGCATGCTAGGACAGTATCAAAATAATTACAATAGAAAAAACCCTTAAAATTTAAATACATGTGCCTATGTTTTATTTACTACTGTGCTTTGATATATATATCAAGCCATTTATACTCATTTGTACTGCATTTTCACTTGTACACTTGTTCTTAGGTTGAATTTACAGTTTTTATAATCTTAAACATCTAGTAGCTATAATATTACCTTATTTGACTATTAAACCCAAATAGAATAAAAATATGTATTCATATTATTCTTTATTCTGATAACTCAGAAGATATACCTATTTTTATTAAACTAACAATAACAAACTAGTTGTATTAGTCCATTTTACATTACTATAAACAAATACCTGAGGCTGGGTAATTTATAAAGAGTAGAGGTTTATTTTGGCTCACAGTTCTGCAGACTGCACAAGAAACACAGTGCTGGTATCTGCTTCTGGTGAGGCCTCAAGAAGCTTCCGCTCACAGTGAAAATAAAGGGGAGACAGCATGTCAGATGATGAGAGAGGGAGCAAGAGAGAGGAGAGGTTCCAGTCTCTTTAACAACCAGATCTTGGGTAAACTCATTACTGTAAGAAGGATGCCAAGCCATTCATGAGGGATCTGTTCACATGACTCAGACACCTCCCACAAAACCCCAACTCCAACACTGGGAAACATATTTCCAAATAAGATTTTGAAAGGGACAAATATCCAAACTATATCAGTAGTCTTACTCAAATCACATAAATTTCAAAAACGCTTGGGTTACTTTCTATATTTCTTGAGTTGTAAGAGTATTTCATTTCTAATACATAATTACTTAGCCTTCAGTTAATTTGAACAGTTTTTTTTTTTTTTTTTTTTAGGAATTTTATAAACTTGCTAATACCATCAGGAGGAAGAAAAATATCACATGTATATAACCTACATACATGCACATATAAACTTACAGGCAGACAGAAATGGAGACCTCAGATACTTCATTTTTAAATTTTAGCCATGGCACAGGCAAACAAAATAATGCAAAACTCATTGGTTTATGTAAGATAGTTGGCTCTCATCTTTCTCTGAATTGTGTTTTTGGCAGATGAAACAAATTAAGATGACCTGCTTAAGATGATAACTAGTTCTTTTTGCCACTATTTACAGAGGAAACTCTTAAGATTTTCATTTGCTTTGATGTGTAATCTTGTGAAGGCTGTAGATTAAGTTTTGGGTATTGGATCTTTTAGAAATACCAAGTGATTGGTTGTTTCCAAAGCCCATCTGAGGGGGTAAAATTTATGCCCGTTTTAAATTAGTCTTTTTTTTCTCTCTGTCCTTTAAGCTTCAGATTGTCGTGTTGGGGGCTCCTGAATCCCTTGAGCGCCCCCTGTGGAGACAAGGGACCCAAATCTCAAGTGACTGTAGGGAGTTAAGCCCCTGGACTGGAGTTAAACAGCTGGACTGCTTAACTGGAGTTAAGCAGACTGGACTTAAAGTCTGGCAGGAGCACACAGAGAAATAGAGGAGGTTGGGTCTTTAAAGAGGGGGCATATCAAAGGATCCAAGAAAGCTGATGGGAAGATTGAAGGTAGTAAAGGAGAAAGAGAAGGGAAGAGAAGATGTCTTAGATGAGCTAGTGTGGGTAGATAATAAGAGAATGAGGTTCCAAATTATCCTTAGTGAAGTCATGCCAACAAGAAAGGAAGCAGACAGAGTTGGTGGAGCATGTCGTTGGGAGGGTTTGAGGAGGTGGTTGAGTTTTAGTAGACTGAGAATTTTCTATGGGAGAAACAGGATGAAATAGAACAGAGAGGGCTCACAAAGAGCCAGAAAAAAAAAAATTCTAGCCAAGGAGTCAAGGAGTGAATCCCCACTTGAAACAAGGAGCCAGGAAGAAATTCCAGCCTAGGAGATATCTTTCAGACAAAGACAGCATACCCAGAGTCTTAAAAGTCAAAACCTTCCTGTGCTTCAATGGACAGTGATCTGGGGTACTGGCTCCAGAGTAGGACTCACTAAGGCTTCCTGAAAGACCTCAAAGGTGTGTAGTTGGGGTCTCGAGTGAGAGACCTGGGGGTTCAATGAGAAATCTGATTCCATCCAAGCTTGGGTATTGTAACTGTTCAAGAAAACCTCAGCCAGACAGTAGTTAGAGCAGTCTAAACAGACTTTATTCATAAAATATTGCAATAGGGGAAAGAGACTAAAAGATAGAACTGAATACAGCAAAGACAAATGGAGATTGACAGCCAACAAACAGAATGAGGAGGTCAGTGAATGGAAAGTTACTACGAGAAGACATCAAGGGTGGGAGAATTCTTTCTAAACCAATTTAACAAAATCATTGCTGAAGGCAAGCCTGGGTGATAAGATATCAAGGTTGGGGCATGAAAAATTTCATCAGATTTTGAGGGTGAGACATTCTCCCTAAACTAATTCAGTAGGATTCTTGCTACAAGGGGGCTATGCAGATCCAGCAAAGACAGGGACCAAGGTCAAGGCTTAGTAGAGAAGAGGGCTCAGAGAAGCCTGACTCCAATTTGGTTGGGGAATCTTTGTCAATACGTAGGTTGGGGAACTGAGGCAGACAGGAGATTGGCATTAAAAGAAACCACAACTGCACTTCAGCATTGGAAACACATTGGGATGCCTCCAGATGAGTGGTGGCAGAAAAAGCCAATGTTTTTTCAAGCACCTGAACCATGGACAAAAATGTGAGCCAATTCAATGTCTCAACTGGATGCGGAATTGAATCCATTAAAGTCTGAACTCACAGCTAACTAAGCAACAGTACAGCAGTGTCTGGGAACAGAAAAGTGTTCCTGTTCTCATAGTTAATGGGCCCAAAAGGAAGTCTGAGAGGTGTTAAAAGATAAATTTAGTCTACGGCCATACCACTCTGAGCGCGCCTGATCTCATCTGATCTTGGAAGCTAAGCAGGGTTGGGCCTGGTTATTACTTGGATGGGAGACTGCTTGGGAATACTGGGTGCTGTAGGCTTATAAAAAATTATAAAAAAGAAAAAATAAGATAAATTTAGACACATCAACATTGTAAAGAGTTTCTTGAGTAGACAATGATTTAGAAATCAGGTGGCTTTAAACCAGAAGTGTTTCAGAGGCTCCTCCCAAGGGCACAAGCGGAAGGCTTTTACTATCAGAAGCAAGGCCAAGAAATTATTTGATTAGTTAAAATGCAGCAAACATCAATCTTATTTCCATCATTCCACTAGGAAGTCACTAGTTAGAGGTTAGTGGTTTCTGATTGGTTAAGCTTAAGTTTGTTTTTCTAGAATAGTTATACTGAGTTGGGTTTCAGTGTGCTTAAGTAGGAACCCAGAGCCCTGGAGCTGCTTCAGTCTAATGCTCTCCCAATTGATTTAAGGAAATGATGGGAACTTTTTTATTTTTTATTTTTTTGAGACAGGGTCTCACTCTGTTGCCCAGGCTGGAGTTCAGTGGTACAATCAATCATGGCTCAGGCTGGAGTTCAGGGGTACAATCATGACTTACTGCAGCCTCGACCCCCTGGACTCAAGCAGTCCTCCCACCTCAGCCTCTGAGTAGCTGGGGCACAGGTGCCTGCCACCACACCAGCTAATTAAAACAAACAAACAAACAAACATTTTTTTAGAGCTGGGATCTCACTATGTTGCCCAGGCTGGTCTCAAAATCCTAAGCTCAAGCGATCCTCCTGTCTTGGCCTCCCGAACTGCCAGGGTTATAGGCATAAACCACCACACCAGGCCAGAAGGAAACTTTTGCCATCTTTACTATGTTCTGTGGGGGGAAAAAATGCCAAAAGTTCTCAAGAATACTTCTGGGCAGAGACTAGATGAGGGGAGGAGGCTAAACAGCCTCTGCTCTGTCTCTGCACTTAGACCGCCCCCTTTCCCGGCCAGCTTCTCCTACTTCTGATATCCATCTCACTTCCAGGTCTGCCCACGGGGGCTGCTGTCACAAAGAAATCGCTCTGGTTGTGTTTCGTATATTACTTCACTGGAGTTACTGTTACATGAGGACAAATGCAGAATGCAGCCCGCTTAGTGGCAAATGCTGCTTCTTGAGCCAGACTCTCCAGAAATAAATCAGTCCCCAACTTCATGCTACACCTGATTTGAAACACAAATTCCCGCTTTAGCAGTCTTAAAATCGTACTTGTCATGGGCCTTCAAGGACTGTCTAGTCTAGAGTTACTCAAACTCTCTTGAGCATAAGAATTACTGGGCTACTTTTCAAAAATGCAAATTAGTAAGTCCTACTCCCAGAAATTCTGATTAGGTCAGTCTTGGTTGGTACTCTGGAATGTGCATTTGTAATAAGGCTTCCAGGAATATGCATTTTTAAGAAGGCTTCCAGGAGATTTGGATGTGTTCTCTGAAAAATCCTGTCTAGTTAAAATTACAAATGTCAAAAACTCCTTTGAATTCCAATAACCTTGTTATCTAGATCAGACTGAAAGTATTAGACCTATTACAGGACAGTACGAAAATGAGGAGTGAATAATCACATGGGAATAAATCAAATGAGGGTATCTCTAAACCATGAAAATGTGGGAATACAATTTACTTATAAACCTCTTTTATAAAATGTAAGTTTTGAGAGTTTTTCTTAAACTAAAACCTCTTGCCGTAATTGGAAGGAAGGAACGTCGTTGCAAAGCCAGCAACTGAACCCTCTACTATGTACCAATATAGTAAGGTTCCTGATCCACCACAGCCAAATGTATTTTTCAACTCCCCAAATTAAGACAATCTATAAAGAAATGTTCATTTATTAGCAACTTGTGTTTGACAGTTTATTTCATGTCAGCCTCCAGCTTTCCTTTGCAAGCTTATTTGCATAATGTGTTATTATGTCTAAATGGAAAACTAAATGCCTCCATGTGGTCTTTAAATGACAAGTGCTTGTCAGCTTCATGCAATATTCAGAAGTAATAGATCCAAATCACAACAGCACTCACTGAGATGTTAAAAAAAACTTGTTGTGTATCCTTCCTTGACAAATTTACACTTTGGTACAGAATTGTCAATTAGACATTCCATGTGTTAAACAGTTTAGTTCAACTGTGAAGGAATTTACTGTAGCTTTATTCTACAATGTTCTAAGTAATTACAATTCACATTACAGTTTTTTTTATTATTTCAAAGCAGCTCAGAAAATAATCTCCAAATGACCTTGGCAAGATAGCTCCAAGAACTTCCGTTTAATTATTTTAGAATATATGGGAGTTTATGATAATGCTTTTAAGAACTCTGAAAAATCCATTGTGAGAATCTAAAAATTTTTTGGCCTTAAACTTCATGTTTTAGGATCAGCAAAATGGTGCTAATTTTTGGTATTTAACAAGAAACACGCTATTCTAAAGGAGGTTTTACTGCATCAGGTTTTTTTTTTCTCCACATATATTTAGAATAGTTCTCATTTTAACATACTGATTTAACATTAACATTTAATTTAACATTCACACCAACAACTGAATCCATAAAACTTCCTCCATGAAACTCACTGAAAAGAAGCAATTTTTGTCTCAAGGGCCTTTTTCATTGGGAGACAACAGAAAAGAGAATGTCGCTACAAAAGAGACATTCATGTAGCTTCTCCAGTTCCATGCTGTCTTCCTCCCCTCCCACTTGGATGGTGCTACAAGAAAAGCTCAAGTCTGCCATTGTGGATGACCCTTAGTAAACCCAGTCCTGGAAGATTCCCAGAAGAGAGAAACATACGAAGATAATAGAGGCTTAGGACCTCTAGGTTAGATCTTAACCAAGAGGAAGCAGAACTGAGGCTCCCCTGGGGAGACAAGATTGACCTGAACTCTAAAGAATGGTAAAAGAAGAGGCCAGTTTCATCTCCGTGCTTCACTCAGACCCTCTCCATAAACTGAATGGCCTGGAATGCAATGAGAAAACTGACAATCTGACTGATTTCCCTAGCAGATCCCTCAGGACTTAGCTGATTTGGGACTTTGAGTGATGAGAGTCTGCACACCAAGCGCCAGTTGGTGGGAAATGTGCTTTTAGGGATGTTTGACCCTCATCCTGACCCTAGAAAGTGATTCAATAGGTTTTGTTTGGAAGGTCTGGAGACTGGTGATGGATGGCAAATGAGTGGACAGAAGCTGACCTCAGAATAACAACAAGGACCCAGTGAATCCAAATAATCGCCTATTGAAGTCAGTTCCTAAGAGACTCAAAATGTAGCCACAGAGAAAGAATTCAAAACAGCGTGATGAAAAGTAAGCAGTCGGAGAGACTGATTTATAAAGGAGGAAAGTAATGAATCCAGAACTGTGGAAATCACGGAACATTAAATACAGAAGGTACCTTCAAGATATGTTAGTCCCGTCTGCTTATTTCACAGATAACAAAAGAGTGGCCCAGAAAAGTGAGTTACACAGTGACTTACCCCGCTTCTTAACAGCAGAGCTGGACCTGGATTTGGATCATGTTGTCAGCGGTTGTGGTTGCTTTAACCATGCCTTGTTGGTGCAAGTTTCAGGTTACTCAGGTCCTCTGCAATGCTTTAGTCATAAATTAAAATAGACTTAATGGACAGATAATAAATCCAATCCTGTCTCATTTACTGTCCAAGATGTTCTTGGCAGTTTACATTCTCTGGTTATTTTTATTAATATTAATATTATTATCTGTTATAATCATAGTATCAACAAAAAATGGTCCATTCCAAATGGTGAATGAAATTGCCCTTTTCTTCGGAATCTTGTTAAACCCTTCTGATTACAGTACATGTCTGCTCTATTCTTCCCTTAGCAGAACAAGAACGTAAGATTAATGTATAAAAATTTAGCCAATAAATCAATATGTTTTTTTGTACTCATTTCACTCATTCATTCAACAAAAACATATTTACACCTGCCACATCCCAGGCATTGTTCTAGACACTGAATCAGGAGTCCCCAAGCTTTTTACACAGGGGGCCAGTTCACTGTCCCTTAGACCATTGGAGGGCCGCCACATACTGTGCTCCTCTCACTGACCACCAATGAAAGAGGTGCCCCTTCCTGAAGTGCGGCAGGGGACCGGATAAATGGCCTCATGGGGCCGCATGCGGCCCACGGGCCGTAGTTTGGGGACACCTGCTGACTGGATATACGGCAGTGAATAAAAAATAAGACATCCCTATATGTATAGTGCTTATGCTCTAGAGAAAGAGACAGTGAGTACACAAAATAATTAATAATATAATCTCAGGGTCGGGTACAGTGGCTCACATCTATAATCCCAGCACTTTGGGAGGCTGAGGTGGGCGGATTGCTTGAGCCCAGGAGTTTGAGACCAGCCTGGGCAACATGGTGAAACCCTGTCTCTACAAAAACAGAAAAATTAGCCAGGTGTGGTGGTGCGTACCCATAGTCCCAGCTACTTAGAAGGCTGAGAAGGGAGGATGGCTTGAGCCCAGAAGGCAGAGGCTGCACTAGGCCAGGATCACACCACTGCACTCCAACCTGGGTGACAGAGTGAGACCCTGTCTCCAAAATATAAAATAATCTCAGAAGTAGTTAACTGTAGAAAAATGAAGCCAACTAAGTGTACAGGAGCACTAGTCTATTTTATAGTCATTACTCCATAAATTATTTGGGCATAAAGGCAAGGCTAACACATTGAAGAGTTTCAGAGATCTAAAACTGCATTTTAGACTATGTGGCCTGTATAATATTAATTTTGACAGGTAATAACAAGTGTTTTATGCAGAAAAAAATCCTATGGTCAAATAGCCTTAAGAAATCTTAAATTAAATAAAGTAAATGTATTTCTGTACAGTTCTTCAGAGGGTATAGAATGCTAATATGTGCTGGAGCTCTATAATATAAGAATATTAGAATATTACTTGGAGCATTTCCCTGTTTAGACTGTAGAACTTGCTGAAAAATTTCTCTGTAGAAAGCATTTGGGCAAAAAACTGAGTGCTGTTGACTTTGATAAAATAGGGATTGTAGCTGTATACCTGCAAACACTTGTGTGGTATAGACAAATCTGTAGTGACCCAAATATCTGTTTGTTTAATAACGCGGAGGATTCCATGCTGAATTTAAAGAAGTGATTGAGGCATCCTATTTTGAGTATTGGTATCTGAGGAAACACCTGTTGCACATGTGCACATTCTTTTTAATTAGAAAATGTATAATTAATCTGTAAAAGCATGAGATGGGCATTGCAAAAGGAAAGCTTCTATGGTCCACGGTAAACACTTATATTTGTGTGGATCCCATACTAGACAGTATCTACGAAGACACCAACTAAGTAAGTCTATCTTGGTGAAACATACTACAAATGTCTGGCAAATAGTACACAATAAATATGGGGAAAAATGATTGAATCAATAAATTTACAAGGGTATGACACAGCATTCCGTATTATCATGCCTACCTTCTCCTGGAGTAAACATGTTGCAATATTCTTTTTTATTATTGAGAAAAATTCGTTTAACATAAAATTTACCACTTTAAAGTGTGCAATTCAATGGCGTTTAGCATATTCAAAATGTTATACAACCGTCACCTCCATGAAGTTCCCAGATAAGGACAACCCATATCCATCAAGCAGTTACTCCTCATTCTTTCTTGCTCCTCCTAGTCCCTGGCAAAAACCAATCTGTTTTCCATCTCTATGGATTTTACGTATTCTAGATATTGCATAAATGGAAACATTCAATATGTAATCTTTTCTGCCTAGCTTCTCATGCTTAGCATGTTTTCATGTATCAATACTTTATCCCTTTCTATGGCTGAATAATATTTCATTGTATGTATATACTGCAATTTGTTCATCCAGTTGCTCGTTGATAGACACTTGAGCTGTTCTTCCTTTTGGCTGTTGTGAATAGGGCTGCTATAAACATGAATATACACGGATTTAAGTAACTCCTTTCTATTATTTTGGATATATACCTCGGAGTGAATTGACTGGGTCATTTGGAAATTCTATGTTAAACTTTTTGAGCAACTACTAGCAATACTCTTAATAAAACAAAAAAGAAAGAAAACAGAATCCCAAAGCCTAGCTAAGATCCTGCTATTGCCCAAATAGAAAAAAAAAAAAAATAGAGTGAGTCTGAGGCAAAACTTGTAAGTAGGTAATTGTCTTTGAATTTCCCTTCTTTGGGGCATGCAGTTTGCTTTTGTTGATGTTGTTGTTGTTGTGTTGTTTGAGACAGAGTCGTTCAGTTGCCCATTCTGGAGTGCAGTGGTGTGATCTCAGCTCACTGCAACCTCCGCCTCCCTGGTTCAAGCGATTCTCCTGCTTCAGGTTCCCGAATAGCTGGGACTACAGGAACATGCCACTACACCCAGTTAATTTTTGTATTTTTAGTAGAGACAGGGTTTCACCATGTTGACCAGACTGGTCTCGAATTCCTGACCTCAAGTGATCCGCCTGCCTCGGTCTCCCAAATTGCTGGGATGACGGGTGTGAGCCACTGCGCCAGGCCTGGCATGTGTTTTACTTTCCTATAATTCATTCACTCCTTCCAATTTAATAGTCTCATGTTTTCCCCCCACCTCAACCCCAACAAATCTCCCCTTTACTTGTAACTTATCATCAATTTAAGTTGCTATGTTACTTATTTGTGTTATCATTACTCTCACTAGCCTGTAAGATCCTTGAGAGTGGGACTTCTCCTGCTTACTGCTATTTTCCAAAGAGCTTAGATAATGACTGGCACATAGTAGGTGCTTAGTAAATATCCATGGCCTAATTCCATATGTACTTATGGAAAACAAATAGCTTGTGCCTGTTGAAACAATTTTAGGCATCAAGAAACTGTTGCACACCTGCACTAAATGGAAAAAAGTTTTCTTTTTAATTACAAAATATATAGTCAACTATACAGGTGTCTAGGTGGGAGATAGTTATTTAAAGGGGAAAGAATCACAATACATAACCTAGACAGCCATTTACTCTATGCACAGCCAGTCCTGCCAAGGAGACACTGCAGTGGGGAAGAACAGCCCTTCAGTCTGCTCCTAATAATCTGCAGCAGTGAATTGCAAAGTTTGGGATCTTCCAAGTTTGATTTAAAGAAGAAATGATGGAGCCTGCTATTCTCTAAAGTGACAGTGACTTATATGTGTAGCTCCCCAGGTATCACAGAGAAAATGAACCCCAGGATGTCTGAAGCTAAGAGAAATAAAAAGCTTTCTAATGCATCTGTACATAAGCTATCAACTAGATTTAATTACCTGGAGAGATGGCAATCAGCCTGTTTTTCAAGTAAAAGAAAAGTGAAAGGTAATATAAAATTGTATAAATACTGCTATTCATTTTTTAAGTTTTTGTAAAACTGGGGAGAGAACAAATACAATCCTTCACCCTTCTTGGGCATCCTTATTTGGAAATAATTATGCATGTAAAGATTGGTTGCTACCTTCAAGGCAACTGTGTTGGATTTCAATGGTTGATAAGGTCCAGTGGTAATAAAATGAAGCAAGACCCTCAAGACAACTTGGTGGGGGGCAATTATGACCCATTACTGTGTGAATCACACACTGTGATTAAACTCGTAGGAGGCACTCAGCATCCGCACTTGTTGTGAAAAGGGTCCTGATTAGCATTTGTACTATGCATTTTGGTAATCAGAAATCATTATAGAGAATGCAACATTAAATGAAGGAATATGGCAATCTCCCATGCATTAAATAGGCTAATTTTTAAAAAGAAATGACTTTATATCTAAAGCAAATAACATCATTTCTTTTCCTACAAAGCATTAACACTTGGTCAGATGCTCTTTACTATAGTTTTATAAGTATTGCTCCAGCGAACATTTGATTAGCAAATTCTCCACTCTGCATGATATAGAGGCTATTTTCATTTAAATGTTGATATGTAAGAGCTATTTTTGCTATGTGTCTTTAGTCTTGTAGAGAGCTGAATGATGAATTAAACTAGCCAGAGATAGAAACAGCAAGTTTTGAATTCTTAAATTATCCCAACAAATTAGGTCAAGATTCAAGAAGGCTTCTGACAGAGGCATCAGGAATATTTTCATTCCGTAAAATATTAACAATGATGAAAGCTGCTGATACAATATTTTTGGCATGTTTTGACTTTTGATCTATTTTTACTTCAAGAGATTTGGATCTACCCATTGTATTAGTCTTAGACAATTGTGTCATACCATTTTGTGTATAAATTTTAAAAGGCTTTGTCATAATTTTATAAGTAAACACACTCTGAGGAGTCCATTTTGCAGTCAAATCTCCCACCCACAAGTACTCAATTCCGTTTATTTTAATTATATAGATACCTTTGCAAAGCATTCGGGAAAAGGGGCACTGACAAGATTGAAAGGACAATCAAACTTTGCCTTTACGCAGTAGAAACTTTAAATACTTTATTGTTAGCAGGCAAAATTGGGACTACTTATTAAATGACCATTTACTCAAGATTTTATGCCATATGATTAAAAGAACTTTTAACTTTAGCTACAATTTAACCAAATTAATTTGCCTAAATCCTAATTGCTGTCTTTTAAAATACCCCTTCTCTGGCCATCATTTGAACTGATTAACCAAAGAGCTAATGTTGGCTAAAAATAATCGCCACATATTTCAAAGTGCATTAGACAATAGCTAAATAAGGAACTTTATTAACATTTATTATAATAAGATCAAAACATGATTATCCATTTGCCTTTTCTTTAAGTGATACGATTCTAAAACTATCACTTTAATTTTATTTCTAAAATTACGATTTTCGAATAATATCAGTTAAAGCAAAACAAAGACAAATGGATTATTGCCATATCCATTTGTAGTAAGGCAGTGTTCATGAAAATGAGTTTAGTGCTATACTCCAAATTGCAGTAACTTGCGATTATTTTTTACGGGGATGTTTGTAGTGACCCTTCAGCATGATATTACTGCAATGTGTTTTCCCATGTTCTCTCCATACCCTATATCTCTGTCCCACTTTGTGACCAGAAGCATATTTTTGCAAATCCATCTGGCATTAGGACTGTGGTCATTTCAGGTAAAACAGAAAATATAGGCATAGGCCTATACTGAGGTTCCACAGCTTTGAGAAAGACTGGGGGAAAGAGAGAAGAGAACCAAATTAGTGAATTTCACTATTTACCATTTATAAATTCTTTTAAGTTTTTTAAATAATTCAATCACGAGTCACATTTTAAGAGCCAAAGTAAGCACCACATATAAAAGTACATAATAGAGCGTATGAATGTAGAGAAATCACCAAGTACAATAAACGTCATCCCCCCTGATTCTCAAATTCAGCTCATTTAGAAATCCCATCTGTCTCATAATCAACATGAATTCAGTGAGGAACATTATTTGGGTTCCTAGAATGACAATGCTAAGTTCAAAAGTATATTGTGAGACCAAGAGTTGTATGTTTCACTCAGCAGAAAAAAAACACGAAACCTTTTTTTGTTTGGAAAAATCTTGACCTGGCATTATTATGTAATAGAGATTTCATTGATGATGAATCTTTAGGTTGAAATGATTTGCTAAAGTTAAGACTAGAAATGTATAAGAATGTGAAATTGTCTGTTTATTTTTGTGAAGAAAGAACCACAGGATACTTCGTGTTTTTAAGGTCAGGGTGAACAGGAAACTGAGGAGATAGACTTCAGCAAAACCATCAAAGATGGATTAAACTAGGAGAGGAGATGATTTCCAGTGCATATTGAAGGGAAGAAATTAGAATTTTTCTTCAACCCTCATAAGATCATAGTTGAGACACTCTTCTAACACAAAAGACTGATAACAAGAGAAAAACAGGCAAATTTAATCATATGTGCCACACCCATCATGTGGGAGACAAGTAAGTCTTTCAGGAAAATAACTCTTCCAAAGCAATGGGTTGGGAGCCTTCTTTAAATAGTATTTTAACACAGAGCAATACATTTTAGAGCAGTAATAGGACAAAGGAGGGAGCAGCTTCAGACTCCCCAAAGGGGGAAGTCTATGGGAAGGCAGCAGTTTGCTTCCAGATTCCTCTAGCCATGCTGGTGCCACTTTTGAAGCAGACAACAGCTGTCTCCAGCAAAGCAGTATTCATACTCCGTCTTTAGGCAAGCAGAGGAAAGACAGAAGTCCCCCTGCATTTTTTTACAGAAATTTTCATGGCCTGCCATAGGTAAGAAAGGACAGCTCAGATAGCCCTTTCTACACCTGCTGCTTCCTAATTGCCTCTAGATTAAAAATATATATGTCAAAGAAGCATGCTTGAAGGTGAAATATACTGGTTTCTTTTAACATATAGTATATTGTTTAAGACCCTTTAAGGCAACGAGCACTCTACATGTTAGATACACATCAAAATTACCAGTGACATTTTAAAAAATGATATCCAATATGCATCCAAATATATTAAATTAGAATCCCTGAAGAAAAGATCTAAGCATCATAGCTTAAAAAACAATCCTTCTGTGTTTGAGACCAGCCTGGCCAACATTGTGAAATCCCATCTCTACTAAAAATACAAAAAATAACTGGGTGTGGTGGCACGTGCCTATAATCCCAGCTACTTGGGAGGCTGAGGCAGGAGAATCACTTGAACTCAGGAGACGGAGGTTGCAATGAGCCGAGATTGTGCCACTTCACTCAGCCTGGGTGATAGATTGAGACTTTGTCTCAAAAAAAAAAAAAAAAAAAACAAAACAAAAAATGAAAAAAATCCTTCTTTCTTGGTTCTGATCTGCAAGTGCTATCAAATAATAGTAAAGTGCATAAAAATACATGAGTGAGAAAAAGTTGGACCTAGATTCTAATTCACATTGTACTTATTAACTGAGTGACCTTGATGAAATTTAACTTGCATAAGCCTCCCTTTTTAATCTACAAAAATTGTATAGGGGAGAAAAGATTTATTTTCTTTGTCCATCACTAGGTTCGTGGCTGAGGCACCTGTCACCAAAGACAGGTTAACAAAAGAAAAGTGATATAGTTTGGATTTGTGTCCCTATCCAAGTCTCATGTTGAATTGTAATCCCCAGTGTTAGAGGTGCAGGGTGGTGGGAGGTGATTGGGTCAAGGGTGGTCTTTCATGAATGGTTTAGTCCCATCTTTGTGCTGTTCTCATGAGAGTGAATGAGCGAGCTATCACAAGATTTGGTTGTTTAAAAGTGTTTAGTAGCTCTCGCTTCACCCTCTCTTCCTCCTGCTCCAGTCATGTTAGATGCCTTGTTCCCCTTTGCCATCTGCCATGACTGAAAGCTCCCTAATGCCTCCCTAGAATCAGATGCTACCATGCTTCCTGAACAGCCTACAGAACCATGAGCCAGCTAAACCTCTTTTCTTATAAGTTACCCAGTCTCAGGTATTTCTTTTTAGCAGTGTGAGGATGGATTAATATGAAAAGCACGCACAGTTACTGAACATAAGTTTTACATGATGCAGGAGCCATCAGAAATGAAGGACCAAGGAAACAAAGAATTCAGCATATTTTTCTGCAAAATTTGATGAAGAGTGCACGGTTGTGAAGTGTGATTGGATAAAGTGAGTATGATCTAATGGTAATAAGCTGGAGGAAACCTAACAAGACCTGTTTGTTCAGCTTCTTTTCTGTGTCGTATGTCCTCAGAATAAGTAAGCTTCTTTCCTCTGGGTGTAGGGAAGTATCTCTGGAAAAAGGGTCTATGGCCTATTTCAGGGGAAGGTCGGAAAATTCTTTTTCAGGTTTTAGGCCTGCTTCCAGGGAGAAGGAGCAAAAGGAGGAGAGACTGATATGGATAGGAGGCAGGGAAATAGTAGAAGAGGGTGGGGTCCCTGGTGAGGGGTCCACCCTCAAGCTTAGACCCACAGCCCTAAATGAGAACATACATTCTGTTTTCCCACCCAAATGTTGTCTTTTCCAAAACCACCTTGGCCTGCTGTGCTCCCCATGCTGTACCCATAAAAAGCCCAAGCTCCACTGGCAAGGAGCAGAGCAATGCAACAGAGAAGGAGAAAAGAGCAGAAGCATCTGAATGTGGAAAGGAGTCTGGCCAGAGATGGCTGAACTCCAGGGGAAGATTATCTTCCCACTCCATCCCCTTTCCAATTCCCCATCATGCTGAGAGCCACTTCCGTTGCTCAATAAATCCTCTGCGTACACCACCCTTCAATCCGTTCATGTGACCTGATTCTTCCTGGATGCTAGACAAGAATTCGGGACACACTAGGTGCAGAAACCCGAAAAGGCTGTCTTATTGACTCTTCACTGAGCTGTTTAATGCTTAAGCTAACGATGAACAGCGAAACTAAAAGAGCATTGCTTGTAACACCCACCCTCTGGGTCTCCAGAGGTCATGGGCAACCCCTAGATGATGCTGCAGGCCAGCCGGCACCCAAAGGCACTCACCCCAGCTCCCAGTCCCACTTACCTGTGTGTTCCCCCTCACAAGGGGTTTGTGCACAGTGGCTGAGTAAACAAGCCACACCCCTGTAGAAAGTCCTGTGAAGGGGTCACAGGAACTCTCCTGTCTCATAACCTTGTTTCTTCTACTGTTTCCTCCAATGTCAAGGTTTATATTTTTGAGTAGTGTGTCTTGAACTCCATCAACAGGAGCTATATTACAAGGTTACAGTGAGGATAAAATAAGATAATGCAAATACAATGTGTGGTACCTAATAAGCCCTTAATAGATGTTAAACATAATTAGTATTCCCATTTTATAGATGATAGATTTTCAGGAAGGTTATGAAACCTTCTCATCAGAGCCAGTGCCTAAATCATTTTACGTCTGACTATAAAAGTCAGAAGGAGCAAAAGGGAGGAGAAACTGATACGGAATGAATATATAACAAATTAGGATTCAGACTCAAGGGTATCTAACTTTAATACTCGCATGCTTTTGATTTTCCCATATTGCTTATTAAATGCAAGTGGCATAAAAAAATCAAGGTAGATTGAAGTATAATGAAAGAAGAAATAATCAGCTCCAAGTAAAGCTTGCAGTTGTGGTAGGAGTGACTTGGCAATGGGAGGCATGTGACTAGGGCGAAATGTAGACACTTGCCTGTGTATACACAATTTCTGAGTACAATCTGGCAAGAAGTAACTAAGAACCCAAGGACTCAAACAATGTTCCTGGATGTTTGTTGACATCAAGTCACTAATTTAATCTGCACTAGAATTTATTGTTTCAATCTCAAATAGCAAGGGTAACTATTCTTTCCAAAAGAAATAATTTAAAAATCATCATGTAACAGCTGCTATTTTGTATCTTCAATCTTAAGCCTTCCTATTTTTCAGATGTTTTATGGTCTTTTATGAGCTAGTCAGCCAGGTGCAGCCACAATAGGAGACAGAGAAGAGGCCCAGGAAGACAGAGTTTAGCAGGGCATGCCACACAGAGCCACATGAGAGAAGATACCAAGTTGGTCAGGAAGCAGAACACAGGAGCCAGGGGAATATTCAGGCCACAAACTTTATTGGGGTTTCCTCAAGTAAGTCAAGGCATGGCAGGATAAACAGTTTAGAATTGTCTAGTTTAGGTAGTTTCAGCAGGCTGTAAGGGCTAGTTGTCTGGTACCGGGACCCAGGATAATTAAGACAGAGAAATATTGCCTCCTGTGGTGTATGGGCCAAACAAAGGCAGTAGGGCTCTGGGCGGGTTAGTTTGTTTATCAAAGGCATGCTCTTGGCTGAGCTATTTGTTACCCCTTAAGAATTGACTAGCCCCAGGAAAGGCAGTCCCTCCTCTCCAGAAAGATTGGGATTTGTGTGTGTGTGTGTGTGTGTGTGTGTGTGTGTGTGTGTGTGTGTGTTTGGTTTCCATTGTGAAAGATGTCAAAACAGCATACTATACAGAAAACTTAAAGTGTGTATATAATACAGTAGGAACTTTTAGTTACATAGTCATACATCAGACTATTTTCCCATGTAATTTGAGAGATGTCTTGAAACAGTTATGTATAAATGAGACTGATTTGACTGACTTCTCATACAGTCATTGTCTACAATTATGTACTAAATCAGCTAATTTCCAATGGCAAAGAAACTGGGTGATTCGTGTATATTTTCTGCTGAAAAATTATGAAAACTCATCTAATTAGGAGTTATTTTATATGTGTCTTGTTTTATAAATTCATATCTTTCTTTTATGACTGTTATTACTACTTTATGAATATTGGGATGAGGTGGGAAGGACTCTTGTTTTGTCTGGTGCTCCAAGAAATGAGACCATCGTTTCTCCCCTTGGGAGGGGAGTGATCAGGACCCCAAGCCTTGGGACCGAGCCAACGATCCTATCTCACTGTCTGCTTCACCTTTTCCTTATTGAGACAAGTTCTGTCAAAGCTGCTGCTGCTGTTCAAGGGTGACAGAACGTGACCTCCACAGAGCACAGGAGAATTCAAGACAAATTGAAATTTCAGGTAATTTATTTCAAGTTAGAAATGTAACAAAAGTTTTTTGCTTATAAAGAGGCTCTCACCCATGATCAGAGCCATTAATCTCTAAGACCCAACTGAACAAAAAGTATTATTCAACTAAAATGTAACTAACATTCTATTAGTGGTGGAGAAAATATTCACATTTGTGAAAATGGTAGACACAGAAATCATCTGAATTTCAATTATTGAAAATACACCCATTTATTGAATAATGACTAGATCCAATGCCCTGGACTAGGATATTGTAAGGAATAGGCAATGCTTACGATATGGTCTTGCCCTCAACATACTTGCAATCTAAAAAGGGAAAGACCAAGTATGCAGGGTAGGATCATCTATATTTTCATCAGTATAGGAAGAACCCCTCAACTCCACCTCCCTTATCCTTACTTCTCTGGTACGAAAGCTCCAACTCATTTTCCAGTGTCGTGGACCGTCCGGACGGGTAGGCACGTCTGCCCCGGGGGTCTCTCGACCTGCAAGAGGGTCCCAATACCTGGAAGAGGGAGTGCGCCTGAGAAAATAATAAAGACAGAGAGAGAGAAAGCGAGGCGTCTGGAGGGCTGATAGGCTGTGCCTAAACAGCAAATTTTATTTTTCAAATGCTAGGAATAAATACACTTTCTTGGCTTTGATCTACGTCATAGTAAGAGGAATGTAAATGTATGCCTCACATGGCCTATACAATAGAGAAGTCAGATATGCGATCAATGGTTGTAAAAAGTAACAAAATTTTCTATAATCACAAAGCTTGTTTATATCAAAACATTATCCAGGAGACTTGTTTATATCAAAACATTGTCCAGGAGACTTGTTTATATCAAAACATTATCCAGGAATCTCTAAGTCAGGAATCCAAGCCATCCCTTATGGTGGCATTTTTCTTTGCAGATATCAACAGTTAAACCATTATCTATGGTACAAGGCAGTTAGGTAAGTAAAGGTTAAAACTTAAAGTCATAGAAAGGTCATAGCAGGAACCGGTTGCTGGTAGGGGGTTACTTGGTCTAGCAGCAACGCATAATTTTAGGCCCAAACAATATTGTGGTTGATATTAGAAACTGATCATTCATCTTTCTTCCTATATTCCGGATAGCTCGACTGCCTCCAGTAGGAAACTGTGTTTGGGATCAAACTCACCGTATAGTGAGACTCACGCCTTTTAGGGGTCTCACAAGGGAGTGTTCCCCACATTCCAGAATTTCCTTCCTCTTTGAAAACCCATCCAGATCTCCCAAACATGGAGTCACGCCCTCCTTGGTACTCTTCCTGCAACTTGTATCTACTTCTCCAAGAGCACCCATTACATTGCATAGGTTGGGGCTGGGATCAGTGGTTCATGCCTGTAATCCCAGCACTTTGGGAGGCTGAGGCGGGTGCATCACAAGATCAGGAGTTCAAGACCAACCTGGCGAAGATGGTGAAACCCCTGGCTCTACTGAAAATACAAAAATTAGTCAGGTATGGTGGCAGGTGCCTGTAATTCCAGCTACTTGGGAGGCTGAGGCAGAGAATTGCTTGAACCTAGGAGGCAGAGGCTGCAGTGAGCTGAGATTGCACTACTGAACCCCAGCCTTGGCCACAGAGCAAGACTCTGTCTCAAAAAAAAAAAAAAAAAGAAAGAAAATTACACAGGTTGAACATCCCTGATCTGAAAATCTAAACTCTGAAATGCTCCAAAATGCAAAAGGTCAAAAGATTTGGACCTTCTAAAGACTAGCATGATGCCACCAGTGGAAAATTTCACACCTGACCTCATGTGATAGGTTTTAGTACAAACACAGGTGCATAACACACAGTTTATCCAGCATCCCCAAAGAAAAAGCAGAATTACCTTCGGGTTACGTGTGTAATATAACTTGGATATTTGTCCTTGCCCAAATTTCACATTGAATTGTAATCCCCCGTGTTGGTGGTGGGGTCTGCTGGAAGTTGATTGAATCATGGGGTGGTTTCTCATGAATGGTTTAGCACCAACCTCGTGGTGCTGTTTTCGTGATAGTGAGTTCCCGCAAGATCCGGCTGTTTAAAAGTGCACATCTCCTCCTTCCTTGCTTTCTCTCTTCCTCCTGCTTGGTCATGTCAGATGTCTGCTCCCCCCTTCACCTGCCACCATAATTCTAAGTTTTCTGAGGCCTCTCCAGAAGCCATGCAGATGCCGCTATGCTTCCTGTATAGCCTGCAAAACCCTGAGCTAATTAAACCTCTTTTCTTTGTCAACTACCCAGTCTTGGATATTTCTTTATAGCAAGAGGATGGACTAATACAGTATGTAAGGTATTATATGAAATGTAAACAAATTTCCTATTGAGTCCCATTCTGAAGCTATCTCATTATGTATATGCAAATATTCCAAACTTCAAAAAGATTCAACATTCAAAACACTCTGGTCCCATCCATTTTGAATAAGGAATACACGGCATTTATTGCAGCGTCTGTCTCCCCTTTCACACTCCTACACTTAGAACATGAGCTTTTCCAGTTGTAATCATCCTTTGAGTAATCTTTCCCCCTTCTGCAAACCCACAGTTGCCTTACAGCACACTTTTTGTTATGGGAGCTCATTATAACCGTTAAATGGATGAAGGCATAGATTATTGAATGAGTGGAAGACACATGAAAATGTACAAATACAGGTTTCCACCCAGTGTATTGGATCTTAGTCTTAGTTGGGTTCTGCTTAAATATCAGTGGCATTTTGTTTGTACCTCAGGTGTCCTAATTTCTAAGCACAACAAATTACCCCTGACTGGATTGCCTTAGCTGGCCAAGTGGAGAAGAACATGCCAGCTGCCCTCCAAAATTTTATCCAGGAACAGAGCTGAAACCAAACCAACTTCTCAGGACTGGAAGAGTTTGTACTAGAGAGAACAATTTTCTGGTAACGTCAGTTTTTAAATGATTCACATTGGCTACCATTGCCAAAAAATTGTGGACTCCACCACAGCACTTGTGCTTAAAGCTTGGATTTTGAGCCGTGAGAATTAAAGTGTTCAAATTTCAGTGCTGGTTGGCTTGACGTTCTTTCTACCTGAGCATTTCGGCTATTCAGTGAGCAGCTTGCACAGCCTGTGTGGTTTCCATGGAGCCCATGTTAGACTGAATGCCACTTAAATCTTCTAAATCCCTCTGTTAAAGGGTTTTATCCCACTCTCTGCTTCTTCCAACAAAATAAAATTTGAATGATAGCAGTCAGTAGGTAACGCAGAACAAGCTATGGATCTTCAGTTTCTCAATTTATAAAACAGAGATATGATTTCTTGTTTCATAACATTTTGCTAAGAATCTTATCAGTAATTAGGTTTTGATATCTATAAAATACACTGAATTCCTTAGAATTAATGCTATCTGGTGTTTCTAATTTGAAAAAAAATTACCTTAAGATATCTATAATAAAACACACCAATAATATCTGGTAATTCTGCTAAATGCATAATTTTAAAAATATTTTTTAATTAAAAAAATAAATACATTAGAAAGTAACACCTTGATTTCTTTCTCTCTGGACTAGAAAGACAATTCTGTGTTGTTATTGCAGTTCTTTCTTTTGCCTTAATCATTCATTCATCTTTAATTTATCAGACAGCAGTTTCCCAAGGGATCTAAGACACTATTTATTTTTAGTAGGAGAGATTTGTAATTTTTTTCTCTGTTTTTAAAAAATATGCAATTATCCACACATAAACTAATAAGAACTGTCGTATTGGTACACATCTCAGCTTTACTGCCTAGAGAATTCTGTCCCTAAAAACGGTATAAACAAATGGTTTGTGGGAGAGCATGTTTGCCCTCTATCATATTAGCAGCAGAATGCCAAGATATTTCCTCGAGAGCTCATTGGAAATCTATCACCCGTGCAGGTACCTAAATGTTTTTAAATACATTTATTTCAACCTATACTGAATGTTGAAGTAATACATTTCCATAATTTTAATATCCATTATGTAAAGTTCTAATACTATTTCCTTGTTTTACATTTTTCTTCTTTTAAATCTCAAAGGAGATCCCATTCTAGTTGAACAGGAGTCAGTGAACAAGTCCACGTGAATTACCCTTTGCAGGTCTTTCATATTATAAATTTTGATTATAACCCTTTCTACCTTTGGACCGGAATGTTCTACTTATTTAATATATTTCATAGTCAGTGTCACTGATGACCTGATAAATATCAAGACATCAGTCCTTTTCAGTTTTCATTCTTTTTATTTCTCTCCTTTGTATGACATTGTTGCCCATATTCAGCTCATATTCTTTTCTACCTCGGCTCCTATGATACGCTGCATTACCTCAGTGTTTGCTTTGCTATTCATTCGTCATCCTATAAATATTCTCTTTTTCTCTTCTTGGCTCCAGTTCTCCCTTCATGTGATCTCAGTTTAGAACCGCACCACCTTTTTCCTCAGCTGTCTATTCTCTCCCAGACCTCCTTGAAAATTAACTTCAGCAGACAATCTGAAATGTGTCTAAAGTCCAGAATCAGAAATGAGCAATTTGGGGTTAAAATAATGTCAGCATATTATTTTATAATTTTTCCTCATGTCTATACAAAATACACACACACACACACACACACACACACACACACACACACACACACACACCAGCCTAACCAGCCTCATTAAGTCTTTCCAGAGTTTGTGCACACAAGTTTGTCTTTCCATATTTGGTCAAGCTGAGTTCTCTCTGCAGAATTTGAAATTTTATTACCCTCTTGTTCTGTTTCATTTACAAATATGTTAAATAAAATAAATTCCAACCCCAGCCTTTAGGGGGGTTCATAATTTATATATCCCTAAGGTATAGTTTATTTCTAAAAATCATAAATGCAATGTTTAGCAACCTTCATTTATTATTTAATTGATTTTCTTGATCTTGTGAACACTAAAATGCAGGCCTCCCTTAAGTTGGTCCAATCTCTCTTAGAGATGCACACTTTCCTTCAATGTTCTGATTCTACCGAATCATTGCACTACAGTTTACTTCTCAGAAGCACCTAAAAAACACACACACACATATACACTGGGGCCTATAGGAGGGTGGAGGGAGGGAAGAAGCAGAGGATCAGGAAAAATAATTAATGGGTACCAGGCTTCATGCCTGGGTGATGAAATAATCTGTACAATACACCCCCATGACACAAGTTTACCTATGTAACGAACTGCACATATACCGCTAAACTTAAATAAAAGTTTAAAAACAAAACAAAACAAAACAGAAAAAAACCCTTGTTTAACTTATTTTGTATACACTTGAAGTCTGTTATAGGAAAACAGGGTAAGACATTAACAACATAGATAGTAATTACAAAATTTCTTTTAAAATGTTAATGACATTACAATATCATTAAGTATAACAATGAATACGATTTAATGTATTTATACTCAATTTTATTTACATTAATGCAAAAATAACCAATCTCCATTAACTGATCAAATCACTCCTGTGAAGCAGGATGATAGGGCATATAATGCATGGCATGTTGGAAGAAGTTTGAACATTCATGAATTTCAAGGTTACCTTAAACCTGTCTCCAAAATCACTTAAATAATTCTCTATTTTTTTTTTTTTTTTTTTTCAGAAAGGAAAAGCTGTCAACATTGGACCCAGTAATTGGTTTGGGTTTTTTTTGTTTGTTTTGTTTTGTTTTGTTTTTTTGAGACAGAGTGTTGCTCTGTCCCCCAGGCTGGAGTGCAGTGGCTCGATCTCAGCTCACTGCAATCTCTGCCTCCTAGGTTCAAGCGATTCTCCTATTTCAGCCTCCCAAGTAACTGGAATTACAGGCATGCACAACACGCCTGGCTAGTTTTTATATTTTTAATAGAGACAAGGTTCCACCATGTTGGCCAGGCTGGTCTCCAACTCCTGACCTCAGGTGATCCACCTGTCTCTGCCTCCCAAAGTGCTAGGATTACAGGAGTAAGCCACTGCACCTGGCCTGATGCGGTAATTGTTATTGCCTCTAGAAATAGTTTTATATTCATGTTATTTCCGTCTCTATTTCTCCCCTATTCCAAACTCTAATTACAACTTAATTTTCTAAGAGTTGATTAGTCAAGGTTCACCAGAGAAACAGAACCAATAGGATGATAAGGTGTGCGTGTGTGTGTGTGTGTGTGTGTAATTTACAACAAAGAATTGGCTCATGAGACTATGGAAGCTAAGCAGTCCCACTATCTGTCCCCTATAAGCTGGAGACTCACAAAAGCCAGTGGGGTATTTCTGGGAACTGAAGGCTGATGGCGTACGTCCCAGTGAAAGGCAGGAGAAGACTGATGGCTCAGCTCAGTCAGGCAGAAGGAACAAATGCCTCCTTTTTCTACCTTTTTGTTTTATTCAGGCCCTCCACAGATCAATGATGCACACCCACATTGCGGAGGGCAGTCTACTTTATTAAGTCCAATTCCAATTCTAATTTTGTACAAAAACACCTTCACAAACGTCTCCAAAAACAGTGTTTCATCTGGGTACCCTGTGTTTCCGTCGAGTTGACACATAAAATTAGCCATCATCTGGGAGCTAAATAATGAGAACGTAAGGACACAACGAGGGGAACAGCAGACACTGGGCCCTTTGAAGGTAGAGGGTGGAAGGAAGTAGAAGACTAGAAAAAAATAACTATCAGGTACCATGCTTATTACTTAGTGATGAAATAATCTGTACACCAAACCCCCATGATAGGAGTTTACCTGTATAACAAATCTGCACATGTACCTCTGAACCTAAAATAAAAGTTAAATTAAAAACTAAGCATGGCCGGGCACGGTGGCTCAAGCCTGTAATCCCAGCACTTTGGGAGGCCGAGGCGGGTGGATCACGAGGTCAAGAGATCGAGACCATCCTGGTCAACATGGTGAAACCCCGTCTCTACTAAAAATACAAAAAATTAGCTGGGCATGGTGGCGCGTGCCTGTAATCCCAGCTACTCAGGAGGCTGAGGCAGGAGAATTGTCTGAACCCAGGAGGCGGAGGTTGCGGTGAGCCGAGATCACGCCATTGCACTCCAGCCTGGGTAACAAGAGCGAAACTCCATCTCAAAAAAAAAAAAAAAAAAAAAAAACTAAGCATTTAGTAAATGAAAAAATTAACCATCACATGGATATACCAAGAAATAAAATATTTTTATTTAGTTGTTTTTATTATCATTAAGCAATAATTCTGTATTCCCAATTAAAATCCTAGTAGTTGTGTGTATGTGTGCACACACACACATGCATGCACATGTGTATTGATAAGCTGATTCTAAAATTTAATTTGAAATGTACAAGGACAAAAGCAATGACCATTTTTAAAAAGAACAGAGTAAATAGTCTTATATTATCAGATATGAAGATTTATTATGAAGTTGCAATAATTAAAACAGTGTAAAATTGGTACCAAAATAGAGAGATGAATTAGAATATAGAATTAAGAAAAATACTCATTTCTACACAGTTTTTATTTACTAATAACAAAGTTACCACTGCAATACACTGAAGGAAGTATTTCAATAAATGGTGCTAGGTTAATTTACATTCATAGAGGTATTAATGAATCTTGACCTTCATATCATATAGAAAAATGACCCTAGACTTAAATATGAAGAATAAAACAATAAAACTTATAGAAGTAAATATAGAAGGTTATCTTATTCTTTTCTTTCTTTCTTTCTTTTTTTATGGAGACAGATTCTCCCTCCATCACCCAGCTGGAGTACAGTGGCACAACCAGCTCACTGCAACCTCCACCTTCCAGGTTCAAGTGATTCTCCTGCCTCAGCCTCCCAAGTAGCTTGGATTACAAGGATGAGCCACCACACCCAACTAATTTTTGTATTTGTAGTAGAGATGCAGTTTCACCGTGTTGTCCAGGCTGGTCTTGAACTCCTGACCTCAAGTGATCCACCCGCCTTGGCCTCCCAAAGTGCTGAGATTACAGGTGTGAGCCACCACAACCAGTCTAGAAGAATATCTTTATGTCCTCAGACTAGACAGTGCCTTTTTAAACAAAACACAAAAAGCACTAATCATGAAAAAGAAATTGGCAAATAGGATTTCATTGACAGTGAGAAATTCTGCTTATTGAGACACCATTAGGAGATTAGAAATTCAAGACACAGTGAGAGAAAATATTGGCAATATCTACATCTGACAAAAACTCATATCCCAAATATATAACGAATTCCTACATACCAAATAAGAGATTGAAACCCCAATTTTAAAACATGGGCAACATACTTGAACAAGCACTTTATAAAACAGGATATACAAAGAGCCAATAAATGTATGAATGTGTGCTCAATATTATTAATCATCAGGGAGATGCAAGCTGAAACCATAACAGATATTATTTTATGCCCACCAAAACAGCTAAAATGAGATTGGCAATACACAGTATTGATGTGAATCTAGAGCAATCAGAACTCTCAGACTGTACTGATGAAAATGTAAATCCATACAGCTACTTTGTAAAACATTTTGGCAGTATCTACTAGAGCTAAACATGGACCAACCATGTGACACAGCAATACTATTCCCAGATATACGTAATAGAAATGAGCATATATGTCCACCAAAAGATATGTTAAGAATGTTCATATTAGTTTTATTATAATGGACAAAAATTAGACAAAATACACCACCATACAACTACATGTTCATCAACAGTACAATGGATAAATAAATTGTGATATGGTCATATAAGGAAACACTATGCAACAATAAAAAAGAATACATAATAGCTTATATGAATTACTATGAATTAGTTTTTTAAACATACTATTGAACTAACAAGCTAGATACAAAAGACTTGCTATGCAGTTCGAGATCAGGCAAAACTACCCAACAGAGGTTAGACTGAGAATAGTGACTGCTTTTTGGATATCTACTTGAAGAAGGCACAAGAGAACCTTCTGAGGTACTGGGAATGTTCTACACCAGGCGTCCCCAAACTTTTTACACAGGGGGCCAGTTCACTGTCCCTCAGACCGTTGGAGGGCCGCCACATACTGTGCTCCTTTCACTGACCACCAGTGAAAGAGGTGCCCCTTCCTGAAGTGCGGCGGGGGCGCCGGATAAATGACCTCAGGGGGCCGCATGCGGCCCGTGGGCCGCAGTTAGGGGACACCTGTTCTACACTTTAATCTGGGTATGATTACCTGAGTGTCCCATATTTTTAAAACCTATATGCTTAAGATTTGAATACTTTACTGCATGTGTGTTATATTCATAAATAGGAGGAGGAAAAGGAAGAGAATGGGCAGAAAAGAGGCAGAGGGATAAGAAGGTGAGAATGAACTGAAGCAGGTATAGAAACAATCATGAAAACTCATGAATTCAACCTGCTACAAAATAATTACATTTATGAGAATATAGATGTTTTCTTCATAGAACCATCTCAGACAGCCTTATTTAGATTGGCTTTAATAAGAAAAAAGACAATTTAACATAGAAACATTTTTTTCTTCTTTGACTTAAAAAAAAAAAGTGAAGTCACAGAACATACCCTAACTTTCCATATGCTTTAATTTGCTATAATCTGTTCTTATATTGAAAGGATTTTATAATTTTTAAAAATTTTAACATTACCACATGTATCTAGCTGTTTAACTTTTTAACCATAATTAGAATAGCTGAATTCATAGCCACAGAGGTCAGAGGGTATATTTATACATTTATAAAATACGTCATTGAATAAAAAATTTGCAAATTTTAGATGATTAGTCTTTTTATTAAATTATGCTGCTTTCTAGAATTGAACATTTATCTGTGTTTTTGTTCAAATCTGGGATACCAATGTCATATTAAATCAATTACAAGGCCGGGCGCGGTGGCTCAAGCCTGTAATCCCAGCACTTTGGGAGGCCGAGGCAGGTGGATCACGAGGTCAAGAGATCGAGACCATCCTGGTCAACATGGTGAAACCCCGTCTCTACTAAAAATACAAAAAACTAGCTGGGCGTGGTGGTGCATGCCTGTAATCCCAGCTACTTAGGAGGCTGAGGCAGGAGAATTGCCTGAGTCCAGGAGGCGGAGGTTGCGGTGAGCCGAGATCGTGCCATTGCACTCCAGCCTGGGTAACAAGAGCGAAACTCTGTCTCAAAAAAAAAAAAAAAAAATCAATTACAGATTAATTAATATCTTTATTGACTATCAGTTACAACACTAAAAGTATACCTTTAGCACACTATTAGTGTATTGTGCTTTAGAGACTATGTAAATTATTTGAATGGCATTGTTTATTTAATATGATTCACACTTTTTTTTTTTTTTTTTTTTTTTTCTGAGATGGAGTTTCCCTCTTGTTACCCAGGCTGGAGTGCAATGGCACAATCTCGGCTCACCGCAACCTCCGCCTCCCGGGTTCAGGCAATTCTCCTGTCTCAGCCTCCTGAGTAGCTGGGATTACAGACACACGCCACCATGCCCAGCTAACTTTTCGTATTTTTAGTAGAGACGGGCTTTCACCATGCTGACCAGGATGGTCTCGATTTCTTGACCTCTTGTTCCACCCGCCTCGGCCTCCCAAAGTGCTGGGATTACAGGCTTGAGCCACCGCGCCTGGCCCCCTTTTTTTTTTTAAGACTGAGTTTCGCTCTTGTTGCTCAGGCTGGAGTACAATGGTGTGATCTTTACTCACTGCAACCTCTGTCTCCCGGGTTCAAGCAATTCTCCTGCCTCAGCCTCCTGAGTAACTGGTATTACAGGCACCTGCCACTACATCAGGCTTACGTTTGTATTTTTACTAGAGACAGGATTTCATCATGTTGGCCAGGCTGCTCTTGATCTCCTGACCTCAAGTGATCCACCCACCTCCCAAAGTGCTGAGATTACAGGTGTGCGCCATAGCGCACAACCCCGGTGGCATCTGAGTTCTCCCTTTAAAAATTTTCAAGCAATTACATTAAACATTTGTACGTGGATATCTGAAAATAAACAACAAAGTTTTATTCACAAGGAATAAATATCATACATATAGCTTTAAAATAAGTACTTTGAACCTAAGGTAGCAAGAGTGGTCAATTAAATCGAATCTCTATCCTTAATTTTGTTTTGCAATTTCTTAAGAAGAGCAATATGGCCATTCAATACAATAGTGCAGGCACTGACTATCTTTGCTCTGGATTATCTTTTTAAGCATGTTTGTATGGCAAACAGCCTTAAAAGAGATAGTGTCTCCCTATGGAACAAAGAGCAGGTTTGTTTACTGTCCAGCCTCAGAAAGATAATGTCTCCCTCCACAGCAAAGTTCTGGCAGGTTTGCTTTCATTCTAGTACAAAAGATCAGGGTCCCCAGAGTTCAGAGCTCTTCACCTGTGACACAGTCCCACTGCATGCACAGCCTCCACCTGGGTCTCTCACATCACACGGGAAACAGACCAATGCCAACATAAATCTCATGTTAATTTCTGTGCCATGAATAACAGTACCGTGTCTCTAGCCCGGGAGTCTTGTGTTTCTGTTTTTTAGGTGTTTTTTTCCTCACAAAATCATTTGGCAAAATTGTGTTTCTGTTTTGTATCTGTATCCATGAACCTGGGGTGGTCTCACTGGCTAGCTTTCAAACAGGGGTCTTGACAATCTATAGTTTTTCTAAAATAGGCATTATGCAGTCAAGTTGTCTTTCCCCAGGCTTTGCCTTCATCTAGTCATAGAATTAGACCAGAGCGAGTTAATATTATCATTTCAAAGGATTTGATCGGGGGTACCAGGCTCTGCGGCCGAATGCAATTCTCTCTAATGCTAGCCAAACTGACCAGACCAACAAAAACTTAACCTAACATTTTACCTTTTCTAATGCTGGCCTCACTAATAGCTATCCATGTCACCCATTTGCTTAAATCCTTCTACTTCCTGATGTTTCTGGGATAAAATCGTAAGTGTGGCACATGGAGCCATACTTAACACGGGCTAAATCTTTCTAGCCTCATTTTCTTTTCCTTTCTCTGCCAGAGCTGCAGCTTCATGACACTTTTCTCTACTCCTTAGACGTCCCCAATCTGCTCACTACAAAGAGGTTATGCCTGCTCTTTCTTCTTCCTTAGAATGCCTTGCTCTATGGGGTTGGTCAAAAATACATACTGAGAGACCGCTATGGGCCAGTAAGGCTGACAAGACAGTAAGTGCCTGTCCTCATGGAGGATACAATCTTAGAGACCCTCTTGTTTAGTGAACTCCACTTTGCCCTTTAAGCACTAGCGTAGGGCCTAACTCTTTGTGCTGGGCTTTTTATATTTATATTTTGGCCTTGCTGGCCCAGGCTAGTCTCTAACTCCCGAGCTCAAGTGATCTTCCTGCTCAGTCTCGTAAAGTGTTAGGATTACAGGCGTGAGCCACTGTACGTTAGGTTTGACTCATGTTTTATTTTGTTTGTAGCCTGTGGCCTACATGACTTAAGGTGTGGTTCGAAGCTCAGAGACAAGGATCCATCTCAACACAAGTCCTTACTTTTTATCCAGCGTGTTACAGATAATCTTTGATTAGGAGCTACAGCCTTATATAAAGGAAAGGTCATGTGATTTTACAGAAGCGGATTCAAGGCTGGGCCAGTGATATAGGTGCCCTGGGATTCCAGAATATAAGGCACCCCAAGACATGAATGAAAATGTAAAGAGATGAAGAAAAAGTGGAGGGTTTTTTTGGTTTGTTTTTGTTTTACTTAAAATTTCTGTGCAGAAAAATACTGTAAAAGGTTGAGAAGAATTCTTTAACGTGTTGTGGGAGATAAAAATTAGCAACTTTCTCAGAAAATGGAACCTATAAACCACAGTGCTTTGATTTTTATGAGAGATATGTCAGTTTGAAGGCAAAAGAGGAAAAGTTGGCCACTGCTATTAGAGCTTTCTTCTTCCTCCCTCCTCCCCTGCCATCTGTCAGCCTCTCTGTTAAATAAATAGTCCAGGAACTTCTGTTTGTTGGTGTAGGTGGAAAGGATCAAAGCAATGTTTTATTCTGGCCTTGTGCTTTGGCATGGCATAGACTTTAATTTGGGTAAAGGGGTTTAAACCTCTCCAGGCAAGACCAACTACAAAATTTGCAAGACAAAAACAGGGCCCCTCGTTAAAAAAACTATTAAGAATTTCAATATGGTGACAGCAAAGCATTAAACCAAGCAAGGGGGCCCCTAAGTATGGGCCCCTCTAAGTGTGGGGCTCTGTGCAACTCAGAGTTTGTACCCTCATAATACCAGCCCTGCCTCTAGGCTTCATACTCCTTATGTAAAAATTGTTGGTAAAAATGACTCATTTGAAGAGCACTTGTGAGGATTGCATGAGGCACATGGTGAAAAGTGCCAGGCTTATTGTAAGCATTCAGTAATTATTGAGTCTCTTCTTCCCCTCCCTCCCTGCTCCTTTTCTGCCTTCCCACACTGTTCATTGTTATACAGATAATACGTTAAATACACCTCTGCTATTGGTTAAATTAACTGTCAAAGAAACAAATATAATGTACATGTGGATAATGTTAGAGATAATTTTCTATAATAACAAAGATAGTACAGGATGATTGATATCCATGAATTATCTCAAATAATCTCCTAAGCCGTAACATAAAACTTCTCCCCATCAATTACTTTTTAATGAGAATTAATAGGAATCACTTTCTCTAGTGCCGTATATTACACTTAACAATATAGTGCTGGAATTAAAATAAAGATCTCTTCTTAGTTCAATTTCATATACATTAGAACACTCTCCTTTAGTCATCTTAAAATTCACTGCACACTCGCAAAATGGTATCTCTTCTGTATGTGTATTTGTAACAGACAATAAATCATAAGAATTGGTTTTATTTTGTTTTTTTATAGTCATTCCAGACAATAGCAGATAGACACTGTATACTAAGTGCTCTGAATATAAAACTTAAGCATTTTATATGAAGTTCTTACCTGAAAATATTGAGAAAATGCCAAAGTGTCTGTTATATAAATTAAATATCAGCCTTGGGCCGCTTTGAGTTATGGGTCAGTCACATTATACAGTAAAATGTTTTACTTTCTCTTAACTAGCACAAATTCCCTCTAGACCTAAAGTAAGAGTCTCTCACAATCACTTATTAAGTACAGAAAATGCAAATGACAATGCCTCTTAAATCCAGTCATGTCACGAAAGAATACATATTTTACAACATTGAAAATCATATTTTCACATTCATTTTCCAATGTTTTTGTTTTAATTGTCAAAAGAGTTGATGATGCTTTTCTTTAAAAATTTTTATCCCTGGGAAATACGTGTTATAAAATTAAATTTTAACAGAATAAGAAAATATCCCATGTATCTTATAAACATGTTCATTTCAGTTTATAACATGAACAAATGCCAAGAGATCAACTCTATTATCTCCATAGAATGTACTCAAACATTATGTGTTTATAATATATTCATATTATTATATAATATATGATTTATATTAAAAATGAAATTAATATGATTTCTATTTAAAATATAAACTATATTAAATATTATGACTGTATTTTTCATATATAAAATAACTTAAATGTAAATACATAAATTTTCAAATGATATATGTGTATCTAAGAAGAATAAAAGATTGTTGATCTTTTTCTACCTATTACTCACTAGACTTTAAATAACCCCCAAAGTCTAGAAGTCTTTTTGTTCTCCTCTGGTGTTGCTATATAATGAAGCCTTTTCTGGCAGCTTTGCCCCAGGCAGGAGTTCAGTGGTGTAAGAGCTACCCAAAAACCTACAAATATAAATGCATTAATTTAAAATGAGGAGAATAATTCCTATTCTGCCTGCGTCTGAATGCTGTGATGAGGATCGATGAAGATAAAATGTAAGAAAGCTTTCCTCAAGCTCTAAAGCTTTTTATGAGTGTGTGGAAATGCAGTAAAAGGGTAATACTATCATTCCTAAATATTGTCAAACACCACTTATTAAACGCATACCTGCACTGTTTCAAGTATAAACTGCTAAACTAAAACAGTGGCACGAACATAGTGGTTACAAGTTAGGATTCTATGGCTTACTTTAGAAACTATGTACCCCTCATGGAATAAAATGATACTTTTACCAAGTACTCAAAGAAATGTTTGTTATTAATGTAAATGGATGAAAAAATATTCATTTTGTTTTACCTATAATGTAGAGCTAGGAAGGTAGCTTTTATCATGGACTAGTTAATTTAACAATTTATTTTTTATCAAAAAAAAATTCTCTGCTATGCAACAAATATCATAGTGACGTTTTCTCCATGTTTTTTTCTTTCTTTTTTTTTTTTTTTTGAGACAGAGTTTTGCTCTTGTTGCCCAGGCTGGAGTGAAATGGTGCCATCTCAGCTCACCACAACCTCTGCCTCCCAGTTTCAAGCAATTCTCTTGCTTCAGCCTCTGAGTAGCTGGTATTACAGGCATGCACCATGACGCCCAGCTAATTTTGTATTAGTAGAAATGGGGTTTCTCCATATTGGTCAGGCTGGTCTTGAACTACCGATCTCAAGTGATCTGCCACCTCGGCCTCCCGAAGTGCTAGAATTAAAGGCATAAGTCACTGTGCCTGGCTTTTCTCCATGTTTCTAAATGACCTGTGATATTCTCTTACAAAAATAATTTAAAATATATTTCTAATAATTTGTATTGCTTTTAAACTTTTTAACTAAAAACATTAGTTTAAGAAAACTTAAATGTTTCCTAGGCCAGCACCAAAATTTTGTGTCATATGTGGCCCATGTTAAATTCTTTAATGAAAGTACTTTAAATATATGTGTGTGTGTACATGTATACATGTGTGTATATTAAAAAAAATTTAAGTAGTAAGATACAAATACATTTAAGTAGATAATAACTATGTGTGTGTGTGTGTGTGTGTGTGTGTGTGTGTGTATGTATGTATACATACACCTACATATATACACAGTTGGGTACACTTGTATATGTATGTGTTGGTGTGTATACACACACAGACACACACACATACACAAGTAGGCACAACTGATTTTTTGCAAAAGTGTTGTAAATGGTGGCAGATCAATGAAACAGTATAAAGAAACAAGAAATAAATCATGTAACTGTGCACAACTTATTTTTTACAAAGGTGTTTTGGGTGTATTATGTATATATATATTTTATAGTTGAATACACACTTACCATACAGCCCAGCATCCGTGTGTGTGTGTGTGTGTGTGTGTATATATATATATGGCAAGATACTATGTGTATGTTGTGTGTGTATATATATAGACACATACACACAGACATAACACACACATAGTATCTTCCTACTTAAATATGTTTTTTCTTTTTATTATTTCATATATATGCACATACATACACATATAGTTATTATCTTACTACTTAAATATGTTTTCCATGACTTTGGTTTTTTAATTCAAAATAGAAAAAAATTTGCATTTTTGGATATTTTCCATTTTCTTCTCTGCCAGACTGAGTGTTTTGATATTTTGTGAGCAAGGTGGTCTAAATGAGAGGAAAATTACAGCCATTTCCTTGCTACTTCTGAGTTTTAGATTCTGCTTAGCATTTTTCCATATAAATATATATTTACCAGGGTGCATATTTTCAAAAGTTTTTACCCTTAAATAAAGATCTAATTTCAATGATTAATTAGAATAATGATTTCTGGGGGACGTCCCAGTCTTGACATTCCCTATTGGGATGACTCTACTTGGGCTTTGCATTTGGATTTTGACAACCCAAACAGAAAATGCTGCTTTAGAAAATCACACTTGGACAGTCTGCTTTGAAATCTCAAGCCTTGGGATTGGTCATCTGCTGACCACAAGACTAATCACTATGAGATACTTTAATTTTTGAATGACAAACAAGTGCTACAGAAGAAAGAGAAATAGAGGAGGAGTTAATGTGTATTAAGTGTCTACAATACTAAGAATCATATTAAGTGACTTATAATGAGTATTTATTTAAAAAGAACAAATCCCCCAAATGTCTAAGAGAAAAAACACACACTACAAAAGATTTATTTCACGGCCGGGCGCGGTGGCTCAAGCCTGTAATCCCAGCCCTTTGGGAGGCCGAGGTGGGTGGATCACGAGGTCAAGAGATCAAAACCATCCTGGTCAACAAGGTGAAACCCCGTCTCTACTAAAAATACAAAAAGTTAGCTGGGCATGGTGGCACGTGTCTGTAATCCCAGCTACTCAGGAGGCTGAGGCAGGAGAATTGCCTGAACCCAGGAGGCGGAGGTTGCGGTGAGCCGAGATCGCGCCATTGCACTCCAGCCTGGGTAACAAGAGTGAAACTCCGTCTCAAAAAAAAAAAAAAAAAAAAAAAAAGGATTTATTTCACAACTGAATATAAATACAGTTTATATATAAACATATATGGCAATGCTATAGAGTGACTTCTTACCTAAAACATTATAAATAATAAAGAATTATGTCTGCATTAATCAAGACAGTGCAATATTAGAAGTGAGTTAAACACATAGATCAATGGAGCAGCATAGAAAAACAAGAAATAAATCCATAGAGTGTGCACAACTGATTTTTTTTTAGAAAGGTCTGAAAGTAATTCAATGAAGAAAGAACATTCTTACCAATAAATATTGCTATAACCAATAGACATAAAACGGGAAAAACACGAACCTTGACTGAAATCTCACCAATGTGTAAAGAACTCTCTCAATTCAAAATAAAAGAACAAGCAGTCCAGTTAAGAAATGGGCAAAAGACTCTAACAGACAATTTACCAAAGAGGATATAGAGAAAGAAAACAAGCACATAAGATGTTCAATATTATTAGCCATTAGGGAAATGCAAATTAAAGCCACAATAAGCTATCATTATGTACCTATCGGAAGGACTAAAATGAAAAGTACTAATAACACCAAGTTCTGGTAAAAATGTAAAGTTACTAGATCTCTCATCAATTGCAGGGAGAATGTAAAATGGAACAACTACTCTGAAAAACAGTTGGGCAATTTCTTACAGTTAAACACACTTACCACCCAACTCAGCAATTGCAGTATAAGATATTTATCATAGAGAAATTAACACTATGACCACACAAAAATGGTATGCAAATATTTATATGTTTTATTTGAAATCGCCAAAAGCTGGAAATAACTCAAACATTCTTTTGTGGGTGAATAGATAAACAAACTGTCCATACAATGAAAGCCACTCAGCAATAAGCAGAAACGAATTATTAACACAACGTCATAGACAGATTTTCAGAGCATTATGCTGAGTTAAAGCTCTGAGTCTCAAAAGGCTACGTTATACAGGTTTCCATTTATATAACACTCAGCGACAAAATAATTTTGTGATAAAGAACAAATCAGTAGTTGTCATAGCTTAGGTTGGAGAGAGGGTGTAACAATAAAGGGTTAGCATGAAGGACTTCCTTTGCAGTGGCAGCAGTTTGGCGGCCTTTTTGTAGAGGTGGGCATGTAAATCTACACAGGTGATAAAATTTCATAAAAAAATAAAGAAACGAAATCTGAACAAGCTCTGTACTTTAGTTAGTAATACTATACCAATGACAATTTCCTGCTTTGACAATTTAGTATGATTATTTAAGACGTAATTGGAGAAATCTGAATGAAGGATACATAGGAAATCTTTGTACTATATTTGAAACTTCTTGTCAGTCTTCAGTTATTTCAAAATAAGGTTGCTTTTTTTTTTAAGTATGATGTACCTGAAATATAAATATACTTCCACCTGCAACTTCAAGTTCATGTGAATATCTATACTGGTAAAAAACAAAAAACCAAAATAACTAAAACCTAGATACTTATTAAATATTCAAATCTGTAAAACAATAGACCTGTAAAGAATCTGGATTTCCAAGTGGCTTATCTAATAATAAAGTCTTCTACAAACGATATTTTACAAAACAGGGAAAACATAATGGTTCCTGGGGGGAAATTAAGGCCTGGCAAGTGCTTTGAAGTGGAAGGAGGGAGTGAGAAGATTTGAAGCTAGTATCAGAGGCTATCATTGGAAACAAATTCAGTGAAAATAGACACAAAATCAGAGTAATCAGGAAAAGTTTAGCGATGAGCTTGATTAAACATTGAGTTTTATTTAGCGAGGTTGAAGCCAGAGATTATAGTTTTCACCTCAAATTGCTGTTTCTTTTATTATCTTTTTAAGTTAATAACTGAACTACTTTGAAATTTAAATTCCTGACTTTTTTTTTGTAAAGCATTGTCTATTTCATAGGATGACTTGAAGTTTTTAAATTATGCCATTATTCTTCCTTAAAAATTTCTCTCAGAATTCAAGAAAGTAGCTTTGCAATGTATTCTGTAATCATCATAGTGTCTTCATTCACATGAAGTTGTTTACAAATTATTTTAGCATCTTGGAGGTATAATTGACCCTGGCTCATGATTTCAAATGATTCTCCTAGCTAAAAAGAGTAAATTCCTTCCAAGTTACAATAGGGAATAAGGTTACAATCTCTCTCGATATCTTTCTTCTCCTGAAGAAGATTTGTTAAAATTCTACATCCTGCCTGTAAATTTAAGATTAAGGTAATGACATAAGAAAATTGGGTATTTGCAATATGGAAGCCAAGGATCAGTTCTTGGATGAATATTCAATGCACCGGATTATAGACACTGATGCAGCCGCCATTGCAGCAAATGGTCTGCAACTACATATTTTGAATTATTGAAGCAGTGGCTTGAAACTATTCAGTAGATCAGATGTATTGCCTTCCTTCACGAGATTGATGAGAATTCAGCTCTGCTTGCCACACTCGAGTGCAGAGGACTGGAGGGCATTTAGCATGCTGATAAAGGTCAAAGTAAGACTGTATCAGTTTCTGAACCTAAAAATTCCAAACTCCTTGCCACCCATTAAAATGAGTGAAGAAATGCTGCGTTTTGATGTGCAGCATCCCAAAGATCTGCTTGAGGCATAAAGGGAAGAAACTACTGTGTTTAGACCAGGAAACGCTTGCTTGTCACCTTCCAGAGTGTATAAAGGAGCACAGGGCTGAGCACTGTCTTGTTCCTGAACATTATCATCACAAAAATTATATTCAGCTTAAACAATGGAGATTCCAACAGAAAAAAAATACATTACTATGTTTGGCCCTTCCTTTGGCAGATATTCCAGAAACAAAAGAGCAAAGTGATTTCGCTATTTGAATTGATTGTGAAACGAATTTTTCATGCAAAAGGCTAGAGTCAGATTTCACTTTAGGCAAAAGTTTACAAGTTTAAGCAAACCACTAATTATGCCGAATACTAGTCTTCGGAGAAAATGTTTTTACTAGTGACCAAATATATTTAACTCTTAACTCGGGTTTAACTCTTTGATTGAACCACAACTCCAAATTGTATGGCATGGTTTAGTATGTGAGGAGTACTTGGTCAAATGTATTAAGTGATTTTTCTTCAAGCTGAAGTAGTGGGAATTTGATAAAATGGAAGTTTATTTTCCCTGCTTATTTACTTCTTATAAATGTAAGATTAATCAGGACTACAACCGTACCACTCTTTCCCACAATTTTCCCACTCCTCTGATTCCTTCTATCATAAAAAAAAATCACAAAATTATTGACACAGTTGAATAATTTTCCTTCTGGAGGAACGAAATGTGATATTGGAATTTCTATCTGAAATATAATTTTTTTCCTTAGAGTTTATGTCTGAAGTTTTTTTCCCTTAAAGTTTATATTTGAAATTTTTTCTACTATCCTCAGGTAGATATAGGTTCAAAATAAAAATCTTCTTTAAGACCCCATGATGGGCAATCTCCTGAAGAAAAGAAGAGCAGTGTTTATTATTATTAACTTAAAATGCCCATGATACCCTAAAGGGGTGAGTTTTCAATTAGCTTTCTGTTCCATCCTTTTTAACTGATTAATATTTGATGCCTATGTAAGAATATATGTAACATAAATTATTCATGTGATACAGTAAATAGAACAGTTACAAAGCTACCCATCAACTTAAGAACATTACCAATAATGTCGCATCTACCTGTGTGTCATTTCCTGTTCCATTTCTCTGTCTACTTATGCACCAAGAAATAACCATTATTCTGAAACTCGTATTTATCCTTTCCTTGCTTTATGCTCCCTTGGTTTTTACCACAAAATTATTTAGTGATAAATGTACTGTTTGATTTCTTGGTTTTGGAGATTTGTAAAGATGGTAGCCTACTGTACACAATCTCCTATAATTTACCTTCTTCAAGCAACAGTTTGTTTCAAAAATCCACCACGTTGTTGCATATTACTGTAGGTCATTCATTTTCACTACTGCACAAAATCACATTGTATAAATATTTCCACAATTTATGAGCCATTATCCTGTCAACAGACATTTGGGACTTTCTAACCGACAGTAGTTATCCAAGCCTTTATTTTCTCACATTCAAGGTTGAGTAATCCTGATAATCCTGACTCCCAATAAGTTAAAATGTGCTTTCATTTAGAACAGGTTTAGCCCTTTGGTAAATTATAGCCCTTAGAGGAATAATCTAGGAAGATTCCCTGGGTCCTTCTGTCATGATATACACAGCCCATTAGTAAGCTATATTATTGGCTACAATATTTATTCCTTTTCTTTTTTGTATGTACTACATCCTGCTTTATGTTTACTTTAAGTGAAAATGTTCTGAGTTTTGGAGTCCTGAAAGGAGAAATATTTTCTCTAATGGAAAGTTTGTGTTTTGGATTAAGTCATATCTAGATTTAAATCCTGATTCACTTTCTTTTTTCTTTTCTTTTTTGTTTTTTCACTCTTGTTGCCCAGGCTGGAGTGCGATAGCGAGATCTCAGTTCACTGCAACCTCTGCCTCCCAGGTTCAAGAGATTCTCCTGCCTCAGCCTCCCAAGTAGCTGGGATTACAGGCATGCACCACCATGCACAGATAATTTTGTATTTTTAGTAGAGACAGGGGTTCACCATGTTGGCCAGGTTGGTCTCGAACTCCCGACTTCAGGTGATCCACCCACCTCAGCCTCCCAAAGTGCCGGGATTACAGGTGTGAGCCACCGTGCCCAGTCGATTCTATCAATTTCTATCAAAGAGACCTTGGCTAATTAACTTTCCTTTCCTGGGTTTCAGTTTATTTATTTGATAAAATTGAAACAACCATACATAATTTATAAGATTGATGCTGTTATTAAATAAGATAATATATGAATGCCTAGCATGATGTCTGGCACATAAAAGGCACTTCAAAGTGTTTATGAAAAGAAAAGGATAAAAGAATGAATAAGCAAAGGGGTGAGCAAATACCCACAGAGCAAGAGGGAACGTAAATGTATGAATCAGGTGTAAGAAAATACCTCGTGGCAAACCCTGGTTTTTTTGTTGTTGTTTTGTTTTTGTTTTTGTTTTTGTTTTGTTTTGTTTTGTTTTGTTTTTGAGACGGAGTTTCGCTCTTGTTACCCAGGCTGGAGTGCCATGGCACGATCTCGGCTCTCCGCAACCTCCGCCTCCTGGGTTCAGGCAATTCTCCTGCCTCAGCCTCCTGAGTAGCTGGGATTACAGGCACGCGCCACCACGCCCAGCTAATTTTTTTTGTATTTTAGTAGAGACGGGATTTCACCATGTTGACCGGGATGGTCTCGATCTCTTGACCTTGTGATCCACCCACCTCGGCCTCCCAAAGTGCTGGGATTACAGGCGTGAGCCACCGCGCCCTGCCGGCAAACCCTGTTTTAATGAGGGGACACATGCCCCTTAGTCACAGGACTGCCACGTTATACCCAGTGGTGCCCTCTGGAGTGATACTGCCTTGTTTCAAGACATTTATGTGCCTCTTTAAAAACACAATATGATTAAACAAAACATATCTGCAGGTAATTGGCCTGAATGACAATTACTCAGGCCCTGGTTTATAGCATCCTCACCTGTGAATACAGGAGATCTCTATATTTAATATGTGATTAAAATGAAGCTGATGTCTTTTGCGTGCCTACTATGTGCCATGTGCTCCTCTAGGACAAGAAAAATAGGAAAGCACTGATGGAGAAAACCTCAGCCCTTTTCTTAGGATGCCTTCTCTCGTGGGATAGTTTCCTAACATTTTCAGCTTGCTTGGGCTGTTCCTCCTTGTCTCAGATAGGCTTTGTGGAGTCAGTCTAGGCCAAAGGACTTTGAACACCAAAGATAGCCTTCAAAACAGCAAAGCACATAGGCTTATTAAACAAAATAAGTTTGCCAGCTTCTCCAAACAGGAATATACTTGACATTTATTTCTACTTCCCTTTTCATTCTTCCTATCCTAAGCCCTTTCCTAGTGTTTTCTATTTCTTTCATCTTTTTCCCCCAAAGCTCTACTCCCTGAAACAAAGATGTTCTGGGCAGCCCGCGTCTAATCCCCTTTCCTCCCCTCTACCTAGAAACAACCCTAAGAAACAATGATTTTGTTTGACTGGCTGATAGAGTTCAAGCTATGTTTGTCTTACGCAGATGATCTATAGCATTAGTCAGATGAAATCTTTCTCTCTCACACCAGTATTAATTCAAGTAAGTTACGGCCAACCACACAGAATTTAAAACGTGGCTGAGTATATTTCAAAGGTCAAGATTTACTGAAAAAACAATATTAGCCATATCCTACCACATTCTGACTTGTAAAGCACATATTGAACATGAAAAATATTGATCATTCTGGCCTCTTTTCACCTTTTTAAAACCCTGATCTTATAGCGTTGCCCACTGTTGCCACTAGGTGATGGTTCCGGGCCTGTCATCAACCTGGTCTGGATCCCTCACGTGCCTGAATGATTTTGTTTCACTTTGCCCTAATAATCTCCATGGGGGAAACTGCCATACAATGCCTGGCAATTTTACTTTATACCACTGTCAATTTTCTTTTCTCATCACTACTAGGGATATCTGAAATATAGAACAAGCAGTGTCTGAGCTGTCCATTTTGTAGCATTCTTATAACCAGGTCAATAAAACAACATAATTAACACACAAATTATATATTAGATAATAGGAGACATATAAACGTTGCAAAATTCCAAAGTTTGAGGAATGCTATGCTTCATTCGTGGCTGCAGAAATGAAGGGTTCTAGGCTGACTTTCCCGCTGCCCTCTGAGGCATGCCTTCTGATACTGTCCTCTCGATTCTTTCCTCTCTAGTTCCTCATTATGTGTCACCTTTAGTCTCTCCAGAAACACCACCTTTCTGCTCTATATTTGTTCTCAGTTTTATGCTTCATCATCTGGATTACTATGATATTCACCAGGGAGAATGTTTAGCCTTTGAGTAGCAGGTAAGATAAAACCCATTTTCTTTCTAAGAACAAGATGTTCACATCATTTCCCTTTTGTGTGGCTAGAGTCTTGGCTGCTCACTATAGGGGCATGCTTCACCAGCACGAGCTCAGCTTCTGCTCTTTAGGCCTTCAGGATACTCTGTCCAGCATTTGAGAGCTGAAGAGAAAAAGCCATCCACTGAGCTTTTATTCTGAATCAGAATGCATTTAGCTAAAATTGAAAGAAAACATTACCAATAGTGGCTTAAAGAATTAATAGTTTATTTTTTTAACCTTAAATTCCAAGTCAGGAAGTTTAGCACATTTCTAGAAGGCCATCAAAAGACAAGGCTCATTCTTTCTGCTCTGTGTACTTAGCATGTATCTTTTGTTCTCAAATTGACAAAGTGGATGCTGCACCTCCATCTATCACACCTGTGTTCCAGGCAGAACGAAAGCAGAAGAACCTGTCTTCTCACAGCATTTGTCACCTGGGCTTTCCTTCCTCAAAAGTCTCTGTTTACATTATCATTGACCAACCTGTGTCTTACGGCCAATCCAACCTATAACCATGGTAGGTAAATCAAGTATTTTAACTTTCCAGTCCTTAAAATAGAAGAAACAAATTTACATATTATCTTTTCCATTGAAGATTAGAGAATTTTTCTTAAAATTTAAGGAAATTGTATTCATGAAATGTATATACTGCTATGAATATGTGTTAAATTTTATTATGGTTTTGGCTAGGGTCCTTAAGGCACTACATAAGTAACCCAGAAATAATAAACATTTTGCAGAATAACTGATTTCTTAAAGATCATAGTGCAGAGCCAAAAGTATTTGAAATTAATAAGAGAAAATGAGAGAGAGGGGACAATAGAAAAAGAAGCACATTAAGAAATGGAGATAGAAGAAATAAACGAATCAAATACGAAGGCAATAAGTTAACAACCATGCTAAGTGTTTATTTCTCAAAATCAAAGTCAACTTGCATTCAATCTTATCTTCCCGGGGTGTTGATGAGGGTGCTCCAGGGAGGGAAAAAAATCCAGATGTTCCAGTGCCTCCATAAAAGCATGTGTAATAATTTTTAAATAAAGAAAAAATTAATCTTATTATAGTACATAAAAATATTAGACCACAGGCTAAACCATTAGTGTTTTCTCTCTTTTCTGTATCTGAGGAATTCAAAACAACTAACAGATGTACTCAAGAAGAAATTTGCTAGCAATAAACTGTATAGAGAAATCAGGCCGAGTGTGGTGGCCCACACCCGTAATCCTAGCACTTTGAAAGGCTGAGGTGGGTGGATTGCCCTGAGCTCAGGAGTTCAAAACCAGCCTGGGGGCAACATGGCAAAACCCCATCTCTACCAAAAGTACAAAAATAAAAATACAATCGGCCAGGCGTGATGGCGGAGTGTGCCTGTAGTCCAAGTGACTTGGGAGGCTGAGGTAGGAGGACTTCTTGAGCCTAGGAGGTGGAGGTTGCAGTGAGGCAAAATCGCACCACTGCACTCCAGCCTGGGCAAGAGAGTGAGACCCTGTCTCAAAAAAAAAAAAAAAAAAAAAAGACAGAACAAAGAAATTAAAATGAGTGAATAATCCTTTGTTGATTCTTTATCTCCCTTCTTTTTTATCCTTTCTATCTGCTTATTTATTCACACATACATGAATACACACACATACATAAATACACAAATTAAGTTCAAATGTTTCTCTACAGTGTTTCAATACAGCATGTACACATTTTAATAATGAATATGTATATTTGTAAACAAAAGTAAAATATAAGCATATTAGAGCATATAGTTGAAGGAAACAAAAATTTTCAGATGTTTTCTTGTAGTCTTTACACGTTTAAAAATGGAGACAAGGTAGGATAGTAATAACTAGTAACAGCATACTCCAATGCCTGTTCTCTCCTTTGTCCAAGCTCATATCTTTATGCATAAACATACACATACAATTTTCCACATACTTGTTATGCAGCCTTGAAATAGTTGCAAAAAAAATGCAATTTCCATTTAAGGTTTATGTCTCCGGTATCTCAGCACTGTATTAATAGTTTTCACTGTCAATCACACTTCAAACTCCATATTTAGTATTTGTACATATATAATGACTCCACAATTGTGAATATGTTTTTAAGTTTACAATATGCTTATATCATAATTAATACATTTAATAAAAATCCCATAAATAGTATCTAATGTTTTATCACAGTAGGATAGTCACATTTAAAGTCACATTTTAAATTCATGAATTAATTTGACATTTTTTTGAGCACCTGGTATGCACCAGATATTATGATTGCCTCTTTTCTTCTCGGTAGCCCATTCTGTAAAGACTGGAGACTAAGCGTGGGGTCTGTCTTATTCTCCACTCAATTGTTAGCATCTAACTTAGTGTCTGGCACATAGTGAGTGTTGAATAAACATTTGTTGAATGCATGAGTTGGCCTTCATCTTAAAAACCTGTTTCTGTTTTCTGGGCTGCTTCTTAGTCATTGTGAATCTAAATCCTTCTTCCCAAAAAAGTAATTCTTTTCCTTATAGCAGAATTTCAGACTTGAATGATGATTCCATTTATTTCCCAGCCTGCTACACATATGCCAAACTGTTTGAGGCAGTACTTAAGTTAATTCTTAAGGCATCTCTCTTGCTCTTCCAATTCACCTGTACCTGAATTGAGACCACCAGACATCGACTTCTTGGCTATGTTCTCAGAGACATTCTGTAATGAAGATCTAGAACTTTTAAATGCAGACAATAGTGAATCACTAAAAAGGCTGCATAACCCAAATTATCCTCCCCACAGGGGGTAAAACTTCCTTAAACATTCTTTTTAGGCTCCTTTCTTTTAAAAGGGTACATTTCAATAATTTAAAAATAAATAGGTTTTTCAGATTGCTTTCTTCTCTGAGAGCAAATACCCAGGGCATGTTTTGATGATGGGGAATTTCCACATAGTTCTCAAGATTTTCAATTAATCTTGTCGATCCACATTTAACAGTAAGCCACAATATTTTATATAAACTGTTTTGTAATGTTAGTGGTCATATAAAATGAGTTTGGTGAATGTTTACTTTCTGAGAAAATAATTCTGTATGTGAAAACACATTTACTGGATTTTGAAAGTTACAATTGTGACATATTGAGAATGTACGAGTTTCTGGTGTATCTTATACCTAATTTATTAATGGCTTTGAGAATCATTTCAGAAAGCATTACAGAGTAAAAAGTTAAAAATATATCACAAATGTCTAACTTCATAGTTAGAACCAACTGTCAACCCACCATAACGTAGGTGCCTAATTTTCCAACAAATTATGACGTTTAAATAGAATATGAATTATCTCTCATCAAAAACCATTCCAGGTCACCAGACTTCTAAGTGGTTCCCAGAGCTACCTGCTCCTTCATATAATTTATAGAAACCCATATTTTTAAATGCCTGTAAACATTCTCAGAAGCTGTGAATTCTAATCCTCTTCTGTCACTAACTTACTTTGTAATCCTATGCTGCTTTTTCCCCCCGTTTAATTCCCCCTAAAAACCAGATACTAGTATAATGCTTTCATACAAGAACACTGTGAGATTTGACTCATTAACATATGTAGAACATTCTGGAAAACTCAAAGGAGAGCTATTGTGTAAGTATAAAATATTATACTAAAGTTTTGAAACTGACTTAATTACACAACAATGCACACTTACAAAATGGATATTTTGGCACTGTATTCTCTGTATCAATATTGCAATCTGAAATAATTACAATTGTTTTGCTTTTCAAAAAAGGGCATCTTTGTCTTAGGCTACCCAATGCAACTCCTTTTTTTTTTTTTTTTTTTTTTTTTTAAGCTATGATTAGAATGATAGCCTTCGTGGTTTTCTGTTGGGAACCAAAATTCATATAAAACAAATTCAAAAAGAGTGAGGAGAATGACTGCCACAATGGGTTTGGGCTATGGGTGTTTATAATGATATACAGACTGCATTAGTGGTGCATTGCTCTTCTAAGTGTGGCCTCACCATGGTTCTGCATAGAGAGCCAAATTTGAATTTAAAGCAAAACTTGATGTAATAGTGTCTATGCAGAAAGAGGCAACAATTTTAAGGGGTGTGAAAAACTCCGAATGTCATAGTAACAACCCTAAATTTTCTTTTGTTTGTTCCACCAAACTGAAAACAATAACAAGTCATCATCAACCTATTATATGTTAAGTCCCATAACTTGCCAGCTGCTGAAATAATTGTCCAACCACTTAAATATTTCCAGTATGTGCCAGCAAGCAATGAGAGTGTCAAATTTCCCTAAAGTGCAGAATTTATGACCCTAGAATCCACTTCCCTTTCTGACTGAATCCCTCATGCATACATATTTAAAACTCTGTTTCTAATAACAGAATTATTTGAACTCATACTGCCTGTCATCTGTTATTCTCAAAGTTCTTTACTAATAATAAATAATTTGTGAAATTTGTCTCTGCTCTGGGTATTACCACTGCTGTTTCAGCAGCATGTCCCTGACGTTGGTCCTGTTTATTACTGCCAAGGTATCTGATTAGAGGAATTAGGAGTGGAACTGGAGACCAGGGCCAGATTGCAAGGTGGGTGGCTAGTGGTTCTGCTGCTTCTTCGTGCTGTACTTGTCAAAAACAAAAACAAAAACAAAAACAAAAAACTTCCCGCTATGGTTCCACCCAGGTATCAAAGTCTGACTCCCTAGCAAGACAGCAGGTGCCATGAAGCCCAGCCCAAAATTAATGCCCCAATCTATATCTGTTCATAGCTCCTTTAACCTGCACTTGATACACTGCTATTTGCTGTAATGTTTTTTTACTTCCCTTCATTCAAAAAGCCAATAGAGGCCGGGCGCGGTCAGTGCCTCACGCCTGTAATCCCAGCACTTTGGGAGGCCGAGGTGGGCGGATCATGAGGTCAAGAGATCGAGACCATCCTGGTCAACATGGTGAAACCCCATCTCTACTAAAAATACAAAAAATTAGCTGGGCATGGTGGCACATGCCTGTAATCCCAGCTACTCAGGAGGCTGAGGCAGGAGAATTGCCTGAACCCAGGAGGCGGAGGTCGCGGTGAGCCGAGATCGCACCATTGCACTCCAGCCTGGGTAACAAGAGCGAAACTCCATCTCAAAAAAAAAAAAAAAAAAAAAAAAAAAGCCAACAGAAGTCCAGCATGACCATTCTGCTTTGTCTGAAATGGTCAAGTAGAAATCATAACAATTTTGCATTAGGGGTAGTATGTCTTGCTTGTCTGCTTGTGTGTGTGTGTGTGTGTGTGTGTTTTTAATTTTTTTGTTGTAACACTATGGAAAAATTAAGTTTAAAAGGATAACAAAGGTATAAGAGAAAGCATAGGATGGTCAAATGATCCCCATAAGACACTTAATATTTTTTATTTCAAATATTAAAACACAAGCTCTTAGTTGATGTTTCCCTTTTTCTTTGGTTAAAGCGCTAATCCTAAGCACCTAAAATCATTAGTTTATTATTACTATCTATTCATAAGTATTTGTAGATAGTGCCTGAGAAACACTATCAGATTTGCTTTAACTAATTTTTAAGTCACTTGGCTATTTTTTTCAAACTTTCATTGGCAATTTGTGCAAATAAACAAACATGAGTCTTGCATGGAGACAATTTTTCAGATTTTGTGATGTCAAGTGCTATAAGAAAAGTCAGAAGCTCCAAAATAAATATTAGTCCTGAAATGTAGTCTTGCTTTTTTTACACACAATGTGAAAGATGCCAGAATAATTGTATTAGGTTGATTTTTGCCGTTAATTTCAGTGACAGAAACCGCAATTACTTTTGCACCAACATAATACATTGTTCAAATTGTCGAGTAAAGTTTCTGACCTCCCATTTTTATATTCTTTCTTCCTCAGTTCCACACAGTAAATGTTAAAAGTGGAAGGATTCATATCAACACTGAAAGTGGATAAGGAAACTGTTTGCAGACTGGAAATTTTGATAAATTTCAGAAGACCAAAACATGAGTGAGATCATATTCAGGGTGCTGACCACATAGAACCTCTGTGAAAATTAGTAAAAGACACATTCTGAGGACAAGAGTCCTGAGTGCACATTTTTCTCTCTCTAAAACTTGGAAAGCCCTCGAGATTCAGTTCTTGACATCTGCTCTATCTACCCCTACTCATTAGATAACTCTCACCTCTAAATGCTATATTAAAATGACAGCCAAATTTGTATTTTCAGCCCCACCTGACTGCCTTTGCTCTGGATTTAAGCAGGTTTTGTGCACTCAGTATATCCATCTTGATATCTAAGCCCAGCACATCACTAGAACTTGCCGTCTTTGTGGCCTTGACAGCCTTATAAGTGTATTTAGGACCCCACAGCACTTAAACCCATTGTGGCAAGGCTTGTCAAAACTCAAATTCTGACCACTGGGATGGATGATTCTCCTCTTGCTAGGGCTCACCTAAATGCTCCTTCCATGGGCATCGGCTGAGTTCTGCCTGGTGTTGGCAGCACTGAGTTCCAATGCAAATTTCCACAATCACTGCGCTCTCCCTCTGCAAGTGTACAGATTATCTCTCCACACCACCTGGTCACTGCAGGGGCAATGGGAGAGTGGTGGCATCAGCAATTCAAGGCTGTGTTTTCTACCCTCTTCAGTGCCTCTTTCAGCAATATGAAATTAAAACCGGATACTGTAATTGGTCTCCTAATTTTCGGGCCTTATTAATTCTCTCATGTGTAGATAGTTGTTAAATTAGGCGTTCCTGTGAGGGGAGACAATCAGTGGAGGCTTCTATTTACCCATCTTCCTCTGCCTTCCTTGCTCTTTGTTTCTATTTTGTCTTCTACTCTTTTTCTGCTTTATGGGGTGTTGAGTATTTTATATGATTCTGTTTTTTCTTCTTTCTTAGCATATCAGTTACTTTTCTCTTATTACTTTTTTTAGTGGCTGCCCTAGAATTTGCAATATACATTTACAATTAATCCAAGTCCACTTTCAAATACCATTATACCATTATACCTTCATCAATAGTGTCAGTGCTTTATATTAGCAAAATAAACCTGATTGTTTCCTTCCATCCCTTGTATCATTATTGTTCATTTTGCTCACATAGAAGCATATGCTAGCATATATAAATATACATAAGCAGACATAATCAAATATTATTGCTTTTAATATTTTGAACAAACTGTTACCTGTTATATCAATTAAGAATTTGTTAAAACGTTTGATTTTACTTTCACATATCCCTTCATTGATGTCTTTCTTTCTTACGTAGATCTGAGTTTCTGACATATTATTTTCTCTCTAAAAAATGTATTTTAACATTTTTTGCAAGGCAAACCTGCTGGCAGCAAATTACCTCAATTTTAGCTTGTGAAAGTCTTTATTTCTCCTTCACTTTTAGGAATAATTTTGCAGTTTACAGAATTCTAAGTTGGTGGTATTTTCTCCCAAAACTTTAAATGTTTCAATCCACCCGCTTCTTGCTTGCATGGTTTCTGAGAAGGCTGATACAGTTTTTATCTTTGTTCCTCTAGGTAAGGTGTTTTCTCCTCTGGCTTCTTTCATTCAGAATTTGTTCTTTGTTTTTGATTTTCTGTAGTTTGAAAATGATACTCCTAGGTATACTTTTTTGGGCATTCATCCTACGTGGCGTTCTCTGAGTTTCGTTTCCTGAGTCTGTGGTTTGTCATGACATTATTGAATGAACTTCTCAGCCATTATTTTTTCAAATATTTTTTGTTGTTTGTTTCTCTCTCTCTTCTCTTTCAGGCAGTCCCACTGCACATATATTACACCTTTTGTAGCTCTACTACAGTTCTTAGATATGCCGTTCTGTTTTTTTGTTTTGTTTTGTTTTACTTTAGTCTTTGTTCTCTTTGCTTTTTAGTTTGGGAAGTTTCTATTGATATTGCCTTAAGCTCAGATATTCTTTCCTCAGCTGTGTCCAGTCTAGTAATAAGACCATTGCTCTTTATTCTTTTACAGTGGTTTTTATGTCTAGCATTTATTGTTTGATTCTTTTTTAGAGTTTCTATCTCTGCTTACATTGTCTATCTCTTCTTACATGCTGTCTGTTTTATCCATTAGAGCCCTTAGCATATTAATAATAGCTGTTTTAAATCCCCAGTCTGATAATTCTAACATCCTTGCCATGTCTTGCTCTGATGTGTGTTCTAGCTCTTCAAAGTGTGTTCTTGCTTCTTAGTACACCCTGTAATTTTTTCTTAATAGCTGGGCATGATGTACCAGGTAAAAGGAACTGCTGGAAATAGGTTTCTAGTAACGTAGTGCTAAGATATGGAGAGAGGGGAAATATTCTGTAGTCCTACATGTAAGTCTCAGTCTTTTTGTGAACCTATGCTTCTAGACTGTTAACTTCACAAGTGTTTCTGAGTTCTTTCCTCTCTCCTTCAGTGGGAGAGGATGGCTAGAGCTGTCTGGAGTTGAGTATTTCCCTTCGTTGGGTCAATTAGGCTTTGCTAATACCTTAGCAGGTTAAGTTCTGGTTAACTAGTTTCTCCTGAGAGCAAGCTTTCTTAAGAACAGAGTGCTGTAGCGCATTTAAAAATGGTTTTTGTTTTCCCTCCTGCAATAGACAGGAGTGAATTTTTCTCCAATTTTTACTGTGATAAATATTGAAGCCCTGGAGGTGAGTATCACAAAACTGTCAAACACCCTCCATGACTGGGTCACTGTGGAGTTTTTAGCTCTAAGACTTGTCCACACGGAGGCTCCAGCAATTTGCTTATACTTTATAGTTCTGGTTTGCCTTAGGCTCTGGTTCTTGCTGCATTTCCACTCATGATGTCTACTCTGGTAAGCCATGACTCCTTGTGTTGGTTTATCTGTCTCTCCAATCTTGAAGGAAGCAGTTTGGCATTTTTCCTCACCTATCTTTTGGATCCTAGAAGAGTTGGTTATTTTCCAGTCTGCTCAACTCTTTCCTTGATGTTAGGATGAAGTGGCAGCTTCCAAGCTCCTTACATGTGGAACCAGAAACTGAAATTCTCTATCCTCTTGTAGTGCTTAAAGACAAACCTTGATTTTAATCCCACAAATTAAATGTAGCTAGCCATTAAGATTTTTTTTTACATTATTTAGGCATTGTTAAAAAGAACATTGATTTTAAGGCTCAGAAACATTTTGGCTTTACCTCCTGATTCGGTTGATTGGCATCATATTTTACAACCTGAATTCACTTTGGAAAAATTCCAGGTGAATTATCAAGTAAAACTCTATGGAGAGACCACAATGGGCTAAATGAGAAGCAGGCCCGTTTTTAACTTGATGTTTCTGTTTCTTGTTGTCATTTCCTTTCTTCATTTCCAATGCAGGAAATAGCATCCTAACGCAAACCTAGTTGAACAGTTAATGTGAGCTTGCCCTAGCTTCCTGGCTGTTCTAGCCATAACAAAGCTTCCAAACTGTTGAGACCTATACATGCTTTAAAGATTAACACTAATATACATACCTGTGCTGAATAAATTAAGAGTCCTAAAAGGCTTGCATGATCTTCAAAGGTCAAACACAAGGGAATATACTAAAGAAAAAAATTAATAAAATTGCAACCTAATTAAATAATTTGGCAAAGCCCTTTTTTCTAAAAAAATGTTATAATAATTATTGAGTTCCAGGACATAATGGCAATATCTCCTGGATTTTTTCATAAACTTATTCAATACACTGTTTTTATGATATTTAAATAGTATTTTTCCATAAATTTATTCAATACACTATTTTCCATAAACTTATTTAATACACAATTTTTATGCTATTTCAGGCATATAGACATCTCATTAAGCCTACCTTAAATGTATTCCTGACTTGTGCTTTAATGACAAATTAATAATTTAGAGTAGTAGTGTCAGTGGAGCAAAAAAAAAAAAAAAAAATTGTCAAAATATATCCAGGTGTGATTCACTTTGTAAATTTGTATTTGATTTTTTTTTTAAAGAAGGAATTAAATGCAGATATCCATGATATCTTTCACTAAATGATCTTTCAAGTGTCTTTTGAGTTAAACTTTTGTCTTTAATGGTCTTTCTACTCATCAAATCTCTCATTCCTATAATGGCAATATTTAAATATTTAATTTAAAATAACTATATAATCTGGATGCCACTAATTCACATTAGTCCATATCTTCCACAACCAGGCTAAATTGGTGATATTTCCTGGTACAAATATATAGAAAGTGGAATGTTTAGCAAAGTATGCCTAGCACACAGTAGGTACTCAATAAATCTTTGTTGAATGATTCAATGAATGAATTCTACAAAACCAGGAACTGAAAAACCAATGTGGATCTTTTTCTTTCCACAAAATGTCAACTCAAAACATAGGAAATGTCTCTTAGTGAAAGGGAAAATGCATGTAATTCCTTCTGCCTGAATATCCAAAAGATTTCAAAATAAATCTATAAAACCTGGATGTATTTCTTGAACTGTTATTTTTAAAAGATGGTTCACTGTCACTACTGTTTTAAGTTAATTTGTCATTGAAATATAATTCAGGAAAACATTTAAAGTAGTTTTAGTGAGAGATATTTATGCAGGCACACCATGAAATAGCACTCTCTATAACTTTATGAGTATATAAATAAATAGTTATTTCTGAAATAATCAATAAAGTAGTTTTGCTGATGTGATTATATACATGTGCTTCTCGGATCTCCTGCAGTGGAGAGCAAAATTCACTGAAGGTTTTGGCTGCTAATGACCTTCAAGATCTACTCCAGCCACAGCCTGATCATAGCAAGACCATGTTCCCAGAAAACGGATATGGTGGGGACAAGCTTAGTCCTGCAAGGCATGGTATTCCTTATACGAGTGGCTTTGGCTCCAGAACTCTTTATTGGCCTGATCAGAAATTTCTTAGATTTGGCTTTGGTCTGCAGCTCCAACTACTGACTCCTCCTTCCTTCCTCCTCTTCCTCACAGACAGCAGATCTACATTGCACACCATCTGAATGTTCTTTCCATTTTCTCTGGCTCCTTCCCCTTTATATTTCACAGATATTTCCCCCAGTAAATCTCTTGAACTCCTAACTCCACGTTTGTATCTGCTTCTCAAGCCACTCTAAAGAACAAAGCTGAATAATTCAGCTTAGTTGAAAGTTTATTGGTCATTTCCTCTTTAAAATCTTCTCTGGGGTTCGAGGATCATGCAGGCCTTTATGGAACTTGTATTCTATCCGGTATAGATATACATGCTAGTATTAACCATTACCATATGTATATAATTAAACTTAATAGTATGGAAATTTTATTAAGACTGGGAAGGACAGCAGGACAAGGCCAGCCCAAAATAGCTGTTCAGCTGGGTTGGCATGAGATGCTAGGCCCCTGGGCTGGAACTGAGGAGAGGTATTAAAAATCAGAAAGAGAGAAACATGGCTTCCTTTTCGTTTAGCCCATTGTTGACCTTGCTTCTGAAATGCTTCTAAAGGAAACTCAGGTTTTTAAACATGAACGCCAGTCAACCAAATCCAGGAGATACTGCCATTATGTCTTGGAACTCAATAATTATTATATTTTTAGGATGGAATTGTGTTTTAAAAAAATAAGTCTTAATGGTGAGCCATGCCTTGATTTGTAAAATTAAAGCAAAGTTTAGCTTAGAAGATCTTTTTTTTTTTTTTTTTGAGATGGAGTTTCGCTCTTGTTACCCAGGCTGGAGTGCAATGACGCGATCTCGGCTCACCGCAACCTCCGCCTCCTGGGTTCAGACAATTCTCCTGCCTCAGCCTCCTGAGTAGCTGGGATTACAGGCACACGCCACCATGCCCAGCTAATTTTTTGTATTTTTAGTAGAGACGGGGTTTCACCATGTTGACCAGGATGGTCTCGATCTCTTGACCTCGTGATCCACCTGCCTCAGCCTCCCAAAGTGCTGGGATTACAGGTGTGAGCCACCGCGCCTGGCCCCCTAGCTTAGAAGATCTTATAAAGCTTCCCTACTTTAATAGAGAACAACAACAACAAAAAGTTAAGGTGTGATTTTGGTGGGGGGCTGGACAGTGACTCAGGCCTGTAATCTCAGCACATTGAGAGGCCAAGGCAGGTGGATCATTTGAGGTCAGGAGTTCAAGACCAGCCTGGCCATTATGGTGAAACCCTGTCTACTAAAAATACAAAAATTAGTTGGGCCCTAGTGGCACATGCCCGTAATCCCAGCTACTCGAGAGGCTGAGGCAAGAGAAAGGAGACTCTTGAGCCTGGGATGGAGATGTTGCAATGAGGCATGATATCTCACCACTGCACTCCAGTCTGGGCAACAGAGTAAGACCCTGTCTAAAAAAAAAAAAATTATTCTTATATTCAAAGAGCTCTCAAATATATGCTAGCATGTTAGTTAATTTTAAACACTGCAGTTTACTCCAATTTAACCTTCACTAGGCTGACAACTCTCCAGATGTGTCCTTGTTGATCCAATGTAATGATTCTTTTATATAATTTCATATCAAGCATGTTTCATTGTTTTATTGTATAATTTCATATCAAGCATGTTTCATTGTTTTATTGTCATTTCCTTATTACAAACATGAAAATAATTGTGAAAGGATGCCTGGAAGAGGAGAGTAATAAGTTGTGTGACCTGTAAAAACATTAAAACATAACATAAAAACTTCAGTAAATAACTACCATGGATTGGTTGCCATAACAGAGAAAACATTATTTGCACTGATTATAATTGCATACCTGTACAAAAGCAAGATTTTAGTATGAGCTATCAAGGGACACAACTGAGGCATCTGTAAGACATGTGAGAAAAAGAATAGAATGTTGCAGAATTTTGAAAGATGTGAATACATTCAGAGGCCAGTTAGTCTTGCTAAGGGTATGCATGGGGTTTGGTAGCCTGTGAAGGAAGCCACCACAAAGACTCCCCCCAAGTAACAGATTCCCAGATCCCAACCACATCACATGTTTACTTCCCAGGTACAAGGCTGAATTATCTTGTTCCAACAGGAGTGTCCTTTGGAAGCAATGTAATCATGAGTTCATCACATTGTGCCTACATATTTCAATACTTTTGCTTGGCCATAAAAAAGTAGAGGGTACAGGGCATAATGGAACAATAGCATTTGAAGGAGAGTTACGGCATAGACCAGCCACATTCTCTTCCAAAGGCTACCGCCAGAGATAAACTCTGGCTTTGAATAAGACAATCCATAATTTACTAATACGTTTTCCTGATTGTAAATCAATTACCTCTTCCAAAACCAGTTCTAATAGAATGTGAACTCAGGAGCAGATATCTTTGCAGGTTTGTTCACTGTTGTATCCCAAGCACCAAGTACAGTGCCTGGCACAGCGTAAGCACTCAAAAAGCTAGCTGTGTATTGAATGAAAGATCATCCTCCTTCAAGAGATAGTAAGACCCTCGGGAGCAAGATCTGTGTTTAATTGGTGTTTGTAAATCCAGCATCCAGCTTACTGAGACCTCCTAGGCATCACTTAAGGCTTGTTGAATTAATAAATTGACTAGAAATAGAACTAATAAAGAAAACATTTTCCTTCTAATCTAGAGATAGTACAAGGGAAGCTATCTTTGGGTCATGTGTATGTGGCTGTTGTTTAGCAAGTGTCCTACAAACTCTTCTACCAGCTATGAGGTTCAAGGTTAAGAATAAGAATGTAATTCACTTTTCTATGAAATCCACACAGAAGCTGATGCAATGCTTAGGACACACATTACAGTGCCATTTCCTAGACCTCAAGCATTCAAACATCACTTTTAGTGTTGCTGCTTGCCCTATGCTTTGCTGCACTGTTATGCAATGTGATTTTCAACTACTATGAAATAATTTTAGGTTTACAGAGAGATAGTGCACGTGCAGATAGCACAGAGAGTTCCCATGGTGCTCTTCACAGAGTTTCCCTTAATATGATCTTGCATATCCGTTGTACATTTGTCAAAAGTTATGAAATTAACATTGGTACAACACTATTGACTAAGCTACACTGTATTTGTAGTTGGTCAGTTTTCCCACAAATATCCTTTTTCTGTTCTAGGATCCAATTCAGGATACCATGGTACCAATTTAATTATAAAGACTCCATAATCTTCTCTAACCATAAGAGTTTCTCCTTCTTTCCTTGTTTTTTCTGATCTTGACTGATGAACACTTTTGAAAATGCTTGGTCAGGTATTTCATAAAGTGTTCCTCAACTTGAGTATGTCTATTATGTCAACATTAGACTAACGTCCCAGGGAAAAAGTGCACTTGTCCATTAATTTTTAATGTTCCCAATGATAATGCTATTTTACAAAGCAGTGTGAGCATTTCAAATCACATGCAACGCACATCAAAACTTAAGCCAGTTTTTGGTTGTGCAAAATCTAGAAATCCTGGTAAATAGTTTTCTTGTTTACCAGAACAATTTAATACATATTCTAGATATGCAAAGGTAGACTGGGATTCTAATCTGGGGGTGGGAGGGTCAAGACCTGAATTAAATGGTTGAGTAAAAACATCTGCTCCTGTTTTTCTCCTTTCATTACTGATCCCAGCAGCCACTAGACAACAGGAAAGGAAAAAAATAGACTATTTGGTCGGCATACACCCACTTTTTTTAAATACATTGATGTCATGGGAGATGACACACTGCACAGTACTTGACACATATTAACTGTGATAAATATTTGTTAGATGAATAAATAAATGACTGAATGGCCATTCCCCAAGGCACATCTACTGGTACCAATGACAGAATATTGGGCTCTGGGGACAATGGATTTGACCCAGTATGTCCAACAATTTTTCTCTTTAGATGTCATAGTAACCTGCCAAGATTAGCTTTATAATAGATAGTTGAAGAGAAACTGCCAGTTAGACCACATTAGAGGCTATGATAAGTATAAAAGCTAGAAATTAAGTTGAACCACACAAAATAAGTTCATTTTTGCTTTCTTTTTTGAATCAAAAAGAAGATCCTTGAAAAAATTATTTTTCCCATTATTTTGATTGGGTATATGTATCTAATGACCTTAAGTTACTACATTTTTTATAACGTTAACATGAAGTGTATTGTGGGCAAAGATGACAAAAATTTTCTTTTTGTTGCCAAACTTAAGTGTAGTATATATTATTGGCAGTACTTCATTTTCATTATTCTCAAGGGCTTTACTTGGATAAATTCAAAAATGCACATATCACTGAGAAGACAGTTTTCTATTTCTGAAATAATTCCTCCTTAAATAATGTTCCTGGCTTAAAGAAAATTTGGAAAAGGTTTTCTCTGTGAAAAAAAAAAAAAACAACTCAGGTGATTGAAAAGATTTCACCTTCAAAGAGTTTTACTCCAGAGGGAGGCCCCTTTGAGAATTTTAAACATTGCATGGGAAATGTATTCTTTGAAGATTTTCATGTTAAAAAACAGTTGCATGAGTTGGATATCCTCTTTGAAGTTTTTAAAAACAATATTTTAAGGATTTCCCACCTTCAAGTACCTTTCATATTCCTGAGTGCTGTTTTTCTAAAAAATACGACTTTCTATTCAGGTGATTTGCTTTTCTTTTCATTTTCCCTCATTATCATCATAGCTTTAATTGTTTTGTTCTAATAAGAGAAATTGAAGATGCTACTATGTTAGGATTAATCCTACGTACTATAAAACTAAGATTGGCTTTCCCACCCTCTCCCTGAATCAGATCAGATTCAACAATACTGTAAAAATTACTGCCTCCTAGAAATAACCAATATAGAAGTGTGAATTAACATTGAAGATTTTATAAGGGTTGGTGGTATTTGGTGAATTACTCAAGAGCATTATAATTTGATTATAGGTAACAAAGAATACCTCAATGAATAATTTCATTATCATATTTCTAAATCAAATCCAGCTAAAGAATAGAGAAAAAAATATTTTAGGGTAGATTGGGAGGGCATATATTGACTAACAGCAGGTTTCTTTCATCTGCCTAACTTCTAGTGAGACCCTGTTTTATGTTCGAGGTGACAAAGGAAACACAGCATAAAGTACCAGGCTTACTTTTAAAAAGTTTAGGGGTTTACTTGGATAGTCTAACAAGGAGTAAGTGTATAGTCTTACAAGGAGTCTAAAATGCACACAAATATCTATAACACAAGGCCCTGTGTTAATAAATGCATTAGTGGAAAAATCCCTTAGAGTTTAGAGAAAGGGAAGGCTATTTTTAATTAGGGGCATAAAAATCTTTATAAAGGAAGGGATATTTTATTAGGTTGGTACAAAACTCATTGCAGTTTTTGCCATTAATAGATAAGCATTACAGCAATGCTTTCTTTTGGAGCATAGTAATCTGTAATTGGGTCAAGAAAACAATTTGATGCCATGAGAGTAGCATTTTCTTTTAATAAAATAGAACGTCAGAGAATAGAATGCAATAAAGTTTTTAAGAAAAGATTGCTCAACACAGAAAGTGGGAAAATGGGCTTTAATGAAAATTGTGTTTTACTTGTTAATTTCTGTGTATGTGTGTCCGTGTTTGGTTACAATGTAGATATATTTTTACAGCAGGTCTCAGTAAAAGAAAGCAAAAATCATTTGAGAGCCACTATGTTAAAAGATGGAAAAAAGAATCCAAGGAGAAAAATGAGCTAGGAAAATGAATACATTTTTTGCAAAAAGGCATAGATCAAAAGATGGAAACATGTTGAAAGACAAAGTAGCTGACTATCTGCAAGAGAGTGTTCACTAGAGGAGTAAGATAAGGCTGAAAAAGTAAGAAGATGTGAGAAAAGTGGTGAACTACAGAGGACTTGAAACCCAAGGCAAAGATTTCAGGTTTTGTCCTAATGTACAGGAGAGCCATTGAAGAATTTTGGACAGGGGAGTAACAGTGTCAGAGTTATGTACTAGGAAGATTAATCCATCAGTGAGATTGCAGGAAGTAGGAATAGACCTGGACAAGAGATTAGTGATATATTATAATACTGACTGAATAAGAGTGATGGTTGTCATTTCAAAAATAAAACATATCTATATGAAAATACTTTATAAATTTGTAAACACTAACATAGGATAAAGCATCATTATCATTATCCCAAATAGAGATTTGTTTTCTTGTAAAGAAATTAAGGCTAAAAAACCCGTCCCCTTTGTGTTCTTTCAAATAGAAAGAACAAAAAAATTACATTATAGTGACACAATTGCAACACCACATACAAACACTATAAAAGTGGGAATTGATTTGCAGGCCTTTTTCTGTTTTCTTAATATTAGCATTAGGCTTTCTTTTTCCTAGTCATACAAAAATTATAACTCAGAGATTTCCTTTGAAGTTACAGCACTCGATGTTTAGTAAATTACCAATACAGGTAGAATTTATATTACTGATGTATCTAAGAATAGCCATAACTCAAGAAAACTCCTGAAAGGCCAGATTATATCTATGCCTCATTGTATTTCAGGCCCTAGCACAGTGCCTGATCCAAAATGGTTAAGGTTGCCATATTTGACAAATAAAACTGCAGCATTCTTAGTAAAATTTAAATGTCAGACAAATAATGCATCTTTTTGGTGTAAATATGTTTCATTTCAAATAAACAACAAATAATTTCTTAGTATGCATACACCCCAAATACTGCATGGGACCTATTTACCCTAAATAATTATTTATTGTTTCTCTGAAATTCAGATTTCACTGTGTCCTACATTGCATCTGCAAACTCTAATACAAGGTGTCCAGTAATGTTAAATAATGAGTGAATGCTTTTATGTTTGTGTTTTTTATTGTGAAATATATATATATATATATATACATACACATGTGTATATATATATGTATGTGTATATATATATGTATGTATATATATGTATGTGTATATATATATGTATGTATATATATATGTATATATATATGTATGTATATATATATATGTATGTATGTATGTATATATATAAAAAATAAAATTTATCACTTTAGGCCAGGCACAGTGGCTCATGTCTGTAATCCCAGCATTTTGGGAGGCTGAGGTGGGGGCAGATCACTTTCTTCTGGCACAGTGTTTTCCTATTCACCCATGTTGTATCATGTATCTGAATTTTATTCCTTTTTAAAGCTGAATGTATGTGCTTTTGTTAGAGCATCTTACTAGAATGCAAGCTTAAAGACTCCTCATAATCCTCATATAGTCTTTCAAGCTTTACCCCAATTCCACCCTTTTGGGGATCAGAGTTGTGATCCTTCTTATTGCCCATTTACAGGCCAACAGCCTTCCACCCCCAGTAAGAAGTATACAGAGGTCAGGGGGCAGCACAACCTGCAATAGAATCATTGAACAAATGCATCCTCTTCTTCTGTCGCTGAGTGATGCTGCCTCCAGCTGTCATAGCTTTCTTATTTCCTAAACAGGAGCTTATCACGCCAGTCCTTGCAGAGCCAGCCACCTGAGTCTTCTGGGCTTTGCCAAATTTCCTAAACTTCTAATGCACTGTCTCAACATAGATCCTTCCAAAGCTTTCTCCACAACTGCTGCCATGTACTGGGGTGATAGTCCATTACAATATATTTAGTAAACAATTGCAGTAAATATTTGCTAAGATGAATTGAATTCTTCTGTATTATTTTGAAAAATTTACAGTCATTGACACATCATTGGCCATCTTGAAATCATGTTAGGTAACTGCGCATTTCATTCCATGGTAAGACTTTTAAAAATCTTTTGACATATGTTTATATAATAATATTTTGATATCGCTAAGATTTGCTTGATTTTCAGCTCTTAAAGCAATTTTATACCATTTTCCATATATATGAGATGGTTGCTAGGGAACTATTCAATGTAAATATCAAATAATTTGAGTTTGGGCTTCAAAGGGCAAGGATCTAAATTTGAGAGATCAGAGAAAGATAATTGCAGTTTGTTTTCTTTTTTTTTTTTTTCTTTTTTCTTCCCCACTTGCAAATGCAGAGAGATATACTAAAGTCTCCTCTGTTCCTGTGCAAAGCAAGTCCACTATGGCAACCTGTACCTTGCCTATGATGACCTCATCACATTGACGGTGCTTAACAGTTTTCTCCTCTGTGCTATGCTACATGCTGCATGAGGACTGTCTTGTGCTCCCTCTTATTCCTTCCTCAATTCCATGATACAAATCCAGGCCTATAGTAGGCTCTCAACAAATATTTGCTGTTTAAGGGAATAATCGAAAAAACTGGCTAGACAAATGTAATAGTTTATTTGATTTTTCCCAATTTTGCCTCTATTTCTCTTTCTTCTAAAAGTGACAGCTAGCTGTGCAGGTGATCTAATAATGGTAGTCATTATGTATCATTTATCTGACCTCACCCCAGCAGTGATTAGTACAGGGGGTGGAAATATAATCCAAACTTGGGAAAATCAAAAAGAATTTTGGATTTTTTTCTAGAGCTTGTGGAAAATGGAAACTTTCTTTGTCTGTGGTTGCTAAATAAGGAATTATAAACCCAGAGCTTGGAGGGGCCACTCTGTGAATAATAAGGCCAACAGACAAGAACAGAACTGACAGACTGAGCCCTCCTGACAAATTTTGAATTATTGAATCCAACTTCACCTGACCTTTTCTATCTTTGCAATTTCAGTTTCATGAGCCATTGTATTCTCTCTCACTGTTTAAAAGAGTCTGAGTTTTCTGTTACTTGCAAATAAGACTCGTGCCGAAGCAGCAAGCATTTTAAAGTAGACGGCTGATATGAAAAACTGTAGTAATTATGAGCAAAATTTCTCATTTCAAAACAATTTTAACTAACCCTCAAATTTTCCTCTGTGTGTGTGTGTGTGTGTGTGTGTGCGCGCACGCACGCGTGTTAACCGTATAATAAATATTGTCAGTCTTGTCTCCAGAAAATACTGCATGGCCTTACACTGTGAATTAGCCATGCATTTTTTTTTTTTTTTTTTTTTTTTTTTTTGAGATGGAGTTTCACTCTTGTTACCCAGGCTGGAGTGCAGTGGCGCGATCTCAGCTCACCGCAACCTCCGCCTCCTGGGTTCAGGCAATTCTCCTGCCTCAGCCTCCCGAGTAGCTGGGATTACAGGCATGAGCCACCATGCCCAGCTAATATTTTGTATTTTTAGTAGAGACGGGGTTTCACCATGTTGACCAGGATGGTCTCGATCTCTTGACCTCGTGATCCACCTGCCTCGGCCTCCCAAAGTGCTGGGATTACAGGCTTGAGCCACCGTGCCCAGCTAGCCATGCATTTTTAGTAGGAGTAATCTCTTCATCTATTTCTGTTGAGGTAAGCACAAGGAATCCTTTGGCTACGGTGGTTACTTTGAGGATAGGCATATGACCTTAGTTGGTACAGAGCAAAAATAAGAATTTTATTTTAGTGATTGTGAATAGAAAACCTCTCCCTCTCCTGGATGATGTGGTATGCAGATATATGGTCTGGAATTGTTGCAGCTATCTTGCTACCAGGAGGAAAATCAATCTGAGGACAGAGTCAACACATAACAGGAAGATGAAGCTGTGAAACTCAGAAAGAAGAAGAGTCTAATTCCTAATCAATTCTGCTCTACCTCTGAACTGTTTAGTTTGATGCTCCAGTACGTTGTTCTCTTTATTGTTGAAACCAGTTGAATTTAGTTTTCTGCTACTTGGGTTTGAAAGTGTTTTATTACAATGTCTTAATTAAATCCCCAGTCAGTCAACTAATAAGACAAGATAAACTCACTACGAAGTGTGTTATTTTAAAGATGCCATTATATGTCTTCTGGATCAATATTATTATTTTTCCTGGTAAGAAGTCTGCTGTCATTCTTATCTTTATTTCCTTTGGCTGCTTTTAAGATTTTCTCTTTATCATTGGATTTCAACAGTTTGATTATAACATGGCTTCATGTGGTTTTCTTTGTATTGATCATGCTTAATGTTATTTGAGTTCTGAGATCTGTGAGTGTATTGTTTTCATCAAATTTGGAAAATTTATAGTCATTATTTTTTAAAATATGATTAGCCCTTTCTTCCAACTCCAATATTTTAATTATATGGTTTAGACTGTTTAATATTGTCCCACAGGTCATTGAGGCTCTGTTCATTATTTTCAACATTTTTTTCACATGTCAGTTTGCATAGTTTTTAATGATCGCTCTCTAGAAGTTCATCAATCTTTTCTTTTGCAGTTTCTAAACCTCACTAGGCTTATCCTAGCAAAATTTTCATATCAGATATTATCTTTCTCAGCTGTAGAAGTTTTATGTTCTTTTAATATCTTACTCATATATATTACGTAATAATGTTATATATGGTAATCTCTTTATATCTTATATGTCTTTCCTCCTTATGTTTATGCTTTCCTTTAAATCTTTGAGCATATTTGTAATATCTGTTTTATTTTTATGTTTACTTTTTCTGAGACAGAGTCTTGCTTTGTTGCCCAGGCTGGAGTACAGTGGCATGATCTCTACTCACTGCAACCTCCATCTCCTGGGTTCAAGAGATTCTCCTGCCTCAGACTCCTAAGTAGTTGCATTACAGGCATGCACCACCACACCCAGCTAATTTTCGTGTTTTTAGTAGAGACAGAGTTTCACCATGTTGGCCAAGCTGGTCTTGAACTGCTGACCTCAAGTGCTCCACCCACCTTGGCCTCCCAAAGTGCTGGGATTGCAGATGTGAGCCACTGTGCTTGGCCTTATAAAATCTGTTTTAAAGTATCTGCTAAAACCCATCATCTGTATAATTTCTGGACATATTTCTATTGATTGATATATCTTTTGCACATGAGTCTCATTTTCTGCTTATTTGCATGTCTTGTAATTTTGGATAAAGTTCTGAACATTGCAAATGTTACATCGTGTGTGTGTTTTCTTTTTTTTTTCTTTTTCTTTTTTTTTGTATTAAATTTTGTTTTGTAGACATCTAAGTTACTTTTGGATCAGCTTGATTCTTTCAAGATTTGTTCTGTAGCCTGGTCAGGATGGTAAGAGTAATCCTACCATAAGGTATGACCTTTCTGGGATCCCTGCTGAATTTCTTGTGAGTTCAACAAGGACTTTCTACTATGGCTTGCTGGAATTCAAATACCTCCCAACCGTGTGTGAGCAATGGGATTTTCTCAGTGTATAGTTCCTCAGTCATTCTTGATCATCCTTGTGGAGTTTCAGCCTATGCATATGCAGCTCTATTCGCCATCAGACTTAAAGGTAACCCTTTTAGCGGATTTCTGGAGCTCTTTCTACACTTTTTTTTTTTTCAACTCTCAGTACTTCAAATTTCAGGTGACTTTGCCTTTCCTAAATTTGATATTTGACATCAAGTCTGCTTTACTTAACTATCTCATCATCTCAGCAGAAAATGCCTTCAAGACACAAAATTAGAGAGAACATAGAGCTCATCTCATTTTTTTCCCGTCTCTTAGCCCTGCACTGCTTGTTGCCCAATGTAGGAAAACAGTTTGGTATGTTTGGTGCTGTGTCTCCACCCAAATCTCATCTTGAACAGTAATCCCCATGATCCTCAGGTGTCAAGGGAGGGACCTGGGGAAGGTGATTGAATCATGGGGGCAGTTTCCCCCATGATGTTCTTGTGCTAGTGAGTGAGTTCTCAAGAGATCTGATGGTTTTATAAGGGGTTCTTCTGACTTTGCTCTCTTTTCTTTCTCCTGCCACCATGTGAAGAAAGTCCTTTCTTCCCATTTGCCTTCCACCATGATTGTAAGTTTCCTGAGGCATCCCCAGCCATGTGAAACTGCGATTCAGTTAAACCTCTTTCCTTTATAAATTACCTAGTCTCTGGTATTTCTTTATAGCAGTGTGAAAACAATAATACACAGTTGTTCTGTCATATTTTCTCAAGTTTTCTATTTTTTTTTTATCTTAATATTTGGAGGAGGATCCAATCCCAGTTACTCTCTAATGACTAAGGACAGATTAATTGCACGTTAGAGCAAACATATTGTTCATAAGAGTGTGGCCCAGATTCTTGTCTGGGTCAACTGGTCTTGACTATTTACTAGTAAAGTTTGTTTTCCCCTGCATGCACTACTGCTGTGTTAACTATGAACCTAGATTCTACCACATGGAAGTGGGTTAAGTCTAATCTACTTCTAAGAGTTGGAGACAGAGCATAGTAATTTTTGAAGAAAACATATAGAGCAGCCTACTCCCTGTGGTCATTGTGTCTTCTGCAGCTCAAGGGCCTTGTCTCCAGATGCCCAGACTGTGGTGAAACTTATCACTGCTAGAGACTCACTCAGGATTTTGGTCATTATTTCTTAACCCAGGTGGTATCAGATTAATATTCTTTAGAGTGTTTGTGAACATTTATATATGGTATGCATGAAATATTTCACAGTAAAAATTAAGAGTTTTGCTTACGGTAAAGTTGAAACTTTGGAATTATGAAGTTTACATTTTGTGTTTTAGCCTTTGTGAGGTGAACATATTTCTGTGGACACATTGTGAACAGAAAACAGCAAGCAACCAAGCAAACAAACCAAGAAATAAAAACCTATTTGGCAACGTTCCATCAATTCTAAAAACAAGTTATCCAGGGAAAATTATTGATTGTTATGAGGAACCTGATTAACTATATTTCACTATTGTAGTGCTAAAAAGTTGGTCCATCCAGGTGAATAAAATGTAGTTTCTACACTCAAGGACCTAAAAGGTGTGTATGATAGTAGATTCAGGGGAATGGGGACGGAGCATAGGCTTAAGGAGATAATTAGGAAATAACAGAAAAGAATGGGTGATAGTCACAGGATATTGTTACAGCACAAAGGGAAAGATTTTTAGGTAGAAATGGCTCATTAACTTACTCTGATAAAGTAAACAGAAATTATTTAGGCAAAGGGTATGTGTGATATGATGTGACGTGTGGGGAAGTTGGGAAGATCATAAACAGACATAAAAAAGCGCACTAAGGCAAGAAATGGAATGGTGGATGCAGAAACTATTGATGTTTTATTTGCCTGGGGGATAGAGTAAGAGAATGAGATTGCCTGGAAATGAGGCTTAACACTACAAAGAGTTTGCATACCGTGTTAACAAGCCTGAACTTTGCCTATACTAAAGGTGAATCATTAAAGGACTTTAAGAAAATAGGTCCAATAAACACATCTGTGTTTTACATACGGTGTAATGTGGAGTTAATATGGACAAGAACAGGAGTTAGAAGAGTGAAAAGATTATTATGGTAATTGAGTTCAGAGATGATGCCTGCCCCTAAACAAAGGTTAATGATAGAAGAGAGGAAGTAACTGATGAAGCAGTGATATAGATGATATACCATCAAGGAACTAGAAGTGGTACCCAGACTAGAGGAAAGGAGTGTGAGTGTTTTATGTATATTATTTCATAGGAAAAGATCCGCAAATTAAGAGAGATTATACTTTACAGCTCTGGTTTTCTCAATGAAAGTAGTCTGAAAGTAAGTGGAGCATTGGATGTGTATAGATTTAGAGTAGCGGAGGGAGAGGAGCCTAAGTACAAATCAAAGAATTGATGGGAGCTAAGGATCCAGCTGAGGTTTGAAAATACGACTTTATTGAGGCAGCATCTAAAAGACTAGGAGATTTCTCACTAGCAGCACTCAACTGTTAGGGTGTAGGAAAGAGGAGATTAAAGCCCTGTTTGGGGGTTTTGTTGAGCTAAGTTGAGAGGATAAAGTTTCAGGTTTTTCTGAGTAGTAGTCAAAAGTTTTATTTAGGTGAGCAAAACCTATTTTTCAAAATTTCTGTCCAGTACTCCTGTGACAAGGAGGAAAATTGTATTTATCAGAGTTCCTCTTGGGAAAAACGATATACACTATTATTTGAAGGAACTATTTCTGGCATAGTTTCCTAAAGGTACTTTGAAGCAATAAATAATACTCACGATATGCATGGGGGGGGGATTTTGTTTTGATCAACAGAGACAGGAGATAGTATAAAAACAAGAAAAATGGAAGGAAGAGAAAGAAGTTGCAGAAGTCTGACTCCTGTACAATGTGACTCCTCATCACCACCCCTAAGTATTTGGGGACATACTCATGAATTCCTGATAGAAACTAATTTCTCATGTAATCCAGACAAAAAAACTGAATTTCAGATGCAAAATACAGATGCAGGAACTGGAGGCAAAGGGGCTCATGAGAATTTGACCTCGTAGGAATGAACATTGATGATTCGCATTGTTTACCTTCAGCGGCAGGAAGGCCCCCACTACAGCGTCTCAAGAATGAGATTCAAACTCTTTTCTTTCCGTGCCCTCTGACTGCCTTATGTGTACATAGGAAGTCTTCAATAGCTAAGCTCTATTCTGAAGCATCCCCTCAAGGATGTATGCGACTCTTTATAAGAGGAAATGAAGAAAACAGTGACTGGATTTCTGACCTTTCACTGCCTCCGAATAAACAACTCAAAGCACAGCTCAGCACTGTCATTTTCGTATAACAAGGGCATGACATGTTCAGACATCAAAGTACTATGATAGCACATGAAAGTTTTCTGAGCAAGACAGTATAACCAAAAACATATGTGCATTCAGTACTTATTGTACCTTCCTGTGGCTGGGCTAAAAAGTAAAACCACTCCAGTGGCAACCACATACCAAAAGCCATTGGCATCTGTTCCTAAAGGTAAGTGCTGGCTTTCAGGTCTCTTCTGGCTGGTCCAAAAAAAGGCATTGTCTGGAAACAGCTTGTCAGTTTGGTAACTATAACGGCAGAAATTATTGATTAATGCTGGATTAATCAATAATCAAGCTAAATTTCTGCATAGTATGTCAGCAAAGCAGGGCTGTCACTTTTTTTCCCCCAGTGAAATACTTCCAAGTAATCACTATAGAAAAATGTATTGGGCAAGGTTTGGAATTCTTTTGATTTGGGGTTATATTGGAAGCTGGAAAGATAGAAACCATACTTTCATCTGTAATTATATCTTCAAAAATTATTCTGTGGCTTCCGTAGATGGGTATTATTGGAAGACATATTGGTGTTGGTTCTTAAACAGAGATACCAAACAAGTAGAGACAGTCACTGAGGAGGAAAAGAAAATGACTAAGTTCATTTCATGAAGATGAAGGACAGAAAATAGTTTACAATGTTGTCTTACATATTCAGCTCTAAAGTCTTAACTAACTCAAACTCTTTAAGCTAACAATATGTTGACTAATAGAAGTCCTTAGGGGACTGATTTAATGAATAGATAATAATTATTCATAAATTAATCACAATTAACATATCAATTGTATGTAAATTCACTACTTCTGAAGTATTCTACTTGAGGATGTTGAAGGTGCTTAGAAACACTTTATAGTCTACCTTATTTTAAACCTTCTGCTTATAATTAAATTGTATGGTCTGTAAGCAAAGAATTATTTTTGGCAAAGAAAACTTTAAAACCAGTTCAACCTCAGATATCTTAAATAATCATGAAATCTGAATATTGCAGTTTAAAAAAAAAGATTTTATTGTAGCTTTTATATTTTCCTCCTCCTCCTCCTTTTCCTCCTCTCTCTTCTTCTTTTAGTAATATAGGGAAGGAAATCCAGAAGATGTGCCTATATTTGACATGAGTAAAAAAAGTAGTCCAAAGAAAATTTATAAAATTATAAACTAATAACAGTTTATCTTAAGATATACCATAATTGCTCATTTTACATTCCAAAGCACATGCAATGTCAGAGTGGTCAGGCTGGTATCTTCTATTTAGCTATAGCCATGTGACCAATGGGGTACAATAAGCGTTGCTTGTTGCTGCCAAAATCCAACAAACTTTTCTATTTTGATGGAAAACATGAGAAAAGTATAGCTTTTGATGAGATGTAAATAAGCCAAGTTTCTGACTACTATCAAAAAGTATTAATCCATTATATTAACCAAGGTAAAGCTATTGTGATAGTATTGACATTAGTATCAGTGGAAAAATATCCTACTGGCCTACTATAGAAACTTCAAATCAAAGACAGTTTCCAGGCCATGCTAAGCATCCTTAAAGAGCAGCTAACACAAATATCTTGGAACTTAAATATCCTCTATACTGTCAATATTACAAAGAAACTGTAAGACATTGTACAGTACTGGTTTTTCCCTTCTCTTCTGAGATATCAAGAACCTCAAGTGGCCAACTGTTTTATGAAATAACCCTATAACTTAAAAAAAGTTGCCGGCCAGGCATGGTGGCTCACACCTGTAATCCTAGCACTTTGGGAGGCCGAGGCGAGCAGATCACGAGGTCAAGAGATCGAGACCATCCTGGCCAACATGGTGAAACCCCGTCTCTACCAAAAATACAAAATTAGCTGGGCGTGGTGGCATGTGCCTGTAGTCCCAGCTACTCGGGAGGCTGAGGCAGGAGAATTGCTTGAACCTGGAAGGCGGAGGTTGAAGTGAGCCAAGGTAGTGCCACTGCACTCCAGCCTGGTGCCTGGCAACAGAACAAGACTCTGTCTCCAAAAAAAAAAAAAAAAAAAAAAAAGTTAAGATCTCATGTGTCTGTTTTGAATCTGTACCTAAATATCTCATATGCTTCATATGCTTATGTATGTACATATGATTGTTCTGCTACTGCTTAAAATCTTCTACTGCATTGCCTTTAGGATACAATTTACATTTATTAGTATGGCGTATACAGACATTTCAGGGACAGATTTCTTATTCATTGTCCAGTCCTTACCAAAATTCTTAACACCATTATTATCTATCTACAGCTTCCAAGTCCTGCATCCTCTCTCATGACTCCCTGACTTTGCACATGCTGCCTTCTCCACTGGTAATGCCCTTCCCTGCTGTACCTTCTGGCAACCTGACAAATGAATCTGAAATCACTGATAAAAGCTGATCATGTATTTCCAACACTTTCCAACTCATATTCTGAAAAAATTGCATAGGGATTCTCTCCTTTGTCCTTCTCAGGTTATACTCGTGCTATACTGAATTATAATCATTGATTTTCTTCTCTTTGCCAGAAATTGTTACTTCGGGTTGAGGACAGTTGTGGTTGTTTCATCTCTGCAACTCTAGGACATCACACAGAGATTGAGACATGCTGGATTTTTAATAAACATATATTAAATAACTTAATTTTTTAGAATTTTGAAGAACTACAGTTAATATATATCCATATCTTTACCAGCCTGAATTATTATACCTGTAATCTCATACTGTTTTTTATCTTCCTGAAGTCTCTGCTTAAATGCCACCTTATCAGAATAGCCTTCCCTAATCTTCCCATTAAAAAACATTGCTTGATTCTCACCACATTACCCTATTTCTACTCAGTCTAGCTATGTTTCTATGTAATAGTTATCATCTCCTGACATATATATATATATATATATATTTTTTTTTTCTCCCTGCTTTTTTCTCTGGAAAGTAAATTCCTTCAGAGCAGTCAGCATATTTGTTTTGTTATCTGCTGTATCCCTAATTCCTAAAATAGTGCTCGAAACATAGAAAGTATAAAATTCATTCATTTAACAAATATTTATTGAGAGTCCAGTATTGTTCTAAGTGCTTGGGATACATTGGTGAACAGAGTAAGCACTTTGCCTCTGTAGTTTACATTGAGTTGCTGGAGTGCGGGAGTAAGGAGGGTGGAAGAAAGATAATAAAAATAAATATAATAAATAAGGTAATTATGTACTATATTGGAAGACATATGGAAAAAATGCAGTGCAGTGAAGAGGAGCAGGTGTACTAAGGGGTCTGATTACACTGTTAAATAGGGTGGTCAAATATTTAGAAATAAATAATATTTATTGAATAAATAAATATGCATTATATGAATGAATAAGTATTTGTTTAATGAATGAATATGTCTTCTATTTTATTTGGTCAGCTATTACATATATATGTTTATATATATATTCCCTTATCTAGAATAGTGCCTGCCACAAAATAAATAGCCAACAAATAATTATGGAATGAATGAATTAATAGACTTCATTAAATTTTCAGTAGTAATCAACTGCATATCCTCAGTGCAGAGGCTGAAATAAGTAATTAGATATTATAATAAGGAATTAGATATACAACATTTATATGTATGTAAAATAGCTGACCAAATAGAATGTATACACATATATACATACATAAACTTGAATTAGTTAAATAACCTTGGCTTACTAGAAACAACGTGAATGAAAATGTCATGAATAGAAACTTACTTTTGTCTGAAATAGATATTTCAGCTAATATAAAAATAATTTGGAACTCTATATTCTTAAAGAAGGTAACCTGATCATAAGACACCTGAGTTGGAAATAAATTTGTACAATTTCTAGTGATGACATTTCTTTTATTGAAAAAAAAGCTGCGCTATGCTTCATTCAGACAGGGCTTTAGAGAAAGAGCCAGATCTTCTAATCTACCAGTCTAGTGTTCTTTCCATTTTATTAGACCAATTCAAATCCAAATTTTCATTTCTGAGTTGACCTACCAGCCTTGTATAAATGCAACATACGTTATGTCCCTAGGTAAAGTTAGTTTGTTTTCTATATTTCAGTCTCCTAAGCTATAAAAAAGGATAAGGACAAAAAAATTTGCCATCTGCTTTGTTATTTGACATTATTATTCCTAGGCATATCGCTAGGAATAATAATGTCTCTATGTGAACTTCTAACTCCCAACCTTAGCTCATTTGTCTTGAATATCTAATTACTTATTTTGAATATTCAAAGATATTTATTGGGCTGGTTCAGGCACCAGGCTAAGCACTGAGGACACAGAGATGATTACCGCTGGATAATTTAATAAAGTCCGTTTATTAATTCATTCCATAATTATTTATTGGCTATTTACTTTCTGTCAGACATTGTTCCAGATAAGGGAAGAACAGCAAAGAACGCAATATGCAGTCACTGCTCTAATGTAGTGTGCATTTTAGGAGATGGGAAGTGAGACAAATAATAACCAACTAAACATACACGGACAATGAATATTAGGTTGATTATTCCTAAGAAGAAAAATCCAATAAAGAAGGAGCTAGAAAGTGATGGGATAGTTGCCACTTTAAATATAACCACCAGGAAAGGCCTCTCTGAGGGGGTCACTTCTGAGCAATACCCAAGTGAAATAAGAGGAAACTGTGCAGAGATGTGAGAGATCGGCATTCAAGGCAAAAAGTAGATCCGGAGGCTAATCTGCTTGACAGCACATTCTAGATATAACAAGGTGGCCTGTATGAGCAGTGCGCTGGAGACAGCTAGTACTGGCCCGTGAGGGCTAATTATGTGCATCTCTTTCCAACTCTGTGTTATCATATTTGTAGCTTGAAACTGGCCATAGTGGGAGTACTTACTTTAAGCAAATCAGCAGACACAACAAAGCAGTGCTTCTCTGCCAAAGAACCATTTATTAAACTTTTACCAGCACACCACTGCCTCTGTTCCAGTGCACTGAAGAAGGGGTGATAAGTAAAGGCAAAATCATCTCGTTAGGATTTAGACCTGACGTCTACGAGCTCAACTCACATGGTGGAATCCTGGTCAAATGACTGTATTTGTTCCCTTATAAATCTTAATAAACTCCTATGCCCCAAAACTTGAAGCAAACTTGATAGTTAGTGCTTTCTGTATTTGCAAAGAGTGTCAAAGAAAAAAGGTCTTCTTCCCCATTCTTGAACTTTTGCGTCATTCCTACTTTTCAAAAATGTTTAGTCTCGTCCTTTGATCTGTAATATTGGTTTTATCATGCTCATAATACCACCATCTAAACCTGAAAGAATAAAACAACCTAGAGAAAGGGAAGGAATCAAAAATTCTAATACCTGCCAAGATGAGTAGGACATAATAATGGCTTCATGGTACCCAAACAGAAATATACAGTACTCAGCATTGTAGATCTGCTATCACAATTTTGTTAGAACCTTGTGTCAGCTATGAGTGTGATGGTAGTGATGGTAAAGCAAGTAATGCATTGCAAGAAATGTCATATGACACTGTTTTTGATTAATTCACAGTGTATACAACTACAATTAATGTGTAGAGAGAATCTTATTTTTACTCTTTTTTATATAAGTGATAGAAGACTCCATTTATTAACTCAGATACTTAGATACAGATAAAAAGAGGTTACAAGCAAAATAAAAGATACACTGGTTGTGAATCTTTGGTTGCAAGTAATAGTAATAAATTGACTGGCTTAAAGAAAAGAGAGAGACAGACAGACAGAGACAAAGAGAGACAGAGACTCAAGGGTGAAATTAGCTTTGGATCTTACTTAGGAAATACTGGAACTAAGAACTGGAAAGCCATTGTAGATACAGTCTCTGTCACTTAGGTTTGTTCTCTCTCCGTCAACTTCATTCTTTTATCCCTTCTTTTGATCAGTTACCTCTCCACTTAGCCCACATTGTAGAAACTGGCTATCCATTATTTCTGAGTTGACATGTTACCTTTCCAATCGCAAAAGAAGGCCAACTGCGAGTCTTTTCTCCTATTTCTAAACTTCCGGGTGAAAGAATCTGACTGGCACACTTCGATAAGCTGCCCATTCCTGGCCTAATCAGCTATAGCCTAAAGGACTGGGTTCGCACAAAACAAATATGGGTGCTGAAAGCCCATGTGTTTGAAAAGGGTCAAGGAATTAGGAAAGAGAGAATTCATACAGAAAAAGAATTTTTTTTTAATGGGCTAAGCAGATAAACCGTTAAGTGGCCACATCAAAATCATGTTTTATAGTAAATTCTAGAGTAGAAAGGGACTAAAAAAAATCACTAAGTCCAATCTAGTGCACAGTACAGTGTCTCTTCTGTCATCTCTCTAACAGATGCATTCAGCCTCTGCTTGAACACACATAATAGCAGAGAGCTGACTAAAGCATGAGACAGCTCATTCCAGTGTGAAGCAGTTTTATTGTTAGAAAATACATTCTTAAGCTGAGCTGAAATTTGCCTCTCTGTAACTTTAATCCATTCTGCTTTGTAGAACAATAAAAATATGCCTACTTCCTCTTTTTTTGTATGACAACCCTTTATTTATGACAAGATAGCATGCTCTTCACTAGTCTTCCCCCTGGTAAACATCTCCAACTCCTTCAAACATTCTTTCTTGGACATGGATCCCCTAGGCTTCACTATTTTAGTAATCAGTTGGCTTTCATTTGCCTAAAAACATTTTTTGGTACTCTAAATGTATAAAGCAGTAAAGGAATACCTTGGCTCATATCAGAGTCAGTCTTCAGAAAGTGGGTGATTCAGCAGCTCAGTTACTCATTCATCCTTCAGCAAATGTTTAGGGAGTGTCTACGATGTGCCAGGCATTTGTACTAGCCACTTGAGAGACACCAGGGACAAAGCAAACTGTCATTCTAGAACTTGTATTCCAGAGGAAGGACACAGACAGTAAACAATAAATGTAAAACTAAATCAATCATATACCATATTACCAGCGTATAATATATGCTTTGAAAAACGAATGGAGCAAGAAAAGGGGGTTTGAGATTGTCAGGGAGGAATAGCAAGGAGCTGTATTCAATAGTGTGACCAGGGTATTTCTCATTGAGAAGGGAGGACTTGAATAATGACTTATAAATGAGGGAGTTATCTAGGAGAAGAGGGGAGCAGGGAAGTTTGAGGGAAGAGCAGAGAAAGAAGTTAAACAAAGGTTCTAAGGTAAGACAGTGGCAGGCAGGCTTTAGGAATAGCAAACTAAGCCAGTGTATTGGTGAGCAATGAGTGAAGGGAAGAGACGTTAGAGACAAGGTCAGAGAGATGAGGGGGTTTATAAGCCTTTATGAGGACCTTGGATTTCACTTAGAATGCAAGCAAATTCCATATCAAGATGCTGAGCAAAGGAACAACATGATTTCTAATTTTAAAAGAATCTCCTCGGTTTCCTTCTATTAAAATAGATTGTTGGGGCCAGGCGAGGTGGTTCACATCTGTAACCTCAGCACTTTGGGAGGCCAAGGCTGGCAGATCATCTGGGGTCAGGAGTTCAAGACCATCCTGACCAGTATGGTAAAACCCCATCTTTACTAAAAATGCAAAAATTAGCCAGGCATGGTGGTGTGCGCCTGTAATCCCAGCTACTCAGGAGGCTGAGACAAGCGAATTACTTGAACCCAGGTGGCAGAGGTTGCAGTGAGCTGAGATCAAGTCACTGCACTCCAGCCTGGGTGACAGAGCAAGACTCCATCTCAGGGAAAAAAATAATAATAATAAATTGTTGGGACACAAGAGTTTCTTTCGTCTTTCTATGGTTTTATGTTTAGGTAAGCACCTTTTGTGTTTTAGCGTGGCTGCTGATCAGAGGTATATGCTCCCATTAGATTCATTCATGTCTATCATCACATGTAAATTTCATGGTTATTGACTCACCTTAGAACCAACTCCTGGATTAAATAAAATGCTATGTTTTGATTGATTTTAGGTCTTAATTACCTGAAACTATTAATTCGAAAGGAGAATGATCACTTTGATTGGTTTACCTCTGGATCGGGGAAAGAGGGTCAAAACTACCCAAATTGCGTGGCTACTCCACAACAAGAGCACAGAATGAACACTAAGCTACCAATCACAATGCCCTCCCCAATCATCCTGGTATAAGGAGTATTGTAACATAATACGTGGGCAAAATTGAGTAGAACACAATGAGACTATGACAACTTCAATAGCAAAGCGTAAGATTGTAATTGCTTTGGGTCAATGCCTCATGATTTCTTCACAGGGATTGTTATCAAGCCATACATCCCTTTATATAAAAAGTATTTATGCAGCTTGGTTTTCTTTTTTCATTGTAAATACAGGTACATACAATTTTTATTTGTCAATTGGAAATAAAAATAAAAGACTAAAGCAATAGGGTCATTGTGTACATCAATGGTCTTTTTAGTTGGCAAGTTTCAATTTAGGGTACGTGAACAAGAGAATTCCTAAAAGCCAGAATTAGGAACGGGTATATATATCCGTAGTAGTACACTGTCTCTCTACAAGTTCATTCAATTTTTTAAAGAAAAATGAATCCTTTTTGTTGTTCAGAGATTTATAAAACAGCACCCTCACCCAGAGATGCTATTTTTTTAAGCTGTTATATTTCCTTCAAAACTCTTACCATTCTCAAAACCATTTAATTTGTCTACTTGCTCATAGTTTATTTCTCCCACTATAACATAAGGTTCATGAGAGAAGGGTCTTTATGTTTGGTTTACTATTGTATCCTTAGTGCCTGGAACAGTATCTGACACACAGTAAGTGCTCAGTAAGTACTGATGGAATTAATGAATTAATTATATAGTGGATAAATGAATAAAAATGCTATACAATCTCAAGAAATAATTCATATACATAAAAATGGGAAATAACAAAAGTCATTTGATATCATAGAAAATTAAGCATATGGCTGGGCGCAGTGGCTCATGCCTGTAATCCCAGCACTTTGGGAGGCCAAGGTGGGCAGCTCACGAGGTCAAGAGATTGAGACTATCCTGGCCAACATGGGAAACCCTGTCTCTACTAAAAAATACAAAAATTAGCTCGGCGTGGTGGCATGCGCCTCTAGTCCCAGCTACTCCGGAGGCTGAGGCTGGAGAGTTGCCTGAGCCCGGGACGTAGAGGTTGCAGTGAGCCGAGATCATGCCACTGCACTCCAGCCTGGTGACAGAACGAGACTCTGTCTCCAAAAAAAGAAAATTGAGCATACTTCATAGTTTGTGATATTTCTTTTTGTGTTATTTTTCTTTTTAAGTTCAGTGATACAAGTGCAGGGTGATTACACAGGTAAACTTGTGTTATTGGGGTTTGTTGTACAGATTATTTCATCGCCTGGGTATTAAGCTTGGTATCCTTTAGTTATTTTTCTTGACCCTCTCCCTCCTCCCACACTCCACTTTCCTAAAAGGCCCTAGTGTGTGTTGTTCCCCTCTATGTGTTCATATTTTCTCATGATTTAGCTCCCACTTATATGTGAGAACATGCAGTATTTGGTTTTCTGTTTCTGTGTTAGTTTGCTAAGGATAATTTCCTCCAGGTGTCCTTGCAATTACATGATCTCATTCTTTTTTATGGCTGCATAGTGTTCCATAGCATATACATACCACATTTTCTTTATTCAGTCTATAAGCTGATGGGCATTAAGGTTGAGTCTATGTCTTTGCCTTTATGAATAGTGTAGCTCAATTTTTTTTAACCTAAATGAGAGACTTTCCATTTATATTCATTTTATATTCCTTTCAACATCATTTCGAAGGCTGCTTCTATCTTCCCAGTATAAGTTGTCATTTGCAAATTTGGTAAACATACTTCACTGCAAATATTAAATAAGAACAAGATCATATTCCCTGCCCCTTTCCTAAAAGGATACTTTATTTCTGTAACTAAAAATAGGTGTGGGGGTGAGGTGATCATAGTCTGAAATGACAATCTTTCACCACAGGCATCTATTGCAAAACAATTCAGAGACAACCAAATTGGAACTATTTTCAGCTTTATTTCTTAGTTCTTCATTGCTACTGTTAAGAATTAAAACTACTTTGAAAACTTCAGAAATATTAAAAGATTTTGAAAGGCTGATGTCTTTTATTTGCTGTAGTTCCTATCTTTGTGACATTTTCAAAGAATTTAGGTTTGAAGTGTTATCATTTCAGGTATGAGCTTAAAACCTGTATGTTGACTTAAACTACAGTATTTATACTTTTTTAGATGGAGTCTTGCTCTTTTGCCCAGGCTGGAGTGCAGTGGTACTGTCTTGTCTCACTGCAACCTCTGCCTTCCTGGTTCAAGTGGTTCTCCTGCCTCAGCCTCCTGAGTAGCTGGGATTACAGGCACCTGCCACCACGCCCAGCTAATCTTTTGTATTTTTAGTAGAGATAGAGTTTCACCTTGTTGGCCAGGCTGGTCTTGAACTCCTGGCCTCATTATCTGCCCGCCTTGGCCTCTGAATGAAGAGATTCCCCCAAAACAGGCTTTGTATGAGCAACATGGCTGTTTATTCAACTGGGTGCAGGCAGGCTGAAGCCAAAAAGGGCGTCAGCTGAGGGCAGAGGGATAGGAGTTGGTTTTATAGGTTTGGGGTAAACAGGGGAAAGTTACAGAAGTTACAGTTGGCAGTTTTTGCAAGCTGGCAGGGGGTCGCAGGGTATGGAGTCACGAGGTTGACCAAGTTGGTTACAGAGGACAGTGGTCTTGTCAGTTGAGGCCAGAATAAGAAACAATAGAAGAATGTCACAGGTTAGTTAGGTGTCACAGGAGTTGATCATTTCTTCCAGGAACTCATCTGGAGTGTACCTGTAGGTCGCAGAGATTACCATGCCTTTTATGGCACTGTCAGACCTTACAAGCCTCCCCAAATGCTGGGATTAAAGGGGTGAGCAACCGTGCTCAGCCCAAAACACAGTATTTTTCTTTGCAAAATCACTTGTTCTTTGTTTTCGTCGATGTGGCTGTTTGCATAAGGCCACATACATTATGATGTGGATTTTATAAGATTTTTATATTTCATAGTTGATAATATCACAAAGCAAAATGATGTTGTTTCCTTTGCGTTTAGCATTTTTTTCCATCTTTTACTTTTCTGTGTATTTTTCTTTACTTTTCTCATTTTCTCCGCTAGTTTAGGTCTTTATGTATGATCATTCTAAAAACTGCTGATCCACTCAAACTATTGTGTTCTCTTCCAAGAATAATCTTTATTATGTGTGCAATATAGGAAGGACAGCCAGCTATGCTGAGCTTTTTTCAGTAAACATGGAGATAAGCAGTCACTATGGCTGAATACAAAAGAGGCAATGTTTGTGCTAAAACGGTCCTTTGCTCACTGCCATCTAATTCCTTCTCTTTTTTAATGTAAAATTTATTTTTATCAAAGTAACACATTCACATAGCTCAAAAAGTAAATAGTTCTGGAAGATTTACCAAGACATTTTTAAACCAAAAGTATATGACACAGGTTTCCATCCATTTAGAAGTTTATTTTGCCAAGGTTAGGGACATGTCTATGTCAGCCTCAGGAAGTCCTGAGAACATGTGCCCAATGTGATCAGGCTACAGCTTGGTTTTATATGTTTTAGGAAGACATAAGACATCAATTAATGTATACTCTATCTGAAAAGGTAGGACAACTCTAAGCAGGGGTCTCTTAGGTGGATTCAAAGATTGACAATTGGTTGAAAAAGTTTATCCAAATACCTGGAATCAATAGAAGGGAGTGGCTGGTTTAAGATAAGTGCTTGTGGAGACCAAGGTTTTTATTATGCAGATAAAGCTTCCAGGTAGCAGGTTTCAGAGAGAATAGATTATGTTAAGGTCTCTGTTTCAATATCAATGCTGGTCTGTTGTAACCGAATTCAGAAGAGAAGAGGGTATGGTGAGGGAGGTGTTTACCACCCATTCCCATCAAGGCCTGAACTCCTGTTTTGGGTTAACTTTGGAATGCCATTGGCAGAGAGGAGGAGTCCATTAAGTTGGAGGGGAGGGGCTTCAAAATTTAGTTTTGGCTTACAACAAGAACAAAATCCAAAACTATACTCTTCTATCTCCTTATTTCTCATCCCAGTGTACCATGACCCAGAAGCAGCTACTTTCAGTTCTCGCTAATCACCCTGATATTTACCTCCATTCGTCTGAAAAATATGTTCTTGTGTCATTTTCTCATCTATTAATTCTAGACATTATCTATTGACTTCCTACTTTGGAAGATAAGAGTTTATAACCCTACCACATACACATATGCATACATCCATACTTCTCTTCCATCCTCCTGCAGAATTGTTTCACAATCTTAATTTTGTTGGTATTCAGTGCTTCTATGGTTATGAAGATGTAATTACTTTTACAAACCAAGCCATAGAATGTGCTATAATTATATTTCTTTACAACTTTTTACTTAACCTGTAGTTAATTTAAAAAATATTTCATGTGTTTTTGATTAATGCTTTCCCTTAGCATGACAACAGTGCCACAAACCTCTACTAAACATATATAGCCATATTATATTTCATCCAAAAAAGTTCCATGTTTTTCAGTGTCAGGCACTGTGGCTCATGCTTGTAATCCCAGCACTTTGGGAGGCTGAGGTGGGCAGATCACGAAGTCAGGAGTTTGAGACCAGCCTGCCCAATAAGGTGAAACCCCGTCTTTACTAAAAATACAAGAGTTAGCCAGGAGTGGTTGCGCAAGCCTGTAGTCCAAGCTACTCAAGAGGCTGAGGCAGAAGAATTACTTGAACCCTGGAGGCGGAGGTTTCAAGGAGCTGGGATTGCATCACTGCACTCCAGCCTGGGTGACAGAGTGAGATGCTATCTCAAAAAAATGAAAAAGTTCCATGTTTTTCTTAGAGACATCTTTCCTTGAGCCCTCTGATCTCATATGCCATTGTAATCGTAGGATTGCTGCATAGCTGTTGGAGCTTCTTTCACCAACATACAATTTTCTCCTCTTCTGTAGTGACGCTCTGGTTTCCTGGGTTAAACATCTTCTTCCTTGGTGAATTCCCCTCATTGGGAAATACATCTTCCAGAAGATTCCAAAGAAAAAAATCCATAGGAAACAAATTTTTGACATTTTGTGTGTCTAGAATTATGTTTATTCTATTTTCACATTTTTGATAGCTTGAAAAGGAATACTTTTTCCCAGTACTGCACTCAGAAGCTTTGTGATAGTCTGCCTAAAGGGAGTATTGAGAAGTGAAAAAAGTATCCTAGTTTCACCTTCAATTACTTCAAAATGAGGCTGAGGATATTTGTTTTTACTTTTCTGTAATATGTCCTAGTCTATTCACATACTTTTTTTATTTTTCTATTTGATTATTAGCTTTTAATTTTTTTATTTGTAGGAACTCCTTATATATTAAAGAAATCGGTATACTTCCCTTTTTCTTTTCTTTTCTTTTTTTTTTCCGAGACGGAGTTTCACTCTTGTTACCCAGGCTGAAGTGCAATGGCGCGATCTCAGCTCACCGCAACCTCCACCTCCTGAGTTCAGGCAATTCTCCTGCCTCAGCCTCCTGAGTAGCTGGGATTACAGGCACGCACCACCATGCCCAGCTAATTTTTTTGTATTTTTAGCAGAGACGGGGTTTCACCATATTAACCAGGATGGTCTCGATCTCTTGACCCTGTGATCCACCCGCCTCGGCCTCCCAAAGTGCTGGGATTACAGGCGTGAGCCACTGCCGCCGCGCCCAACTACTTCCCTTTTTCAATGGAAGGAATTGCTAATATTTTACAGCAAGGCTCACACCCATGTAGGCAACCTGACTGCCTCTTTTAAAATAAAAAATATATCCTATCCAGTAATTTTTATTTACAATATTTATCCAGCAGACATTCACACATGTGGAAAAACATCTTAGAAACAAGGATATGCATTGCAGAATTGTGTATAAATAACAAGATTGGAGGCAATCTAAATGTTCATCAATACGATCTAGATAGATCATGATTTACTTATTCAGTGGAATATTATGCAGCTGTATATAAAGAACGAGGCAGCTCTAAACATACTGATAAGGAAAGATCTCTGAGTTGCAAATTTTTGAAGTTGAAAATATGTTACAGAATAGTGTGCATAACAGTTACCACTTCTGAATCGAAATAAAAACTATGTATGTAATGAATATCTCTGTCTTTGGACATGTCTGAAAAAATAGCAATTAACTGGTAAGATGGGTTGCCTCTGGAACATGGAACTCAGTAGCTGGAGAGCAGGAGTAAAAAGTATATGATTTTTCTTTTTGAAACACCCCTTCCAGGTAGACATAGCACAATTCAGGGTACAGTACTAAGAAAAGGCATTCCTTTCCAAACTATCAATAACATGTGAAAATAGAATAAACATATCTCTAGACATGCAAAATATCAAAAAATTTGTTTCCTATGGATTTTTTTTTAAAATCTGGAATCTTCTGGAAGATGTATTTCCCCATGAGGGAATATATCAGGAAAGAAGAAGATATGGGATCCAGGAAATCAGAGATCCAGTACAGAAGAGAATTACATATTGGTGAAAGAAGCCCTAAGCCAATAGCTATACAGCAGCTTTATTAACACATAATTCGCCGGGCATGGTGGCTCAAGCCTGTAATCCCAGCACTTTGGGAGGCCGAGGTGGGTGGATCATGAGGTCAAGAGATCGAGACCGTCCTGGTCAACAAGGTGAAACCCCGTCTCTACTAAAAATACAAAAAATTAGTTGGGTATGGTAGCACGTGCCTGTAATCCCAGCTACTCAGGAGGCTGAGGCAGGAGAATTGCCTGAACCCAGAAGGCGGAGGTTGCGGTGAGCTGAGATCGCGCCATTGCACTCCAGCCTGGGTAACAAGAGCGAAACTCCGTCTCAAAGAAAAAAAAAAAATACATACTTTACATCCTCTGAAATTCCTCAGTATTGTGTTTAATTCAATGAATTTTAATATATTTACAGAGTTGTACAACCATCACCACAATATAGTCTTAAAACATTTCCATCATCCTGAAGAGAAACTAGTGCCCATTTACAGTTATTCTCCATTCCCACTCCCAGTTCTAGGCCACTGCTTCTTCTCTTTCTGTATAGACATATTTGTCTTTTCTGGAAATGCTGTATATGCTTTCATGTCTTTTGAATTTTTTCTCTGTTTTGTATTTTGAAAGTAAAATATTATCTAATTGATCCATTATTATTTCTTCTCAAAGGAACAAACTACAGCATGAAAAATTTAAATGATGTCTTCAGTAGTATAAGCAGTCAAGAGGTGGGGCTAAGAATAAAATTGGAACATTATGAACCATATACTGCTTCCTATTTTTATTGCATACATATTAGACCTCATTTTGGCTTAGCATACACTGAAATTTAATCATTGTTCACGTAAGTGTAAATTTCTGTAAAAGGTCAAAATATTTACCATTCAGATGGGAAAGACCAAATCATTATACTGCAAAAAGATATGGGTATGAAAATAATACTGTACAGGCACTTCACTTTTTATTGCCTTATTTTGTTAGGAATCCATAAACACTAATAGAATCTTGTCATATATTACAAAGGTTGGCCATCTGCTAATGTTGAGATTAATAATCTACCCTATGGTTAACTCATAAAATCATACAAATTTAGATTTGGATAAGGGTTTAGAAATTTATCTATGACATTTTCCCAGATTTATTCCCTTAGATACTAGCCAATCTAATTACTTTAGTGACATGTTTAACCTTTGTGAAAATCTCTATATAGATTTATTTTTATGAATATTGTTGGCTGTTAAAATCTAAGCTACAAATTTGTAGCCTGTTCCTTCTCAAATGACTAATAGTAATAACAAAAATAATAAGTATGATAATAACACTCTTTGCTCAGTATTTACTGTACATAAGTAGTTACTGAGCTAGGGAGGTGCTTTACAAACATTAAGTTATTGACTTCAGTCATCTAGAATGAAGGCCCTATTTTTTTTTTTTTTTTTTTTTTTTTTTTATGAGACAGAGTCTTGCTCTGTCGCCAGGCTGGAATGCAGTGGTACGATCTCAGCTCACTGCAACCTCCGATTTCTTGGTTCAAGCCATTCTCCTGCCTCAACCTCCCAAGTAGATGGGATTATAGGCGCCTGCCACCACACCCATCTAATTTTTGCATTTTTAGTGGAGACAGGGTTACACTATGTTTGCCAGTGTGGCCTCAATCTCCTGACCTCGTGAGCCACCTGCCTTGGCCTCCTAAAGTGCTGGGCTTACAGGTGTGAGCTACAGTGCCCAGCCCGAAGGCCCTATTTTTAATCCTATTTTCAGCAAAGGAAAGTTTCCTAGAGAGGTTAATGAACATGCCTAATGTCACACAGGTATTAAATGAAAGAGCTCAAATCTGAACTCAGGCTTTGATGAGTATGCTTCTGTGTGCACTGTTGCATTAGCCTCATTCCTGACTCATGCTATGCTTTGTCCTCTTGTTTTATTCTTGTTTCACTTCTTGTCTTAATCTAGTACGTTACGTGCTTTGACTTGTTAACCACCTTGCATTTTTTTCAAGAAAGTGTTAGCTTAAATAAGCAAGCAGATTAACTATTGTATGTCTGTGGTCCTGTACTGTGTTAGGAAAAAAAAAAAAAAAAAAAAGAAAAATGTGTGAACACTGTAGAACGGTTTGTCTTTGCCAAGATAAAGTGAGAACCAATCAATCAATACTGAAAGAGCGAATGTGAGGAATACCGAGAATTAATAGCACAGTTCCTGCCCTTTGGTAGCTTACATATTTAATTATTGAGTGAAAACAGGTGCACAAAAGCACGAATATGTGAAAGGTGATTATTAATGGCACTAACAACAGATCCTTTGTTTTAAGGTTTAAGGTGAAGGGGGTTATTGTAGGAGATTTGACGCGTGGGTGTTTTTTTTTTTTTTGGATTGACAATCCCAGAGGCAAGTCAAGAATTTGTAAAAATTTGGGTTCTTTGAAGAGTTTTCTAACAACGTGTGTCGACAAGATCCTCTTTAAGGATCTATCCAATTTAAAAGTAATATTATTTTAAGAATTATACAGAATACCATTTGGTATAGTGAAATTCCACTTAGTAAAGGGTAAGAGCTTTGCCTGAAGGAGATATGAGAAACCCCGGAGTGAGTATTGAGAGTAGCTGGAGGGACCCAGGAGTATTTATTTGTCCTTTTTCTGGATTAGAAGTGCATTTGTGCTTGTGTCTGTTGGGGGTGGAAGTGAAGGGTGCAGAAGGACGGATACTGGCAAAGTCATTACTCACTGAGCACATTTTCAAGAAGTGGGTTCCTCTCTCAATTTTATTGAGCCTCTGATAAAAACACGTCAAAGTAACATGTCCATCAAGTTAAAATTGAGACTGTAAGATCTAGCAAAGGGAGTCAATTTGCAGAGCCTCTTTTAATGCTTCTACTCTCTTTAATCAAGCTGAAGACTCAGTTGCTCCCACTCCCATCTTCACTTTCCCTTTCACGTCCCTAAATGTTAAACTCCAACTATTGGTAGCATTGCAACACAGAGCTCCAGTTGTGCCCGTTTTTCCACCCCAGCTATTGCGACTATGTTCGACAGGTGCACACTCATCACCAACTGAAGTGAGAATCCCATTTTCCTCCACTTGGCTTGGTACTACAACGTCTTGAAGCAGAAGCCTGTATTTCAGTCTGAGGAGTTCTACTTGCTCCATGGGGTCAAGGTTTTTGTTTTAGAGTTTGGAGTCGGTCTGCAAATAAAAGATGGCTTAGGAGAAGCGATCCCATTTTTTTCCCCTTGGCCCGCATAGGTTGACGGTAGACAAGCTGGTACTTGGCTTGGAGGGAAAAGTGGAGGCTGCTTGGGGGCCCGTCCCGGAGCCAGGGTCACCCCCCTCGGGTCCGGGGCACAGGGAGTGTGGAGTGCTGTTGGGAGGTGTCCCACCCACACCCCCCAGGGAGGGGAAACCAGGACGTCGTGGTCTGCAGCCGCAGGCCAGGTTTCAGAGGGCGGCAGGCGGAGGGCGGAGGGAGGCAGGCGCGCGGAGGCGCTGAGGGGGCGTCGGTGGTGGCGGCGGCGGCGGCGGCGGCGGCGCCCACTCCCCCTGGTCCCCGCGCCCCGCCACCCGCCACTCGCCTCCCGCTGCCGGGCGCCGGCGCGCTCGGCTCTTTCCGCCGCCGTCGCTGCCGCGCGCTGCCCCGTGCGCCTCGGCACCTTCGGCAATTTCCGTCGGGCCCTAGCCGCCATTTTCTCGCCGCTTGTGTGGCTCGCTGGCTGCGTGGCTCGGTTCTCGTGAGCGAAGCTTTGTCCGGTTCGGCAATGGACGGGTATGTAATCGGGCCGGCGAGAAGGTGTGCGTGAGAAGGGAGTTGGACAGTCCTCCGGCCCGCTCCCGGGCCGGCCAGAAACCCTCCCGCGGCCCCTCCCAGGGCTGGGCTGCCGTTACCCAACCCCCGCCCCATCGCACACACCCCTCCCTTTGCTTCCCCCGGCGGGCTTCGGTCGAGAAAAGGAGAAGAAAGCGGGCTTGGAGGCTGGGGAGGCACTGGGGAGATGGCGGGGGCGAGGCTCCCGGAGCGGCAGCGGGCTCCGGCGTGGCGGCGGGGGATGGGGTGGGAACCCCGTAACGTCTTGCCGGTCCGTCCCTGCCCCCTCTAGGAGCCATTTCGATCCGTACCCTGGGACCCGACCCTTGGGGTAGCGGTGCCTGTGAGAGCCAGTGGGACGGGCAGAGACAGGCCCGTGGGGTGGGCGAGGCCCTCGGGGAAGAGGAGAGAGGCACCCCTTGTGGACCCCAGCCGTCCGCAGCCTCCCCGGCCGCTCCCGGCCCGCCATGGTCTGGAGAGATGCGGGTGGCGGGAGCTCCGGGGAAAGCCTGGTGGGAGCCGCTGGGGAGGGGGGGAGTTCGCGCGGCGGCGGGAGGAAGGGGGAGGGGGGGAGGGCAGATGTCATACTCCTTTGTTTTCATTTGAGTCTGGTCGTGGGGGCGGGAGGGAGGAAAAATGCCTTTTTGTGGGGACTTAAAACATTCAAGGCTTGGCAAAAGGGCCCAGAAATTAAACCATCTGAAAAACGAAGTGTTTGAGGCCGACCTCAGTCACATGGGTAAAGGCCAACAGCCATGGCAGAAACAAGAGCAGATAGTCAACACAGGGCCATCTCTTCAGCTACTTTGGTCAGTTTCTGGAAAAACGACTACAAAAAGCCAGAACCATGCTGCATCTTTGCGAACCTGAGTGAAGACAGAATGCTGAGTGAGGTGAGAGGCAAGAGCTCTGGGAAATGATAGGGACCGATGATGTCTCGCTGGTCCGCTTCACACCTGAAAGGGGTGATTTATTTAACTCGTTATACACGGGGCTCACTTACGGGCGAAAACACAGCAGTATGCAGCTCTTTTGGGAGTGTAAACGTAGTATCATTTAACAAGCACATTTATTGAAATCAGCGACAGTATTTGAAGAATCAAAAATTTGGTTAAGCGCCTAGACCTTGGTGTTTTAAAAAATATATTAAAAAGATGGTTTTCTAAAAGTTAACTGTCTTACAGAATTTAAATCATCCTAGATGTTATCTAAAGATTATTTTCCAGATGAAACATAGATCCAGAGAAGTTCAGTATCAACACAGAAATTGATAGCAAAACTTGAACTAGAATTCCTGTTTCCTGATTCCTGGCTCCTAAGGAGACAAATAAAGAGTTTAAGCGTTAAATTATTAATCTCAGTATACTGGCATTGTAGAAATGGCATGGTGTTTTGGGTTTTGTTCTTTTTGGCTATTGAATGTGTTGTTAAAAAATACCACAAGTTTATTGAATTTTGTCTCAGGTTTGAAAGTTGTTTTTAGTAACCGGGTTGATAACAGTACAGGTAAGTCACTGACCATCTGTGGTATTTTCTTTTCTCCCATCTGTATGTGAGTGGCTGGAAGACTTAGGAATGATGAACTATCCTAAAAACTTTTAGAGCCAAACAGTGATTAGAAGAATAACAAGAAGTTGAAACTGTTTATTTTTTCTTTACAGAATCGTCACTGAAGTTGCAGTTGGTGTGAAGGTAGGAAAAGATTATGTTTGAAACTGGGATTGTTGGATCTGTTATTATGATAATTACTGGAAAATTTTAGTTAGTTTTTGAAAACTAATGTAGCTAACAAAACCCAAGTGTAAAATGTTTCCTTTAATTTGTAAAGTTGGACCATATAAAGAGTTTGCAATCACCGTAAGTTTTTCTAGAATTGGCAGTGCATAAGAATAACCTTTTAAAGTAAGTATGAATGATCAAGGAATTAAAAATGCTTTCACACATGCCTTCTTGTGAATGTAAAATGATATCCCAATTTTCTGAGGGGAAATAATGATTTTAAGTGGATGGTAAGTGGTTTGACCTGTATCTTATAGTTTTGTTAATCTGAGATTTTTTTTCTTTTTTACTTTTTCTCTTATGAAAATGAATATATTTCGGTCAATAATAGGCCACATTAGAAATGAATTATCCTGATACTTAAAAAGAAAAGTTGTTGAGGCAATTAGCTTCAAATTTGAATCAGAAGTTGAGAGCTGGTTTGTCTGTTAAAGGCTTTATGGTAGAGATCCTTTGGAATCTTTCCTTTTTGACTAAGAAAACTACTCATCCTTTAAACTTTAGTTCTAATGCTTACCATTTCCTTTAGTACTCACAGCTTTTAATGTCATAATGTATTGTAATTTTTCTTCCTTTTATTTTATTTTATTTTTTTTTTTGAGACTGAACCTCGCTCTGTTGCCCAGGCTGGGGTGCAGTGGCGCAATTTCGCCTCACAGCTGCCTCTGCCTCCCGGGTTCAGGCAATTCTCCTGCCTTAGCTTTCTGAGTAGCTGGTATTACAGGCACACGCCATTACACTCTGTCTAATTTTTGTATTTTTAGTAGAGACGAGGGTTCACCATCTTGGTCAGGCTGGTCTCGAACTCCTGACCTCGTGATCGGCCCACCCCCACCTTGGCCTCCCAAAGTGTTGGGATTACAGGCGTGAGCCATGGTGTATGGCCTATATTGTAATTTTTCATTTGCAAGCCCGTCTGCCTTGAGAGGCTTAGTCCAGCGATGCTGACTGTTCAAACACTTTTTGGAACTCTTGAAATTGCGCCCATAATGATGTAATGTTTATACTTTTGGGGATGATACTGTGTTTTCTTGCTTATTTTCTGTGAACTGACCTATAGTGAACTGGATAGTTGTCCATTCTTTAATATCTAGGCTTTTTTCTTGAGTCCATAGTTCACACAGACTGGGGGAAAAATAACAAGCTCTTTGTGGTGATACTATTTTCCAACTTGAGATAGTCATGGGATTTAAAATCAGGAATAGCTAAAGAGTGCAAAATGGTAGATGTTGTAGTTACCATCCAAACAGATTTCTCATGTAGATTTTGTAAAAGAATAAATAATGCAAGTGTGACTTGTCCACTATTAGTAGAAAAGGAAAGGAGGTTGTAGGCAAGGCTCAGAATAAGTAGACGGAAGAAAACTGAGGAGACTCAGAATAGGATGTCCAGATGTAACACATTGGTTACACCAGTTTTTTATGTTAGTTGTTTGAGGAGAATACTTTAGAAGATGATATAAAAAAAATTGCACACCATTTTTAAAAATCCATTGTTTAATATAAATGTCTGAATAATTAAAGTTAATTTAATTTTCTAGAATAATGGTGAAGAATTTTTGCTTTGGTGTCAGGCCTATGTACAAGTAACTAAGTGTTCTTTAAAACATTTGTAAATTTGCTTTAAAGAAACTGATGCACGTGCATGTTTAAAAAATTCAAACGGATTCACAGTTTTTTCTTTTTATTAGGTCTGGGTAATTTTATGCCTTTTTTCTTGAAATTATTAGTTTATATGTTACCATCCATATAAACATCTTTACGTAATTGGATTCAAACTATTGTTCTGGCCCACATTTTGCCTTTTTAAAAAATAGCTTTATTGAGATACAATTTGACATAAAATAAAGTGCCCTTATTAAATATACAGTGTTTTGTCTCATGTATACCCTTGTGAAACCATCACCACAATGAAGATAGTGAACATCTATCACTGCCCACAGTATCATCTTGCGCCTTTGTAGTCCCTCTCTTCTGCTTTTCTTTCCCCTAGCAGCCACTGATCTGCCTTCTGTCACTATAGATTAGTTCACACTGTTGAGAATTTTAGGTAAATGTAATCATATGGTATGTACTTTTTTCGGTCTAGGTAAGTCCACTCAGAATAATTATTTTGAGATTGACCCACGTTGTGTTTCAATAGTCCATTCTCTTTTGTTGCTTAGTAATAATACACTTTATGGCTATACAGCAGTTTGTTAATCCATTCAAGTCTTGAGGGATATTTGTATTGTTTTCCATTCTGAGCTATTAAAAATATAGTTGTCGACGCGCCAGTGGTGCAATGGGTAACGAGTCTGACCGTAGATCAAAAATAATATATAGTTGTGAACATTCCTGTACAAGTCTTTGTGTGGACATATGCTTCATTTCTCTTGATGGGGCAGCTGTGATTGGAAAGTCTGGATCTTATGGTAGGCATATGTTTAACTTTTTAAACTGCAAACTTTTTAGAAGTAGTTGTTCCGTCTTACATTGCCATCAGCAGGGTATGAAATTTCCAGTCCCTCCACATCCTCTCTAGTGCCTGTTGTCTTGTCTTTTTGATTATAGACATTCTAGTATATATATAGTAATAGTTTCATTGTGGTTTTAATTTTTCTTCCTCTCATATCTGTGATGTTGAGCATCTTTTCATGTGCTTGTTGTCAACTGTTAGCTTTGGTGAAGTGTCTGTTTATATCTTTTGCCCAATTTTTTATTGGGTTATTTTTAAATGTGTTTTGAGAGGTCTTCATTCTGGAAGTCCTTTATCAGATATATGGCCTGCAGATATTTTCTGCCACTCATATTTTCATTCTCAGCATTGTCTTTTGAAGAACAACAGTTATTAATTATGATGGAGTCCAGTTTACCAATTTTGCCTTTTATGGATTATACTTTCGTGGTTTTGTCTGAACCATCTTTGCCTAACTATAAGTCATGAAGATTTTTTCCTTTTGTTTGTTAATAATAATAATATTTTTTTTTAGAGACAGGGTCTGACTGTCATTCAGGCTAGAGTACAGTGGTGCATAGTTCACAATTACCTTGAACTCCTGGGCTTTGGCCTCCTGAGTAGCTAGGACTACAGGCACACAGCACCAAGCCCAGCTAATTTTTAAATTTTTTTTTATAGAACTGGGGTCTCTACATTTTGCCCAGGCTAGTCTTGAACCCCTGGCCTCAAGCCATCTTTCTGCCTCAGCCTTCCTAAGTGTTGGGATTATAGGCATGAGCCACTGCACTTGGCCACCTTTGTTTTCTAATGGAAGTTTTATACCTTGGTTTAACATTTAGGTCTCTTTCATTTTGACTTAATATTTTGAATATGGTACAAAGTTTGGGTCAGAAGTATTTAGTTTTGCATGGGGACATCCAGTGTTCACAATGTCGTTTATTGAAAAGACTGTCCTTTCTCCATTCACTTGTCTTTGCAAATTCATGAAAAATCGGTTATCTCTATATGTATGATTATATGTCTGAACTCTACTCTTTTGTATTGACCCATTTTCCTTTAGATGCCAGAAACATACTGTCTTAATCATTGTAGCTTTATATTGCAGTCTTGAAACCACTTAGTCTTGGACCTCCAGCTCTGTTGTTTTTCCAAGTTGTTTTTAACTCTTCTGAGTCCTTGGTATTTTCATGATTCAGTTTTTACAAAAACTGCTTGGATTTTACTGGATTTGACTTGAATCGGTAGAGCATTTGAGGAAGATTGTCATCTTAACAACTGAGTCTTTCTAACAGACTATAATTTATGTCTGTAATAGGTCTTTAATTTCTTTAAGCAGTGTTTTTATTTTTCAGTGCACCGGTTTTGTTAATTGATAGATTTATCCATAAGTATTTTATGTATGTTGATATTACTGTAAATATTTTAAAAACTTAATTTCCAATTGTTTGCTAGTATATAGAAATGATTATGGCATATTGCTCTTCTGTTTTATATATTCCATCAGATTTTCTTGAGGAGGGAGTCTCACTGAGTCACCCAGGCTGGAGTGCAGTGGCATGATCTTGGCTCACTGCAGCCTCTGCCTACTGGGTTCAAGCAATTCTCCTGCCTCAGACTCCCAAGTAGCTGGGACTACAAATGCGCACCACCACACCTTGCTAATTTTTGTGTTTTTAGTTGAGACAGGGTTTCCCCATTTGGCCAGGCTGATCTTGAACTCCTGACCTCAAGAGATCTGCCTGCCTAGATCTCCCAAAGTGCTGGGATTTCAGGCGTGAGCCACCATCCCTAGCCTATTCCATTAAATTTTCTACATAGACAATTTATACCCAATTGTTTTCAGACAGTTTTCTTCCTTTTCTACCTGGATGCCATTTTGGTCTTCTTTTTCTTGTCTGTGGCATCCAGTACAATGTTGAATAGAACTGCTCAGAGGATATCTTTACCTTGCTCCTGATATTAGGGTGAACACTCTAAAATTTCTTCCTTAACGGATACAATTCACAAGTGAAGCCATGTGGGGCCAGATGTTTGTTTTCTTTGTTGTGAGGTTTTAAACTACTTCTTCAACTTATTTAGTAGATACAGGGCTAGAGGTTCTGTAGAACTAGGCTATTTCCTCTAAGTTGCTGAATGTATTTGCATAGAGTTGTTCATGCTACTGCTTTGTTTTTTGAGACGAAGTCTCACACTGTTGCCTGGGCTGAAGTGCAATGGGGCTATATCGTCTCACTGCAACCTCTGTGTCCTGGGTTCATGTGATTCTCCTGCCTCAGCCTCCTGGTAGCTGGGATTACAGGCACACAACACCACACCTGGATAAACTTTTGTATTTTTAGTAGAGACAGGATTTCACTGCGTTGACCAGGATAGTCTTGAACTCTTGACTTCGTGATCTGCCCACCTCGGCCTCCCAAAGTGCTGGGATCACAGGCGTGAGCCACTGTGCCCAGGCATGATACTGCATTTTTACACTTTTGATAAATCTGTTGGATACTTGTGATGTCAGCTCTCTCATTCCCAACAGTGGTAATTTGTGTTATTGTTTTTCCTTGTCTGTCTGGATTGAAGTTTATTGATTTTATTAGTCTCCAAAATAACAGCTTTTGGTTTCATTAAGTTTTCTCTTGTTTTTCTGATTTCTGTTATTGATTTCTGCTGTTTTTATTTTGTTTTGCTTTCTATTTAGTTTGATCTTTGTTTTCTACTTAGTTAACATTGAAGTTAATATCACTAACTTGATACTTACGTAGGGGTTTAGTGCTATATGTTTCCCTTTTAAGTACTACTTTCGTGGCATTCGTCAAATTTTGATAAATTTTTCATTCAGTTCAAAATACTTTTTTAAACAATTTCTTTGACCCATGGGTCATTGGGAAACATGTTATTTAATTTCTAAATATTTGGAGTTTTCTACATATCTTTCTGTTATGTATTTGTAATTTTAATTTTATTCTGGCCAGAGAGCATATTTTCTAAGACTTGGATCTTTGTAAACATGGAAAGTTGCTTTATGATCTAAATATTATATATCTTATGAAGTATTTACTGAATATTCTGATGATTGCAGATTTGGAAAGCTCTCTGTGCAACTCTTTTCTCTGGTACTTTGACATGTAAACTCTAGTTACTTTGGTCTTCTCTCACAATTAAAGTAGTCTTTGAGACTCAGCCTGGTTTCCTCACAGCTGTGCTATGGCCTGGACACTCAAGGGAGTAAGCTGAGGCAGAGATGGACTTAATTTGTTTTCTGACTTTCAGGGATTATTGTCCATCATTGCCTGATGTCCAGTGTCTTGAAAACCCATTGTTCTGTATGTTTGTTTGATTTTTGTTGTTGTTGTTGTTTCAGCAAGACAAATCTGGGTCATCTTATTCCATCTTGACTGGAAGTAGAAGTCCACTGTTTTTTTCTAATTATGTAATGTGTTCTCAGCAGTTAGAGATCAACCTCATTCTTTGTTAATGACAATGGACAATACTCTTGTGTGGTTGCACCACAGTGTAGTTACTGGACATACCACAATTTAGTTTCCTACATTGATGGAGATTTAGGTTTGAGTCCAGTTTGTAGTTAGATTGTGTGGAAATATTTAGAATAGAAGTAAAAGGGCTGTGTCAAATGAAATTTATTCTTTTTTTTTTTTTTTTGAGACGGAGTTTCGCTCTTGTTACCCAGGCTGGAGTGCAAGGGCGCGGTCTCGGCTCACCGCAACCTCTGCCTCCCGGGTTCAAGCAATTCTCCAGCCTCAGCTTCCTGAGTAGCTGGGACTACAGGCATGCGCCACCATGCCCAGCTATTTTTTGAATTTTTAGTAGAGACGGGGTTTCACCATGTTGACCAGGATGGTCTCGATCTCTTGACCTCGTGATCCACCCGCCTCGGCCTCCCAAAGTGCTGGGATTACAGGCTTGAGCCACCGCGCCCGGCCCATGAAATTTATTCTTAAAGAGTGATTGAAAACCACAATGCCAGAACATTCATTTGTTTTTACAAGTGTGTATGGCAGTGCCTGTTTTTCCATGCCCTTGGCAATTCTAGGTTTTATTAAACTTACTAGCTAATTTTACACTGAAATGTATTTTATAATTTATATTTTGAAATGGATGAGTTTTTCAAATTTGGCTATTTATATTTCATTTTCTGTGAACTGCCTATTTACTGGACCTAGTTTAATGGTCATCTTTAATCACAGTTCTTTGTATAAAAAAATTCATTTTGTATGCATTGTAGATACTTTTTCCTTAATGCTTTTTGTTTTGTTTTGTTTTTACTTTTTTGACATTCTTTGTGTAGTCTTAGGCATATATATATTTGAATTAAGTGATTTCACTTTTTAAAATCCATTTGATAATTAAAGTTTTTAACCTCAGCTTCTTCATCTTTAAAATTGGGATTTTAATAGTTGTGAATATTAAATGTGATTGTGCGTAAAATATTTTCTGCAAACTAGGTCCTCAGTGTTAATATATTTACACTACATTTAGACTATCGAAGTTTTTATGTCTTTAGGATACACATGAAATCTCATTTTCCATTATTTTATAAATTTGTTGTAGTTATTCAGCTCTTCTTGATTTTAGATTTTTGTTGTTGTTGTTGTTCGCTCAGTGAGACTATAAGAAAGAATATTTGTGAGTTTTTAACAGGAGATTTGTTGCATTTCTTTAAAATGGCTTTTTATATTCTTTGTAGTTTGTAATTTCAGGGGTGTCATTTCTGTACTGTTAACCGTTTTGCCAATGTGAAATCCTTGCAGAGTAATGGGCCGGTTGCTTGGGAAGACAGAATTGTATGAAATGATTATAGAATAATACATGATGGTCCCCAATATGGTAAAATGTTACCTTTTTAGATGTAGATTTAAAGTATGGTGAAATTTATAGCAGTGTTCTTTAGTGGGTTAACTACTAATATATCAAGGTGTTATAACTGGATAGCTAAAAATAACCTATTTCTTAAAATGTTAGCTTTTTCTAAGTATTCTGAAAGTACTGGTTGTAAATTGCTGAACTCACAATTTAAATTATGACTATTCACTGTTATTGGCTTGCACAGAAAATTACAATCAAATAATGCTAAATGTAACTTTTTGGTAATAGTTGAGTATAACTGGTTGTTTATAATAGATGTCTTCAAACCTTTGGGTGTTTAGGTTTTGACTTTTCTTAACAGTGCTTTTCTTTTTTTTTTTTGAGACGGAGTTTCACTCTTGTTACCCAGGCTGGAGTGCAATGGCGCGATCTCGGCTCACCGCAACCTCCGCCTCCTGGGTTCAAGCAATTCTCCTGCCTCAGCCTCCTGAGTAGCTGGGATTACAGGCACGCGCCACCATGCCCAGCTAATTTTTTGTATTTTTAGTAGAGACGGGGTTTCACCATGTTGACCAGGATGGTCTCGATCTCTCGACCTTGTGATCCACCCGCCTCGGCCTCCCAAAGTGCTGGGATTACAGGCTTGAGCCACCGCGCCCGGAACAGTGCTTTTCTTAAATGCTACTAAATGCTTGCTCTGGGGTGTTTTTATTAGAATTTCAATTAATAGATATTTTAATGTCTATGAAATGACAGTACTATGTTAAAAACTGATGTTTCAGAAATATTCAAGGCAGAATACGTGCCCCTTGAGGGCAGTGACCCTATTTGTTATATTTGTTGCTCCATCATTAATAGTATACATATTAAGTAGTATGTACACACTTAATATTTAATAACTCTTAGAAGTATCATAGGCTTTAATATGCTCATAATCTCATGAGCCATTTATCAATAAAAAGATAAATACCAAGACTGTCTTATAGGACCTCATCTTGTTGGAGAAATATGGACCCAAGGTTTTAAGTAAGTGCTATATGGCTATAGTAGAAAATACTGGTTTGGGTTGGTAGGCTCAGAATAGTGGTCTGTGAGCTGTTGGTTATAGACTGGGTGATAGAGGAAGGAGTGGAGAGCAATAGGCATTGAGAGAGTGACATAACCAAAGTTGTGTCTATAGGATGGCATAAGTTTATAGCCATTGAGCAGGGAGTTGAATTCTTTGGCTTTTATGGCTAACAATTTGTATATGGATAGGAGAGAAAAGATAGAATGGCAGATCGGTTATATAAGGCCTCAATTACAGGTTGTGAAATTTGTACTTCATCATATACCTGTAAATTTCCACATAAAAGCTCATTATTCTGTTTTCTTTAGAATGTAGAGACTGATCTCCAAAAAGATTGGCTTCAGTATTTCATGGAGTGTTATGAATTAGAATCCTGAGTCTCTGTAATTGTTCATTATTTTAATCTCTTGGTCTGTGTGTGTTGCTAAACCTCAGTAGCTTTCTTAACTGAATTCTAGGCACACTACAGTAGGGGATAAGGTGGTTAAGTGATATTTTTACTTTAAAAGTAGTAAGGTGTCACAGAAAGTTATCAAAAGAGATTTTTTTTGAGCTGTACTACTTTTTATAACTATTGTGATGAATTTTACACACAGTAGTATGAACCATTGTGTATCTGTCATTCAGTCCCAACAACCATCAGCAACCCCTAGCTAAAATAATGATACCCACACTATGCTTTTCTACTTCTGTTATTTTGAGACAAATTTCAGCTATTCATATTGTTTTATCTGTAAAGGCTTCAGTGTATATCTTTAAAAAATAAGGATTCTCCTGTCTCTCTTTTTAAAAATACAACCAAAAGACTGCTAGGACACCAGAAAATATTAAGTTACTTCATATTATCAAACATCAAATTTGTATTAAAATTTCTGATTTTCTCATAAAAGTCATGTGTTTTTATAGGGTTTTTTAAAGTGAGTGGGGGAGTCACGATAAAATAAGATCAACACATTTAACAGGTCATTATTACCTCTTAAATATCTTACTTTATGAGTTCTCTCTTCCAGGGTTTTTTTTTTTTTTTTTTTGAGTTGTGTTTCATTCATTGAAAAAAACTAGTTGTTGGTCTTACACAGTTGGCCACTGTCTACGTTTACTGATTGCGTTCTGATTTTGTAATTTAGTATGTTCTCCATATTTCCAGTAAATTTTTAGTTAGATCGAGAGACTTGGTCAAGATCTCTTTATTATTTTGATAATAATATTTTTAAGTGTTTTTTTTTTTCTGTTAGATATGGTTTCTGACTTTTCATGTATGTGGTGTTATTCCCAGGAACATTTCTTATACTTTTCCTTTGCCTTGTTTGTGCTAGGCATACTCTGTGCTTAATAAATGTCTCTCTCTCTTTTTTTTTTTCTTTCTGAGAGACAAGAGTTTCGCTCTTTCACCCAGGCTGGAGTGCAGTGGCCCAATCTCAGCTCAGTGCAACCTCTGCTTCCCAGGTTCAAGTGATTCTCCTGCCTCAGCTTCCTGAGTAGCTGTGACTACAGGCGCCCACCACCACGGCTGGCTAATTTTTGTGTTTTTAGTAGGAATGGGGCTTCACCATGTTGTCCAGGCTGGTTTCGAACTCCTGACCTCAAGTGATATGCCCACTTAGACCTCCCAAAGTGCTGGGATTACAGGCATGAGCCACTATGCCTGGCCAGTAAATGACTATTAATGAGTATTCTTAAAGGGTATCTGAAAAGAAATATAACTTAAAATTCACAGAATAGTAATACTATACAATATTAAAATTCAACGTAAATTGAAACTTGATGGTGGACAAGAATGTTTTCTTGTTAAGAACATATGATTTGGAATGAAAAAGTTAGGTTTTGACTTTTATAGCATTGGATAGATTAACCTCTGAGCTTCAGTTTTATACATTTTTAAAATGGTTTTAATTGTACCTACCTCTAAAGTTATTTTGAATATCAGAGGAGATAAGGAAAACATGGGTTTAAATAATGAGAATGATTGTTACTGTACTTCTTTAATCTGTAAATCTACATTTGAAAGGAACACCGTTAGGGAAATCAAATATGCTCAATTAATTTCTAAGATATCCTGGAGTTAAGATTAAAAATTGCTGCCAGCCAGGCACGGTGGCTCATGCCTGTAATTCCAGCACTCGGAGGCCGAGGCGGGCAGATCACCCGAGGTCAGGAGTTCAAGACCAGCCCGGCCAACATGGTGAAACCCGTCTCTATAAAAATACAAAAATTAGCCCGGTGTGGTGGCAGGTGCCTGTAATCCCAGCTGCTCGGGAGGCCAAGGCAGGAGAATTGCTTGAACCTGGGAGGTGGAGGTTGCAGTGAGCTGAGATTGTGCCACTGCACTCCAGCCTGGGGGACAAGAGCAAGACTCTTGTCTCACAAAAAGTAGCTGGCAGACTGCACTAAATATCTTTGTTAATGAATAAAAAAATAAAAATTACACGGAATTTAGCACAGAGAAACAAAGAGATGAAAATAGCAGAAGGGTTAAAAATATGTTGGAAAGGAAGATAAGTTCTAACAAACATCTAATTAGAGTTCCAGAAAGAACTTAAATATTGCTGAAAGGCAAAATTTGAAACGCTAAAGGCTGATAATTTTCTAAAATTGGTGAGCTATGTGAGTTATTAGATTTAGAAGGCACAAAAAAACGTAGACACATCACAGTGAAAGAGCAGAACACGAAAGACAGAGAGATCTTTAATGCAGCCAGAGAAAATCAGATTCCCTAAGGAGTAAGAACTAGAATGACTCAATATCATCAGCATAGGCATTCAGAAGATAGTGGAATAGTGTTTTCAAAGTTTTGAGTGAAAATAGCTGTCCATCTATTATTTATAGGCAGCTAAATTATCATATAAGAAGAACAAAATAAAGACACTTTTTGAAACACTTCATTCTGCCTCCTAAAAAGCAATTTAGGAAATTTATCAACAGACCCACTGAAGGAGTTTCTGGGGTTTGTATTTTAGGAAGAAAGCCAATGACATTAGAAAGGAGGTCTGAGCCGGGCGCGGTGGCTCAAGCCTGTAATCCCAGCACTTTGGGAGGCCGAGGCGGGTGGATCACGAGGTCAAGAGATCGAGACCATCCTGGTCAACACGGTGAAACCCCGTCTCTACTAAAAATACAAAAAATTAGCTGGGCATGGTGGCGCGTGCCTGTAATCCCAGCTATTCAAGAGCTGAGGCAGGAGAATTGCCTGAGCCTAGGAGGCGGAGGTTGCGGTGAGCCGAGATCACACCATTGCACTCCAGCCTGGGTAACAAGAGCGAAACTCCATCTCAAAAAAAAAAAAAAAAAAAAAAAGAAAGGAGGTCTGAGGTAGAAGTTAGGCTAATTAAGAAATTGGTGTGCCTGTGGGTAAATCTAATTACTGACAATATAAGAATGTAATAGCAGTGATTGATAAGGGGTTTAAAAATAGAATTCAACATAATAAATTATAACAATATGTAAGAGAGCAGTAGGGTCCCTGGAGTAAAGTTTGGATGATCTAGTATTGCTTGGAGCTTTGTTGTCAGTTACAGTAGCTACTTGTCATATTTTTACTGAGCGCTTGACATGTACATAGTTTAAGCTGATCTTCTACCTTAGTTGAAAAATACAGATTTCTAAGCCTTAGTCTGAAAGAAGAATGTATTTTTTTTTAAGAGATGGGGTTTCCTCATGTTGGCCAGGCTGGTCTCAAACTCCTGACCTCAGGTGATCCGCCCACCTTGGCCTCCCAAAGCACTAGGATTACAGGTGTGAGCCACCACACCCAGCCAAGAATGTATTTTATCCCAAGTTTTTATATTGGTTACATGTTGAACTGATAGTATTTTGGTATTTTGGGTTAAATGAAATATATTATCTGTTGCCTTTTCCTTTTGCTTTCTTTTTTTCTTTTTTTAAAGATAGAGTCTTGCTCTGTACCCCAGGCTAGAGTTCGGTGGCATGATCATGGCAGCCTCAACCTCCTGGGCTCTACTGATCCTCCCACCTCAGCCTCCCAAGTAGCTGGGACTACTGGTGTGTGCCACTACAAACTTGGCTAATTTTTGAGTTTTTTGTAGAGACAGGGTCTCACTATGTTGCCTAGGCTGGTCTCAAACTCTTGGACTAAAGTGATCCTCTTGCTTTAGCCTTGCAAAGTGCTGGGATTACAGGACTGAGCCTGGCCAGCTTTTTCTTTTTACTTTTCAAAATGTGGCTAATAGAAATTTATGAGATTATATATATGGTTCATATTACATTCTTTTGGACTGTGCCAGAGTGAATCAAATAAGCTTGCATTTTAAAATCCTAAGGGTGAACACAATAGAGATAGAACACCAAGAATTGGAGAGGAGGGCTGACTGAAATTACGTCTGTGTAATCCAAAAGAAGGAAGAAAAAAAGGAAAGAATATATAGACACCAAGTGAGCTTATGTATTACGAGTGTGGAAAGGGTCTGTGAAGGGTTCCTTAGAACCTTTAAAGGTAGGATTTCCTTGTCAGGTTGCAGGAAAGAGTGGCATTGTTCTTGTTCATTTTGGGTAGAGAAAGCTACAGTAACAAGTAATGATGGGGAAAACTGGGATATGTTGAGGAAGTAAGTAGGTTGTTGGAATGTATGTAGGTTGAGTTAGAGTAGCTGAAGACAAAACTTAAAAAGTAGATTTTGACAGTAATATGAAGAGTTTTGAGTGCAAAGGATTTGCAGTGAGGACCTTTGAAAATTTGATCCGTGTTCTCCTATCAGTATTTATGTTTAAATAAACTCGATTCTTTGTGAGTATTGTTATATATGTTTTCATAACTACTGTTATAGTAGCATTTTTTTTTTTACTAGCTTGCTTTCAAGCCATGCTATTGATTAAATATTTATGGGTCATTTTAAGGCTTCTGTTCTTCATTTGTGATGAAATTCTGAGGAAGAGTTAGGTTTTGTAAGTGTTGAACTCCCTCTAATGAACAATAGTTCCACTTTCCTTAACTTCTCAAAAAGATATTTTGCTATTTGATACAGATAGTTGTGTAGGCAAGCTGTTACCAGGGCTTCAGGTAAGACATACGTGTTTGCTATTTGTTTTAAGCAAACTCTTTCCTCATTTACTCAAATTGTAGCAAACACATACTATACCCATTTCCAGTTCTTTATCTTAATAGTTCAACTATTTAAAAAAAGGAGTGATACATAATATATATGTATATATACTCTTGCTTGGCTTTGATTTGAATTTGTAAGGTGTTTTTAAAAAATACTTTGCATTGTTGCATTGATTGGGTTTCAGCCCCTTTTGTCCTTAAGTGATGATGAACAAGTCTTTTATTCTCTTAATTTCCGTTTCCTAGATTGTAATATTGAGGATAATAATTCCTAACTTGCACGATTGTTGTGAAGATGGAATAAGACAATAATATTGGTAGGAGCTGGTACAATTCAAATATATGTGGGTTTAAATACCAAAATACCTCTTTAAAAAGTCTAGGCTGAAGTGGACACTTTTTATGTAGTAGCAGTATTTAAGAAATATTTAAATTACCATATATAATGTCTTATAATAGTATAATAAATGCACAGTGAAGCTTTTTATAGCTTTGTGTGTTTGCAAATTGTCTGGTTTGATTTTGAATTGTTAGCAGGTTTTAAAAATATGTTTATGAAGTGAAGTACTCATTTTGAGATTGTTGTTTAGCAGTGGGTCTTAAGATACTTTAGAATAAAGAATGCTTTGTTTCATATTCTTTTCCCAGTATTTTATGTCTAGTAATTCATAAGTAAAAATGATTAGATAAGTGTATTTTTTATATGCTGATTATAGCATTATTTAAATAGTAGAACTAAAAAATGTACAGTGATAAGAAAATGGATAAATTCTGTTCATAAATATTACAAATGGTGTTTTCTAAATTTTTTTGTATATGTGAAAAGTAGGATTAAAACTAACTTTGAGGCCGGGCGCGGTGGCTCACGCCTGTAATCCCAGCACTTTGGGAGGCCGGGGCGGGTGGATCACGAAGTCAAGAGATCGAGACCATCCTGGTCAACATGGTGAAACCCCATCTCTACTAAAAATACAAAAAATTAGCTGGGCACGGTGATGCGTACCTGTAATCCCAGCTACTCAGGAGGCTGAGGCAGGAGAATTGCCTGACCCCAGGAGGCGGAGGTTGCGGTGAGCCGAGGTCGCGCCATTGCACTCCAGCCTGGGTAACGAGAGCGAAACTCCGTCTCAAAAAAAAAAAAAAAAAAAAAAACAACTAACTTTGACAAATACATACAATTTATATGTGTCCCCAAAAGCTGGAGGGCAGTATGCCAAAATAGGGTAGTTTTCTTCAGGTTGATGGGATTAAGTTTTCATAATTCCTTTCATTTTTTAATAATTGTTTTCTATTTATTTTCTCTATATTCCACTTTTTAAGTATTTTATGATTAAGTTATTAATATTGCTTGATTGGTTAAACATTCTTTTTCTTGTTTCTTTAAAAAAGTTTGCATATGATAATCTTTTTGTGGTTTAAAAAACCATAAAATTTACCATCTTAACCATTTCTAAGTGTACACTTGAACAGTTTATGTATTCTTATATGTACTTAATAATAATAATACATTGTTGTGAAACCCATCTCCAGAACGTTTTTCATTTTGGAGAACTGAAACCCTATACCCATTTTAAAACTCCCCTTTTATCCTTTCCCTTTTCCCTGATAACCAGCACAGAAATAACAAATGTACAGTGATAAGAAAATGTGTCTATGAATTTGAGTACTTTAAATACATCACGTAGGGTGAATTATACAATATAGATTAAGAATCCCTAATCTGAAAATCCAGAGTCTGAATGCTACAAAATCTGAAACTTTTTAGCACTTATGTGATGTTCAAAGGAGGTACTTATTGGAACATTTTGGATTTTAGATTTTCAGATTAGGAATGCTCAGATTGTGTTTGTCCTTTTGTGACTGGCTTATTTTCACTTAATATAATATCCTCAAGGTCCATTTGTGTTGTAGCATGTGACAAGATTTCCTCCCCTTTTAGGGTTGCATAGCATTCCATTGTGGTACATGAAAGTTCATTTGAGGCCCCCTGTGTCATAACTCAGGTTTCCATAAGAAAATACCATAGACCGAGTGACTTAAAAAACAGAAATTTATTTTCTCACAGTTTTGGAAACTGGGAAGTCCAAGATCAAGGTATCAGCAAGGCAGTTTTCCTTCAGAGGCCACTTCTTTTGAAGTGAAGCCACCGTTTTACTTTGTGTGCTTCACATGATCTTTTCTTTGTGAGCACACTTAGGGGGAGTGGGTGGCACAAGCTGTATGGTGTTTCTTCTCATAAAGGCATTAACCCCATCATGAAGGCCCTACTTTCTGATCTCATGAAATCCCCCAGTTAACTCCCAAAGGCCCTATTTCTAAACTGCATCACATTTTGGGGTTAGGGTTTCAGCATGTGACTTTGGGGGAAACATAAGCATTCGGTTCATAATACTCTGCATGTAGTTGACCTGTATTTCCACTCCACGTAATTACTATCCTTAATTTGATGTTTACTATTCCCATAAATTTCTCTTTTACTATATGTTTATGTATTTTTATCTTAAGCAATATATGGTTTTGTTTTGCACGTTTAAACTATGGATTACTGTGATGCTGTATGTATTCTGTACCTTGCTTTTTTCAGTGTTATTTTTGTTTTCTAAGTTTATATACATATCTCTAATTTTCATTGCCATGTAGTATATTATATATGAATATATTATTATCTTGTTGACAAATGAAGTAATATTTGACAAGATTGATTTGTCAGATATTTTAATTTTTTTTCATTACAAACTGCTGCTGTTGGCATTCATATGCATGTTCTATCATGTTAATATTAGAGTTTCTCATAGATTGTGTATGTTTTTAAATTGATTGAATATTAACATAGTGCTTTCATAGGCGATTATACCAATTATACTGTTAGTGCTGGATGTAGATTCTTGTTTCTATACATTCTTTGAAAATTGGGATTGTTGGACTTTTTAATTGTTGCCAGTCAAATGTATATGGGAAGGATATCTTGTGGCTTTTGTATTCCCTATTAATGCTTTATTATTATTATTTTTTGAGACAAAGTTTTGCTCTTGTTGCCCAGACTGGAGTGCAGTGGCGTGATCTCAGTTCACCGCGACTTCCCCCTCCCAGGTTCAAGGGATTCTCCTGCCTCAGCCTCCCGAGTAGCCAGGATTATAGGCATGCACCACCATGCCTGGCTAATTTTGTATTTTTAGTAGAGACAGGGTTTCTCCATGTTGGTCAGGCTGATCTTGAACTCCTGACCTCAGGTGATCCGCCTGCCTCAGCCTCCCAAAGTGTTGGGATTACAGGCATGAGCCACTGCGCCCAGCAAATTTTCCAGTTTTTTGTAGAGATGAAGTCTCACTCTATTACCCAGGTTGATTGTGAATGCCTAGGCTCAAACAGTTCTCTCAAACTGATCTCCTAAAATGCTGGGATTACAGGCATGAGTCACTGTGCTTGGCCTGTTTTGTTATATGTCCTGCAGATAACTCCTCCTTCTCTCTGACCTGTTTTCTTTTTACACTGATGAATAGAAGTTGTAAATTCTAATGTAACATTTATGTTTTTCTTTTTTAAAAATATTCAACCTAAGGCCTTACATATGGGCTTGTGGATTTTATTTTGAAAGTTTATTTCACATTTAGGGCTATAATCTACCTGCAATTTATTTTTTGTGTAGCAAAAGGTACAGGTTTAATTATTTTTTCAATATGGATAGCAAGTTTAGTACTCACTTGATTATTCAGCTTTTCTCCAATGATCTGCATTCTCAGCTCTTCAAGTTTCCATGTATTCACAGAACTGTTTCTGTGCTATGTGTTGTAGCAGTACAACAGTGTCTTAATTACTATAGCATCAGCGTAAATCTTGGAATCTTGTACAGGGAGTGTCAAAACTTTTTCGAAATTGTCTTGGTGTTTTCTTTACTGTATGTGTTTTAAGATCATTTGGTTAAGTTTTGTCAAGACTTTTTGGGTCTTATTTATACTTGCATTAATTTAGTAGTTAATTGGGAGAACATTATATTTGCATTATCAAAATAAAATGGTGATATTATTTTGAGGGGAAAGGCAGAGAACTATAACATTTCTTTGAATAATTTTCCACTTCCTCATGATATTTTCTCTAAGAGACATGCTTAATGCAGAAAATAATGTTAGAAGGATTTTAACCAGCTCATATGTAAGGAGTGAGGGAACAGTCATACTTTGACAAATAGTTCAATTTTTCTAAAACTATACTTTTCTAGAAAATTGTTTTATTGAGAGCTTAAAATTTCTCAGAATTTTATAGCATTTTCAAATTCTCGCTTTTATCACTAATATCAATTATACCTATGTTTTCTCCTGTTTCTTGATTTGTCATAGAATTTATTTTACTGATCTTTTCAAAGAAGCAACGTTTTTACTTATTTAATTTTTTGTTGGGGGTCGGGGGGGATTCACTTTAAGTTGATCCTCAGCTTCTTTCTTTTCTTGTTTTAAAATGGATTTGAGTTTAAAGGTGATCATAGCTTTGGCAATTTTTTTTTTTTTAACTTTTAGAATTCTGTTTTTTCTTTTTTGTAAACTTTATTATAAAGGTTTTAAGCTATACAAAAATAGAGGGAATAGTATATGTATTTTTTTCTTTTGGAGAATACTAATGCAAATTGCATATCATATCATCCTCAGATATGTTAGAATGTGTCTCTAGCAGATAGAATTTCTCTTTTAAGTGTAACATTGGTACCATTGTAAAATTTAAAATAATTTCTTAATGTCGCCTAATTTCCAGTATTCGGAATACTTTTTTTTTCTTGCCTTTTCTCTATTGTTGTTAAACTGAGTCATATGTATTTCCACTTTCTGGATTCTGCTGATTATACCTCCATGTTGTCATTTCATATGTTCCTTATGTAGACAAGTTTACCTGAAATACATGGGGTTGATCAGATTTTGGTTTTAATTTTTATCCAGAATATTTTGCAGATATACTTTGTGTAATTCCTATTGTATCTCACTAAGAGGATCAGAATGTCTCCTTACCTCTTCATGATGTTAACATTTATCAGTAGGTTCAGGTGTCAGCTTGATGCATCTGTTACAGAGTGCCTCATCCTTTCTTCTGATAGTTTTTAGTAGCTAGTGATTGCATAATTATATTGGGTATTGCAAAAGTGGTGCTTTTCTTTTTTTCATGATATTAGAATTCTTAAGACTTTTATCCATCAACTATTTGGTCATACTTAAGTACCCTTTTTTTATAAGAAAAGCAGGAGAGATTTTAACTTTCTAAGTTTTCTGATGAGTTAGTACCCTAACAAACAACCTCCAGTATAACCAATATGAGTTCCTTTTTGTTGCTGTTAGTATTGTCACGAAAGCAAAGATTTTTTTTTTTTCCTTTTAGTTGCATTTATTTTAAGGGTGAATTTACTCCCGTGCCGTAAGTTTTTGTTTCTTCGGTTTCTTCTGGGATATCTTCTTCTGGGCAGCCTCCTCTTCTGGTTTAGGAACAATCTGTTCCTTTTCAATAAGGAACATCACAATGTGGCAGGGAGAACTCATGTATGGGTTAATTCGACCATGAGCTCTGTAGGTCTGGCGGGGCATCTTGGGTGCTTTGTTCACTTGGATGTGCTCAATGACCAGAGAATCTACATCTAAACCCTTAAGTTCAGCATTACTCTCTGCATTTTTAAGCATGTGCGGCAAAAATTCAGCACTCTTTTTGGGCCACCGACCTTGTGTCCAGCCCCATTGCTGTGCCTGGGTACACCTGCCAACTCCACCACTGTAACGTCGGAATGGTACGCACTGTTTCTGTAAAGTGACATCTTTCAGATACTTTGTGGCTTTTCGTATATGCATACACTTGATGGCCTGAGCAGTTTCACGTGTGTTCTTAAAGTGAACACGAAGATTGGAACCTCTTGATTTGCATGACTTTGTGGGGTTCTCCGGATCAAGTGAATAGCGAACCATTTTCACAGATTACCACTAGACATTGGACGTCTGGAGTCAGCAGAGGCCCGGTCGTCCTCACTCCCGCCGATCACGTTCCTCTGCGAATCGCAGAGGCCAGTCGGCACCGGCTTCCAAAGTCGGTGCTCAGCCACGTCCCCCCTCGTAAGAAACCATCACCGCCAGCGAGGGTTTAGTAACCTTGGGAGTCCTCCTCGCTGGGTCCTGGAGGCCGCCACCCCCGAGGCCAGGATGGTGGCGATGGCAGGAGGATTCGAAAGCAAAGATTTTAATAACATTTATTTTCCAGTGTATTGCCGTGATCATTCCTAAAATTTCTAAGCTATTTTATTAAATGAAAAGAGAACAATGCTAAGCAGCTTGTATGGTGTGTTGTTTTTGTATGAATGTTAATAACGTATATATGTAAGTTTGAGGAAAATAATTGTATGAAAATTCAGAATAAATGAAAGTAAACGAGAACATCTTTATATTTTCTGGGTTGTTAAATATTTTCTCAAGTTAATAGTTGCATTTTTTTAATGTAAAAAATGTCAATGGGGTTATCTGTGCAGAAAGATTATAGTCCATGATTCCTCTGATTGTGTATATGCCTGTATTAAAATATGCAATAAATATTATTTTAAAAAATGTCTTATTACATAGAAAAGAGGACCAGAATACTAGCTCTCCAGGTCTCATAGCTTGATCAGAGAAAATTAGCTAGCAAAACAACCATAACTTAGGGATAGCTTTGTTTATAGGAAGTGTTATTTAGTGTGCCATGTTCCAGTAAATATTAAAAGTCATTGCAAAGTGTTTAAAAGAGCATCTTATCTTTTTTGTAGGTAATAATATTGGCTATCCGTGTAATGTCTTAAGTTATTTAAATTATCCTCATCTTATTTTTTTGTGTACATTGTTTAAAAAATAGTTAATGTGATCATCTTAATCTACCATTTCGATTGTGGTTTGATCATTCTTTTACTATTTTTACTTGCTAGTAAAGCCTTTGTACCTATTACATTTTGATAAAGATGAATTTTATAACATGCCTAGTTTTACTTAAGTGTCATATTTAAATTTTCTGATTGTTATTCTTTCTTACTCAGATTCCTTACTGTCATGGTTTATATCTGTTTTCAGGCGTAATAGACCTTCCACAAATGTATCCCATTTGAGATGATAAAATACCTGATCACTTTATCCTTATAGTTTTCTCCCTAGAATCTTCTTTGTTATATTCATCAGTTTATTTGTGAGAATGTTATGAAATACAAGAAAACAAACATCATGAACCTGCTACTCAAATAAAAAACTTGAATGTTAACCAATATTGTTGTGTATTCCATGTGCAACAATATTGCTTTTTAATCTCTCTTTTTACCCTGTCATGGGTAGGTGACTACCACAACTTTTGCCTTAATTTTTCAATATGGATTTTTCATGTAAATGACAAAAATATATTTAGGGCTTTTTTCTTTTTTTTAAGTTATGGAAATGGTATGCCCATATAATGTTTTCTGTGTCTTGTGTTTTCATTCAGTAATGATTCTAATAAATAGCCACATTTTTGTGAGTAGTTATATACTAATCATTGTGGTATACTTTTTTGTGGAAATACCCATTTTATCTCTTTTACTGGAAATACAGGTTGATGGACATTGCAATATTTAAAGATTTTGACTTTGGCTGGGCATGGTGGGTCACATCTGTAATCTCAGCCCTTTGGGAGGCCAAGGAGGGCAGATCACGAGGGTAGGAGTTCGAGACCAGCTTGGCTAACATAGTGAAATCCTGTCTCTATTAAAAATACAAAAATTAGCTGGGTGTGATGGAGGGTGCCTGTAGTCTCAGCTACTTGAGAGGCTGATGCAGGAGAATTGCTCGAACCTGGGAGGCAGAGGTTGCAGGGAGCTGAGACAGCCCCATTGCACTCCAGCCTGGGTGACAGAATGAGACTCCATCTCAAAAAATAAAAAATAAAAAAATAAGATTTTGTCTTTAAGAACAATACCGCTGTGAACTTTTTTCTACTTGTTTCCTGGTGCATTTATGCAAGTGTTTTTGAGAGTATATATCTAAAGGTATAGGAATGTATTGCTAGTGTGTAAAGTAAACTTCACGAGACAGTACTAGATTATTTTCCAATGTATTGTTCCTATTTATGTTCTCACCAGTAGTCCATACTAGTTCTTGCTGTTTCAGATCCCTGCCAGCACTTGGCTAAGTATTTAATTTCTTAATTTTTAACAATGTGGTGTGTTGTATCTTCTCTGATCTTAGTCTTTGCCTGATTATGAATGAGGTCTCACATCTTTTTTTCCCACCTTTATGGCCGTGGGTGTTTCTGTTTTGTGAAATTCTGTGAAATGCGTATTTGTGTGTTTTGCTTGATAAAAATTTGAGTTTATTATTTAACTGATTTTGTAGTTTTAAAAAATTGTTGGGGGCGGTACCCTCTGTAAATCTTAGCTATTTGGGAGGCTGAGGCAGGAGGGTTGCTTGTGGGGCCCAGGAGTTTGAGGCTGCAGTGAGCTATGATCATTCTACTGCAGTCTAGTTTGGTGGCAGAGCAAGACCTTGTCTCAAAACCAAAAAAACAGTGTGTGTGTTTTACAGTTACTGGTTGTCTTTTGGTTATTTGTTTTGCTGGTATCTTTTCCCAGTCTTTATGTTGTCCTGTCTTGTTCGATAGATTGATAGATCTTCCTACCTACCTTCCTACCTATCTACCTACCTACGTACCTACCTCTCTACCTACCTACCTACATGTGCAGGTTTGTTACATGGGTATATGGTATGATGTTGAGTTACATGTGCAGGTTTGTTACATGGATATATGGTATGATATTGAGGTTTGCAATACAAGTGATCCTGTCATCCAGATAGTGAGCACAGTACCCAATAGTTAGATTTACAATCCTTTTTCCCTCCCCCGTACCCCTGCCACTAGTTCCCAGTATATATTGTTGCAGATTAATAAATATTCTTAATATATAGAGTTTTAATATGGCCACAAATTCCTGTTGCATCTTAGACAAAAATCATTTGTATGATCCCATTCTTTATACATTCCAAATTTTCCTTTGCTCTTCTGGACATCTTCAGTGTTGATTGCTGTAAGTCTTGAAAGAAATTCCTAATAACAGTTTTTAGCTTTTCAACTGTTGCTGTGATAGTTTATTATAAAGAAATTTTGTAGTAGAATTTATCAGTTTTTTCTTTCATACTCAGTTTCCTTGTGTCTTAATTTAAAAATTCTTACATACTCAGAGTTCATAAAGGTATTATATTTTCTTCTGAAATTTTAAAACATTTTGCTTTTTATGTTTATCTCTGTTAGAAACTTATTTTTGTGAATTGTATTTGGTAGGAATCTGGCTTCATTTTTTGCTTTGATTAAGATAGTCAGTTAAATGGAAATCTCTGTGGTGACTTTTTCATAGTACAGGTGTATATATCATAAGGTGAAGGCTGAGAAAACTGCCATAACAAAATGCAGAACATAGTGGCATAAATAGATGAGAAGATTTTGTTTGTTTATTTGTTTCTTTTTCTCTCATAGGAAAAGTCCTACTGATAAGAAAGTGGTATCAATCTGCTTCCTAAGGTTATTCACTGAGCCAAGTTTCTTTCATATTGTTACTTCACTAATCCCTAGGCTTTTGTTCTTGGCTTCGTGGTCTGTTGATATGTAATTGTCCTCTCCTTGTTTAAAAAAAAAGTTTTCCCTGTGATTGTCTTATTTTGTTGTCTTTTAAAAAAAAAAAAAGTCAGTTTTTTATTTTATTGATCCTCTTCATTGTCCCATTGTTTTCTCTCTTTTTATTGGTTGCCTGAGTCAGTGCTTTTGCAAACCTTTAATAGGTAGGTAGCATTTACACTTGATCTTAGCCAAAAGGCCGAGAAGCGATGGTAGGTAGCATTTAGTCCACCTCTTCATCACCTTTGTTGCACCTCTGTGTTTAAGGAGAACAGAAATACCCACCTGGGGATGTATCTTTTTTCCTCTCTGAAAATCTACTTTGCCTCAGAAACTTACTATTTATGTCCTTGCACTGTGTCTTTCTGTAATGGTTCCCTAGGCTAACATCTCCAGAGGAAAAAATGTTTGGTTAGCTCTCAGTCCCAAATCATAGCAGAGCCCAGAGACTCTTGTCAACTTGAGCCTTCAGTTCTTGGTTGCCTTCTTGGCAGCTCTAGCAGCACTTCCACCTGGAAGTGATACATGGTCTTAATAGTTGGACTGAACTATTATGACAGAATATCTAATAATGTTAAGAAGAAAAAAGAAATTTGTAACATTGAAGTGACTGCCAAATGGCATTTAATCTGTACTTACTTTTGCACTTTTTAAAAAAGTCATTTCTTTCTCTGACATGTAGAGTGTATCTTCCTATTTCTGCATTTTCTTGTTTCTGTGGGATGTTAGTTACTTTGAAATAGTCATTGGTGTTACACAGGAAGAAAAGTTTCTGTTGTCAGATTTAATAAGAGACATCAATGCTAGTCTTAACATTTAATTTCTTTTAGTTGAATCTAAGATTGACGTTCTTAGGCAAATTAAAAATTTTAAAGAGCATGTATTCTTTAGTAGATATTTTGATTCTAAGTACCGCTAATTTGATTTGCTTCAGCAGTCATTAATGTAGGGCAGTCATTAATCACTACCATTGATCATTTATTTCATATACACTCTAAGTTAAATGACCAGGCTGAAATAGTTCAAGTGAAATTATTCTATCAGTTAATGTGGTAATGTTAACATATCAGTAGTGCTGAATCATTTCTTTTGGACATAATAGCGGTAAGCTTTTTGCTCATTGGAAAGACAGGCATAATTGCTTTTTTAAAATAAAAATGTAATTTGTAAAAATACTCCAGTAATTTTTGTAAAATCTCAAAATTGCAAATAGTTTGACATTATTCTCAGTAATGAAGACTGTTAAATCTGCTCTCTTAACAGCAGGTATGAAATCATTTGAGGAAGAAAAAAGGTTATAAATATAAACTTAAAAAAAAAAAAGGTGGAAAGACTTTTCCATGCAAAAAGATGCATTGCAGGAAGGAGGAAGAGCATCATGCACAGCACACCACAAGTCAGAATTAGAGACTTTCTTTTGTATTTGAGTAGATCCAAGATTCCCCACCCATCATCTCTTCCAGAATTACCTGTGATCCACTGTAATCACAAGTTTTACGGTGGGATACTGTAGATGTATGGAAGGATTTGAATTCACAAATAGTTAAACATGTAAAGAATAAGCTGATAACTGGTAATACATTTGAAAAGAGGTCAGGTATACTTTTGAAAACTTGGAGAGTTAAAGTGTTTTTTTGTGAAATAAGGAAACTACAAGGCATTTACAATATTTTAAGGGACTAGGAATTTTGTTCAGGTGACTAAAACATCAAGGATCGCTTCAGTTTTGTTTTTGTTTGTTTTTTTACTTTTAGAATATCTGATCTGGACTTCCGTGAATTTATGGAAGGGCTGGCTTTATTTCTGTATCCTGTGGTCGGGGGCCAACTTTGATTTTATATATGGAGTAACTTGACCTTCAGTTTTTTTGATTTAAGAGCAAAGGCCAAAAAATATGTAACAGTTGTTAATAATAGCATTAATTCATTTACTTAGTCAAATATATGTGGGGACATTGTATTTGGTTGACACTTGGGAATATTATAATGAACACTACTGATGTGGGCCATGCACTTTGCCTGGTAATCACTGTTCATGTATTACCATATTTAATCCTGTGGGCTGTGATGTAGATGTTACCCCTGTCTTACAAGTGAAGAACTTTAGGCTTAGAATGATTAAGTACAGTTACCTAACTGATAAGTGGAAGCTGAGCTCCAGAGCACCCTTTCTTAATACCATATTGTCTACTTGTCATGAAAACATGAAGAAAGCTAGGAAACATTTTCTTCTGTTGATATGGAGCCAGTAACGTGTATCAGTGGTTTTTAAACTTTAGCATGCATCAGAAACACTTGAGGTTTTTTTATTTTTAAATCTGAGGTTTTGAACCATACCCTCTTTCTTATTCAGTAGGTCTGGGATTAGACCTGAGAACACGTATTACCAGTAAGTCTCCAGGTCTGATCTTTGGATTAAGGACCACACTTTGGAATCACTAAAGTGTACAATTAGATCTTAGGGACTACACTATGAGAATCACTGGAGTATACAGTTCTGCTCATCATGTCCTTATAAAACTATACCATTCCAAATCTTCCATATCTTGGTTAGAAATTGGTTAATAAATTAGACTTAGTGTGAATATAGTATTAATATGGCTTGAAACTATGGTTGTATTTTTCTGTTTTTTTTTTTTCCTCTGTGCATTTGGTGCTAATAAGTAGAAAGCTCTTAAAATATTGAGGAGAGACGACCTATGAATATCTGTTTACTGTTCTCATACAATTTATTCATTATGAGTTTAAATATAAATTAGCATAAAGCTTATGGTTAATTTGGATTTTTTTGGATTTTCTGAAATGCTGTGATAATTCATTATCTCCTTTGCACATTTTTTTCATTTTCATGGTTGCATTTAACTTTTTTGTATTGATTGGTTGTTTAAATCAGCCAGTATTGATTGAACCTATTTTAAATACTAATACCCATGTATGTAAATATACATAACAAAGGCAAAACAGTTGATTTTAGCTACTTTAAATACTAGTCTATTTGTTTTTATTTTTGTAAATACATAGATTATTAAAACAGCTAAAATGTCAATGGCCAGTATGAACAACTGTGTGGTTCCCAAACAGATGAATGTATATCCTTTCTCTAAAGAAATTTAAGACATGACCTTATTTTTGCAGAAAAAATTTTTCTCATTCCATAGATTTTTGCCTTTGCTTTCAACGTTCTAGCCATTGAAGTATATACCTGTTTAATTTTAATAATGATGATATGTTGATATCTAACTCACCAGAATGAAGTTCTGATTTTCTAAAGACCCGAGTTATCTGGATGAATAAAGGGCCATTGGGATGGAGGATTTATAGAACATTTCTGAGAAAGTCTAGCTAGTATGGCTTTGGTTTGTTTGTAAAAAATTGAGATAGCTTTCCAAAGCTTTTGCTTATAGAATCTAATCAGTTTTTCTGTGTATTGTCTTTTGGACTTAGATTAAAATGAATGGAAAGGAACACTGTTGCTTTTGTGAGAATGGGAGAGGGATACATGGGAGAGTAGGGGGTTGAAGTTAATTTTTCATTATAGAGATTGACAGTTTTATCTATTCCCAGTAGTGTAACATTAGACATTTGTTTAAGTGAAAGGCTTTAGGTTAATATTTTGAAATGTAAAGATGTCTTATGCTAATTTGTTTTTGTTTTTATAGAGAGGATCTGACGAACTACTCTCAGGCAGTGTTCTCAGTAGTCCAAACTCTAATATGAGCAGCATGGTAGTTACAGGTAAGTATTACTGTCTTAGCAGTTTGTCATTTGCCGTTTTAGGGAGCAGAATGTTAAAACTCAAATTTAACTCTGTTTTACCAGAAGAGCCTTTCTTTTTAAATGCTGTGTTGAAACATTTTAGAGTAAATTTTACTAGAGTATATATGAGCTGAGTGGAAAAAAAAAAAAAAAAAAACTTAAGTTGGTACCTCGATGAACAAGTTACTCTTGAGTTTGATTGCTTTTCATTTTTGAATCACAAATATGTAATTCTTTCTCACATTATAGTTCCCTCAAGTGCCCCTCTGTTATTTTTAGTTTTTTGTTCTTGTGTCGTAGAATGTTTTTACTTTAAGTATTTATTTATGCCACAAACCCTAAAACTCAAATTTTTGGTAAAAACCACAGAATTCAGCAACATAGTTGAAAACTCATTTTTTTGCTGAAACAATATGTTAATTCTTTGAATTGATCCTTTTATGTTGTCTGCCTGCATATTTAAGATGATTTGTTTAATCTTCAAAGTTAGAATTTTAAAAAATTGTATATCTCTGAAGCAGTGTTGGTTGTTTTTAGTATCAGTGAACAAATGTAGACAAAATATGGCTGATGGACCAATTTTTTTTTCTTAGTATTTTGTTTTGTTTTGTTTGAACTTACATGTTCTCATCTGAATGGAACAAATTTTGAATCTGAGTGTTATTACTATCGAAGGAATTTACCTCACAACTCAACATTTTACATTATTTACCTGAAACCAAAGTTGCTTTTTCTGTATTTTAACTTTGAATTATTTGCTTGAGGAACACATTTATTTTGCATTAGAAGGATCGTAAAAGACTAGAAGACATTTTGATTTCCCTTAGGTATCCGTGCTTATGTATACATACATCTTGACACAAACACACACACATCTCTGACAGTTAACTAAAAATTATGAGGACTTAACAGATATAGTCATGATGTGAAGATAAATTTGACAGTAGGTCATCATCACTGATTTTGCTATGTAATAATTACAAAGCAAAATCACTGGGGCATGATTTTGATAGTCAAAGTACTGTGTACACCTAATTGAATGAATAGGCCTAAGTGTGTAACTGGTTTGTCAGTTTCTCTTTTTGTTTGTTTTTCCAATGCATATTATGATTGATAATGGGAATGTTTTCCAAATTAATATTTAGGGCTAATGACAGAGTAGTAGCAGCCTTGACCCCTTTTTCAGTCTCCTCCCAAAACCAAAAACGATGTAACTGAATAAAATATGTGGAACAACTGTTGTTTGGAAGTAATGAGCAGATGGCATAAGATCATCCTTGAGGGAAGGGTAATGCCTGAGCTAAGTATCATAAACACCCTGGCATTTTGCCTTGGACTACTTTACTGCTGTAAACCACAAGAAGTGGAGAACCCAGAGTATACAGGTCTCACTGAGCTGAAGAGACCAAGACTGGGAATCAGAGCTGTTCAATCATTTGGAATTTGTGGGGAAGTCTTGAAGAAAATAAAGCTGTCTAGGGGTTTAGGAATACAGCAGGGGGCAGAATTTAGTGTGGTCATTCGCTTTATTCAGAGTTTTGGATAATGACTGGGTTACATGTGTGCAGGTCTATCAGAAATTGTCTGCTCTGGGGCTAAATGGTGATTCCGTAAGTTGCATAGTACTCTGCAACACTGGAGTTCTGAGAAGTCAGAATGCAGACATCTTGCAGGGTACTTCAGACACTCCATTTAGACTACAGAAAGCCTAGGCCTGAATAGATAGGATCACACCCTATGGGAAGTGCCATCTGTAAGACTAAGGTAAAAACCAAAAACCTAACCCAATAGGAAGTGAAGGATTCACCAGTTAATCTAATTTAGTTGCCTTCCAAAACAAAATGACACCCTCAAGGAGGACAACATGATATAATTTTCCTGCAACTGTCTTCCATAATATCTAGCATATCATCAAAAATTACAAGTGATGTGAAGAAGCAGGAAAATAAAACATTAACCATAAAGAAACATTTAATAGGAACAGATTCCAAAATGACCTATAGTTAGAATTGGCAGACAAGTATTTTATTGGATGATAAGTATTTTAAGCTGTAAAGAAAAAGATTGAAATAATGAGTGATGGAGGAGTGTGTTTAAGAGATAAAATCTATAAAGCATGTAGATATATTCTAATTGAAAATAATATTTGAAATGGTTGGGATGAATTCACTGGTTGGAACTAATAGCAGATTGGAGACAGTAGAAGAAATGTTAGTGAATTTGAATGTAGATGAATACAGTGATTAAATCTGCCAGAGAGGAGAAAATACACCTCATGGACAATGAAGCAGTCTGACATATAATTTGAGCTTCAGAGTGAGAATGTGGGGAAAAAAGCATGTATCTCTTTGAGGTAGTAATGACAGAGGACTTCTACAATTTGAGTAAAATATATCAATTTGCAATCTTAAGAAGCTCAGGTAAACTCCCCATGTAGGCTAAATGAAAAGAACCATACTTAGACACACAGTCAAAATACTGAAAACTAGCAGTGAAGAGCAAATCTAAATAGCTGACAAAAAGACATCTAACAGGAGACCAATACCTTGTACAAAAGGGGAAAAAAAAAGCAAATTTCTTTAGACTGAATGGGATGACATTAGATAACTTGACTCTGCAAGAGATGAGGAGGAGTACTGGGAATGGTAGATATATGTATACATTTTAAAAAGGCTCTGTCTTTTCCTCTCAATTTCTTTGAAAGACTTTGTATAAATGACAACTTTGTATTACAGGATTTAGTATGTAAATGGATGTTTATATGACAACAATTAGTACAAAGTGAAGATAAATGGAATTTTTCAGTGGTAAGGTTCTTATATTTTACATAAAGTGTTACAGTGTTAATGCTAAACATAAAAATATTCTGATAAGGTTGCATATCAAAATTCTAAGTGTAATCACATTTAAAAAGATTGAAAGAAGTATAGCTAGAAGCCAATAGAGGAAGAATTGAAGCATTTACTACCTGTTTTCAAGAATTGCTGCAAAGCTACAGTAATTAAAAATAGCATCAGACTTATATAAAGATAAATAGGTCAGTGAGACAGAGCAGAGAGTTCAGAAATTAACTCACACAATTATGAATGACTGATTTTTTATAAAGGCGCAAAGTCAGTTCAGTGGAGAAAGAGTAGACTTCCATAAAGGGTGCTGTAGCAGTTGGATCTGTCCATATGCAAAAAGTGATTTTGGATCTGTATCTCATACTGCATATGAAAATTAACTCCAAATGGATCACGGCCTAAATGTAAAACCAAAAATTATAAAACCTCTAGAAGAAAACATAGTAGAAAATCTTTGTGACCTTGGATTAAGTAGAAATGTATTTGATATGATCCTAAAAGCATAATCTATTAAGAAAATGGATTTTGACATCAGAATTAAAAACTTCTGCCCTTCGAACCAAACTGTTAAGGGAGTGAAAAGACAAGCCGTAGACTGGCAGAGCATCATAACAAAACATAGAGCTGATATAGGACTTCTATTAGAATATTTAAAAATTTAATATTTAGCTGGGCATGGTGGTGCGTGCCTGTAATCCCAGCTACTCAGGAGGCTGAGGCAGGAGAATTGCCTGAACCCAGGAGACAGAGGTTGCGGTGAGCCGAGATCGCGCCATTGCACTCCAGCCTGGGCAACAAGAGCGAAACTCCCGTCTCAAAAAAAAAATTTAATATATGTAAACTGAACAGTAAGGCAACAAACAACTCAATTGGCTAAAATATTTGAACAGATAGCTCACAAAAGGTATACGAATGGCAAATAAGCATATGAAAAAGATGATCAGCATCATTAGTCATTAGGGAAATGAAAATTAAAACTATAGTGGGATAACATTACAAACATATTAATAGTGACTAAAATTAAAGAGGGCCATCTTTGAAAGCATGAGTAGGGAAGAATGTGGAAGAATCATAATATTCACAATACTGTTGATGGGAATGTAAAATCATAGAACTATTTTGGGAAACAATTTGGCAGTTTCTTCATGATCCAGGTTATTTGTCTCCTAAGCATTTACCCAAGAAATGAAGCCATCTTTCATTAAAAAACTCTCATGTTAATGTTCCTAGTCATTTTATTTGTAATCACCAAATGTGAAACAAATATTCATCAACAGATGAACTAATAAAGCAATAAAAACAGAAATCATATGCTTTTCCATACAGTGGAATCATATGCTTTCCTAATAAAAATAGGAATCATATACTTTTCCATACAGTGGAATACAACAACGGCCATATAGAGTGAACCGTTGATAGACGCAACAGCAAGAATGAATCTCCAAACAATTATGTTGTGTAAAAGATGGGAGAAACAAAGAATACATTCTGCATAATTCCATTTACGTAAAACTCTGGGAAGTGCAAACTAATTTAAGTAAATTTGTGGTTCCTAGGAACTTAAGAGTAGGAAAGGACAGGCAGGAGGGGTGGCAAAGGGACACTAGAAAACTCAGGGGTGATAGACATACATAGTATTGTGATGGTGGTTTTATGGATGTATATGTATGTCAAAACTTGTCAAATTTTATACTTTAAGTACATGTACGCATATTAGCATGGCCGAACTTTGGAAGATTGATAACATCAAATGCTGACAAGGTAGTGGAGCAACAGGAACTCTCACTTATTGCTGGTGGGAATGCAGAGTGGTACAGCCACTTTAGAAGACAATTTGGCAGTTTCTTAGAAAACTAAATTTAGTTTTATCATATGATCCAGCAGTTGTGATCCTTGGTATTTACCTAAAGGAATTGAAAATTTAGTCTGAGCAGAAAGCATCACATGGATGTTCATACCACTTTTCTTTGTAATTGCTGGAACTTCAGAGCAACCAAGAAGTCCTTTAGTAGGTGAATGGCCAACTAAACTGTGATATATATCCAGAAATGAAAATTATCCCTCAAGCCATGGAGAACCTTCAGTGCATATTACTAAGTGAAAGAAGCCACTCTGAAAATTCTACATGCCATATGATTCCAACTCTGTGACATTCTGGAAAAAGCAAAATTGTGGCGACAATGAAAATCAGTGGTTGCTAGGGTTTGGGGATTGGGGGAGGGATGAATTGATGGAGTACAGAGGACTTTTAGGGCAATGAAAATATTCTGCATAATACTATAATGATGGATGCATGTCATGCATTTGTCCAAACCTATAGAATGTAAGATATTTGGAGTGAACTCCAAAGTAACCTACAGACTTTGATTATAATGTGTCAGTGTAGGTACATCAGTTGTAACAAATGTGCCATCTGGTGGGAGACGTTGATAAAGGGGAAGCTATCTGAGGGCAGGAAGCAGGAAGTCTTTCTGCTTTCCTCTCCGTTTTGCTGTGTACCTAAACTTACTCTGAAAAATGTCTTTGAAAATTTATTCATGTGCTTGCATTGCATTTCTTTTGGATATTACTGGTCTAAGTAGTACAATTAAAAGACAAAGATAGTCAGACTGTATTAAAAAGCAAGGCCTAACTACACCATCTATACAGGGGTCGGGTTGAAATACAAAGATGCAGATTGAAAGTAAAAACATGGAAAATGAAATTCTGTGCAAACAGCACAAGAAAGTTGATATGATTATATTACTAGACAGAAAAATTTAAGACAAGAAGTATTACCAGATATAAAAAAGCATATTTCATAATGCTGAAGGGTCAATTTATCAGAAAACATTGCTTAATTTATATGCCAATAGTAACAGAAATTAAAGTATATTAAGAAAAACATCACAGAAATCCACAATCATAGCTAGATTTTTTTGGGAACATAATTTATAGTAATTGATAGGACAGTTACAGTCTTATCCCCCAAATAAGAAGATACATAATTTGAAAAATGCTATCATGTTGGCTTAACTCACATTAATAAAACTGTACCCAGTAACTGTCAAATTCAAGTGTACATAGATTATTCACAATGATAGACCATATACTGGATTATAATTGGATTATAAAATAACTTAATAAATTTAAAATGATTGATAGCTTATATAGTATCTGACCATAGTGGAATTAAATTAGAAATCAAAAATAGACATCTAGGAAAATACCAACTATTTAGAAATTACACAATTGTGAACAATACATGGATTATAGAAGTATTATAATAAGGATATGTTTTTGAATGAAAGAAATTATATCAAAATTTCTTGGATATGACCCAAGGGTATGTATGGGGAAAAGTATGTCTTCAAATACCTATATTACAAAAAAAGGTTTAAAACTCCCTATTTAAGACTGACCAAGAAAATAGACATAAATTACCAATACTGGGAATCAAAGCAGAGATAATGACTTTCAAGGAAAGTGGAAATATGTGGAGTATAGTAGTATAACATAAATAATATAAAGTGGAGACAGCACTTTCAATAAAAGTGGAGATATAGAGAATATAACAGGAAAATAAGGCAATGTTACAAATGTTGTTAAGGCTAACATTTAGCAACTTAAATGAGATTAAGTTTCTTTACAAATGCAGTTTACCAAAACTTAATCTGATTAGCTGTATACTACTGTATTATACGAATTGGAATTTATAATTAAAAGATTACTCTAGACATAGGTGGTTTCACTACTGAACTTTATGAAACTAAGAAAATAATAGCTGTCTTTGAAAATGGAGGAGGGAATACTACCCTGTTCACTTTATGAAGCCACTGTAACTGACAGTAAAACCTAACAAGGATAATACGTTAAAGATTTCAGACTAATATTTCTCATTACCTAATGCAAATATTCTTAAAATGTTGGTAAATCACCTCCAGCAGTATATGAGAGACAGTTCCAACTGAGACCACAGGATTGTAGATTTGTTTAACATTTGGAAATGAACTCAGTGTAATTTGTCACAACGTTGGAATGGAGGAGGAAAAATACCTCTCAGAAAACTAGTAAGAGCAGGTCCTTTTACAAAGTATATAAGGGGTATCTACTAAATGCCTACAACAAATTTCATATTACTGGGGAAATAGTGAATGTTTCCTTTTTAAAAACGGAAAGAAGCAAGGATGACTGTTTTCACAATTTTTCCCCCTAGCTTTTTGCTTACATTAAGGCAGGTGAAAAAACATAAAGATTGGGAAGGAAGGAAGAAAACTGTCATATGCACCATTCAGCATGGTTTTTGAAATAGAATACCTAAAGTAATCTACAACAGATTTGATAGAACTAATAAGTGAATTTAGAATAATTACAGGATATAAGTTCTATGTACAAATACAGTCTCCTTACACTAAAAGCAAATTCTTGGAAAATTAAATTTTTAAAAATTCATTTGTAAAAGTATCAGACAAAATATCAGGAAAAAAATTTAACAAAAGATGTGTAAGACATTTGCACCAATATGAAACACTGCTAAGAGGAGTTTAAAAAGACTTAAATAAATGAAGACATAGACCATGTTCATGAATTACAAGGCACAATATGTTAACATGCCAGTTCTCCCTAAATTGGAATGGCATTGAATCTATAAATTCGTTAAGTCTAACAGACTTTTAAATTGGAATTGAGAGCACTTTCTAAAATATATGTCGAAATGAAAAGGAGCTAGAATAAAACTACTTTGAAAAAGTAAATTGTGCCACTGTTTTCAAGACTTACCACAAACCTGTAGTTAATCTAAACAATTTAGTACTAGCATAGTTAGTGACATAGAATGGGAATAAACTCATGCGTTTAAAGCTGTCTTGGTCACTCATTGAGGAAAGAGAAGGCTTTTCAAGAAACGTGCTACAACAGCTGAATGTACATACAAAACAAAAGAAACTCAACCCTACATTACTCCATATAGAGCACTGGGATTAATTAGATAAAAACTTAACCTAAAAACTAATATATAGAGCTTTTAGGAAAAATCCTAGGATATTCTTGCAATTTTGGGATAAATGAAGATTTCTTGAAACATAAAAATAACTCATCTTAAAGGTATAGATAAACTTGACTCCATCAAAATGGGAAATTTCTGCTTAAAAGACATTGTTAAGACAATGAAAAGGCAAGGCACAGACTTGGAGAATATAATATTTACGTATCAATACTTATATGTGACTGTATTAGTCCATTTTCAGGCTGCTGATAAAGACATACCTGAGACTGGGCAATTTACAAAAGAAAGAGATTTAGTGGATTTACAGTTTCATGTGAAGCCTCAGAATAATGGTGGAAGGCAAGGAGGAACAAGTCACATCTTACATGGATGGCAGCAGGCAAAGTGAAGAGAGCTTTTGTAGGGAAACTCCCCTTTTTAAAACCATCAGATCTTGTGAGACTTATTTCACTATCATGAGAACAGCATGGGAAAGACCAACCTTCATGATTTGGTTGCTTTCCACCAGGTCCCTCACACAACACTTGGAAATTCAGGAGGAGATTTGGATGGGGACACAGCCAAACCATGTCAGTGACAAAGGACTATATTCCAAAGGACTTGTAAAGGACTCTTCCAATCACTATATATAAGCAGCCCAATTTTTTTAAGTGGCAAAAGAAGTGATGTTATAAGAATGGGTAACAAGCACATGAAAAGATACATTAGTCATCAGGTGATCACAAGTCAAAACCATTATGAGGTAGAATTTACACCAACTAGAATGGCTAAACTAAAATAGATTGGTAACACTGAATGTTGATGAAGATGTGGAACTGTCATTCATTACTGCTCAGTATATAACATAGTTGGGAAAGTAGTTTTTCTTTTTTTTTTCTTTTTTTTTTTTTAATTCATGTTTTTGATAATGGAGTCTTGCCCTATTGCCAGGCTGGAGTGCAGTGGTGCAGTATCGACTCACTGCAACTTCCGCCTCCCAGGTTCAAGTGATTCTCCTGCCTCAGCCTCCCGAGTAGCTGGGACTACAGGTGCATGCCACCATACCCAGCTAATTTTTGTATTTTTAGTAGAGATGGGGTTTCAGCATGTTGGCCAGGATGGTCTCGATCTCTTGACCTCATGATCCTCCCTGCCTCAGCCTCCCAAAGTGCTGGGATTTACAGGCATGAGCCACCACGCCTGGTCAAGTGTGCCATTTTCTTAAGGAGTTAAACATAAACCTACTTTATGATCCATAACTTTTAGTTTTTTACCCAGTAAAAGCATGTTTGCTGTAAAACTTGTATGTGTATCAAAAACTTCACTGATAATGGTCCCAAACTTGAAATAACCCAAATGTTTATCAACAGGAAAATGGATAAATTGTGGTATAATCATACAGTGTGTTACTACTTCCAACAAAAGAATGGTTAGTAATACATGGCAAAAACTTGGGTGAATATTAAACATTATATGAAGCAGAAGAAACCAGACAGACCTGAAAGAGTATGTGGTGTGATTCCATTTCTTGAAAGGTTAAGAGCAGGTCATTACTTTTTTCTTTGGAAACCAGAATGTTGCGTAACAGAAAGGCAATACAGTGGCATTTTCTGATGTGATGGAAACTTCCTACTTTAATAAACTAAGTTGCAAAACACATCCAAAATTTGTGGAAGCAGTATGAGAACTCTGAATTACCAGTAGTTGTGTCTTGCTGTAATGCGAAATACGAGATTGGGAATGACTAAAGGTGAGTCCATGTAGGCAGGGGTCTAGATACGGGATTTGGGGGGTGTGTATGTGTGTGTGTGTGTGTGTGTGTGTGTGTGTGTGTGTGTGTGTGTGTGTGTGTGTGTGTGTGGTGTGTGTGGTGTGTGTGTCTTGGACTTTACCAGATTTACATTTTATAATTTTTGTTCGAATTTTATTTCAGAAGCAGGATCAGTATTATATAGAGGGAAGAATAGTTAAAAACATTACGGTAGTTTATGCCAAAGATATCAAGGTCTTGAATTTTAGGATCTTGGAAAGAGAATATGCGGGAAATGATATACGTCAAGAAATGAGATGTTTTGAGTTATTTGGAATAAGACAAGTTTGGAAGAATATTACAGTTTTGTCTTAGAATCACTGGGTTGGTGGAAGATGATGCCATTAACAAAGAGGGGGAAAGTAGGAAAAGGAGACTTGTTTTTGGTGGAAAGAAAGACTAATTTGCTACTGTTCTATTTTTTTTTAACTACACTTTAAGGATGATATATAATGTACTTCATGACCAAATAATCTAATCTTTTTGTAGTGGTGGCATAAAATTCCTTAAAGCCTTGTTTTAACATAAGAAATCAGTTTATTTAACCTTTGTGTACAGAGAAAATATTGAGTTATAAGATTTTTTTTTTTCTTACAAAGAAAGATGAAAGTCTGCATGTATTCTAAGAGTCACCAATTTGAATACTGTTGCTTCTAAGAGCAAGTAGCCTAAAAGACCTTTAAAAACTGGTAACATATTTGTCTGGAAAAATACTCCATATAATTCAGGTGACTCAAAAGGACTTTGGTAGACAGTGTTACAAGAACACTTTTGATAGTTATCAGATACAGTACAGGATTTCATTTTTATGTTCCAGCTTCCAGCTTTATCTAAAATATTTCTTCTAATAGGTTTTACTGTAGAATTGTTTCCAAAAGGATCTGTCTCGGCAGTTGTTACCTTATCTGTGAAGACTTTTCTTTCTCTGTGCCTATTGAATAGGTGTTTTTTGTCAAAGAAAAAAATTAATTTTATAGATGAGAAAAATTCATGTTATTAGAAACTTAATCAGGTAAATAAATGTCTAATAAATTAATATAGTAAGGACATTTTCTAATAAGCTGGTTCCTTCAGGAGATATACAAGTGAACTATTTCAAAAATACAGCTGTTCCCAGGTAGCATTAGAATTTGATTTTGTTAAATTTTTAACTATTTAGCAATGAGTAGGAGGCTTGACAATTGTAAGGTATAATCTTTTTAATTTTTTAGTGATTTTGTTGTAGCCATGGAAATGGAATATCCCTTTAGGTATACATATTTCTGCCAGTGCTGATTGTTATTCTGTAATAGCAGAGCTTAAAAAAAAATCATTGCTAAAAATGACATTTTGTTCTACTGGAAAGCACTTATACCATTCCATAGAGTCTGGAACATTTTATGTAGAACTCTTTAAAGATTTTCATTTTAACTTTTATAGACTTACATTTTTGCAGTGATGTCATTTCGTTTTGTTACAATGTTTTGAGAGTATTCCAGTAGATTATTTCAGAGTTTTAAGATTTATGAGCATTTTAACAACTTAACCTTCTTGCATGCAAAGGTAGTGAGAGCATTCTCTAGGTGTTTTCTGTGTTTTTCCAGCTCATGCCTAATATGCTTTTGGCAACTAAGTCACACAACTACTTACAAATACAAGAGTTAATAGTTACCTTATACGGAAACGTAGTGAGGCTTTTTGTGTGGTGGCTGTTGTAGTTAACAACCAGCAGAAAAACAGAAGTATCACCAATCTGCATCTACCTGCTTTTTTTGTGTTGTTAAATCTTCTTTGGAATTTGTTTCTCATATAGGAAAGAGTAGCAGTATTCATTGTTTTTCTTAGCTTAGAGTTTTTTTATTTTGTTTTTTGTTTTTCTAAAGCTAGAAAGCACTGCTTTGCCTTTAAGTCTAAAACTGCTTAGCCTCTCAGTTTCATATTTGACAGAGTAGGAAACCTTTTATAAATGTATGAGTCTCTGAAAGACTTGGAGAATGAAGATGTACTTAAGTTTTGTCACTAGTTTTTGTTGGACAGAAGTATAAGGTTTTGCAACATTGTATTTTATATTGGTACACAGTTGAAAGTATGATGAATGAGTAGGACTGAGATAATTTACAAATTATGTGAGAAAGTGTGCCAGGTGCGGTGGCTCAGGCCTGTATTTCAGCACTTTGGGAGGCTGAGGCGGGCAAATCACTTGAGGCCGGGAGTTCGAGACCAGTCTGGCCAACATGATAAACCTGTGTCTACTAAAAATACAAAAATTAGCTGGGTGTGGTGGTGCACACCTGTAATCCCAGCTACTTGGGCGGCTGTGGCACGAAAATCACCTAAACCCGGGAAGTGGAGGTTGTAGTGAAGCAAGATCACACCATTGCACTCCAGCAAGACTGTCTCAGATAGATAGATAGATAGATAGATAGATAGATAGATAGATAGATAGATACTGTGAAACCCAGGTGCTAGAGTGTTTATAATTTAATAAGTAAAGATAGGTAGAGCATTGGAACAAAAATAGCATAGGAAACTAACAGTTTTGGGGAATAAGTTATTAGGATTCAAAGCAAGTATCAGATGAGTTGGGGAAATGAGAAAAGTAGAAGTGGAAATTTCTAGGGGTGCTATTGAAACAGAGAAATTCGGTGAGGAAGTGAGGGTTCACAGTTCCTTGTTGACTGATGGATGTGGTGATTTAACAGATTACCCACGATCTTGGCGACACCGATTTATGTAAAAATTGCAGGTAAAAGCTAGTGGAGAACAAAGATCAGTCAGTAGGAGAAAAGTGATGTACTGATCAGAGGCGAAGATGCTGGCTTTAGAATTGAGGTAGAAAACCGATTTTGAGTTTGGAAAAGAAGTGTTCAAGTAGAAAGCATTTTAAAATGGTTTATTTTATTTGATTTGAATCTGAATACCTGAACATCTTCCCTTAGCAGAGGCTTTAAAAGAGTTGAGTAATATATGGAAAATGGTGAGCTTAAAGATTTCTACATTCATATGCAATGAATAAAATTTATATGCATAAATAAAAGCATTACCTCATGCCTTAACTGAACGTAAACATTTGAATTATTACTAGTTTTACACACCCAAACAAAAGTTCTAGGTTTACAGAGGGAATGAAAGAGATCTTTCCTCCCTACAGTAAACCTTTCCCATTCAGGATCATGGGAAGATGATGAAGAATCATAGAGCTGTAGCACAGTCAGACCTAATGTTTCATAAGCTGTGAACCACACATTTTTGGGCCCCTTTTCGGTGTTGCTGGAGTGTTTTTGTGTTTGAAAATAGGCTTTGTTGTATTGTAATGGAGTCCCCATTCCCAGTTTCACATTCTCATAGTATCGTTTATTAAAAATGAAGACTTTTCTAGTATTTTGCATTAAGATATGAACGCTTAGTAGTCACTCTCTTGAAGCTATTAGCTAACTAAGTGGCAGGTAGTGTAAATGTTAATAGTTTAACTATATAACTGGCTTGGTCTTTGTGAGAAAAGGACAGATCTTTTTAGGCAATATGTATGTAATGTAAAGTTTGTATTTGAGATCCTTCTATAGTGTAGTTGTTAAAGAGCAGAGACTATGGAAAACCATAGTCCCTGAATTTAATCCTTTCTCTACTACTTCGTATATGTACCACTTAGTAACTAATCTTGGACATTTAACTAATTGTTACCTGTAAATGTGGTTGATAGGTCATGATGATAGCAATCTGAGAGTTGTAAATTGCCTGGCATGTATTTAATTTGCAGTGAATGTTAAATATTGATGCAAAATAAAATTACATCTTTTCTATATTTTTCCAAGAAGTCAAGATCTTTGTCTTATCCTTCAATTCTTAAAGGTCTCCTACCTTCTTTCTGTATTATTCAGCTGTTTTACTTCTGCTCAACATCCACTGTCCAGAAAACATCCAGCACAAATCCAAAATAATAAATTATTTGATTTCCTTAATAATAGGTTTAGGCAGGTTTTTGCCTTTTGGGAATTGTTTTCTGAAAATCATTTGAAAGGGGAAGCCTTGTTTCTTCTTGTGGGTACAGTGATACTATCTTTATTGGTGTTTTTTCCCCTTGTCTTTCTTCCAGAAGGAAATGGACAGACCAAATTAGGAGAAACTGAAATTTGCTTTTTTGAATATCTTGATACCATAACCTGTAACACATGGAGCTTTAGGTTGCATTGTGAAGTATTTGTTGTTGTTATTCAAACAAAATAATGAACAAGAGCAAACGATCAAGTTTCTATACTCAGTCTACTTTGTCAGAAAAGGTCTTAGTCTTACATCAGAAGAATATGTGTAGTATGTGTGTGTGTGCCTATTATATGTTTTAAAGTATATGTGTATTTTTTTAATTCTGTGCTTTAGCTTACATTTCAGTTGACGGGCCTAGAGATGATTTTGTTAGGTAAGATACGACAAAATAGAAAGTTCAGTCTTCTTCCTTTTGACAGGGTGCCTGTACACACACAAATCTTTGTTAGTAGTGAAAGGACATGTGATAGCTTGCTGTAGTTTTTTCGTATTTCTGGAGTGGTGAAGAGCTAGCCAGCCAAGATTTACAAGGTAATGTATTCAGAAGCCAGAGCTCACTCTTCTGTACAAAGACAACCTAAAGGGATTTTTAATTGCATTGGCTAGCCATTCAAGTCTATAAACCTAAGTGAAACTCCTAGGGTAAAATATGACTTAAGTATAGCTCGAGTCCATATATTATCTCTTAGATACCTTCTCTGGTCATCAAATAAAGTCATTACCACTATCACCTTCCTGTCCTAGACAAAATCACTTTTAATCACACCATTGTTTTACTTTATTCATAGCACTTTTCACTATAAGAAAGTATCTGGTTCATGTACTAGTTAGTCCAGCTCTCCCACTGTAGGGTATCAGGAATCATCATCATCATCTTGTTCACTCTGCTGTACTCTCGGAACGTAAAACATTGCTAGACGCATTCCTGAATACTCGGTAAGTAAATGTTTAAGAATTAATGAGTGAATTGATTTTAAAGACACTTGGAGACCAAGATAATCTTAGTCTTACAGTTATCGTCGAACATACACAAATACATTATGTTGCTTATAGGTTGTGTTGAATGTATTAGGAAATACCATAAAGTACCTAAAGTTTTACACAAAGTGGAGTATACATGTTTATTTCTGAATGTGTTGAGATCCTTCATTTTAGCTACAGTCTCAGAAATCTTGAGTTGCTAAAAGATTGAGAACCATTTATCTGGCATAGTAGATAGACTGCAACTCCTTTAAACAACTCCATTGAAATATTACCTAATTAATAGGCATTTTGAATATTTTTATTTTGGGTGAATATTTGAAATGAAGGCAGTTAATTAATGAAGTATATTAGTTTAAATCTCACAGTAACAGACTAAGGTAATTAAGTTCATGAGTGATTTAGAGTATATTGATGTAGTTTAGATGGTAATAGTAATATATTAGGAGAGGCTCATCGTAGATAAACCATAATATGGATTGACTGCAAAATCGTTTTTATAAACTTTACATTCTTTGATCCCACCTTGAAGTACATTTTCCAAATCGAACAGTTTATAATTTCTCAGTTAAATTGTAATCTCCCTAATTTTTGTCAGCCCAGTTTTCCACTTTTTAGAAGTATTTGTTAGTCCATTAAAAGATGATTAAATTACAGTATACAGTCATAATTCTTGGAGAGTGTGGTGTGGATACCCTCTAAGAAATGCATTGTTAGGTAGTTTTGTCATTGCATAAATGTCATAGAGTACATTTACACAAACCTGCTACACATGCAGGCTATATGGTATATGTAGGTAGCCTTTTGCTCCTAGGCAACAAACTTGAACAGCATGTTACTGTTCTGAATACTGGAGGCAGTTGTAACACAATAGGAAGTATTGATGTATCTGAACAGAAAAGGTACAATAAAAATAGTGAAATATAATCTTATGGGACCATCATTGTATATGTGGCCTGTCAGTGACCAAAATGTAGTCATGTGTTACATGACTGTGATAGTGTTGTTTAGTCATTGGACAGTTTCTTTATGAGATTACATTTTAATGTTGTTGCTTATTAATAATTACTCTTTACAACGTTGTTGAGAAACATATAAAAAGCAATCTTAACTGATTGATAATTTCATTATGGAATAGGTGGATTTGGTTTTATTCCTTTGAAAGCCTAGTTTTTGAATTTTAAGTATTCCCAGTTATGTTTTTAAGTTCTTTTTGGAAATTTGTTTTGTAGGTTTTTACAAAATAGGAAAATCATACGTTCTTTTATTGTTGCTATATAAAGATTATTTTTTAATGTCTTTCAGCCAATGGTAATGATAGTAAAAAATTTAAAGGAGAAGATAAAATGGATGGTGCTCCTTCTCGTGTACTTCATATTCGAAAATTACCTGGGGAAGTAACAGAAACTGAAGTTATTGCTTTAGGCTTACCTTTTGGCAAGGTGACCAACATCCTTATGCTGAAAGGAAAAAATCAGGTACACTTCTTTCGGGGTTTATAAAATGTTAAACCCCATACTATATCCAGCAGTGTGAATTAATTGTAAAAGGGAGAAAATAGGTTATTTTTCTTAAAGAACGGAACTCTTAGTCTCACTTTTTTGAGTAGATGTCTGTGGGAAACAAATGCAGTGTGAATTAATTGTAAAAGGGAGAAAATAGGTTATTTTTCTTAAAGAACGGAACTCTTAGTCTCACTTTTTTGAGTAGATGTCTGTGGGAAACAAATGCTAGGTAGCCAAAGTGAATGAGTCACCATAGTTTTTAAACTGTGCCTTTTGAATTCAGTTTAAGGCTCTAATTGAATAATTGTTATGAAATGGTGGAAAATACAAATGAAGTATTTCTTTGACTGTGGCTCTGTTCTTTGTGATATCAGAAGTCAGTAGAGGTACTAGTCGCATCCTTCCTTAAGCTTACTTTATGAGAATATGAAATTTTATTTAAAATTTTTAAGTGATACCATTTAGAGGAATGTATGAAATTTAACACTCCCTTTTATATAGTTAATGTTAATCTGACATTTAATTTGTAATTGTTTGCTTTGTCTCTATAAAATTATATTGCTTTTGAAATGACTTTGAAATCTTGTATTCTCTGGAATACTTCTACAGAAAGTGGTAGAAGTGATAAAATTCTGATGCTAGAAAATGTTTACATTTTCTCTAGCCTTTGTTGTGGGAATAGATTTGTGGGTGTGAAAATCATAGGTGGAAAGCAGAAATGTTATGTACTTAGTTTTCTTCTGAGGTTATCTTTAACTGTATACCTAAACTTCAGTAAGAGATTTCTAATTCTACTTATTAGAACATTTAAAAGTAACATGAAAAATATTTTAGATAATTGGTTAAAATCAGCTGAATAGATTGCACAGATGCTTTTATTTGAATTTAATTTATAGTATTAAAATTTTTGCTACTTAAATTTTCAGGCATTTTTGGAGCTAGCAACCGAGGAAGCAGCTATTACTATGGTTAATTACTATTCTGCTGTGACACCTCATCTTCGTAACCAACCGATATATATCCAGTACTCTAATCACAAAGAACTAAAAACAGATAACACATTAAACCAAGTAAGTATGTGTAGGTACATAAATAAAATGGCCTAGAACGTATTATGACTCTCATAAACATTAACAGGAAGGAAATGTTAACCCATTCAGATGTTTCTTACAGACATTTTCTTGTAATTTTTTAAGGTATTTTTGTGCAGAATGTTTCTAAGTATTAAATACTATGTCAGTTTGAATTCCTTTAAAGCCCTGGTCAAATGTAGTTTTTCTTGTTGCAAGTTAAAATTTTTGTGTAGAAGCTATCAGGTAGGATTTATTAGTAGCATAAACTATACAGTTCTCCTGCTTAGAATTTAAGGTATGAAGTTGGATGCCTTTGGTTATTTGACTTTTTATACATCTTAATTTCTTATGGAAAAAAATTTTTTTAAAATGTGCTAATGGTTTTTCTGGAGAAGAAGTCTTAAGAATGAAGAATATATGAATGTATTGATGTTTTAAAAATATAATGTAGAAGATACTGTTTAAAATTCATGTATCTAAAAAACAGTATTAAAATGCTTTTGTTTTTGTTTTTCGTTTTTTCTTTTGAGGTAGAGTTTCACTTGTGTTGCCCGGGCTGGAGTGCAGTGTCTCAATCACAGCTCACTGCAACCTCTGCCTCCTGGGTTCAAGCGATTCTCCCGCCTCAACCTCCCAAGTAGCTGGGATCACAGGAATATGCCACCACACCTGGCTAATTTTGTATTTTCAGTAGAGATGGGGTTTATCCATATTGGTCGGCTGGTCTCGAACTCCGACCACCTCAACCTCCCAGAGTGTTGGGATTACAGGGGTGAGCCACTGTGCCTGGCCTAGAATATTTTTTGACCTACACTGTAAGACTTTTGTAATGATCTAAAACTTTAGTTCTTTTAGTATAGTTTTAAAAGTAATTATAGCTTTCTCGTTGAGTTAAATACAAAGTTTTTCTTAAATGTACATTTCTTAAAAATGTAATGGAAAACTATGCCTCATAGGTTTTTGTCACTTTTTACAGTGACAAAGTCATGTTGATAGTTTATGAAAAATAAGCTTGTAAAACTTTTGAACTGAAGGATAAGGCTAAAATTTCAGCTTTTTAAAAAATTTGATAAATTTTTATTTTTTTTGAAAAATAATGTACACTTCTAATCTAATAATTTATCAAGACTAAGTATACCAAAAGTATCCGCTCTTCTTTCTTTTTACTTAGATTTTTTTGTGTGTGGCATTTTAAACTTACTTTTAACAAATAATTGTATGTACTTATGGTTTACAATGTGATGTTCTGATACATATATATTGAGGAATGATCCAATCTGGCTAGTTAACATATTCATCACTTCAAATACTTACAATTTCTTTACGCTAAGAACATTTAAAATTCCTTTAGCTATTTTGAGGTATACAGTGGAATGTGGAAAAACTTTTTCCTCTGCTATCACACCACAACCGTCAGCACAGAAGACTTCTGTGGCCACAAATGTGGGCAAGTTTTTTTCCACATGCCAAGCAAGCAGTCAAGACTACACTGGACATTAGCCGGTGTTCTCCAACTTAACTTAGTTCCAATGCTTTCTGCCAGGAGATAGCATCAGATCCCACAGGTTGAGGGCTCAGTCCCACAAGACCTCCTCAGACACCAGCAAGTCAGGCCTCTGGAAATTCTCATTGACCAGCTTCAAGTTGGGGTTTCCACAACTCCGTTTTTGGATTTTGTTAATTAGCTAGACCAGCACACAGAACTCAAGGAAACATTTACTAGCTTATTGTATAGGATATTGTAGAGGGTAATATGCCTCTAATTATGCCTAGGGATTTGAGGTGACCAGCCCCCATCCTGATGTGGGACTGTCAGCCGTAAGTCAAGTCATTAGCATACAAAATATATCAATCACTTTGGAGATTTATTAGGAATTTAGAGTTGTATGCCAAGAAATGGGTTTGAGGACTAAATGTTTATTTTACAATGTCACAACAAAGCAATATGCATTACAGTAGTTGCCATGCTGTGCAGTAGACCACCAGAACCCATTCTTCCTCTGAAACTTGTACTTTGACCATCATCTCCCCTTTCCCTGTTCACTCCTTCCTTCCTCAAGCCTCTGATGACTATCTTTCTACTCTCTACTAAAATGAGTTCAACTTTTTTAGATTTCACATGTAAATGAGATAATGTGGCATTTGTCTTTATTTGCTTGGCTTATTCACTTAGCATACACAAGTGTCTTCTTAAAATGCTGTAATATCCTATTTGTATTTCATTATTATTTAAGTAATTTGTGAAAACATTCCGATTTTAAAAGATTAAACAAACGGAACATGTAAAGAATAAAGCTTGGGGTCAGGTGCGGTGGCTCACACCTGTAATCCCAGCACTTTGGGAGGCTGAGGCAGGCGGATCACCTGAGGTCAGGAGTTAGAGACCAGCCTGCCCAACATGGCAAAACCCTGTCTCTATAAAAATACAAAAGCAAAATTAGCTGATCATGGTTGCAGGTGCCTGTAATCCCAGTTACTTGGAAACTAAGGCAAAGAGAATTGCTTAAAACCGGGAGGCAGAGCTTGCAGTGAACCCAGATTGTGCCAGTGTGCTCCAGCCTGGGTGACAGAGTGAGACTCCATTTAAAAAAAAAAAGCCAACAAAAGAATAAAGCTGGAGCACCTACATAGATGTATGTGGAGGAGGGGGGCTTGTAATTTTAAATAGGATGACCGGTAGATACTGCATCGAGAGGGGATATTTGAATAATGAACTTCAAAGTGGTTAGGGAATAAGCCACTTATTCCAGACAGAAGGAATAATCAATGCGAAGTTCCTTCTGTTGAAAAAAAAAATGCTTTTATAATTGCATTTTTCCTTTTCTAAAGCCTTTCAATCTCCTTTGGTCATCTTTTTTTTGCAGTTGGTTATGTCTTACAACTTAATGGTACTTTGAGGATACTGATTACAGTATTTAAAAAATACGTCAGTATATACTGAGTCATCATTTTTTTCAGTGTCAGCATTTCTGTTTATCCTGTTCTCACTCTCTTTCGTCCCCCCTTTGTTGTCTTCTCATATTTCAGAATGGACAGTTAGACTTTGTTAAGAGTTGTGTGCTTTTCTCTAGGATAAAGTACTGAAGAATGTGTACTAAGCTGTTATCCCCACCCCTAAATACCAAAGAGGCCTTTATTCTGGGCGCCAACAAAACTCCCTTTAGAATATCTGGTACCAGTAGAGCACTTTGGCTCATGCCCATAATCCCAGCACTTTGAAAGGCTGATGCAAGTTCAGGGCAACAGTGAACTGTAATCACACGACTGCACTCCGGTCTTGGCAACAAAGTGAGACCCAGTCTCTTAAAAAAAAGAGAAAGAGAGAGAAGAAAAGAAATTCTGGTTTCTTTTTTTTTTTTTTTTTTTTTTTGAGACGGAGTTTCGCTCTTGTCACCCAGGCTGGAGTGCAATGGCGCGATCTTGGCTCACCGCAACCTCCGCCTCCTGGGTTCAGGCAATTCTCCTGCCTCAGCCTCCTGAGTAGCTGGGATTACAGGCACACGCCACCATGCCCAGCTAATTTTTTGTATTTTTAGTAGAGACGGGGTTTCACCACGTTGACCAGGATGGTCTCGATCTCTTGACCTCGTGATCCACCCGCCTCGGCCTCCCAAAGTCTGGTTTCTTTAAGGGAGAGTTTTCTGTTATTTTTTATAGGTGAGGGGACAAGTTGGTCAAAAGAGGGAGAAGAAAAATTTAGCTCTTTGTTAATGAGCTAGACGTTCGGTTCATCCTTTTTTCACCTCCTCTCTCCTCCTGTGAACCTGCCAGTTACCAATTTGGTTCCATTTATTTTCTGTGTTCCAGGAATTTGATAAAATTATTCTTAGCTAATGATGACCTTAACTCCCTTCAGTGTTTGTTTATTTTACATTCATTTACTTCTAGGCATTTTAATAGGGTTTCGTAATAGAAAACATGCAGATGAATATGTGTTAACCATGAATTCTTCCATATCTCTTCATGAAATCATCAGGTCCTTTTAGTTCACACTTTTAAATTATCTGCATAGTTTTTTCCCTCTTTTCTGCTACTTGTATTGCTCAAACACACTAATCTCTTGACTATGTTACTACAGCATTTCTCTTTATAAACTGCTTTCTTTTTCTTTTCCCTCTTGGAATTTTTTTCTCTCTAGTACAACCAGTTAATATCTTTCTCAAGTGCACATATCTAAGTTCCTCCCATGCAGTAGATCCTGTTCATGCTTAGGGTAAAGGCCCTTTCTGAGATCACTACTTTTTGTCTTCTGTCTTACGACTACTCCCACGCTATTTGCTTATGCTTCTGTCCCAAAAGTAATGGTGCATCCTGTAACCTTGCATGCTTTCTCCTGATGTCAGTCATTTCTGCCATTATGTCACTGCTCTCATGCATGGAATATTGTGGGTTGGCCTGCCTTGTGCACCCACACTTCCACCTCACATTTCACATGGCCAGTGTTAAATATCTTGAGGTCTCCCTTTAGCTATTTCTTCTGAAAGCTATCCCTTGAAAAGCAGAGTAGATTAAGTTTGGATTGAGGCCTTAACTCCAAATGAGATACTGCTATGCACATAACCAGAGTGGTCAAATTTAAAAGGATAGGTAATAAAATGTTGGTGACAATGTAGAAAAGCTTTAACTCTCATATATATGATGAAAGGACCATTTTTGAAAACTTGAAATATCTACTAAAGTTGAGCATATATCTATTTTTGACATAGTAAACTCGCTCCTGGTTACATACCTGAGAACATATACATAGGTGTGTTAAAAGATATGTACTAGAAAGTGAATGGAACACTGTATGTAATAGCCTAAAGCTACAAATGATCCAAATGTTCAACAGCAGCAGAATATCTTGTGGTGTATTCGTTTAGTGGAATACTGTATGATAATAAAAATGAGCAAGCTGGCCGGGCGCGGTGGCTCAAGCCTGTAATCCCAGCACTTTGGGAGGCCGAGGTGGGTGGATCACAAGGTCAAGAGATCGAGACTATCCTGGTCAACATGCTGAAACCCCGTCTCTACTAAAAATATAAAACATTAGCTGGGCGTGATGGTGCATGCCTGTAATCCCAGCTATTCAGGAGGCTGAGGCAGGAGAATTGCCTGAACCCAGGAGGTGGAGGTTGCGGTGAGCCGAGATCGCGCCATTGCACTCTAGCCTAGGTAACAAGAGTGAAACTCCGTCTAAAAAGAAAAAATGAGCAAGCTACTGCTTGCTACCTGCAAAACATGGGTAGTGTACATCATAAATTTATTGAAAGAAGCCAGACCAAACTAGAACACATCTGATAAGATTCCATTTATGTAACTTGGAGGAAGCATGTGTATGGCTTTTAGAGGGTTGATAATAGCTGTTTTTTTATCTGGGTTGTTATTTCACAAAGATTCCCAATTTGTGGTATTTTATGGAGTTTTATACACGTAAGATTTATATCCTTTTCTCTCTGTGTAATATTTTGATAAGAAGTTTTATTAAAATATAGGTTGGCAAGCCAACTCTGCTCCATGAATTATAGAAAAAATATATGAACTCATTAAAAAATGAAATAATATAGAAATGTATGAAGTAATTTGTTACTGATGTGGGAAAACATGATAGTTCAGCCATAAAAGGAAAATAGAGAAGAGTGAATAGTATTAAATAAAAGTATGAATAGCATTGAATTAAAAAGTATGAATATTGAATAAAAATAAAAATAGTATTGGGAAAAAGTATGGAATAAGTATAAGATTAATACATATATGCTTGCAGATGTAGATAGCATCTTTGGAAGGATGCCTAAGATAATACTGTGAGAGGTTGGTAGGGCTAAGTAGACTGGGTGACAGAGTTGCAGGGGAATTTTTAATCTTTTACACCACTGTCATATCATTATCATGGATTCCCATTTTTAAAAACACATTTTATTATTGAAGCAGCAGATGTTAGTGTTTTTCTAAGTTGTGGTAGTCTTATACTTGTTATTATAGATAAATGTGGTAAGAACATGTTCACTAATGAAGATAATACTGTAATGAGCTATTTAAAATATTTAAATATGTTTAAACATTTGAATAGATATTGCTCTCTAAATCTGATTTTACCAATTTACAGTTATTTTTCAGTAATACCAAGATGTCTACTAAAATAAACAATATCATATTTTAAATTGTTGGGTTTTAATTAAGTCATTTTGGCTAATATGTACATTTATACATAAAATTATTAAGTGGCATTTAAATGATTCTTTAGATATGTATGTGGACTCTTTCATTCTCAAGCCATGTGATCTGTGATTTTATAATATTTTAGTAAAGTGACTGTTCTTGTTTTTTCTCCGAAGTGTCCTAATTCTTCTGTATTTTCTTTTCCTTTCATTAGCCTGTTAATATAGATTTTTCAAACTTTGTAAAGCTATGTGTAGGTATTTGTGGTACTTGTCATTGGTATATTTTAGAACTATTTGCCTTTGTATGTTTTTTGGCCACAGATAAGGTAAAAAGAAATTATTTCCTTATCATAGAATCTGTCATAATAATAATAGGAAAGGGATAATAGTAATAAAGGCAGTCTTTTGGAGCATTTAACATATTATTTGATCGACAGATTTTTCTACAAATACTGTGTTTATTCAATTTTATGGGTATATTTTTTCACATTTTAAAATAAAAAATTTGATGTGTCCTACAATAGTCTATTTGAGTTGGTAACATCTTATTAGTTGTACATAAAATAATAATGCATTTTATAATTGGTGGTGTATGTGATACCATAAAACACATGAGAAATAGCCTTCATATTATAACTTAAAGTTTACCTGAAAATTTTGTGTTTTTGGACTGGAGTACACATCAGTTTCTATTCTAAAAATTTTAGTCTCAGAAGTTAAGTGTAGTATGAAAAATTTATAATCTAATTGCTCCTATTTTAGTGTTGTATTAGAAATTATAAGCTTTCTGGGAATTATTTTGGATAATTTAGTAACCCTCTTGTTGAGATTTACGATGTATCTGTTATATGGAGTGATTAAAGTGTTACTCTCTAAATTTCTGTTTAAAACATTTTCTGAGCATAGAGGTGTCTGTAAAACTCTGTCTTGTTCTTTTGAGAATGAATTACATATCCTGTCTTTTTCCTTGTTCAACATTGATCCCAAAGCCTGGATACTTTTTTTGAATGAAATACTAGTAGAATATTTGATACATTAAACAGCTAATACCTGGGTCATATACTCGTAATACCAGGTGCTTAAAAATAATTGTTGAGTGGACATTAAATTTTGTTTAATCGGTGTAAGTTCTAGGAACAAAGTGAACTAGTAGTGTAGCAGGTAGCAGAGTATGTGACATTAATAGATGTGTTTCTAAACAACTTAATCTTAATTTCCAGCGTGCTCAAGCAGTTCTTCAAGCTGTGACAGCTGTCCAGACAGCAAATACTCCTCTTAGTGGCACCACAGTTAGTGAGAGTGCAGTGACTCCAGCCCAGAGTCCAGTACTTAGAATAATTATTGACAACATGTACTACCCTGTAACACTTGATGTTCTTCACCAAGTAAGTTTAATCTGCGTAATTACCTATAAATTAGATAAATAATAATATACTCAGTAAATAATGTTTTGATTTTAATGTTTTAACAGATATTTTCTAAGTTTGGTGCTGTACTGAAGATAATCACATTTACAAAAAATAACCAGTTTCAAGCTTTGCTCCAGTATGGTGATCCAGTAAATGCTCAACAAGCAAAACTAGTAAGTCTTTCTTTTGAGCTAATGATGTTTTTTTCATTGAGATGTATATGTAAAATATATATGTGTATATATACTTAATGATACCTTGTAGCATTATAGAGAGTAGTAATTGATGGCATTAAAATATTAAGAAACCTTAATATTTGTCATAAAAAAGAAATGTTTATTTTTAGGAAAATCATAGTTATAGTTAATCATAATGTAGGCTTCTTTTATTTCATGTTTCTGTTTTAAATTTAAGGACTAAAGTTTGTGCTTTTAAGAAAAACAGGACTACATTGTGGGTGCACATCTGCATAAGATTTGAAGTGGCTTTTAGTGGGAGTTTCAAAGTAATTAGTTTTCAAGACCATTTCACTGAAATACATCAATACAAATGTGGCTCAAATGCTATGATATGTTCTCAGTTTATTTAAAACTCTGTATTCTCTTAATGTCTTTTTTTAAAAAGAAATTATGAATATGTTTCTAGTCAACTTTTTATTCATATCATTTGTCTTTTTTTGTCATTGTCATATGGAGGATATGAGGTTATTAAGACATGTAAAATTTCCCGTCAGGGCTGCCACTAAAAATGGCATACCACATCTTTGCTTCCAAGTATCATAATCTTCTGTTTGTATGTCTTAAATCTGCTTTTGCTTTATCTCTCTAACTTTTTGTGCCATAGTATCTCACTATTAATACTATTCCATTATTAAGACATTATTATGAAACCATTTAATAAGCTTACCTTTATCTTAACTGGTTTTCTTTTCTTTCTTTTTCTTTCTTTCTTTTTTTTTTTTTTTTTTAATAAAAAGAGACGGGGTTTCTCCATGTTGGTCAGGCTGGTCTCGGAACTCCCGACCTCAGGTGATCCGCTTATGTCAGCCTTCCAAAGTGCTGGGATTACAGGCGTGAGCCACTGCACCCAGCTAAATTTTTAGTTGTTTGAACTATTTTCTTTCTTTTCTTTTCTTTTTTTTTTTTTTTTTTGTTACAGAATCTTGCTCTGTCACCCAGGCTGGAGTGCAGTGGTGCAATCTTGACTCACTGCAACCTCCACCTCCTGGGTTTGTCTTAACTGGTTTTCTTCCTTTCATTCTTTGTTTTACTTTCAGACTAATTATTGTCTGTAATACTCAGATGCCTCCTCCAGATCAAGATCACTTCTGTGGAGCCCAGACCATTTTTAATAATTGTTTCATTGCATTTCCATCCTCACAAGGTCATTTTGGGAACAGAATTAGTTTTAGGTAGCAGAAAGGCTGTACAAGTAATTAATAGTAGCGTAATTGTAGTAGTTTACTAAGTGCTATAGTCATTTTTTTCTGACCACTACTCTGTATTGTCTACAAAAGAGGGGTTTTTCCTGTGTTGCAATGGGATGCTTACATTTAAAGAGGTGCATTACTTAAAATGAATATTACCTGTAAGGTCGACATTTTTTCAGTCTTCCTTACAATACCCTTTCTCTCCAGTATGCTGCTCCTTACTGGCTCTCAGGTATAGTCTAGTCTTACTAGACTTTCCTTTTCAGGCATAGGTTAACAATCAGAATTCTTTTTTTCCAAAAATAAGTATCCCTCTTCACACAGGCTGGCTTACCAAAATCAATGTAGTATGAGGTTTTATCAGTAGGAGACAATCTAGAAGTCATGGTTTCTGTGGCATTTTTCCCAACTTCAGACATTTAAATATAGTGTACATTTTTCTTGATGTGGAATATTTTCCTTGCTCTTCTGACCCTGAGGGAAAGTATTTGTTAAAGGACCAATTAAATGAAATATGACTGGGAATTGTACTGTATTTGGGCTATAATTCTTATGGGGAAAATAGTCTGTATGTGTATCTTGTCTGAAGTAATACATAGTTACATTTAATCTCATCATAAAAGATAGTACCTCAATTATGTCAACTGAAATTTTGAAATTTTCCTATAATCTTCTGTGAACAGATAATAAGCATCCAACTATAATATTGATGTTTGTCCACAAATATATACTCAGGTCTTTTTTACAAACATCTTCAGTTACAATTCTAAGAAAGTAGATCATTGTTTTATTAAGTATTTATTTGGTATCAGAACTCACACTTCACTTATTAGAGAAGGAGAAAGAAATTTGTTTCCTAAACTTGTTTTGCCCTGTTACCTTGTAATCTAGACCCTTTGGTAAAATTTACATTTTTGATAACTAGAGTAATGGTCATTTTACATGCCTGCATCTGGGCTCTACCTAGAGAATATCACATAATATTATATAATCTGACAGTTGGTACCAGTTTAAATCCATCAGCATCAACTACAAATAAGCCCTCTACTTTAAAAATCTCTTCACATTTCTTCAGTCAGCATGTTTTTGTTTTTCATAATGCCTGTATCAGATAGAAATTTTCCCTTCTACCGTATCTCTCCTCACTCACTCACTTGAAGTAGAAAAATCACATGAAACCTTCATCAGCTTTTCTTGCAAAATCTGCTAATACTCACACTTGTCTTTCTCTTCTAATAAAAGGCATACATGTTTAGTTGTCTAAGACCAGTAAACACCAAAGCCTAGCGTCTTCTGCCTTTCAGGAGACTGCACTATCAGTCATCCCCTCTTTCTCATTTATTTCTCTTTATATTGGCCACTTTTCACCAGTTTCAAGCATTCTCAGCCTCTCTCATTTTAAATGAATTTACCCTCAACTTGGAATCCATCCATCTATAACTCTACATACTTTATATCACCCTGCCTCTCTTCTCCCTTTTCACTCATAACCAGACTTCTTAAATAGGCTGTCTTTGTTGTTTATTATCTCCTCATTTCTCTGCTTATTATAATTTGGTTTAGCACAAATTGCTCTTCCCAGTGTCACCAGTGATTCTTAGAGTAGCTAAATGCCATTGATGTGATTCAGTCCTTACCTTACTTAATATTTAGATAATAATTGGTGCTATGTACCATTGTCTTAAAATTCTTTCTCCTCCTGGTCTCTGATACTTCTCACCTAGATTTACCCTACCTCTCTGGCTGTTTCTTCCTTGTCAGATTCTCCCCTTCTGCCTGGGAGGCCTCACCTGCTCTCACAGGTCAGTTAAACCTCTGTCATTCAGTGTTCACATCACATTTTCTAGCTCAGACCTCTCCTAAGAGACCCACACTAGGAACCTGGCAGACTAATGAGTATCTTCAAACTTAGTGTGTTCAGTCCAACTCCTGTTTTTGGTGTCCCCTGTGTTAGTAAAGTGCAAGATACCAACTTCAGTCTCATTAACAAGCCAAAAACATATTTTTCCCCTTCCCTCCATCTGTCTTCAGATTGTATTGATTATACCTCCCAAGTTTTTGTTGAATCTGGCCTTTTTTTCCACTTAACTCTTTTGTTACCATTCCCGTCTAAGCCAGTGTTACTCAAGATGCTGGCCTCTCAAGGTAGGATTATGTGTCAAACTGAAATCAGCATACTTCTAGCAATAGTATGCTTAATGTCAATATTGACATAAATTTTGACACAAACTTCTTACATTCATGCAGAGTAACCTTGATTGCTGGACCATGCGTCATGATTTTAGTAGCACTGATGTAGTCATCATTCACTTTCATAGCTCTACTTCACTGGCCTTCTGACTGAACTCACCATTTTGACATCTTCCTCTACCTCCATTGTTTTTCCACAGAGGCCCAAGAATGATCTCAACTTCCAAGTCATATTGCTTTCAATCGCAATGCCCTTTAGTTACTTTTTTTGTCCTTGCGATAAAGTCCACAGTCCTTATCATGGCTTACAAGACTCGAAATCAGTCCTCAGCTTGCCTTTTTAGTCTCTTCTCATGCCGTTTTAGCTGTATTGGACTTCTTTAAATAGCTTCCATAAACCGTATTTTCTCTGATGTCTTGTAAAGTCTCTGATGTCTCGATCTTACAGATTGCTGTTCCATTTGCTAATACAATTTTTTCTCTTCATCTCTTTATGCCCAACTTCTGCTCATCTTCGTCTTTCATGTATCAGTTTAGAAGTTAGTTCTTGAGAAAAGTCTTCTGTAAGACTAGATTAGATCCCTTCCTTAGTTCTCAGTACCACACATAAAATTTATAATTTGTTAAATGTGTATATTTTCTGTTGGACTGTAAGTTCTAAGTATCATATCTGCTTTGTTCTCTGCTATATTTATTAAGCATTGACATTTATGGTGATAACAGAAATCATAGTGAGAACCCTAATTATCAATAAAAAGTATTTTATGTGATCCCCATATATATTAAACACCTTAATACCTTTGAGAAAATCTTGTTTATTTTTTGGAAAGTAATAGGCAAGGATGTGGCTTCTCTTGGCATTCTAATTCAGCTTTTACAGTGTTGAGGAATGTAATTACTTGATACATGAAAATACCAGTCTTTTTAATAGTATAATAAGACACAGTGTAATCTCCTTTTCACTTGGAATTTAAAAATTATTTTATGTAGTCCTTAAATTACAACACCCATGAGTAGGAAATTGTTGTTTTTGGTTTTTGTTAATAGAAACCGCTTTTCAGAAACATGTCTTTATTAGGAATATATTTAGTTGACACTGGACATTGATACTGTGTCTTTTGGAAGTCCTGTTTATATGATCATTTTATTTTAACATATAAGTGGGTTGTTTTTTATTATTTATTTCTTCTAGGAGATTGTATTTCATTACTAACATAATAAAAATAAATATGAGGTGAAGTATTTGCAGCAGTAAGATTATGTTATTCATTTTCTTCTCACAGAGTACACATTGTTTTATGCAGATTCTTTGAGACACCTAATGGAATTATCCTTTTCTATTTTCTTGGGCAAAGATTTTCCTTGAGTATGTTTAATTTATAGTCTATATATTTTACATTCATATTAATGGAGGCTTTATGATGAAATCAATGATTTTAAGATGCTTTAGGAAAATCCTGCATAATCTACTAGGGTCAGGTTATTTGATATTGGTAAATAATTAGTCTAAAGCACTGTATTAGTAGTATAAGCTTAATTTTGTGTTGTTGATTTTGATCATTTTTCATGACTTGCCAAAAATTAAAAAGTAGATATTTAAAGAACTTCGAAGTTACGGTTTCTCTCAGCATGTGTTAAATCTGATCCCCAACAATCTCTTCAAAAAAGCAAACATTGAGAAAAATGGAAATTGTTTTATTATGGCTTTTCATGTTTTCTAAAGTCCATATGCGGTGTTGCATTGTGTTGGTTTACTTATGATTTCTGTGCCTAATCTTTCCTGTGTTTTGATTTTCATGTTTTAGCCATAAATTGTAAATTTACATGAAATTTTTTTTCTGAAGGTTTTTGCTTACTGTTTAAACTTTAACTGTGAGTAGGCACATTTAGAAGGTCTTTCTGCGTTCTGCAAAGTGTTTTGAGCTTTTATTGTCAGAAATCTTTGCTCCAACAAGGTCACTGCATTCCTGATTGCTGAATCACAGGACTGGTTTGTGTGCTACTGCTGTTTCTTGGAATTTTGCAAATACATGAGCTTGACGTGAACTTGCATATATTTTTTGAATTTGATTTACTCCTTCTTATTTATGGTCACCAGCTTTAGCCAACTATTATACCTAGATTTCTGTTCTCATGCACTCTCAGCTGTTTCTTTCCTCTTTTGCTAAATGATGATTAATTTACATCTTATTTGCTTATTTCTCTAGCTCTTATACCTTACATATACTTGTGTATCTTCCACCTACATAAAGTTTTTTTTTTTAAATATGCAAAGGGAAATTTTCAAAGCTTCTTGGAGGACTTTCTAACAATTGGCATATTCATTAGATAATTTGGCGGTCAATCTCAGTATTGCTGGGAAATAATTCAGCTCCTAAGAAACTTAGTGTGGGTTTAGTAATTTTGTATTAGTACTTTTAGCATTAACCTAGATACTGTGACTCAAAGCCAGGTCTTTTCTCATAAGGTATCATTTTCTCTTTGATAATAGTGAAGTAGTCACCTAAGAGTGAATTTTGCTACTCATCTTGATATTCATCTATTGTGTAGAAACATCAGTTCTACTACTTACCTCACATTTTCCCTATAGGAATGCTACATTAGTAAATGAATACCTATTTTCTGTGCTTTGTTTGCCTTTACAGCAGGGTATTAAATTAATAGTTATGTTATTCTGGCTGATAAAGTTGATAACATGGCTTCCACTTCTGTGTGATGATTGGTACTTTGCCTAACCTGAATGTAATTCAAATCCTGATGTGTATGAAGTCCCTTTGAGTTTTTATCAGTGCTGTATTTAAGTGGATGAACCTGTGCTGAATTATTTTCTAGGTTAGTTTTTAGCTAGGTTAATTAGTCACATAAAAATTTCGTGTATTAAGAGGAAAGGTTTTATAGTCCCAGAGGTGAGAATATTTGAATTAAAACTTTATATACTTAAGCTGTGGAGGTTTACTGTCACCATTACAGGACATGTTCATTCTTCTAATGAAAACTTAACAGTATGTTCCCCTGTTCTTTAGTTTGTTAACAGCTTATAGCCAGCTGAACTATAAATGATGATTATATAGGAGCAGAAAAATACAAGATAATGATAGCAGTGACATAGTCCTTTAAAATTCATGATGTATTTTCACATATGTGATCTTTAATTTACTCTTCATAATAACCCTATGAAGAAGCATGACAGCTGTTGTCATCATTCCCGTTTTCCAGATTGAGAAATTGAGATTCAGAGAGGTTAAAAAACTTGCTTCAGATAACCTAATAGAGTCTAGGCTTTTAATTAATTCTAGACCTGGCACTCACCAATTTCAAAACTTTTCTGGAATGACATTGGATTTGCTAATTTCATCAAGATAATCTGATTGGGGTTGAACATTTCAGGTTAAGGAAAATACTAGCTTTTTTCTCGTTTACCTCATTTTATAGGAATTGCTATTATGTGTTAGGATAATTTGGTTTGAAGCAACCTTGTACAGTGTAGCATCAAATAGCAGTTACTTCATAAAACTGTACTGATTCATATAAGTACTGCCATCCAGCAATAAATATATGTATAATAAAATTAACCTTATTGAGCAAAGTAATATGGTACTACTTCAGTAGAACTTCCTGTTTGTGACCCTTATTAATTTTAAAAATTAACTTATTTGCAATTTAAAAAAATTAAAAGTATTAGCATGGATGCTTAGCTGGTTGTATTTTAGATTGAAGTAGCATTTTCTATTTAAGGAAGATAATATTTGATGGAAACTAATACATGCACAGCCAAACAACAAAATAAGATATAGGAAATTGTAACCCTTTTCCTGGTGGCTTTTAAGTTTGACTTTTTGTTCTTGAGTTTTATTATTAAAATTATACTTTCACTAATTTTTATCCTTTAAGATTGCTGATATACTTCATTCACTTTTACAGGCCCTAGATGGTCAGAATATTTATAATGCCTGCTGTACCCTAAGGATTGATTTTTCTAAACTTGTGAATTTGAATGTAAAATACAACAATGATAAAAGTAGGGATTATACTCGACCTGATCTTCCCTCTGGGGATGGACAACCTGCATTGGACCCAGCTATTGCTGCAGCATTTGCCAAGGAGACATCCCTCTTAGGTATGATTCTTATTGTCTTAACCACTTTTCTCCCATTTTGCCAAATGGAAAAATACCAGTAAGTATAATGAATCACCCCATTTTGGACCTTACCAAATTGTGTTTGGTTTCATGAGTTTTATTTTTCTCAAGTGAGACAGGCGTATGAATACTGTTAAGAAAAACCCAAAGTGTTCTTCATAAGTGTAATTAAAATTGTTAGTTTTGTTCCTTTTATTCACCTTTTCTTCCATGTGCCGCTTTCCCAGAACAAAAGAAGAAAAGCTTTAATGAAGAATTACTGTTGAATTCTTAATGCCATGTTTACACTTTAAACTTTATGTCATTATGTCTAAGTCTAGACCTGAAGTTCTTGTGTGTGTTTTTCAGTGCTGATTTGATTGTTTTAACTCATTATTGCATGGAAACAGTGAAATGTTAAAATATAAAACATACAAAATGGATGGAGGCATAGGGAATTTTTTTTTTGAAGCATATTAAAGTGCCCTTTTTAAAAAAACATTTTAAACTAGAATAAATTTTCTGTAAAATTAATTTTGCTATTTCCTTGCATTTTATCTTAATCATTTATATTTTACTTTGTACCACAATGGATTTGAGCCACCTAATAAAAATGCAGTGCAAACATATGCAACTTATAGTTGATAGAGTGGAATCACGATGAAGAAAAAAATAAAGGAAAATCTTTTGTAAGTAAAATGAATAATGATTTATAAGTTAAGATGGAATTTTATAGTTTCCTTTTATTTGATGTATTCTAGTTTTTATAAGATTATCTTTAAGTCATGATTTTTATACATATGGAACTCATAATTGATAGTTGACAAGCTCTTAAAGCTTAGCTTATGTCTATCATTTCAAAAAGAAAAAGTAGTATAATGTAGTTCTTGGAAATATTTACTTCTTCCCAATAGATAACAATCATGCCATCAGTTTGTGAACCTGAAATCGGTAAGTGGTATATATGTAGAGAGAGATACTCTAAGGCAGTTGATACTTGATTCTGGTAACTAATCAGAATTAACTACAGTATGTGTTAATTCCAGTAACTTCAAATAAATCCGACCCTTTATTCGAATTTTCTGGTATGTCTAGCACAAGTCATAGTGTTTATTGTGTTATTATGACTGTAGTAGATGCTTTAAGTCACTTATACTTTTTCCTGACAGAATCTCTGTGTGTTGCTAGCTTAATTCTTAATTCCCTTAATTTTTCTTTCAAGTTAATACAATTGAGTATTTCACAATGTGTAGTTTTTAAAGGCAAAGTCAAGAGTGAAACAGTGAGACACGGTCCTTGCTTATAATTATTACTATAGATTATTAAACTCTTTACTGATTGAAGTTGTTATAGAAAAGAATCAGAATTTATTGAGTAGCTTCTAGGTCATAGGCATTCAGCTAGGTACTTGGTAGATACATTACTTTATTAAAATAGGTGGTGTCATCAAGATTTTACACATAGTTTCTAAGAAGTTGAAAAATTCATATGCAACTCATTAAAGAAACAATTTAAAAGTAAAATACCAAGAAACTCCAGCTAGCATAAACAATGGATTACAACAATCCACTTCTTTGGACCCTACTGAGCTATGTGTATTTGTCCATCTGAATATATTTAGATGTGCTTGGATCGTGGATGGGAGACATGGTTAGAAATCACCTGTATTCCTCTAGGGAATTCATCACCATTTTCCTTGTGATCTTCGGACCTTGGTGAAACTTGTAAAACAATAATAAAGTCATTTTAAATAAAGATTATGAACCCCTAGCGTAACTAGCTTCTGTCTTACTCTATGCTTTTGTTGTTATTTTTTGAGACGAAGTCTTGCTCTGTCGCCCAGGCTGGAATGCAATGGTGTAATCTTGGCTCACTGCAACTTCTGCCTTTTGGGTTCAAGTGATTCTCCCACATCAGCCTCCCAAGTATTACAGGTGTATGCCACCACATCTAGCTAATTTTTGTATTTTTTAGTAGAGATGAAGTTTCACTATCTTGGCCAGGCTGGTCTGGCCTTAGGTGATCTGCCCACCCCAGCCTCCCAAAGTACTAGGATTACAGGCATGAGCCACCAGGCCTGGCTGCTTTTGTTCATTTTTTAAGTGTTCTACATTTTTACACTAAGAGCATGTAAATTAAATTGCTTCGTAACAAAAAAAAAAAAAATTGTCTAATGTCTTTTTTCACTTCTGTCTTGAATTTTTTACTGTAATGCATTTTTGTTTCTGCATGTCTGCCTCATAGAAGAAAGGAAAAAAATGTTTAGTCTTTCCTAAATGACTTCATGTTTTACCTATTTGAATGTTTTGCATCTTGTTATAACTGGACTTTTTAAGTATACTCAAAAATAGGTTAAAAGTAGGTGAGTTAAAGCTTTTAAATATCAGATAATGGACCCTAGTTTTGATAATTCACAAGAGATAACCATTTATTTTCATATTTTATGTAAATACATGTTTATTTACAAAATTAAAATTGCTCTGTATTTGAAGATTCGCACTGTCTTTTGTTGCAATTGACATTTTACTCAGAATTTGTTTTAAAGGATAGTTTTAATACTTGCATAACATGCTAATAGATATATCGTACTTTTGAAAGTGGACATGTAGGCTATTCCATACTTCTACTTTTTTTGCCTCTCAAATTATTTTCTTTTCCTTTTTTTTTTTTTTTTTTTAAATGGATGGAGCCTTGCTGTGTCTTCAGGTTGGAGTTCAATGGCGCGATCTTGGCTCACTGCAACCTCCATCCCCCGGGTTAAAGTGATTCTCCTGCCGCAGGCGTGCATTAGCATGCTCAGCTGATTTTTTTTTTTTAGTAGAGACAGGGTTTCACCATGTTGGCCAGGATGGTCTTGATCTCTAGACCTTGTGATCCACCCACCTCGGCTTCTCAAAGTGCTGGAATTACATACATGAGCTACCGTGCCTGGCCTCCTCTCAAATTATTTTCTTAGACTAGATTTCTTAGAATTATTGGGTGAAATAAAAATGTTAAAGCCTATTTACATTATTTGCAAATTTCTTTATATAAAAGTGATATTAACATAAACTAACATGAATTATATATGAGGCGGGATGTCCTACTTTTTCCCCTATCAGCATATTATTTTTTAATTTCACAAGATTGTTAATTCGATAGGAAAATATCTATTATTTAATTTGCTATGATCTAGTTTGCAATTTTAAAATGCTTATTTGATAGTCACAATTCTCTAAATTGCTTGCCTGCATTCTTTCTATTAGGATGTATAGTAATTCTTGTAAAATGCATAGTTAGGATATTAATGTGCGTATTTTAGATGAGCTGAGCCTTTAACTTTATTCACGTATGTTAAACAGGTCAGTTTTTGGCAAAGCAGTTTTAATATCTTTTAAAAGAATCTCAATTTCAAAGTATCCATTTGTAGGACATGAAGACACTATTTTCTTCATGCATTTGGTGAATATTTTGATCTGAGTTTCCACTTTCTTTTGCTTTTTATAACTGGACTTTTTAAGTATACTCAAAAATAGGTTAAAAGTAGGTGAGTTACAGTTTTTAAACATTGTTTACAGTGACATCCAGTATGGCCTGAGTGAGGTCATGCCTTTTAGAATAATAACTAAATCTTTTCTGTGTTTCTATTCCTCTGATTATTTAATCAGATGACTTCAACAAAATAGTAGTGGTAGGATTAATTTCCTGCTGAGTCTTCCTCAAATGGTACTTGTTCAAAATGCAATAAATGATAGATTATTTCAAAGATTTTGTAAGAACACAAATATAAGGTGATACTCTTCTGCTAAATATTTGTAGTCGGGGCTTCCCTTTACCTTGTATGATTTTTAGAATTAGCTACTTGACTGAATTTAATTACTTTAGAATCAGTACTGTAAATTTTAATTGACTTATTTTACACAGTAATCTTTTAAGACTAACATTTATATCTGGCTTTTCTGTTTCTTTTAATGCTGGATGTCACAGTGTCTCAGAAAATGTAATTTGTTCAAAGAAAGGAGACTGAGTGTTTTGTAATGAGTTTAAAATCTGACATCTAAATACATAATCACAAACCTGGCAGACTATTAGTCATTCACATATTCTGTTTCAAAGAACACGGTAATCAAAAATCCTTGAGATTATAAATTGAGACATCATTATAATGATCATTTTGTCATGCTAGGAAGTGTAGTTAATTTATTAAGGGGTAGATCACATTTAGAAACATTGCTAGAAGTAATTTTTCATGATCATGTCTACATTCTAAAAATTAGAGATACTGTATACAAAGAGTATTTATTTTTGAGCTTTTCTTTTATTTCAGATTGAATAACAGCCATTCTCAACATGAAGTTTTTAAAAGAAAGACAAAGCAGACTTTTTGAAGAAAATGGTTGATGTTAAAGTAGTTATCACTGGCTAGGTGAGGTCGCTCACACCTGTAATCCCAGCACTTTGGGAGGCCAAGGCAGGCAGATCATGAGGTCAGAAGTTCAAGAACAGCCTGGCTAATTTGGTGAAACCCCATTTCTACTAAAGAAAATTAACAAAAATTAGCCAGTTGTGGTGACGTGCATCTGTAATCCCAGCTACTTGGGATATTGAGGCAGGAGCATTGCCTGAAACCAGAGGCAGAGGTTGCTGTGAACTGAGATTGTGCCATTGCACTCCAGCCTGAGTGACAACAAGACTCCATCTCAAAAAAAAAAAAAAAAAGTTATCACTGTGAACAGATACAACATTTATTCATGAAAGTAAACCTGTAGGTCTTATAGAACAGTGTTTCTCAAACTTTGTACCCCAGACTGAGAATAGTTGGAGTGGGTCACAGGCATTCCTCTGTTTTTAGGATCTCAAAATGGTTTTAGTAGGTAGCAAGAGTTGAGAATTGCTGCTATAGAAAAGAATTCGTAATTTAATTAAAGTCATTTAAATCTATTTTGGTACAGTTCTGCTGGCACAATATTAGCTATTAAGCTGAATTTTTTATTTTTTATATGTTTGTGATATGTAAAATTAACTGGTAAACTTACTTTCATTTTCTTTGTTACATTTGAATGGGTTATTCATATGGTAATATTTATTAATTTATTATCAGAGATTTTAGCTATACACTAATATAATGAATCTCATACACCTGTCATCTTGGTTCAGTAGCGCTGACATTTTAATCTATTCAGTTTTTCTATTGTATTCTAAAGCAAATCCTTGATCATGACATGTCTTCTCGTATATTACCATAGTTTCTCTAAAATAACTACGTTTTCTTACCAAACCATACTATGATTATTACACTTATCAAAATTGACAATGATTTCCTAATATCATCAAATACCCTACTCACATTAAAATTTCCCCAATTATCCCCAAAATGCTTTTAAGGTTTGATTTGTTCAGAACAAGGTCCTATGGAGGGCTGCACATGGTATTTGGTTTATATCTCAGTCTGTAATGGTCCACTCCCTCTTTCTCCTCCCAATCTCTCTTCCAATTACTTATGAAGTGATGTGGTTATCCTTTTAGAAAGTTTCACAGGTTAGACTAGTCTGACTGTTTCCTTATAGTGTCATGTTAACTTGTTCCTCTATCTGCTGCATTTTTTATATAAACTTACGGTTCCAAAGGCTTGATAAGACTTAAAGCTGGTTTTTTTGGTGGTGGTGGTGGTTTTTACTTTGGACTATTAAGTGTTTCTTGTGCTTTCGTTTGTGTCTCAGTGGGAGGCAGCTAGTATCTGGTTGCCCCACTTTTAGTGATTTTAATGATGCTTTAAGACTGATTGTGGATTTGGGTATTGACATTCTGATCCTTTCATTACAATTTTTTCTACTAATGATTTTAATATTCACTAATGGTTGCTGCCTTAATTAATTTCATTAGTGGGTTGCAAATAATGCTTTTTCTCCCCTAATTCACATATTCCTTCTATTCATTAATTAGCTGAAAATCTTTATAAAGTAGAATTTTCCTTCATCAACTAAAATTATCTCCCTTGTAATTAAATTGGTACAGGACAGTTAGTTAAATTCTTGCATTTATTTGCCAATTTTATGTTGGTGCTCAGCTTTTGTTTTCAGGTAAGTACTTAAACCAGCTTATGAACAGGTTCATTATAGATTCTTCCCACTGTCTGCCTTAAACTTTTGGAACTCAGTTGCTTGCAGGTTCTAGTAGCCCCAGAGTGGTTTGAAATGGTGACCTTAGCCCAGAAGTATGCAATTTTATTCATATAATTACTTAATTTGGCCTTGACCAGTGGCCCAAAAAAGGAATGGGTGGGGTGGATAAAGGACTAAACAAAATTAATTAAAATTTTGAAATTTTTGTCAGAAGGAATTTACCCCCATAAAATAAAGACCAAGAAGTCTTAATATTTTCTCAGTAAATAAAAATAGGTTAAAAATCACTCTTGTCGTATACATAATTGTGAGGGGAAAAGTAACTCCATCAGGTGTGCATATTAGCTATTTATTCACTGAGAGACTTAACATCCCTCAGGTGTTTGTTGTTGTATGTGTACCTTTTTTTAAATAGGATGATAGGTACAATTAAACATCTTTTGTGAAATGTGGTTTTGTTAAATACCTTATATTGTATTTCACCTACAATGATGAAGGGAAAAATTCCAAAGCTAGACAGATTGTAAATTAGTTAGTATTACAGTAGTGAGATAATAGAGCAATACCCATATATTTTCTTACAACATATGTAGGTAGATACCTATATTTTTAGTTTTGTGTGTGTGTGCATGTGTTTTTAAGAGAACAAGATTCATTGTAGTCATTTAGATATAATTTAATAAATTTAGGCTGTTCAGGGTTTTAGCATCCTGCAAAGATGAGTATTGCTTGTAAGTTTTTGGGTTTCCTGAACCAGAGCTTAGAATGAACAAAAATATGGCTTGGTATTTTCATGGTTTAGTAAGGCTACTTTTAGTTAATTATTCTGATGTAGTCTGTTAAGTAGACTTTTCTAAAGAAACCCCAGTGAAAAGGGGTTTTAAAGATACATATATATTGGTTTCTAAGAACTAGTCTTTTTGAATCACTGGTATTGGTAGAACAGATTCTGCCACAATTGGATCTCTGTATAAAAGCTTGTCTCCACTATCAAAATGCTTAGCTAGATCCCTTTGCAACAGTTGCCACTCTAGGAATAACTTGAAAATTACTAACTTAATACTAATTACTTAGATTCTACCTCTGTTGCTTAGGGGTTTTCGTGTCATTATTTTGTGGCACAAACATTTAAAATACTATAGCTTAGAATGAAATTGTCTCAATCCCAGGAGCCAAAAGTTTGATGTGTATGAATTTTAATACTAGCTAGCCATTTTGTTTTCCATGTCAGGTACTGTTCTTAGCCCTTTACAGGTAACTTAATACATCATCTCTAAATGTAGTTAACCATTATCAACCCCATTGTACAGATTTGGAAAGTAGGGCACAAAGAGCAGTTTGCTCAGATTCCCTTAACTTTTAAGTGGCCCAGCCCCAGCACTCAGTCAGGTAGTCTAGTTCCAAAGCCCGTACTGCTAACTAGTGGAATAAAATTAGGTTAGCTTGACATTTTAGCTTGTCATCTTCTACCCTGTAGAATAGTTATCAATAATAACATTATACATGTAGTAAAAATGTAAGTCCCATCATTTTAGCTTTCTTCTTCTTCTTTTTTTTTTTTTTTTGCATACTAAGATATTTTTTATTACCAAGTCCATTCAGTATTTAGTCTGATAATCTTATTGGTTATAAAACCAAAAGTGAGTATTGTTCATATATTCATTCAAATCTGGGTATATATTAGGGGTGGATATGTAATATGCAAATCAAAACATAATTTATTTTTTATCAAACACATTAAAATTTTTATGTCAAAATCTTATTTTTTCAAAATCCTCTTCTATAATATTAAGACTAATTATAGCAAATAGCCATAAAATTAAACCAAAAAATTCATCTACTACAGTCATATTTGAAAGCTATGTAAAGAAAGACTAAAGTAATCACACAGACATAAACATGCTACAGGTATTTCCCAGAAATATTAAAAATACGTAGATTTTAAAGCACATTGCTGAATGCCATAGTAACACCAAAATAAAAAATACATGTAAATTAAAAATCAGTATTTTATTATTTTCAACATAAATCAGAAATATTTGGTCAGAGTTCACACAAAAATAACTATCCTAACTGTCCTGTATGACTTTCTCATTTCATATGTTTTAATATCTAAGAAGTAAAAACTAGTTGGAGCATGCCTCTTCTCTATGTGTACAACTTTAAATGATACTGAGTTATTTGGATTTTTGAATTGTCCTCTACTTTCCTATAGCTTAATGCTTAAAATGTTAATTCTTAATTTTAAAATGTGTCTTTTGGAACAAACATTGGAAGAGCTGAAGTAGACAGAATTGTTCATTTAAAAATTTTTACCACTGGATAAAATTTTTTTTTCCTTTTATTTTTTTTTATTCTATTTTTTTTTTGAGACAGTCTTTCTCTGTAGCCTAGGCTGGAGTGCAGTGGCGCGATCTTGGTTCACTGCAACCTCCGCCTCCCGGGTCCAGGTTCAAGCAGTTCTGCCTCAGCCTCCCAAGTAGCTGGGATTACAGGCACGTACTACCATGCCCAGCTAATTTTTGTATTTTTAGTAGAGATGGGGTTTCACCCTGTTGGCCAAGCTAGTCTTGAACTCCTGACCTTGTGATCCGTCCTCCACGGCCTCCCAAAGTGCTGGCATTATAGGTGCGAGCCACCATGCCTGGTAAATTTTTACTTTTGAGTCACAAATTAATTTGAAGCTGTGTCTTTTGGAGAGCTATTCAACTCTTAATTCCATTATAAGTATTATTTAAATGAATGTTTTACATCTGGAATGATTTTTATCATCTCAGTAAAAGAAATACGTTTGATGGTAGTTGAGTATTTTGAAGGTATTATGGGCTACAGATGAGAAAGAAATGCTACTATATCAGTTCCTATTTACATACTGACCAACATTTTCAATGAAATACACTTATTACTATAGGACTATAAAATGTTTTTCATAGTTTTAACTATCTAGGGCAGATAGTTAAGACTATGTAATTATCCATTAAGAACTTTTCATATAGTCTTGCTTAAATGGATCCATTATGTTTACCTTTTGTATTGTTCTCAGCTGTAGTTTTAAGAAATTTAATTTATTAATAATTACCTTCCATTACCTTCTGCTTTTCTATGACAACCTGTCAGATACTTGAAGACCTCTCTCATATTCATCTTAGAGTTAGTATTTTTAAGGCCAAACAGCCTGAATTCTATGGTAATCAACCCCAGCCTTTGCATAATGATAATTTTCCACATAAAGATAGGTTTAAATCAAATCATACTGTAGATTTTATTGAAGAAATTGTGTTTTTAAGAGTCAACAGATATGTATTGTATGGCTAAAGCAAAGAAAATACTGCTGCTTCTGCATTTAGTAGAGAAACAACTATGTATGTTTGCTACTAAAGTATAAAATGTGCTGCTTTCCAGGGAGGTAAAGGTTATGCACAAGATTTTCACTAGCAACTCTAAAAGATGTTAGTTACATATATGAAATTTCATTTAGATTATCTCTTGACCTTTTTTCCCCCATTTTTTTCTCATCATAATTATATCCCTTTCAGGTTTTTTTCTGTTGATCTTGATTTTAATTTAAAAGTGGTACCTTTTTTCTCTATCAGAATCTACCTTTCTCTTGGCTCCAATTTCTAGGTTTTCTTGTTAGTCTCAATTAATTACCATGAACATTTCATATCCCTAGAAGGATGTTGGCTCACTTCAGTGTCATCTGGTTTATTCATTTATTGCATTATTCAGGAGTTGTTTTAACATTATGCTAGACACTGCAGGGACTCAGAAGAATAACAAGGTTTCTGTTCTCATAAAGCTTATAATCGGAGACAGCAAACATGAGTTAGATGTAATTGGAGAGAAAGTGAAATATATAGTGGAGTTAGTGTGGTTATTATTAGCACATAATGAAATGAGTGATCCATTAACAAAAGCAGAAATTGGGAGTGCTTTATGGGCCAAAAACAAAGCATGATTAAATGTGATAGAGTATATGTCTTATTTTAGGAGTGACAGACAATCAGTTACGTGTGACAAACAGGATAATGGAAAAAAATGAAAGGTAATGATGCCAGAAAGCATTATAGGACAAGATCTTAAAACCGATGTTTGTCCAAGGAGTATGAATTTTACATGGGAATTATTGAACTCCTTTATGGCTGGAAGATGAGTGTCAGGAGTATCTGTGACCATTTGGTGATGTTATGAACCAAGTTTTAGATGTTTGACTTCTTTCAGATTTTCAAAGGGGGATGAGTTAAGAACCATTGCTGTGAAGGATTCATCACCATTTTTAAGCAGTTAAGTAAAAATGACCAGTTTAGTTTTTAGAAACCAACGGTGTATGTTGGAGAAGTGAAAATGGAGACTAGGCATTCTAGGTAGGAGACTGTTCGTCTAAGTAAAATGTAAGTATAAATCTAAGTTAGGAACATGAAATGAGAATACAAAGTAAGAAATGTGAGGAAAGTTATATGTAAAAGTAATAGGACTTGGCATCTTACTGATATGATTGCTTATGAGAAAAATGAAGCATGTGGAGGAGTCCACTGAGCAGTAGGAAATTCAGCTGAAGACTTGGGCAAGAGTTCTGTGGAGTTGTGTATTCAGAGGCCAGAGATGTGGTACTTAAAATTTTGGTGTAAGATTTCCCAGGTATAAGAAAGCAAGAAGATTAAAGCATTTGTAATTAAACTTTAAGCAGTGCATATTTATGTTACCGATAAAATAAAAAGAAATCTAGGGATCAGATAAATAGGATTAAAATTAGTAGTGATTGTTGAGTACAGTAGTTACATAAGATTATTTGCAAGCATGTTTAAATCAAATTACAAGGCATTAAGGATATAAATATGATGAACAAGTATCTACTACTCTTTGAAGAAGTGTGCCATAGAAAGGAAGAAGAAATAGGCTGGTAGTTCAGGAGTAAAGCAGGACCCATTAGGGGGAATTGTTTGCAGTAAGATAGTATGTATAATCATTTAAAACATGGGCTTGAAATCCTCTCAATTTCCACGCTTGTAATGGACATACTGATAATAACACCTATCATTTAAGGCTGTTTTGAGGATTAAATGTGTTAATATGTGCAAACAACTTTGCACAGTGCCTGGCGTATAGTAAATGCTTGCTACCAACAGGTAGTAACAAACCTAGTATTTGTTTCTAAGACTAGTTTAAGTCCTAGAATTGATTGTAAGCATTAGATAGTAGTATAATGGACATGTTAGGATTTAAATAGAGAGATACTTTTTAGGACCATTGTTAGAACCAGAAGGGATTTTTTTTATCAAGTTCACTTAGAAGTGTAGGTGTATTAGCTGGGCATGGTGGCTCACACCTGCAGTCCCAGCACTTTAGAAAGTTGAGGCAGCAGAATTGCTTGAGGCCAAGATTTTTAGACCAGCCTGGACAACATGGCAAGGCCCCATCTCCACTTAAAAAAAAAAAAAAAAATTCGGTGCAGAGCTGGAAGCAGAACTGAAATAATCAGTTTTATAATCTTTTTCTCTCCTCTCACCATTATGTGCCTTTATGAAGAAAGGGAGAAGGAAGAACAGCTGAAAGCAGTGAGGATTTTGAAGGTAGTTGAAAAATTTGAGAGAATTCTTATCTGAATATTGTAAGACACTTGCTGAACAAGTTGAAAGTAGGAAAGTAGACAAGACTACTGGATTTGGGGGAACTCTCAAAAATGGACTGAAAATTCAGCTGAAAGTGGGTAACAAAATATTTCTAGAATTAGCCTTTGTAGGGTGTATGTGTTTTCACTCTTTCATTAAGCCCAGATGAAAGCATAGACAGAATGTAAGACTGGATTTATCTAAGTCTGAAATTACAGAACATCAAAGGAATAGTAGCAGATGAGCAGCATGTTGGCTCAAGCTTAGGCTATATGGTAAAGTCAAGACAAGGGAGCATATAAAGGGACTGGTCACCATAAAGGCCAAAGAGTGTTTTTAATGGTTATGTGGGAATAGGAGGATCAAGAAGAATGAAGTTAGGAAAGGAGATGTAAGTGTTACATGAATACCATTACAGAAAGTGACACAGGAAAAAAAAGATGTAACAAAAGAAGTTGCTAATATGGATTGATGTTGTAAAAACCATCAAAGTAGACATTATTAAGAAATCGTGAGGCCAGAGTGTTGGAAAGGTCATAGGATGATGGAGAAGAAGGAAATAAAACCAGGTGCTAAAGTCTTTATGTAATGAGTGAAGATGTCCCAGTGACCCAATGGTTATTTTGATGGGAGAAAGTGTGTTATGATTAGGTGGCATTGACATAAGAAGTCACCCTCATTGGTGGTGGTAGAACAGCAGTTTGAAAGTAATATTGGATGGTGAGGTAAAGTGATGCGTGATGAATCCTTATTCTTTTCTTTGGAGAAAAGTTAAGGGAGACTAATGAGTTTTTGAGGGGTTTGTAGAAGTTTCATTGGAAGAATAGTTTAAGTTTTTAATTAAAATGTTTTTCTGAGGAACAGGTAGAATAAAAGTTATGGTAGAAGAGAATGGATTCCATATGGCAAAATAAGAACTGAAGGGAAGATTGGTGGAAGAGGAAGAGAATTGTTTCAGGAAAGAACAGCATTTGTCATGCTTATGAAAAGTAAAATTTTTATTTTCAAATCAGAAAATAAAATATAAAAAGTGCCTTCCAGACCCCTTGGTATACATGGGAGATTGGTTCTAGGACACACACAGCCCCACCCCACCCCCACTTCCACTCCCACAAACACCCTGGATACTAAAATCCACTGATGCTCAAGTACCTTGTATAAAATGGTATAGTGTTTGCATATGACCTATGCACAACCTCTTATATGTACTTTAAATCATTTCTAGATTACTTATATTACCCAAAACAATATAAATGCTATGTAAATGGTCATTATACTGTATTGTTTAGATAATAAACGACAAGAACAACTTTCTATACGTGTGCAGGACAGATGCAGCCATCGTTTTTCCCACCAAATATTTTTGATCCAAGGTTGGTTAAATCGGAACCCAGACCTATAGAGGGCTGACTATACTTTAAGAATTAGATGGGGTGGCCAGGAGCGGTGGCTCATACCTGTAACCCCAGCACTTTGGGAGGCCAAGTAGTTCAAAAACCAGCATGATGACACTTGAGGTCAGTAGTTCAAAACCAGCATGATGAAACCCTGTCTCTACTAAGAATACAAAATTAGCCCAATGTGATAGCAGGCGCCTGCAATCTCAGCTACTCAGGAGACTGAGGCAGGAGAATCACTTGAACCTGGGAGGTGAAGGTTGCAGTGAGCTGAGATCATGCCATTGTACTCCAGCCTGGGTGACAGAGTAAAACTCCCTCAAAAAAGAAAAAAAGAATTAGAAGGGACTTAGGAATCCCACCACTAATCCTCTTCTGTTCAGTAGTACACAAGACTAGGAACTGCCAGATGTCATGAACAGGTAAAAGAAGTAAGGCCAAAAGAAATCATGTAAATTACTTTGGATGGAAGTTTTAGAATGGGAAGTAGAAGGATAAATTTGACATTCTTCAAAATCATAGATTAAATTCTCCCAAGTAAGGCATGATGATTAAATGTGATAGGAGATACTGGAACAACAAAAAGGGACATTAGATGCAAATTGAGGAAATCTGATAAAGAATAGACTCTTTTTTTTTTTTGAGACAGTCTTACTTTGTCGTCAGGTGCCAGGCTGGAGTGCAGTGGCACTCTCTTGGCTCACTGCAACCTCTGCCTCCCTGGTTCAAGCACTTCTTCTGCCTCAGCCTCCTGAGTAGCTGGGATTACAGGTGCGTGCCACCATGCCCAGCTAATTTTTGTATTTTTAGTAGAGACGGGGTTTCACCATGTTGGCCAGGATGGTCTCGATCTCTTGATCTCGTGATCCACCCGCCTTGGCCTCCTGTAGTGGTGGGATTACAGGTGTGAACCACCTCACCTAGCCAAGAATGGACTTTTGATTTATCAGTATTGGTTGATTAATTGCAACAACTAACAAATTTCAACACCTTACAGTGTATGGTGCTAATAATGGGGGAACATACTATCAACTTTGTAAAAGGAAGCATCATTTGGCATAATAGATCACCTGACAGGGTGGCAAAGAATGGTGGAAGTAAATGGACAAGTGAGGAGACTGAATTAGCATTCAGACAGTGGGGACCTCACAGCTTGCATTCCCCTTTTTGGTAAGATTTTTGTTAACTAAATCCTTAGTTAGAAAGAGGTAAATTCATCCATTTTGAACCCAGATTTTTCTCACTAGAAGATTGGTAGTCTTACTAAAGTACAAGATTGTTTAGTAAAATATGGTGTTCTCTGGCTGGCTGGCTGGCTGGCTGGCTGGCCAGTTTATTTATTTATTTATTTATTTATTTATTTATTTATTTATTTATTTTCAGATGGAGTCTTGCTTTGTCACCAGGCTGGAGTGCAGTGGCTGGATCTCAGCTCAATGCAACCTCTGCCTTCTGGGTTCAAATGATTGTCCTGCCTCGGCTTCCTGAGCTGCTGGGACCACAGGTGTGTGGCACCACACTCAGCTCATTTTTGTATTTTTAGTAGAGATGGGGTTTCACCATGTTGGCCAGGATATCTTCATCTCTTGACTTGTGATCCACCTGCCTTGGCCTCCCAAAGTGTTGGGATTATAGGTGTGAGCCACCACACCCAGCCTTTTTATTATTATTATTTTTTAATGTCTCAGGTCTGTCACACTAAAAAGGGCTTTAGGCCAGGCATTGTGGCTCACATCTGTAATTCCAGCACTTTGAGAGATGAAGGTGGGAGGATTGCTTGAGGCCAGCAGTTTGAGACCAGCCTGAGCAATGTAGTGAGATCTTGGTCTTTACTAAAACTAAAAAAAAAATTAGCCAGGCCTTGTGGCATGCGCCTGTAGTCTTAGCTACTTAGGAGGCTAAGGTGGGAGGATTGCCTGATCCCAGAAGATCAAGACTAGTGAGCCAAGATCACGCCACCACATTCTAGCCTGGGTGACAGAGCAAACCTTTTCTCAAAAAATGAAGAGTTGGGGAGCATTAGCCTAGACTTATACTTCTCAACTACCATTGTAAATTTATTTTAATTATTAACTAATTATTTTAATTCTCAATTACTATTTTTCCATGATAAGACTTGATGTTCTAAACGACATTATTCTAAATGATATTTCCAGCATGGAAAACCCTGATTTCAAGAAAAAAAAGTGTATTTTGAAAACAGTTGTCTTTCTTTTGGTGGGGTCAGGTGAGTTATTGATCACCATACTATTTTTGCTGGGGCAGGCAGATCACAAGGTCAAGAGGTGAAGACCATCCTGGCCAACATGGTGAAACCCCATCTCTACTAACAATACAAAAATTAGCTGGGCGTGGTGGTGTGCACCTGTAGTCCCAGCTACTGAGGAGGCTGAGGCAGGAGAATTGCTGGAACCCGGGAGGCGGAGTTTGCAGTGAGCCAAAATCACGCCACTGCACTCCACCCTAGTGACAGAGCAAGACTGCATTTCAAATATATATATATATATATATAAAACAGCATTTTCTTTTATTTGAAGTGAGTAAATGTGTCTTTTAAATTCCTTAGTAATTTTTGAGCACTCCATATATACAAAGCATATATTTGGTAGCATTTTGCAAATGTTGGTTGTTCAGAGATCTGTGAGAGTTCCTGAGATCCTCATAGAGGGCCCACACAGTTTACTAATAACTTTTCATGGTAATACTAAAATGTATTTTGCCTTTTTGACTTTTTGTCTTAATAGCATACAGTGGTATCACTCTGAAGGCGAATAGTATGTGTGAAAGTGTGTTTGTGTGCTTTAAAAAGTTACTGATTTTAATTTCTGAAATGATAACCATTAATAGAACCCAAATTAACAAAAACTTCTTGTGATCCTCTGTAGTTTTTAAGACTTTAAAGGGAGCCTGAGACCAAAAAGTTTGAAAACTTTTTCACTGTGGGATACAAAGTTTAAGATAATTATAGTAAATAAGTAGGAGATACAGAGTATTTTAATAAACAGTAGAAGGTTATAAGAGTCAAGAGGTGTACAGAGAAGATGATAGTGATTAGGAGGTTTTTTAGATTATTTTAATTTTGGTAACTAATTATAATTACTCAGTTAAGATTTTTTGTCTTAGTGGGCCCTTATAATTGCTTCTTCCTGTTAGAATTAAAAATGAAACTAGAAATTAAAGTGATTTAATTTTTTTATTGTGGGGCAGATCCAGTCCAAATATCTTTGACAGACTTTTTAAAAACAGGCTTTTTATTGTTAAAAAGGGAATTTGAGGCTTGGTACTGAACTACTTCTGCATGCCATGTGTAGAAGTTGATGGTTTTGTATTTGCCATCAGTTGGATCTCATAAAGACTATGGAATTTAATAGAATTTTAAGTTACTGTTTTCCCTAAAAGGTAGCTAATTAAAGGCAGGAAAATAAGTGAATGATTTGACAATATAATGACTACATCTGGAGTTTCTGCTACTAATAATTGTATTGTCAACTTTAGTTGAATATTTTATGCATTCAGTCAGAGTTATCTGAAAATACTGAAGAATAGTGTCACAGTGTGGGGAGGTCACTTTTCAATACTGCAAGAAAAAAGTGTTGTGTATAGGAATGCATGCAAAGGAATTAGGAATGTATACTGATAACAAATGAACATATCCATTGAATGTTAGATGAGAACAGCTTACGGGGAGGATAGTGCAGTAGAATATTTGGTTGAAAAGATCCACACTGGTATATTCAAAGACACACTGAAGACTATTATTGTGCATTAGTAAGTATTAAACACAAGAATTTTCTACTTTAAAATTAGATCCTAATTTCTGGGATGTACTTTAAGAATAAAATGGGTGAGGAGATGAAACAAGACTGGCCATGAGTTGATTATTGTTAAACCTGGGTGATGGCTACGTAGAGGTTCATTATTCTAGTCTCTTTACTTTTGTATGTGTTGGAAATTTTCCAAACAAAAGGTAAAGCTGTAAAAAAAAGATGGCAGAGTAAGAAAAAGAGATCCTTAAAAAAAAAAAAAAGATATAGGGAAAAAGCTGTGAAAAAAGACTCATCAAGAGCAAAAGTGTTAAATAAGAAACATACCTAACTGACAGTTCTCAGAGAGAAGAGAGAAAGGCTGAATTAAAAGGCGATTGGAGGAAAAAGTTTTATAAGTCAAAAACTTAGGTTAAGGATTGTGAATATTAAAGAGCACTTCAGACTGCCAGTGAAAGGTCATAGTAGTTTCTATAAAGTAAAAAGATAAAAAACTTGACTTAAAAGAATAAGATCTCTAAAACCAAAGATAACAGCAGATTCTTATGAAATGCACCCGAAAGCTGGAAAGAAAGAAGAAATAAAATGTGAACTTATGGAACAAGAGTGGTAAGGGCCCGTTCTATCCAGGTATGTCATGAAATCAACTTCATTTAGTTTGACTGTTTGTTCCTTTATGCTGGGAAGGTAAAAAAAGAACATATAGCTTGTTTCTTTAATAAACCAATATTTATGAGTAATAAGATAGTATGTAAGAATTTAAGAGATTAAAGTATTCCAGGTTGATTGGTAATGGAAAAGTAGATGAAGGGTACTAACACAAAAGGGTTTTCTCTCTAGAATAAGTGACTGAAGATATGGTGACTTAAAGATAGTAGAACAACAATAAGACTGGAAACTACAACAATAAAATAAGAAGGAAATGGTAAAATAGATTGGGAAAGGATAGGAAAATACTGAAACAAAATCTGTGTTGTATAGTGATGGTTTCTTGTTCATTCAACTGGGAGAGTATTGTGTTGAAGAAACTTGTATTCATTGTAATTACTTGAGTGTATAATTAAGAAGGCAAGCACATTTTGCTAAGATTTTCTTTATTTGCATGAATTAAATAATGATGATCAGAGTGATTTGTCTAGGAGGTGAAAGACTACTATCTTTGTTTCATAAGCTGTAATTATTTATCTAATTTCAAGTGTGAGTTTATGAAGAAGATAGCACTTGCAGAAAAAAGTGAATTACCATTATGTCAAAGTGATACTTTTTTACATTTGGCTTATTACTGTAAATCATGGAAGTGAATTTCCAAGCCTGTGACTTGGAATTAAATTCTTCATGCTTTGTTTGCTTTTCCAGAGAAAATAGAGTATTATGTATTTGATATTTTAACATAATACAGGTATGTACTTTAGTTCAAATAATTAATGGTTTTGTTGAAATCAGTTATTTTTCTCTACTACATATCAGCAAACAATTTTTATAAACACTATAAAAATTAACTTTCAGGAACCATTTGGAATGGTCAGCCCTAAGCCATGCAGCCCTCGTGCTTAGATTGGTTTTTGTAAACGACTTGTGTGTATTTCGTAAAATATGCTTTATTTTAAAATTAGGGCTTCCTGTTGCAGCTGTTCCAGGAGCGCTGAGTCCTTTGGCTATTCCAAATGCTGCTGCAGCAGCTGCTGCAGCTGCTGCTGGCCGAGTGGGTATGCCTGGAGTCTCAGCTGGTGGCAATACAGTCCTGTTGGTTAGCAATTTAAATGAAGAGGTTAGTAAAATAATCTCTAACGTTTATTCTTTAACTCCATTTCATTTGTGAAAGTTTTTCATGTTTATTTCATTTTGCCCTTGCCTTTCTTTTTATGTACATTCATTAGTCAAAGTATTTTCTGTATGTTTCTACTTCTGAATAAATTCTACGTATTGTTTAGGTAATACTTTATTTCCTTAGACAGTCATGTCTCTTTATATCTATATCTATATATGTATATTTTTTAACCTAACCTATTTTTCCTAAGAAAAATATGGTGAAGTACTGTAGTTTGGCTTATCTTTTTGTTGTTATCAAAGGCAAATGTGATCTAATTTGCAAATTTAACTGTAAAACAATTTTGCTCTTTGCCTTTTCTAATTATTTGCTTGTTCATTTCATGCTTATATGTCATTGCATTTTTTTTAAATCTTTTATGTGAACTACTCTAATACATTTTTCTTTGAAGGTTCTTCCAAAGATCTTGACGAGGCACTCTTCCAGTCTTTCTTAGTAATTTTTTTCTTTGCAGTTATTAGTCATTGTCTTCTAAAAATATTTTTTAACTTTATCCCCCTCCCTGACCTCCCCCCCCACCCCCGGTTAAATAAAATTTATTGCTAAGTTGTTTTCTTTAGTTGTACATTTTATGTCTGGTATATTTTATTTTGAATGCTATGAACGCTGGTATGAAATGTGGGAAGCTCAGTGTATCAGTTTATGATGTCTAATTTGAATATTTGTTTCATTTTTAATTGGCCTCTGTTAATATGAACATTAGCTTATTTTATCATTTAATACTATTATCATTCACAGTTCTGCATGCTAAAATGTTTGAATCAGAGTGCCTTTGTTTTTATTTTAAGACTTTTGCCTGCATTTCATAACCAGCCATGCTTATGCAGTTAAAGTTCAAAGTTTAAAATTCCTATGCATGCTTTCCTTCCCTATGTTGAGATGAAATGCTGTATTTACTCTTTGATATAGATGTACTTTACCCATATTTGTCTTGGATGACTACATTTTACTCAGTTTTTCTTGTACAGTACATAAACCAACCATTTTCTGACCAAATTCCTGCATTTCCTATGTACTGACCTATATTTTATTTTGTTTTTGTTCCCCAATTCCTTATTTTTTTCTTCTGCATTGCTGTTTCCCTTCCCCATTTCATCCTTCTCCCTGTGTGTTCACCCTCCCTTTCCTTGTCTTTTCCCAAATGCCCATTCCCTTCCCTGTCTTATCCTTTATTTTCCTTGTCCTTGTCTTCATTCCCTGTCTCCATTCCCTATGTTCATGCTTCTGTGCTTGAACAAATGTTCCTCGGACCAACTTGCCCCAATTAACCGCCTTGAACCATGATCCATGACCACCTCACCATTCTGCGGGAACCACCCTTCGTTATGGATGATCTGTTCATCTCCGCTCTTCCTCGACTCTTCTCTCTTCTTGTCTTACGCTGCTTGCTCTTCTCTCCTTCTAAAGATGGTTACGCCCCAAAGTCTGTTTACCCTCTTCGGTATGTTATTGTTAGCACTATACTTTTATTATTGATTTGATTTTTGTTTCACCTTAATTCTTATTTGTAGCTAGCACTTTGGCTTAAAGTTGAATAGTAAATCTTTTGCTATTTTTCTTTGCTATTTAAAACTCTCCATAGACACAAAATTTGTTTTAATGCATGCTAATTTATTTTGCATGGTCTTTAATTTAATATCATTCACATAGCTTTGAGGGTTTATCAAAAATTATTCTTTTCAAAATTCACTGTTCAAAATCTTGATCTTCTTTATTCATTTGTGAGAATGATGAGATTGAATGAGTGATCATGTTGATGTCTGAATGTTCCATTGATATGTCAGAAAAATAATCTTTAGGTGACTTTCACATAAAATTAATTCCATTTTTGGATTACCTCTCTGTGGCTCCAAAAAAAGGTGTTTATGGAGATGTGCAGCGTGTGAAGATTTTGTACAATAAGAAAGACAGTGCTCTAATACAGATGGCTGATGGAAACCAGTCACAACTTGGTAAGATTAAACTATGTTTTATCTATACATCTTTAGTTCTGCTTTCAAATGCATAATGTGAATCTGCAAATAAAAATAAACCCCTTTACATCAGTAAGAAATTACTTATTTTAATGGCCAGTGCTCAAAATGTCATTTTAATGTGAATAGTTGTATGTAATGAACGTATTTGTGTTTTTCTGCTATCCTCCTCCTATTTCTCAAATGCGTTCTAATGCTCTAATAGGAAAAGATTTTCAAATTGTAATGGTTTCACGTGAGAATTATATCATTTATGTTGAAAATCAATAGTGATTTTTATTCCAGCTACTCCTTGTAGTAGAAGCTAATTAATTGTTCATAGAGGCCATAGAATCCTACCTAATGCTGTGTTATTTTAATTCTTGTAAAGTACTGAGATACCAGGTTTTTACAAAATGAAAAACTTGTGCTAAAAACACTGTTGTTAATCCCTTTGGGAATCTTAAAAGGTACTGTAGTTAAGTTATACTTTATTTCATTACTTAGATAAATAATTGGTTATTTTAATTAAACTTACATGTCATTTGGCTTCGTACATAGTCAGATACATAAATCTAAAACACACCTGCACATTCACACTAGTGATTGACTGTAAGTGCCAGGATGTTCTTAGATTTTGTTCATTGAGATTCAAGGATAGTGGTACCTCACATTGATTGTATTCACATTGTTAATTTGTAAATTTGTCATTTTTGATGTAAGGATGAATGTATTTATGCTTTTATATCCGTATTGAGACTCAGAGATGAACAACTTATTATACTAGACCAATTTTGGTCTTTGGCGTCACATAGAAAATTTTGAATTTCAAACAGAAAATAAGTTTGAAGTTTAGTGTTCCTTTCCAATAGTCTTAGCAGCTCAGATGAGGTATAAAACTATCCATCTGGCTCTTCATGTTTAAAATGGTGGTACGTGTCTTAAAGAGATAAGAAAGTTCTGATCATTTCAAGATACGTAGTATATATTTTCCTATTTCTTTGTGCACACTTCTGTACTCTGGTGGGAATAGTCATTACTCTTGTTTTCATATATACTATAAGTAGCATTTGACAGTACTTCAGAGTATTCTCAAATGTGTCATTTTTTCGCTAATTGAGTTATGGGTGGCATTATGTGTCATTTAAATAAGGGATACAGAGTCTTTATGGTTAATAATTACTTGTGGTAGAATTACCTCAGATCTTCTGGATAGTTTTTGTTTTATGTGAAGACTGTTTTAAGTAATATTTTAATTTTTTGCCATACTTATAGTCTGCTTGGGCTGCCGTAACCACAATACCAAAGACTGAGCAGATGAAACAACAAAAATTTATTTTCTCAAAATTTTGAGAAATAAAACTTTGGGATCTAGAAGTCCCAGATGAAACTGCCAGCAGATTGTTTCTGGTGAGGTCTCTCTTGGTTTGCAACCAGCCATCTTCCCTTTGTCTCTCTATGTGGCCTTTCCACTGTGCAGGCACATTAAGAGTCTCTTCTTATAAGGACACTAGTCCTGTTGAGTCCAGGCTCCACCCTTAATGACCACATTTAACCTTAATTACCTCGTTAAAGGTCTTATTTTTAAACATTGGGGGGATTAGGAATTCATATGAATTTTGGGAGAAAAAAATCTCATTTATAGTGCTTATAGTTATAAATCATTTATGCCCAATTTTATAAGATATTGTCACTAAAGTTTTGACTTGCTAGTAGACCTTATAATTTTTGGACTGTATCTAGTGGTAAATAATTCATCATTTCTCATTGCTGCTAGGTAAATTTTGCTTTCTTAAACTGTGTGACCATAAAACTATGTACTGACACTATCACTTCCTTTAAAAGACTCACTCTTGGCTTTCTCTCTGCCCTACACACCAAACTCTATGGTGTACCATTGAGAACAAATAAAGGAGGCCAAAACATTTTTTTGTTTCTGGACTCTGTTCTTACTCTTTTTGGTTTTCAAGGGGACTCTTTGTGGGTATTCATTGCTTTTATATTATAGGCAGATAATTAAGAGATACTCAGTAATGTTTAAATGTGAATGGAATTGTTACAAATCTTACAGGCCATGTTCAATTGTTTCAGACCAGAGTTCTAAAAGTTGTAAACATTAAGATGTTTTTAAAGATGAATACTATATAAATAATCATTCTTAGAGTATTATTGGGTAATAATACTGTATAACTTGTAAATTCGCATCTTTAAAGATAGTATATTGATCTCCAAAAATTAAAATAAATTTTAACAAAATACTGGAGTAGTTTATTCATAGTAATATAGTTTCTCTAGTTCATGTTTTCAAGAATTATTTTTTAAATGCCTCAGTTTTTATTTAATATATAGCCAACATCTCAAAAATAAACTTAGTTCTTGTTCATAATAAGCCTTTACTTACTAAATTATATCAAAATGTTCTGTAAAGTGAGTAGAAATCATATTATTCTGCGATTATGATATTTGAACAATTTTTGTGTATACTGGTTTTCACTTACACTATGATGAGTAATGAGTAATTGCTACACTTTGAGGCATTGCTGGTTTTCATAAAACAGAGATCTTCTCCCCCAAAACAAAAGAAAGAGAGGGAAATAGAAAAAGAGAAAAATAGGGAAAAATAAGAAATTATAGTAGAATCAAATTCTGATACATCAGTAATGTTGAAAAATGTGACGGAATAAATTTGTCAGCTAAAAAGATTGGCAGACTTAATATTTAAAAAGCTACCTATATGCATTTTTACAAGAGACATGTAAAGCAGAAGGTTATGGAAACATTGAAAGGAAAGGGATGTAAAGAGATAGTAATATTTTGGGCATATAGTAAGCAAAAGAAAACTTAAATACCTTTGTTAACTTAAGACATAGAATTGATAAAGGATTTGGTTCACTAGGATGATGCAACAATTTATGTATATGTGTGCCTAGTGAAATAGCCTCAAAATATATAAATAATAAATGGATGGGACTACAGGTAAACTTGAGCAAATCTATTATAGTGGTGGATTTCAGTTCACCTTTCTGAAGTACATGTCAAACTGACCAGAAAAAAAGAAAATCAACAAAGATACAAATTATACAACATAGTTACCTGCACAGAATTATGTGTCTAACAGTATGCATCCAACACAGTTTTTAAGCACATATGGAACATTTTTTAAAAATCAGTGACATACTGAACCATAAAGCAAGCTTCAGCTAATTTCGTAAGAGTGTCATACAGACCTTATTCTCTGACTATTGCACAATTAAGTTAGAATTGATAAATAACAAAAGGATGCATTTAAAATCTGTATCTAGAAACTTAAAAATAAGTCTCAGTATTGTATGAGTCAAAAGGTTTTTTTGGTTTGTTTTTGTTTTTTGAGACGGGGTCTTGCCCTGTTGCCCAGGCTGGAGTGCAGTGGTGCTCTCATGGCTCACTGCAGCCTTGACCTTCCAGGCTCAAGCAGTCCTGTGACTTCAGCCTCCCAAGCACCACCATACCTGTCTAGACTTAAGGTTGTCAGGAAAAAAAAGTTGTCTAAATAAAAAGATGCACAAACAGCTGAGCTTTGAGATAATGGAAGGAAGGAATAAGAAAATAAAAAGTCCCAGGCATAGTAACTGTATACAGAACAGATGAATGATCAAGGAATGGGATTAAAATAAAACAAAATAGCCAAACAGCTACCTCAGGAAGTAGCCAGGTAATGAGAGAGAGTCTAGCCAGATGATTGCTGACAGTAGGATTGGAAGTGATCTAAAGGGGAAAGGAAATAATAATTGGAATACCAGAGTTTTTAAGTAAAAAAGAAAACAAAAGCTTTGTCAAAAACTGAAATTAGGGAAGTAAGTTCAGTGTCTTGTAGTTATAATAAGAAAAATAAGGAAGTTGTAGATAAAATAAGAATTTACTTTTGTTTTCTGAATGGTACCTCATATTTTGACAGCATTATCCTTTTCAGATCTGTTTTGTATTTAATTGGCTTGTTTATACATGTAAGTGTGAGATTTATGGATTTAACAAATTCTTTGTATCTTCTGTGTCAGAATGTACTGTAGTATACCATTTAAACTAGAAACTCTTTGAAAGTGGATGTTCTAATCTCAATTTCCTGATCTTCCACATTTATCTCTACTGTTAATACTTTGATGTTTGTACCTAGTTGATTATAGTCATTTAGACCTTCGGTTTAGCCAAAGTGCATGACATATTAGAAATGGTCTTTTCAGTTGTTGTGACTGGTGAGTAAAACTTATCATTGTTTCTAGTATCAGATCAGTGCATTTAATTTAAAAATGACCCGGCAGCTATGTAAAGAAATAGTCGTGTAATGTTCTGTGTTCACACACTGCACTATGTCCTGGGATAGAGACAAAGGTTAGAATTTTGTATGTTTGGATTTCTGCATTAAGGATACTCAACTTGTACAGACTGGGAAAGGTATAAGCCATGTTAAATAATGAGTTTAGACTTTGTCCTTAAGGGTTTTAAGTAGGTATTGACATGATCAGATTTGTAATTCACGAAGGTCATCATGCTACTGTATAGAAACTGGATTGGAAAAAAGAATTATCCAACAGGAAGACAAATGAGGAGACTGAGTTATCCAGATAAAAAATAATGGCAGTGAAAAGTAGAGAAATAGAATATGAATTTGAGAGAGAATTAGGAGGAAGACTATCACAGGATTTAGCAATTAGGATGTGGAACAGAAGGGAGAAAAACAGCTAGGGATTATTATTAAGTTTCTTCCTTGTGTAGCTAACTATATGATTTATCAGCAGGATTGTTGAGGAAGATAGATACTCGTTATCTGAATTTTCATTCTTTGAAAGCAGCTGGCTTTTTTGCTAGAATGCCTTATCTAGTACAAATGAAAATACACTTAGGTCTTGTCACGAATGGCTATGGTAAATTGATGATTTATTTTAAAATCATTAGAAAATTCAAAATTTTAAACTGTTACTTTAAGTATTTTTGTTTTGAGGTTTGGTATTGTTTGTTAATAGACATCTCTTTTTTTTATAGCCATGAATCATCTTAATGGACAGAAAATGTATGGAAAAATTATTCGTGTTACTCTGTCCAAACATCAGACTGTACAACTACCTCGAGAGGGACTTGATGATCAAGGGCTAACAAAAGATTTTGGTAATTCCCCATTACATCGTTTTAAGAAACCTGGATCCAAAAATTTTCAAAACATTTTTCCTCCTTCTGCAACCCTTCACCTATCTAATATCCCGTAAGTACATAAGCTAGAGTGGATTAAGGAGATACATTCTATTTTGATAAAATACGAAATTTATTATTAATCTTTACTTTTTCTTCCCATTCAATTTTCCTAGTCCATCAGTGGCAGAAGAGGATCTACGAACACTGTTTGCTAACACTGGGGGCACGGTGAAAGCATTTAAGTTTTTTCAGTAAGCAAGCTTCCTTATCTTTAAATAAGTAACCTGATAAAAGTTTTCTTTAAGGAGTTTTTATTCTTTTTGTTTATAAAAATGTTTTATTCTGGAATGGCCAAAATTCAAGTAGTAAATAAGCCCTTCCTAATTTTTATGAAGTATCTAATTTTATAATTTTGTTTCAGAAGAGATCACAAAATGGCTCTTCTTCAGATGGCAACAGTGGAAGAAGCTATTCAGGCCTTGATTGATCTTCATAATTATAACCTTGGAGAAAACCATCATCTGAGAGTGTCTTTCTCTAAGTCAACAATTTAAAAAGGGGAAGATGAAGATTGGGGGTGAATCACATTGTTCAGTGTCATCACCTATTGACTGTTCAGAAAAGTGGGGACCAGAGTTTGATTTTTTTTTTCTGTTTTTTGGGGTTTCCTTTTTTTTTTTTTTTTCCTCCCATGCTGTTATCATTCCTTGGTTATAAAATGAAATGGCATATGTAAAGGCAGAGTTGTCAACTGCTATATTTCATCTGTTGTATGGGAAAGCCATTTTTGTCTGTTTAAAATTTCAATTTAATTTTGCTTTTTTTTTTTTTTTTTTTTTTCAACTTAGTTGACATACGTGCCTTAAAAAGGAAAACTAGTGTTGCTATTGTGCATTTACTAGAAAAAAGGAATTGGTTGTTTAGGGCACACTGTTATATGGGAATTAAAATATGTTTAGGCAGGGGTGTGTAAAAAGGTTAAGTTTTTGTTTCTCCTGCTTGAAACTTATTTTGAATTATTGGCTTGTCACCTTTTTTTCTATTTACTCAAATAAGATACATGATATTGAAAGAATAAAGCAGCATTTTTAGTTTTTACTACCTTAGGCTTTATTGCTTTAAAAAAACATTGGCCTTTTGTATTTCACAATTCTGGTCTAGATTCAGTTATGAATGTAGGCATTAGTTAAAATTAACAAGATGCAGAGTATTAATTTCTTAAGACAGCAAAGTGATTTCTGTAAGTTTGAGCCCTATGTGGAAAGCATTGTGGAATCTTAACCTTTTTGTACACACTCTTGTGGGACGTATCATATAAATGTCAGCACTAAGTAATGTCTTGTTTGTGGCTGAATATTTTTCGTAGATGTTTTTGAAGTTGACATGACTTACGTGCATTTAAATATATATTGCCATCCTTAGTTTGTAATTAAGATTTGGAATATGGTTGTGGATTTCTGAGCATGTGCAGACTGGTCTAGCTAGTTCAGGAACTGGTGCATGTATTTTTCAAAGATAAAGAAAGTGTACTGCGAAAATATGCAGGAAGATTAATTTTGTGGCAGTTTTCTAAAACTGACAACCAGGTGGGACCAAAGTTTATGTGCCTTTAGTCTTAATTTACCTTGCATTGTAATATTCAGTTTTAATAAATCTTCAAAATATTTTGTATTTAGGAATAGATCTGACTTTAATAAAAACATGGCTCAGAATCTACAGGTCAAATTAATTTGAACAGTTCTTGTCAATCTGAATTGTTGATTCTGTTTAAATGACCAATACTTTTTGAAATTGATGTACTTAGTTTCAAGATTCATAGATTCTGTTATCTATGTAGACAGAATGGTCATGTATATTTTCTATTAGTTGAGTTTTTACATCTTTAGAAATGTAAAATTCAGTATAGTTTGAAAGCGGCACAATTAAAAATTAATTTTCTAACAAAGTTGGGAGGTTTGATGGTTGTTTAATTTCATTTTGTGTGTACTCTGCTTACCTCTGTAGCATGCTCAATAAACACTTCTGTAGCTCTATATTCACCTTTTCTGTCTTTCTCTGCTGCCTTTTCTCTCTCCTCTTCTTTGTTTTCACTCCACTGTGCTTCTGAATTCATGTTTATTCTCTGCCAGGGTGGGAAAGGAGTAATAATATTACAATTCTATGGCTTTATACCATAAATAAATCTAGATGCTGTGAAAATATACCAGCTGGTTTTTTTTAATTTAAAAGATGGCAACTGCTTTTCAGGAGGACACATATTAAACATTTCCCACCCTGTTATAATCTACTGCTTTAAAGACATAACTTTTATTGTAGCTTGTTAATTCTATCTCTTTTGTTGTTGTTGTTTTTCTTTTCCAGTAGATTTATGCACTAATAGATCTTTTGGATTTGCCATGCTCTCTTGCTGCAGTTTCATCTTTCATCTTTTGTGTCTGCTAAAGATTTCTTACTAATCTTAGACTATCTTGTGAGTTAACAAAAAGAACTTGATGTTACTGGGAAGAAAGAGCAACATATCATCTGCTTTTGTTTTGGGTGGGAAGCATGATATACATTCAGGTGTTTAAAGACTTAAAGAGTAATTTACATTTAAAAACTGAAGAGTTACTTTCACTTCTTAGTTACAGTTAAGGTGCTATTTATATTCAAAATACTTTGGTCACTTCTTCCAAACAGATATATTGGTATCAAATAACTTTAAAGTTATGCATGTTCCTTAGGTTCTGTTATAAAATATCCCTACAGAAGATAAAAAGTAAATGAAGGAACATGAAATATGTTTAAATGTACTAAATACAGTAATTCAGTCACCTCCAAGAAAGAAGAATATAGTAAGTAAAATAATTTTGTTTACAATAGTGTCACTGTTGTCGTCTGAAGAAGACCCGTTAGAGACAACAGTTTGGAATGATTTGGAAGCTAGGTGATCCTTGTTTTTTTCTTAAAATAACGTCGTAGCACAGAGGAACTCGCAACATGAGATATTTCTAAAGTCTTAAAAACCAATACCATGGTTAGTGTAACAGTAATTGAACAAAGATTTTCAGGTGAAGTTTTTCTCAGTAATTAGTGGTGGTGGTTATAGTATTTCAAAGTAGGTTCTGTCACCTTTTCAGGTAGTTCATTGTGGGTGGGATTGCCTGGGGAAGGAGAAACCAAGTCCTGAGCTGTGTCTGTGAACTGAGTTTGCTCTAGTTGCTAAGCTGGTGAGAGTTCCCAATCTTCCCAGTGGGAGATAACTGGAAACCAGCTCTTCCTGCCTAAGGCAGATCTATACTGTCTTACAGTATGCCCCAGTACAGCCTTCCTTCCAAAGCACCAAGTCAGTAAAGGTGAATTTTGATGTTCTAGAATATTTTTAATTCTGTACATTAACCCAGGCTTTGGCATATAGCGAATTGCTTATTAAAAGGTAAAAATAATATCAGCTTCAGCACTCTGTGCCTCTTAGAGTGAACCACCTAACAATGAACTATTCTTAGGACACAGATGCTTTGTTAATAGAAGTCTTAACTTGAATATTTAGAAATGACTTTATCAGAGAGAAAAATGACTTTTTGATCTTAAATAAGATGTATTTGGAAATGGATTTTAAAGCAGCTATTTAAGGAAGAGATTCCTACGGTTTATATTTAATACTAGCATTTGAAAGCAACTAAGAAATTTTTTGCTTAACCAGGAAGTGTAATGAATCATATTAGAGATTAAGTTAACACTTTGGAGGCATTTTAGCCCCTAGAGTTAAGGCTAGTAGAGTGAAATTATGGTGATTAGCTTAATTCGTTCATGTACATCTATTTGGATCACCATATAATTAGTAGGGAAAGGACAAATCACTTTTCAGAGCCTCAGTATTATTTGTAAAATGGAGGCAGTAAGTTCTGCTCTGCTCACCTCACAGGATTATTAAGAGGCTCAAATAGGATAAGTGAAGGAATGCTATGCAGTTAGTAAACTGTTACGCCAGAGATCCCAGACTACCAGATTTGCCCACAGTAAAAATTCATTATCCACAATACATGTTATCCTAATAGGTCTTCTTGCTACAAAGAAATATTAATGTTTTAAAATTATTTAAATACTAGTTTCATAAAGCAAAAATATGTGAAATGCAGTTATAGAGAGCATCCCAAAGCCAAATGAAAGGAAACTATGGATTTAGCTTTATTATTTTCTTTTTAAACTTGATAGCCCAATCATAAAATGCACATATTTATATTTAATTATAGACTGCACTTAAAATGAGATTTCATATGTGTAAAAAAGTTGCTGTGAAACTTAGAGGTAATTCTAACACAAAAATTTCAAGGCTAAAGAAGAAAGATGACATACTCTCATGAGCAGCTCTGAACTTCAAACAGGATTTTCTGGCTGCCTTAATATATTTAAATGGAGCCTAAATGTGAAAACTTTTTATTCAGAAGAAAGTACAGAACTAAGTGAAACAATATACTAGAAAATCTGATGGCAAGAATTCAGCAGAAAGTTGTGGTGGTGGTGGTGGTGGTGGTTTTTTTTTTTTTTTTTTTTTTGAGTTGGAATCTCGCTCTGTCACCCAAGCTGGAGTGCAATGGTGCAATTTCATCTCACTGCAGCCTCTGCCTCCCTGGTTCGTGTGATTTCTCTGCCTTAACCTCCCAGGTAGCTGGGATTATAGGGGCCCGGCACCACGCCCAACTGATTTTTTTATTTTTAGTAGAGATGGGGGTTTCACTATCTTGGCCAGGCTGGTGTTGAACTCCTGACCTGGTGATCCACCCATCTCGGCCTCCTTAAGTATTGGGATTACAGGCATGAGCCACTGCCCATCCTCAAAGTCTTAATTTTAAACTGTAATATTCACTGGTTTTTCAAAACCTTAATTTTCCAGTTATTGTTATTTTGAATAGTGTTTTAAAAAAATTTTTAGTTTTGGATTTTGCAAATAAAAGTGTACACTTTAAAGTTATGGAGTATTAGATTATTCACATTAAAACCAAAATGAAATGTTTAAATACGTGGAAAAATAAAACCATAACGAACACCTATCCACTTCACTAAACTCTATCACCACCTAACATTTTCTGTGTTTTAAATGTAATTCTGTATTACTTGAAGGAAAGAAAACGTTACAGAATGAACTGAAATCCTCTATGAACCTCTTTCTGATCTTAATCCCAACCTTATTCTTTTCCCAGAGGTTACCTTCAATTTAGTATTATTCATCAGTTGCTTTTCAAGAGGAATTTGTCCTATATTCTGTAGGTTAAATTTGTTGTTCTGCCAAATAATATAATATTGGATGTTTAAGTAGTACAATATTTTGTTGTCCAAAACACACTCTAATTTTAACATTAGAAGGTTTGAACGTTGATAATCCCCTTATCAACTCTCATATTTAACCAATTTTTGAGAAAAGTTTTCAGTCGTGTTTAAGAAATAAGTTATTTGGGCCTCAGGTCTCTCTTAAAGATATAAACAGGGAGCTATCATTGATATTTTAGAAGCTGAATTATATGTAAGATCCTTAAATGCAAACATACCCGTCCTAGCTTCACATTACAACCACCCTTTGGCACTTTTCCTGCTTTTCTTCCTCCCTTCTTTGCCTCCGTTTCAATGGACGAGACTATGTGGCATCTCTATTTTCATTCACTTGGTTTATTGTCTTGGCATACTGTATAGGTTTTTGAGTCAAGGAATTTTGAACATCTTTAGGGATTTCAAACATACAAAAAACAATATAACAAACCCCTGTCGGTTAGCTTCAGTTACCAACTAGACGGTTCTCGTTTCCTCCACCCAATTCTGATCTCCCGGTTAATGCAAATCCCAAACATACTTTATCATGAAATTCTGTGGCATTTGTTTGTGGTGTTTTAGTCCTGGTCATAGTTGCTTTCTCTACTATCTAGACTAGCGTAGCTTGTCAATACTACATTTCTTCAAATCCTAGAAGCTTTCTATCCAAAATGCAGTCACCAGACGAGTGGCAAATCAGTATCACCCAGGAGTTTATTAGAAATTCAGAATCTCTAGCCCTGCTGAATCTGCATTTTGACAAGATTGGCAGGTGATGCATTTGAACATAAGTTGGAGAAGCACTCTTAATAAGACGCATTTTTTCAGTTCTGTAAAAATGAGCTTCAAAGTTTGTTTTTTCCTGAGTGAAAATTATTAGTAATTTTAAGTTAAATGCAGATATATAGTTAATAACACTAAGAAATAATTGAACTGAAAAGGAACCCAGATATCTAGTTTTAACCTCTTGTTTTTATTAAAGAGAAACAGTTCTGGAGATCAAATGAATAATTTAGCAACATATTCATTGTAACTTACCTGTAGTTAGAATCCAAGTCCCTGGCTTTCCAGTCCAGTCTTCACTGTATTACACTGATCAAAAGAAATAGAGGCCTGCTATTATTCATAAATTTAAATGATTATGTACAAGTAGATAGCTTATAATAGAAATCAGTAAGATTATTTAGTATTACGAGTCAAATTTAGTCTGACAGGGAAGGAATTTCCACTTGAATTGATTTTTTAAATAGACCACAAATTAATACTCTTAATCCCTGATTTGGTTATTGCATCTTGTGATTTAATAAAATGATGCTCTTGGGTCAATTTGGTAAATAGACAGCTTTTCTATTAATGCTTCCTCAATAACACTCTCTACTATTGCATAGTACAGTCTAACCGTTGAAATGCCTAAGCCTTACGGAATGATGACTCTGATATTCTGTCTTAGAGTTAGAGCTGTACTATAAATACACATTTACCTGTGCAAAGTATGGCTTCAGGCGCTATTCCCCATAACCTTAGCAAAATTTAAAAATATGGCTAGCAATTTTTGCTATTGTCATGTCTCACTACTTCCTGCTTACCACCCCCATTTTTCTCTAAACCTTGTTGTTGCTTTAGCTGGCCATCACATGACAGTTTATTTCTTTTTCTTCCATCATTCTCTTCTTTGCAACTAAATGTCATAGACTTTTTATAACCATAATCAACCAGGTAGATTATTTATTTTTATTTGCGGTTAATGACAAATGATAGTGCATTTTGTGTACTATTCATGTGTTTTGCTATTTTTGTCTAGTTCAGCTCAAAATCTCCCTGCTCACCGCCCCTGTATGTGTGTGTGTGTGTGTGTGTGCGCGCGCGCGTGTGTGTGTGTGTGTGTGTGTGTCGTGCTTGTTTTTTTGTTTTGTTTTGCTTCTTAACTTCGGAGACTGCAGTGGTTTCAGATGGTTGGAATCACTAGTAGTCTTTAGAAACTTGAAGCATTCATGTATTTATTAGTGGTATATGCAACTATAGAGGAAAGAAATTGGTGAAGAATTATGGTTAAAGAGCTCCTTTAAAAAGGACATCTGTAGAATTCTAAAATGTGACTTCGATTCTTATAGTCACGATTCTTAGAAATTAGCTACAGAAAGAGATAGTAACATTGCTGTAGTTGTCTTTGCCCTAAGTTTGGAGTATTATAGTGTGAAATATATATAGTACCTCTAATTATAAATACACTTTTACTCTGGAAAAAGCATAGACATTGACATAAGAGACATTTGAAAACTATAATTTCCTCATCTGTAAAATGGAGAGAACTACTTCATGTGTTAACTGCTAAGGATTATGTGAGCTACTGTTCCACTCCATTAGTTATTCTTTTCCTCTGATTGGGGATGGGGGCAGTTTTTGTCATTTATGGAATATTTTTCTTTGAAATCATTTTGACCCCTCAAAAGACGTTTATTGGACATTTGCTATGTACATTGTAGAGAATGCAGTAATAAACAGAACCACAGTACAGTTGGTTCTATAAGACATTGAAAACACAAATTTGTTCTAGTACGTTTAATATATTAGGGAACAACTTAAGCATGATGTGAATTTTCATCCTGAGAAACAGATGACGGCAGGAAATTACAACCAGCCGAACCGGCTGTGTAAGAAAATAAATATATATTTATCAGGTATGCACACATGTACATACCTCAGGCATCTATTAGTGTGCTCGGTTCTACACAAGTTAGGAGCCACCACACTCATCCACATCTGGTGCTAATAACTTCCCATCCAATTTTAGATAGCTGTTTTCAAGACATCTGACACCCTCTTTTTTTTCAAACAAACTTCAGATCTTTTTCAAGATAAAGTCATTTATAGTAGTATTTATGTATTTCTTAACCATTTAGCATGTAAAACTGTGCTGCCTTTTACAACGTTTTTATTCTTCTTACTGTTACTGATGAAGATTTTTAGTAGTGTGCCCTAACCTTATTTTCCTCATAAGTCCTGTGGTTTTTATTGTATGATTTTGCATAGTGTGGCAATTCTTGAAAATGCTTGTGTTATAGTACAACTGACTTAGTACTTTAAAATAGTCTGACTTTTAGTCTGACTCACATTATGACAGTATTCAGTATAGCAAAATAAGGACATCAGGGAAAACAAGGCTGAGCATATCACCATTTACAAATGGTAGCTTGAGCAAGGCCCTTCATTTATTTGAGTCCATTTTCTCATCTGTAAAATGGAGGAGGTGATAGTACATGTCTTTCTGACTTGTGTTATTTGTAGTTTCAAATAAGATAGCCTACAAAATATCAAATGCTGTAGAAATGAAGGGTTGGAAATATCTGTAGTGGTACAAAAATCACCTTTTGGGACAATTTTAAGGTGAAATAATTATGAGACATTTTTCGACCTCAAAGTTTTTGCTCTTCTCTCTCTACACCATTGTGAATAACACAGTGTACATAAATTGAGATTAATTTATTACCTCGACTTTCCATTTTTGTTTTGTAAAACAATCATTTAATTTTTTAAGTCTATAAAGTTAACTGTAGGAGTATACCTGCAGTTAACTTTATATGGTTAAGAAGAGATTGGTTTCAGTTTTAAAGATTGTATGTCAGTGTAAAACATCCATTATTATTCTTTCAAGTAAAATAGCCCCTAAAAATATGGATTACTACTAACTTTCAAGGAAAGTAGCTCCTAGAAATATGGATTATTAGCCACATAAGTTGTTGACATTTTAGAGTTTATTCCCCCCACCACCCTTTTTTTTTTTTTTTTTTTTTTTTTAAAGACAGAGTCTTGTTCTGTCACCCAGGCTGGAGTGTAGTGGTTTGATTTCGGCTCACTGCAACCTCCACCTTCTGGGTTCAGGCAGTTCTCCTTCCTCAGCCTTCTGTGTAGCTGGGATTACAGGCACCCGCCACCATGCCCAGCTAATTTTTGTATTTTTAGTAGAGACAGGGTTTCACCATGATGGCCAGGCTGGTTTCGAACTCCTGACCTCAAGTGATCCACTTGGCTTGGCCTCCCAAAGTTCTGGAACTACAGGCGTGGGCCACCATGCCTAGCCTACTTCCTAACATTTAACCTTTTGAGAGTCTTTTAATTCTTGTGTTCAACATCAACACCTGCTATGTGCCAACTTAGATGCTGTGGATGAAATATAAGTTGGTGCAAAAGTAATTGCAGTTTTTGCCATTAAAATTACAAAAACCACAATTACTTTTGCACCAACCTAAATAACTAAAACACAATATCCTATCATGGTACTTTCAGTTCAGTGTGAGATAAGTAAACAACTCTATGGGTTGATAAGTTTTCTGGAGGAACTCTTGGGAGCTAGGAAAAGGATTCTTGAAGGTAGTTGTATTACCTGGGTTTGAGTTAAGTGGAAGACGCATTGGAAACAGAACAGTTGTTTAAAAGGGGATGTGGGGAAGGGACCAGAATCAAGATTATGGCACCCTGGAGAAAGTTCAGCATGGCTAGGTCATAAATTATGAGACAAGGAACAAATCGAGAAATATGTTTTGATAGAAAGGTCAGATTATGCGCTATGCTAAGGTGTTTAGACTCGGGTTTCTAAACGCAATTATTGGACTTAGTAGAAGGGACAGGGTTGATGTGACAAAACTAGTGAATTTATTATGTTCATTAAAGTACCCCTTTTGAATTGATTTTGTTTTTATAATTCCAAAAGATTATACAAATAAGTTTATTTAAACTTACCCATCTAAAAGCTGTACACAAAAAAACTTGATACTAGATTCTTTAAAAAAATACAAGATTAAGACTTCCAAAAGAATCTTGTTGAATACGCTAAAAGAAAGACCCTTAGTCGTTAAAGCTGAATTATACTTTGGCTGTTTGAACCCATGGCCATGCTCCTCTGTATGATGAAGATTAGGTAAAACCTTGGAAGAAACATGCATGTTTTTGAATTATCTTTCCTTGGTAACTTGAAGTATTTTTTAAATGAAACATGGATATATCATTAGAAAACTGCAAAACATAAAGCTTGTAAGTTGTAAGATTTGAATTTTTTTTTTTCTTGAGACAGAGTGTTGCTCTGTCACCCAGGCAACAATTATATTTTTTAGATAATTTGAGTAGAATTACACATGCAATATGTTCTTGAGTTTGTGACCACACACAGAAACAGATTAATGATTGAAAATTCACCATGCATTGCTACCTCTGTCTCTCCACCTGCTATCTACTTCAATTTATTTTACATATAAGTCATTTGTAATTGAGTTTATTTTTTTCTTGAGATAGGGTCTCACCCTGTCACCCAGGTTGGAGTGCAATGGCACCATCACAGCTCACTGCAACCTCAACCTCCCAGGGTCAACAGATTTCCCACTTCAGTCACCATAGGCATGCATCACCATGTCTGGCTAGTTTTTCTATTTTTTTGTAGAGATGAGGTTTTGCTGTGTTTCCCAGGCAGGTCTTAAACTTGGGCTCAAGATATCCGCCTGCCTTGGCCTTGCGAAGTGCTGGCATTACATGTGTGAACCACCACACCCAGCCACGAAAATTATTTTAAATCAAGTGAACAAAATATCTATGGGAAGATTTAGCTTTATGATAGATACACATGTTTTCCCAAAAATAATTGTGTTAGTATTTCACTGAAATCACTGTAACCTAGAAATCTAGGTTAGCAATACCATAGTCTCCTTCAGGTTTTTTCTCTTTCTGTGTCTTTCTTTTTACTAATCAGTCATAACTGGGATGACTTATGAAGTTGATATCTTAGGTCAAATCCCAATTTAGAAATTCCAAAAGCCTGTCAGATTTTGATACTTTAAATGAATTGTTAGTGAGTAGGTGTAATTTAGTTGTAATTGGTTTAATAGTGTTTGACCTATCCAAGCAGCTAAAAGAACTCTCAGTTTATTCAATCTATACTTTATATATTTACTGCATAAATCTCAGACCCTCTTCGTCAAGCACATGTCCCTAATAAATGCAAAAGAAGTGGCAAAGTTCGTCCGAATTTTGTTTTCACTTGTCATATATTTTCATTAAATTGAATATCTAAGGCCGGGCACGGTGGCTCAAGCCTGTAATCCCAGCACTTTGGGAGGCCGAGGTGGGTGGATCACGAGGTCAAGAGATCGAGACCATCCTGGTCAACATGGTGAAACCCCATCTCTACTAAAAATACAAAAAATTAGCTGGGCATGGTGGCACGTGCCTGTAATCCCAGCTACTCAGGAGGCTGAGGCAGGAGAATTGCTTGAACCCAGGAGGCGGAGGTTGCGGTGAGCCGAGATCGCGCCATTGCACTCCAGCCTGGGTAACAAAAGTGAAACTCCGTCTCAAAAAAAAAAAAAAAAAAAATTCAATATCTAAACACAATATACACGAATACAAATCTGTTAGTAACAAGAGTTTCCATTTGTTTTTTTTATTTTCAAGAATAGCTAGAATTTTGTTTTCTGTTGGCGTTGGAAAGATGAAGTATGTGGTTCCTTGTAGAACTGTTGAAGCAAACTATAGGAAGCAATTGAGATTATAAAACAAGACAAGAACATAGCAACATTATTTAACATGTAAGAAGATTATTGAAATAACACAAACATGGTTACATATGTCCTTTTACATCTGCGCTTCTCTCAATCAACTCTTCATGCATTGGGGTCTGGAATCATGGTGAATTTTTTTCTTTTCCTCTTTTGAAAGAAGTATTTTCTAAGGAACCAATAACAGCTACTTGACAATTTGCTGAAAATTTGAGGTTCAGTACAAAAGCTAAATTTATACTGTTTCATTTGCTGTGATGAAGACAAAATCAAAACGGTGTTCCTGCCTGTGGACTTAATCCAGCTTTGTTAGATTTGCAGTGCAAGAAGAGGACATACTCCTTTAATTTGTACATACAACCATCACTAAAAGTGAGCCATTGGTAGTCCTTCAGTGAAAAGAGGATGGAGAAAAAAATGTTTTTTGAATTTTATCCTTCTTGGTTCTGGCCCTTTATCTTGCTGTCTTATTTCTGACACAGTTTTATATTAACATTTCTTCTTTTAGATATAAATCTTACACATTTTTATCATAAGATCTAAATGCATTTTTGTAATACATAGTCAGAACTTTCAGCAGTCCCCCATCTTTGTCCTGAAGTACCAGCATCGGAACATCTGTTTTCCTTTTTCAGATAATGAAGCTTTAGTAAATCTTCAGAAAATGACATTCCTGATGGAGCAATGGCAGCAGGAAAACAAATCCAATGTCCAGTAGGTCTGGATTTCGTGGTCTTCTAATAAGTGAGAGCCAGAGCTTAGAGAATAATTTCTAGCAACATTCACTATGCCGAACTCTATATGTATTTGCTGATTTAATTCCTGTGGCAAATATTACTTCCATATTAGACAAAGCAGGTTCCGTAGATGTTAACTACCAAGGTCGTATAGCAGGTGGTAAAGCCTGAACCTGTATTTTATCTCCTTCTGTCATCCCAGGCCACAAGCTTTTACTGATAACACTTTATCATATGCCTCCATACATATGCAGAATTTTCTTTGGACACAATTATTTATCCTGTCTCATTGCCCTTGCCTATTTCAGGCTCTAGGGTAGGGACAAGTAAATACAAAGCTGGGCTCGCTTTTCAATGAAGGCGAGTCAGTTGCAGAGACCAGGTGATAGTATTCTTTGCTATTTACTCTTCCAGTTGGGTAGGTACACCAGAATGTCAGTTCTGCCTGAAAGGAATGTGTGTGTGTTCACGAACAGATGTATATGTGGGTATGTAAAATATTTATAGTCTGCCTCAGCCAGGCTAGCTGCTTTCTAACAACATACACTCATTTTTCCTCGGAGCTAGGTTTTTGTTTGTGTTTCTCCCTTCCCGCAGCTTGCTTGCTTCTAGCTCTCTGATCTCCACATATCCTTCCAGAGTCATTAAAGCCCTCTCTGATGTTTAGAGACTACATGCCTTTCTCTCTACTATTTAGCTGATCACTTTATTCATTCAAAACAGACTTATTAATAACTGCTGATTACCAGGAATGCATTTGTAATTAGGGCCTAATTTATTATTCTCTTATTTGTGGCCCTTGGACCAGTATCAACATTACTCGAGAACTTAGAATAAATGCATATTCCCAAGATTCACCCTACATCTACTGAAATACAAATTAAGAGGGGTGGGGCTCAGCAATTTTTTAAGAAGCCTTGCAGATGACGCTGATGGACTTGAAAGTTCGAGAATCATTGGCTTATGTAACAAGGCCACCTATTTTTCAACACTTACATCTGTGCTGGCTGTGAGTCTCTGATCACCTGCTATGTCTCTTACCCACCCCAGTGTAGTGAAGCCTCAGTCCACTCTTGAGTTTTTCAATATGTTCGCCTCCATTTCCATTGGGAACCTATTTGTACTAACTTAAACATCTACAGATCAGACCTCTGATTTCTCAGGGCTTCAGCCTACACTAGCTTATAACCAGGCTTTCAGTGACTAGTTCCATTCAACTTTCAACACTTCCTTTGGCTTTAGCACATTAATAATAGCTACTATTTAAGAATTGCTTTGTGCAAGCTCTACATAAACTACTTTATACAGTTTCCAAAGTCACAGTCTATACGTGGTAAAGCTGTAATTCTAACAGTGATTCTGTCTCTAGAACCTGCACTCATCTGCACTATGCTCTTTGTAACACTTGAGTCAGCTAAGAGCACTCTTAGATCACTGGTCACAATGTGAGTTCCTCAAGTCATTTTTCATCTTCTGCCTCACACTCAACCCTATACATTTCTGCACTTTTTTTTTTTTTTTTTTCCCCTGAACCAACTTCACCACTGCCACTATCTCCTTGACCTTTGTAGTGGGCCTGTGGAACTCTCATGCCAAGGTAAACAAAATGTATCCTTAAGGTTCATAAAACGTGTTTTCCTTGGTCTTGTCTTAACCAATATTAACCGAGTTCTGCTCCTTTTGTATGCGTCCCACAGGACCGCGAACTAGTGCGTGTTCTTTCTCTCATTGGCTGCTTCTCATCATATTGTACTTTCAAGTAAAAATTCTTACTTCAATGAAACATTCACATCTGACTACGATCTCTTCTGCCCATTTTCATCTCTGCAATCCAGGAACCTCCTGTTCACTCCACATTCATTGAAGACTTTTGCATCTAGCCTTTTGTCCCGTATCATCCAAGTCCTGATGTCCTGATTATTCTGATTGATTTCCTGTTTATCACTTAAACATATTATTGTGGCATATGTTCTCCTTAAAGTTCCTTGTTCTCCTAAACTCCAGGGACCCAGACCTCCACCACACTTGAGTCCTGCATGGTCTTTGTGTTTTCAGAACTGGTTTATCTCTGGAAACTTGGAACATTAGCAAACATCTTGGGGATTTGTGTCTTTCCTTTTATTGTTGTATCTCTAGTGCTGAAACAGCACTTGGCCCATAGGAAGTGCTTAGTAAATAACCTACTGGATCCATGATTTATAACTTCCCATTTTTCAATTCCAGTATATCTGACTTTTGAAAACATAGTCTGTCTTCCTTGATTTCTCCCAGTTCTTTTACATAATCTGGTACTTCCTATGAACGACAGGTTATCTGAACCATTAGTAAAATCTTCATTCCCTATATTTGTCCACTTATGCCACACGTGCCCCACAAATCCCAACCCAAATCGGTATTAAACTCTGTATTCTTTGTTTGAATGCCTAGGTACAGTTGAACAAAATCTTATATCCTTGCAGCTGAGCTCAACTCATCTGAGTCTTTAGCAACATCATTTAAACATTTGATAGATCAGGTTCAATTCTCCTTTCCTATTTCCCTTAGCCTATATATACATATTTGCATCTTTACCACTAGCAAATACTTACGGATTACTGAACATGACCTTTTGTACACGTTTGTCCTTCTGCTGGAATGTCCTCCACTCTTTCCTAGCTTGCTGATGTATATGTACTCCTAAGACTGAATTATTTTACATGAATCCTTCCTGACTTCTCAGCCTAGCCTTGGTAATTTGCAGTCTACTAACAAACTCTGTTTATTTGTATCGCTGTACTTTCCAAATTCATTCAAGTAAAAATGACAAAAATCGCCTATGGTATAGCAAAGAAAACACAAACCATACCAATATATATAACCATGGGAGTATGATTTATATTCATATAAATTGTGTTACGAGAGCACATGGGAAGGAGAATGCTGCAGAGGAAGGAGAATGCTGCAGTGGTATTCCTTAGGGTACTGAAGGTTAGGGAAGCATTTGCCAGAGGAGAAAAGGATAAATGCGAACATCTTGGTTAGACACAGTAAAAAAAAAATATATGCAGAGTAGTGGGAAAACATGTTTAGCTCATATGAGTAGTTCAATATTGATGGCCCATGGGAAGTGGCAAGAGATAAAAGAGGGAAAGCTATAGGTCTTGTTTCTATAGATAGAAATAGTCAATATTTAAGTAAGGGCTTTATCTGGTCAGAGTTATATTAGAAAGGGAACTGGTAAGAATGATGAGGATGAATTACAATGAAGAAAGCCTGCAGTAATAGAGATCAGTCAGAGAAACTCTTGGAGTAGTGCAGGCCAAAGATAATGCTATCAGCTCAGGCAGTGGGAATGGATAGAATTTGAGAACTACTTGTTAGATGGGTTGAAGGTTTGACTAAATGAGGGGATGTGAAAGAGAAGGAAGAGCTGGTTTTACCAGAAGGTTAAACTATTATTTTTTAGGGAAAAATTAGAAAGAAGTAGTTCTTATAGTGTAGTCTAAGAGTGTGGAAGCTAGTGAACTGCACATTAGTTTAAAGAGCTTTTGAAACATCTATCGGATTATAAAAGCGTGATATGAATCACAGAGAATAGGTGAGAGTAAAGATAGCAGAGAGACTGGCCATACCATACATATAATAGTTCAAGCAGTGGGAGTGGATAAGATTACCTCTAGAGAGAGAGTAGATATTTGCATTTTTATCTATTTTATGTTCTATCAGTTTGTCTCTGTCCAAATAGACTATGTGCACCTTGAGGGCTGAGATTGAGTCAAATTTTATATGCCTGTAAAAGTGCAGCAGCAGCAAATGATACTTTCAACGTGAATAAACATTTGCTTAAGAAGTTGTTTCCCTCTTCGCTCCTTTATGTTTAAAGTACTTCTCTTTGTTTATGCACTCTCTGTTCAATTCAACACAGAGTAATTTAGAAAGTAATTTCTGGCAAGGTGCATAATATAATGAAATTCTACCACAGGGACAAATTTGAATGCTCTGTGGAACCTACTCTAGGCAGGGTTTCTTTTCACCTTAGAGATTTTTGAAGAACATAAAAAAGTCACTTTTGTAAAGTGATGATGCTGTAACTTCTATTGTTCTGCTTTGAAGCTAAAATATATGCTAATTGGAATGGATACAGTATAAAATAGGGCTTATTTATATTTTATTTATATCTTTTCAAACACATTTTCACCAAATGTTTGAAAAGGGGCCTAGACTATCACTGCTTATTCTATCATGATATAAATTACTTACAGATATGCTGTTACAGATTAAACAGTTCTAGATCTATGCATCTTATTCTATGTCAGTAGGCTGACTCTATATTTGTAGATAGAGATTACAATTTTATTCCTTTACATTTGGCATTTTTCCTTCATATTTTCTACTAACTGGCTTAGGTGAGGTGGGTTTTTTTTCCTTCTTTTCTTTTTTTCCCCACATTCTTTTTGTTCCATTAAAATCTCAGAGTTAAATAAGCAATTTTCTAAGGTGTCCTTGTCAGGCAACATTATGAAAATTATTTGAATATCATTGCTAAGCCAGGTGAGCCATTTAAAAATGTAAATAATTTGCAATACCATGAATCCAGCTGATGAAGAGCAACCTTAACGCTGATTGATTTATTAGAATCTTATCCTGATTAGTAATTGCTTCAAAAATCTCTTTTCTATGTTTCAGTTCATCATTTTACTGCCAGATCTTAATATATAGCTGTATAACTATCAAATTCGTAATAACCATTTTATGTCATTAGTTACCCCATACTTTTCCAGCCAATCAGAAGGCCAGATGTACATTTCTTACATCTATTGACGGCTCGTGCTTAGTGCCTGGTTGATATTATTAATGATCTGACTCAGAAATATTTGAAAGTTTTGCACTGGTCCTTCTCAGCACTGTTTTCCTCAGGGTATTCTATTGTTAAACGTATATTATGGCAACAAATCTCATTCGGGTCACAGACTTTCAGGCTTGCATTTATTCTTTAAAATTACTCTAAAGGATGTCATCATGACCTTGAAGCATATTGAACTTGAGCTTTGCTTCAAATTCACAAACATGATTATAATTTCAAGAAGCACTGTCTTAAAGTTGCCTTATTCCTGTAATTAAGCTGCTAGAAATTTCATTTATTCTCAAGTTAAATCTCAGGAAACCTATTTTATCATAGGAAATCAGTCAGTGCTAAAATACTGCTTTGATTCTATAGTTCAGACTTATTCATATAACTCCTGAGAAATGCCTTTCACTCAATCACAGAAATTTTATTGCCTATTATATATGTATTTTTAATATACATTTAAATTTAGCATTCTCTGAGGGTAAGCACCCTGTGTGTTGCTACTTTTCTCATGTGTGTGTCTTCTTTTATTTAACTATAAATACGTCATGAAGTTTGCCATATTCTACATGTCACAGACTTTGGTGGCATGGTAATAGCAGGATTTAAGGACAATACATGTTAACTCAAAAATCTGTGGTTGTGGCTGATTGTTAGTCATCTCTTTAATGGTTAAGAGACATACTATGTGCTATACAAGAATGTTTTGCACTTTGGAATTAACATGACTGTGATGTTACTTTGGCAGTTATGATTATCATAAGAACCATGGTTTACTGATGCCAAGTTCAATACTTGCTACATTCCTGACAATGTTAGGATAGATCATTTATTAAAATAAGAACAAATACATATCTCTTTTAAAATGTTCACTTGTAGCTCAAAATCTCATGCATTGATTGTCCCAAAAATATCTTTTCATGAAAACAAAAGGCATTTTTATCAATTTCTCAAAATGTAACTACTTTTCTTTAAAAAGGCATAATTATTTAAATAATTTTTGTGTTAGCACCTATTACTCTAAAAGTAATTTATCTTATTCTTAAATTGAGGAATCTAACCTTTTTTTTTTAATCTGAAGATAATATACACCACCATAGTATTGCAGATAAAATAGGATTTCTCTTTGTGTATTCATCTAAAAATTGTTTTTATACCTGGAAGCATGTGTAAGTTTTATTTGTTCAATGCTATACCTCTTCTTCTGAGGTGCAGGCTAGTTTCGTTCCATTTATGTTTTACTTGGCAAGAATTTGTGAGAGCTAAATAGACTACTTATTTGAAATAATAGAGTACTAGAGTGTAAAATGAACATGTCGTTTCTGAAGTCAATAGGGAAGAAGGGACAGACTGAAAGGGATTTTAGCTAGAGTGAAAAATGAGAACATCTTTTTCCCCTAGATAATTGTACTAAACTGTTTTTCTTTCAGTTGATTACTAAGATATAGTTCAAAAATGCGTCACTTGAACTTAAAAGTAAATAGGCACTTCTTAAATAAAAATAAGAATTTATTTATTTTGTTGATGGTGAAGCCTGCTTGGACAACCTAAAGACTGTCTCACATCTGATCCATTACACTTATTTAGTACAATTGTGTTTTTTCATCTAGAAAATGTCCATTTTATCATGGAATTTTGTTGTTGTTGTTTTAAAGCTAAAACTTAATACATAAAGGAACACATTTAAAAGTCCAGAAGAATGAGCCAGTATTGAGAGTGATTTAAATCTGACCTTGAATAAATCATTTATTTAATGGATACATTTTCTCATGAATAGATTTACTATATTTAATGGATACAGTTTTGGAGAAACTAAAATATCTCTTAACATAGAAAAAAAAATCTTTTCATCTATCTTTCCATTTCTTTTTTCTTTTTATTTTTTTTTTATTTTTTTTTATTGCATTTTAGGTTTGGGGGTACATGTGATGAACATGCAAGATTGTTGCATAGGTACACACATGGCAGTGTGGTTTGCTGCCTTCCGTCCCCTCACCTGTATCTGTCATTTCTCCCCATGCTATCTCTTCCCACCTCCCCACCCCCCCGCCCCTCCCCCATTTCCCCCCAACGGACCCCAGTGTGCAGTGCTCCCCTCCCTGTGTCCATGTGTTCTCATTGTTCAACACCCGCCTATGAGTGAGAATATACGGTGTTTGATTTTCTGCTCTTGTGTCAGTTTGCTGAGAATGATGGTTTCCAGGTTCATCCATGTCCCTACAAAGGACGTGAACTCATCATTTTTTATGGCTGCGTAATATTCCATGGTGTATATGTACCACATTGTCCCTATCCAGTCTATCATCATTGGGCATTTGGGTTGGTTCCAGGTCTTTGCTATTGTAAACAGTGCTGCAATGAACATTCGTGTGCACGTGTCCTTGTAGTAGAATGATTTATAATCCTTTGGATATATACCCAGTAATGGGATTGCTGGGTCAAATGGGATTTCTATTTTTAGGTCCTTGAGGAATCGCCACACTGTCTTCCACAATGGTTGAATTTATTTACATTCCCACCAACAGTGTAAAAGTGTTCCTAGGAAATGCTACACATTTTTTAAAGAATGCCGACAACATATAATGTTTTTAATTATAAAATAAGTGTAGGGTTTATCTCTAGTGGGAAAAAAATCACAATATAGTTGAAAAAAATCATACTGTGGTGTAGTTGAAAGAGCTAGGCTCCTAAGTAGCATCTAATCTTAACTAGTTTAAGGACTCTGAATAGCAGTGCTTCTATCTTGAAAATCATGATTGCTTGGAAGATCTCTGCAGAACTTAGTCCCAGCTACTCAGGAGGCTGAGGCAGAAGAATTGCTTGAACCCAGGAGGCGGAGGTTGCAGTGAGCCGAGATTGCGCCACTGCACTCCAGCTTGGTGCCTGGTGACAGAGCAAGACTCTGTCTCAAAAAAAAAGATCATCACAGACTTAGAATTCGTTTAATATAAAATGATAAAGGAGAGCTCCTTGGAATATTACCACAATTGTTTCAGAGAGATGGGGTCCGTTAAAGAGTACATCAGGCAGGATCCAAGTGGCACATTTCTCCAAAACTTACTGCAAATGTCCGTTGTTTGGTAGCATGTTTTGTCTGTACCGTCTATGCAGTCTCAGAATCGAACTTCTTCATTTACATATCTGGGCTATGGATCCAGAGATGAAGATAGGCTCACAGCTGTGAGACTGCGCCCGTCACTTACCTGGCCCTCAGTGCTCCATGTCAGTCATTTTACTTGACCTCGATGAACTCCTACTCCCCTCCTTCTCATCACAGTTACTCAAACCTGCTGTTGAATAAACATGCACACACACATAATACATATGTACACGTATGGTTCCACTCCGTAAAGGATCCTGTGACACCCCTCCTCTCTCCCCAGCCCAGATTTGTAATCTAAATAGGAAACATCAAGTAAGTCTCTCAACTTCCTTCTGCCAACCTCACTGTCAGGTATGCCAGTCTCTGCAGCCTCAGAGAATGAGCCCATTCTATACAAGGGTAGCTCCTCTCAACGCCCTTCTTCCTACCCTTTTGAGAACTCTTCTGTCAATCACCCTCTTTCATCTACCTCTAAATTGTCCTTTGGGATTCTGTCTCAGCCTATAAACATGTTCAAATTGCCTAAAGCAATCACACACACATACGAACCTTCTTTGGTCTTGTTTCTCCTTCTAAATACAATTAAATTTCACCTTCTCTTCTCATTCAAACTGCTTATAGATGTAATCTGTACTCGATATTTCAATACCTTATTCCTTTTTTAGTCAGCTGCAGTCTGGCTTTTGCCACCAACATTCCACAGACACTGCTCTCAGTAAATTATGAATGACCTCTAATTGCCAAATTTACAATGCAAATGGTTTACATGTATCAGTGAATGTAATCCTCTAACATCCTATTACGTGTATATTCTTATCCTGGTATTGCCTAGGACAGGAGTCATCAAACACTGGCTGGTCCACAGACCAGCCTTCCTTTTTTGTAAATACATATTTACTTATGTACTGTCTATGGTTGCTTTTATGTTGCAATGGCAGAGCTGAATGTTGGAACAGAGACCTTATGGCTTGCATGGCCCAAAATATTTACTGTCTAGTCCTTTACAGAAACACTTGTCAGCCCCTGGCCTAGGGAGTTGAGTCTGGTCTTGCGTGAGAGCAGAAGAAATGGCTGCTGTGCTTAAGTGCAGGGACTTGACACAACCACTAAGCACATAGTAGGCAAATGATTTCCCATGCACTCAGAGTGGCAAAAGAGTGAAGTAAAGCCTAAGACAAGACAGGTGAGTTTTTCACCGCTTATGTACGGCGTGGATGCAGCAGAACAATGACTATGTAGAAATAACTAAGAATATCCTCAGAGCTTGGGAGAGCCAGCACAGAAATGAACAAAGGACGGCCCCTCACTATGCTTTAGTATCCCTCACGATCCGGTGGCCAGGGACCCAAAGGGATGACTGATGTTATAACATGCTAGCCTGGACTAAGAACCGACACCACAGGCCAGGTACTCCCCACTTGCCATGTCAATGCACAAAGTCTCTTTGAAGAATGTCAGCAATGGGAGAGTGGAGACTTATATCCATTGCTTCATTGATTCATCATTCAGCCTTTAACAAATACTCAGAGAACCCATATTGTCTTCCTAGAATTGATCTAAGAATGAGAAGCACAATATTTAAAACAAAACAAAACAAAACTTTCTCTTGTTTTCACTATGAAAGACAGTGTAAGAAGTTTAAACAATGTTGAACTTCCCCAAAATATCAGCGACAACCTGTCAATGAAACAAAGATAAATTCATTAGAAGTGACTGCAATGAAGGAGAACACCACCTTGATAGAGTTTCAAGAGTGGCTCAGAAAGAAGTCAAAAGTTTAAGGGTTAAATGACTGAGTTTGAGCTCAAGTAGTTTATGGCAGGCCTTTCAAAGTGGGAGCCTAAAATTGCCCATTTTGAAATTATAAAATGTTTTAGGATTAGTGAACACGGGGAATTGAGAATTTTGAAGTGAATCTTGATAAGTAAACTGTGTTTGATGAGTGAATTGTTTGTTGAGGTGAACAGTTCATTGTCTCTAATAAATTGTTCTTGGGATTTCCTAAAGAAAACAATGAAGTTATTTATTGGCTAACAGCCTTTCCTTTTCCTTGCAAAGATTTTTCTGGAACAAGCAGTTCATGTGGGTCTGCTGTCATCTAAATCATAATACCACAGATGCCCTCAATGCTCATCACAGCCCACATGGAGCTTTCATTTAGTAAGGGACGTCAGGCAATGAACAAATTATACTTACATCTGTCTATCTAAATCTATCATCTATCGACTATATAATCTCAAATAGTGGAAAATGCAGTGGGGACACACACACACACACACACACACACACACAATTTGGAAAGAGATTGGAATAGAGTTAGGGAGTGCTGTTCTGTATAATGCGATTAAGAGGCTTCATTAGTAGAGGAACCTTTAAGCAGCATTCTGAAGGGTGTGTGAGAGCCACAAAGACTGAGCTAGGAATTGCCTGAGAGTACCTTCATCCTTTAGAAACAAAGGTTCCTCAATTAGTTCAATCAGAGAAAAATACGGTTACATTTCTTTCTCACCTGAGACTGAAATTTGTACCTGCTCTTCCAATAAAATAGCCAGCCCACCATTTTCTCTTTTTCTGGCCTTCCTGCCGTAGCCTCCCACCATCCTGTCTCAACTGTTGATCTATTTTTCTGAGTATATCTCACCTCCCCCAGGTCTGCGGCAAGAAAAAGCAGCCTTGGTCTTTCAGATCTCCAGGTTTCTCTTCCACATTGCATCATGCTTCACTCTCCTCTTCCACTTGCTCAACTTCCCACACACTTTGCTGCTCGGGAAATGCTTTTTTCCTCCTCCCCCAGGGCCCACACAGCCTCCTGGCTTGTGCAGACCACCAGGAGACGCTGGAGAAGCTATGGCACTTGGGAGAAGTTTTGCTGAAGAGGATCCTGAGGCACAGAATGGTGAGTTTCCCTAGCAGCCAACATTAGGGCTGTAAGAGGCAGCTGAGCTTTCCTGAACCTAGTTCTTATCTTTGAACCAAGAAGACTCTCTGAAGCCATGTGTAGATTGTAAGGCTTTACATTGCCCAGGCTACCTCAGACTCTTAGGTCTAAATTTTTAATTTAATATAATTATAAGTTAGCCTCCTGCAGCACTTTGCAGTTGGCAATACATTCCTATATTCATTTAGGTTTTATACACAACTTTCAGAGGTAGCCCAGCCAATGAGGACGATGATGATGATGACAACGACTTCAACGATGATGGCAGCTAAGCTTTAATTTATCGCTATGACCTCTGTCAGATCTAGGTGGTTTACATATATTATCATTTTATTCTCGCAAAGCCCCCTATTGAGGGACTGTGTTAGAGGAACTTCCCTGGTCGGCTCGGGGCTTTGTTGGGAGGGCCCTGCCTCTGGCCGCCTAGGGGCTTCGTTTCCAGTTTTCTCGTCTCTGGCTCTTTGGGGCTTTGTTCAAAGGCAGTGACTAGGCGGAGGCTCAGTAACTCGGGGTTTGAAAACTTTCCGCTTTCGGCTTGGAGCAGGCCAAGGTGCAACTTTCTTTTCTTTTTCTATTTTTTTCCGAGGAAGCTGAGATCTTATTTTGGACCGCCCCCCCCCAAAAAAAAAGCAATTGAATTGTTTTGCAGCTGGAGGCATGGGCAAGGGGGGTCCCCAGGCAATAAACTCCCCACGGGTGGGCTGAGGGCTAGGGCTGAGCGTCGGGTGGGTCTCCGGTTCCCTGTGCTCTCCGGCACAGCAGCGGCAACTTTCTTCGGTCGTCCTGGAATCAGGGTTCATCCTGCACCAGCTGCCTCCACCATGCCGCTGAAGTTTGATCCCAACGAGACCACAGTATATACCTGAGGTGCACCGAGGGTGAAGACAGCCCCCTGGGTCTGTCTCCAAAAAAGGTTGGTGATGACATTGCCAAGGCAACGGGTGGCTGAAAGGACCTGAGGATGACAGTGAAACTGACCATTCTGCCTCTGTCCTGATCCTCGAAGCCCTCCAGGAACCACCAAGAGACAGAAGGAAACAAAAGCATTAGACACAGCGGGAATATCACTTTCGATGAGATGGTCACCGTGGCGCGATGAGATGCGATGCGGCACCGATCTTTAGCCAGGTAACTCCCCGGAACCATTAAAGAGATCCTGGGGACCGCCCAGTCTGTGGGCTGTAATGCGGATGGCCGCCACCCTCGTGGCAGCATAGATGAGGTCAACAGTGGTGCTGTGGAATGCCCAGCTAGTTACGAAGCACAAAGGGAAATATTTCAATAAAGGATCATTTAACAACTGATGAAAAAAAAGAGAGAGAGAGAGAGAGAGAGAAGAAAACAGTAACCAATCCGGTAAAGGATTCAAAGATCCATTAATCCAGAGAAAGGCTGAAACCACCCCTCTCGTTGGACAAGAACAAGAATGGGGAAGGAATAACTTTGGGGTGTAATGCCCAGCCGCCCAAGCCTGCAGCGGCACCCCCTCCGGATCCGCTTCCGCGGTGGGAAAGCTGTGCTTTCGCCCTGCCTGATAAAGTGCTCTACTGCCCACTCTGGGTCCATGAGTTCTATCTGAGCTATAACATTCACCGCGACCGCGAGGCCCCCTTCTCCATTCTTCCGGATTAGCGAGGCCAAGAACCTAAGTTCTGGAGAATCCGGTTGCAGCTATGATCACCATTCTTGCTTGTTGGTTAGCACACTGAGTTAAATAACTCATTAGCTGGAGGTGACTGAGTCAGGCGTTAATCCCAGTGGTCTGATCTGGAGTCTGCACACTCACCACTCTACCATATACCCCTAGAGTATCTCTAGTTTTACAGGTATGGAAGAAAACAGAGGTTTCAACATTGCTGTTCAAGAATGAAGCTAGAAGTATAACCCATACATAGTTTTGTCTCTTTTCACCTCATAAAATCTCCCTTTTAAAACCTAGCTGTTTTTAGCTAAACTCAAAATGGAAGCCGTAAGAAGCAGCTTTGTTTAACCTGAAGGAGGGGATAAAAATGGATTTAACATGAAGATAGTTTTTTACTATTCGAGACAGTGTAAGAAGTTCCAGACTTCACAATCTACCCCCTTTCATCTTCCTGTAACCTGTGGTAATATAAACTACTGCATTATATGAGCTCAATGTAAGGGTCAGGAGTCCCTTAAAGAATGAACAATCTCCGTGCAGTCTTCTCAAAATATTTAAAAACTCTTATTCTCATAGACGGAACATGAACAATAATGTTTTCCCTTGAGGACTCTCAGCTCTCTGACACTGAAGATTCTTATTTTCTGCAGTTTCTCTTCTCCTGACTTGTAAACAGTTTGCAGCTAAAAGTTAAAGCAAAAAAGCCAAGCTGGATGTGTTTAATAGGCTCCATCTGGGCATTAGTGGCAGTTTGAAATACACAGCTTCTCCGTGAACAACTTTATTTTAAGAGCATTCTAGTTTATCCTCTTGAATATTCTGTTTCTCACTGTGGTCTGCATATACTTAATATGCAGTACCCTGAGCAGCTACAACAGAGTGAATGCAAAGTATGTAGAATAATGTCAGTATACATTTCCACGGCTCTTCCTGGTCTCTCTCTGCTAAGTCCTTTTGCTCACAGGTAGAATACTATGTTTGCCCATTTTCATCTTCAAAGAATTTTTCTGGACAGTTGGTTATTAATCCTTATAACCTTCTTTAGAACTGTTTTTATTATCTCTCTTTTATGGGGGAAGAAACTGAGGTAGAAAAGTCAGGAAGTTAAGACACTTGCCAAAAGCTACAGAGTGTATTTTCTGAGAACTGAGATGAAGATGAGGCCAGATCTTTGCCTCAAGTTCTGCGCTCACAGTTCTCCTGCTTCATGAAAAATACATGCCACTTAAATATTTACATTTTGCTAACAGTAGCAGAAATAATGCCAAAAAATGTTAATTAAGCAGCCACGAGATGATGAAAACACTGGTGCTGGCCTCCCCAGCAAGAGTAAATCCATTAACATTTTCTTATTGACTCTCAGATGCCTCACTGTGATCTGTCTCCATGAGCTGAAACAAAACAATATTTCTGATCAAAGGGATTTGTCTCATGGGGGATCAACTTTGTCAGTAGATAACTCATCGCTCGCCTGGTGGGGAGTCATTGCTTATCTGAGGACAGCCAGAAATGGCAGCATGACTCTCAGAAAGGATTTGTAGTCAAAACCAGTAACTCTCTGGGTGTTGGGTGTGAACTAGGGCTGCTCAGTCTCCACCATTACTTGTTTCTACTATTTCTTGAACAAAGGGCTATCTCTGCTTCCTGCTTCAATAGATGAGGTCCCTATAGCTACAAGCAGTGTTGTGTTCCTCACCCAGCCCAAGAGCCTGTTCTCTCTCTTCCTCTCTCTCTCAATTTTATTTTTTCACTAGAGTTCCTTCTTTGTGGCCTTGACACTGCCGCTGAGAACTGAGGACCGTGTTTGGTAGACAGGCGGCCCCCAGTGTGCATGCTCAGAGCTGACTTCAGCCTGGCTTTCTAGTATCCCCTGAGGCCACAGACACCTGTCACGGAAGGAAGCTTTTCTAACAGAATAGATTTCAAGTACAAGCAAGAATTTATGGTAAGAAGAATCTGAAAACAAGAAACACCTCATTCATTCAGCCAGAAAATATTCTCGTGGGTTTTGCCCTAAAAGAGCTCATGAAGTAACAGGAGACATAAGGTAATTAATGTTCAAAATAGTGAGAGAAGTACTCTGATAAATCTATTCATATGGAGCTATAAGGGGCACCAAAATTAGACTGCTGGGTTAAGGATGCCAGCATGGAGGAAGTAATGCTAAAGTTCTAGTTGTGGAGCATCAAGGGTAAGTGGAGATAAGACTGTACTTACGGGGCTGTGACAGTTATCAGGTAATTTAAGTGGACAGATTTTGGCAACTAAGTACAGGGAGTATACAAGAACTGACGACTCATTGGTCTCGAGCACAAGCAGGGTTGGTAGTGAGATAAACGGAAACATTATGAAGAGCTCTCTGATTTCTCTTTTGAGTGTCTTGGCTTTTGGAGGTGCCAGTCATTGAGATGGGAATGCAGGAAGCAGAGTGTTTGTCAGGGAAGAAATGCGATTGGTTTTGGACATGTTGCCTTGGTGGTGCTCGTAGGTCACCCAAGTGAAGATGACATTCTACTTGCCTGTGTGTTTAACAGACCCATCTGCACACTCAAAGCAACAGACGCCTTGCCCTAGCCATTTCCAGTTAGCAGGGAGTCTTAGGATATCCTGAGGAGCAGAAAACTTTTGAAAGTTCTTTATGAACGCATAGATGATTAGAACTGGAGACACCCTTAAATAGCAACAACTCACCTTATTTTGAAGATTGTCTAACCTTAACAACGTGTGTTGGGCATCATTAGAAAAAGCAAGTGCTACAGTTGGCTGCTACAGGAAGGATGAAAAAGGCCAAAGAAACATTTCTGCTTCCTCTAACACAGCATGTTGTCTCTGCACAAGCCTACTTTATGCACATATGAATAAGAATCCAGAAGATATATACTTACTGAACCATGTCAAGACTAGACAACTTCTTTGGGATAAAGAGACCCTCCCCTCATCAGTGCTCTGAGTCAGAAATCCTCAGTAGCCCAAGACTTTTCTGTTTTGTTTTTTTTTTTTTTTTTTGAGACGGAGTTTCACTCTTGTTACCCAGGCTGGAGTGCAATGGCGCGATCTCGGCTCACTGCAACCTCCGCCTCCTGGGTTCAGGCAATTCTCCTGCCTCAGCCTCCTGAGTAGCTGGGATTATAGGCACGTGCCACCATGCTCAGCTAATTTGTTGTATTTTTAGTAGAGACGCGGTTTCACCATGTTGACCAGGATGGTCTCGATCTCTCGACCTCGTGATCCACCCGCCTCGGCCTCCCAAAGTGCTGGGATTACAGGTGTGAGCCACCGCGCCCGGCGACTTCTCTGTTTTTAAAAATCCTCCTGGACAATGGATGGGAGAACTGGAATCAGAATCTGAATGACAAGGACAATCTCCCTTGACATTTGCCACTCACACTCAATTCTATCACAGAGATACACTCAACGCTCGTTGAGTTTTCTGTACCAACCACTGCTAAGTACCATGAGTCAGAGACAGAAAGAAAAATTATAAGCAATGGTTTCAACCTTCAGATTGCTTATGGCCTAAAAGAAGAAATACACATTTAAAGAAAACATTACAACATAAATTCTTGACTTGTTCTACTGACAATTTTATCTCTCAGAAGGTTAAGAAAGCAATGAGAGGAACCAGTGCATTGGGTCTATCTGTGAGAGTCATAGAGGGAAGAAGCATTAAACTCACATTATATTTTCCTGTCAAAGAAAATTCTCTAGCAGAAATGCTAGATTAGACATTAGCGTGAGGAAATTAAGGCCAGAGAGCGGGGGACGTTCAAGTGTCTTGGTGTGGATGAACTTCATGCCAGGTCACTCTCAGAATTGACAGGTGCAGCATTCAAATGCTACTTAGTGATTTTTGAGGAAATGAGGAGTCCTGGAGAGGTACCCCCAAACTGAAGGTAATGCAGCTTTTCAAAAAGAGAAGCATCCATTTTCAAACCACAAGCATATGAGTTTAATGGCAATGCAGGACATTGTCATTAAACTGAATGTAATTTGTTTTTTAGAACACACAAATACTTAGAAAAGGAATCATAATTAACAGGAATCAACCTTGTTAAGAATAAATTGTGCCAAACTCACCCTATTTCCCTTTCAATTCAGCCAGCACACTGATGCATCATGAAAACTAACATTGTGTATCCAATTTGTTTGGGGACACCACATGTGGTTTTCAGAGTCACAATTCCAAAGATATTGCAAGAACATTAAAAATTCTTAGAACATAGCGTTTTAGCTCTTACTTTAGGTGTAATTAAATTCCCCTGTATTTGCAGTGTCCTCATGACCAATCAGCTGAAAGCCATCGTACAGCCCAGGAGGCTATTAGAGAGCACCCAGCGGTTACATTTTAGTTATTTATTCACTTTATCTCATGCTATTCTCTCTCAACTCTTCAACCTTTCCATTAATCTGTTAGCCTGTCTTCAGACTCTGTTTGCTTTAAGTTCCTTTTCTCAGGCCCTGGGACTTGATTAAGGAAAATATCTATGCAATTCGTCAAAGCCAGAGGAAAATCCAAGCGGTCTTTCAGGTTTCAAGTATAATGTAACCTTTTGCTTTGCCTCCATATTTATTAACTAGGTCAAGTAGTGGACATGGGCCCCTGAGGGTCTCTGTTTGACCTTCATTTGGGCCAGGCTGCCTCGAGAAAAACAGAATGAACTCAGAGTATAGATTGCTTTGTATTTTGCTGACACTAGATGAATGGCTCTCCAGTTTTTTGGGCCGCGACTCACATCACTTACGGTCTTTATATCTGCACCACACTTTCGCGGTTATAGCCAGATTATACAGTGTGGCAAGAATTAGATTGGGGCAGTTTACCTGCAATTTTTGACAACTTAGTTCTAAATCCACCTTTTTCTTTATCGCTCAAAAGAACATGAGTGCAATTCATGTTATTACAGGGATAATCTTGATTCTGGTCCATGTATATGAAAAATGTGTTTGTTCCTATATCTTAGTATTATTATTAAAGGTTACAAGTTACTTACAACATCTTATAATTGATTGTTTGGCACTAGTGGGTCATGACTCCAGTACCAGGAACTGTTCTAGATAATAACGACACAGCCAATGGCTTACACTTCAACATGAACTACTTACCATATTGGAGGAAAATTCAGTTTGTGGACACCTTTGTGTTTCTAATAATTAAGCCTGTTTCAGGCAGATTGGTGAAAAAGGTCAGCCTTTCATGCTTCAGTTAGTTATTTCTCAGATTAACACAAAAAAACAACAAACTTTGTCAAACTTTCTCTGCTTTCAGTAACCAATATCTTGGCTTTCCTTCCCCCCTCCTATCAAAGTCTGCACTCATCAAAAGATTCGGCATCAGTCATGAACTCTATAGTATAAATTTAAGTCAATGTACATTGTATATTTAGAAAAAGTGCGTTGCTTGCATTTTTTGGGTCTTATTTCAGCTGTAGAGTTAAGAGCATTTCTATCCAGTAGACGTAATTCTAAGTAACTGCTTTAAAACTAGATAGCTTGATGCTGAAATCTAGTAGGGAGATGAGTTACCATTTTCTGAAATGATTTAAAAAAAAAAAAAAAGGAAATTGCAAAGAAAGGCAGTGTTGATTCACAGCCTCCTCTGCCGGTACTTTGCAAAATTTGCTGGCTGAGATCAGTGATTCCTCTTCACTGCTGTAACAGTTCTTCTGTAAAGGGCCCATTTCCCTGAAATTTAAAAATTATCCTTCTTTATAGGAAGAACAGTTTGATTCAGCCCATTTTCACAAACTAAATTTTTCACACAGGAGTGTTACGAATTAGATAATAACACCAGATGCAAAAGAGAAGGAGAAAAAAGAAAATCAAGGTTTTATGTCAACCATAACCCATACATACTCATAGGATCCCTCCTCAGTAATTCTTCTATGATTCTATCTATACCTTTTCTGATTTAGTTAAGTACATGTGGTGGGCAGCTAATCAGGGTTTTGTTTTTTTAATTAAAAATTAAGGCTCGATACTGGGGGAAGAATCACCCATTGACTAATTTAAGTGCTTAGGCATGTAAATTTCTTTTGAAACAAATCACATCCCTGATTAGATATTTGCTACATTTCAATGTCTTTAATTTGGAAAGTCAAATTGGGGATAATAACAGCCATTATAAATAAAAGGTCTAAAAGACACCACAGACATTTGTGAAGAAGACAGACACAGCATGGAGTTTGAGGTAGCAAAGTTTCCCTTCTGGAGTGTTACTCAGACCCGTAGGCCTGCATTACTTTTGAGGGATCAAGTAAAAGTAAGTAACAGGATTGTTTTACTGGCAGGGTTTTTAACCTGTGAAACTCTATTCTCTCTTCTTTAATTTATTGACCGAATACTTTCACACATCAGCGTTGAGGATGTGGGAAAACCAGAAGAGGTTGCAGCCATAGTTTCTGTTTTCATGGTGCCAGTACAACCTTCCCAAAAATACAGATTCCTCCACGGCTTCTTTTAAACCCTCTAGCAAACTGGAGCAGCTTCCCAGAAAAACAAAACAAAACAAAACAAAACAAACAAACAAAAAACAGCCATAGACTGGGTGGCTTATGCAGCAGGCATTCATTCTCACAGTTCTGGAGGCTGCAAATCTGAGATCAGGGTGTCAGCATGGTCAGGCTCTGATGAGGCCCGCTTCCTGGCTTGCAGACTGCTGCTTTTTCATTGTATCCTCGCATGGCAGAGAGACAAAAGCTCTGGCATGTCTTCTTCCTCTTCAGCGGGCACTCATCCCGTCATGAGAGCTCCACTGTCCCTACTTCATCTAAACCTCATCACTTCCCAAAGGCCCCACCTCCTAAGACCATGACATTACGGGTTAGGGCTTCAAAATATGAATTTTAGTGGGGGACACAAACATTCAGCACATAACAACCTCCTAGCTTCAAGTCAATGAAGATATCCCCACGTGGAATTAGAAACCCTTTCATGTACGGCTCCCTGCCTGTCTCTCCCCACCCTGCACCTCGTCCCTCCCCTCATAGGCTGACCCACGTCTATTCCAAACCACTTTGCCATGTGCTTTCTGATGGCTTTTTACACCTTACGTTACATGGCCTGGGATCTCTTCCTTAACGTGTTTTACCTGAGCAATTCTCATTCTTTTAAGAGTAGCTAATATAGCCTCTCTCCTCCTCACCATTTTAGGCTGTAGGGTTCCATCATGCAGTCAGCTGGGGTAGTTATTCTGCTTATTGTCTCAAGAAAAGCAGTGGGCAGAAGACAAAGACATCTGTCCTTGACTTTTGAGTTTTCAAAAGCCTTAGGCCCTCAGGGAAGGAGAGACCATGGATTTGAGAAAATAATGAGGCATAAAAGCAGCTTTTCCCCCACCACAGATGAAAGCACCGAAGGTGAATTCTCTACTGCTCTAAGGAAGGAGGAGTTGCTGGAGGAGCCGTGAGGAATGAGTGAGCAGGGGCGGTGGGTTGGGTTGGGGACAGGGAGGGGCAGGTGTCTTAGGGAGGTGTGTGTGATTGGAGAGCACCGAAGGCCGTGTCTCCACACTGGGAGAAGCAGCCTCAGAGAGGGAATGGTTTCGTGGCCCATCCAAGCAGATGGGCCTAGAGCTCCAGTCAGGAGACCCCAGTTCTGGGAGCTGTGACTTCTCAGAAGGATCTCATGAAGGCAAGTGCCATGAGATTTTAGCACCCTTGTTTTTGAATGTGCAGCGGCAGCAGCAGAAAGGGAATCTGAATCGAGTTGCTAGATATGAATCGGCCTTTTGCGGGATGTGAGGGATGATCTGGGTGTGATTGGCGTGGACCAGCCAAGAAGCAGGTGGGATGATGGATACCCTTATAAATGCCAAGCTCCCAAATGCTACCATACACACCTAGAATGTGGATACAACCCCAAGCTGACTGAGGTGAAGATTCTACCACCTGCCAGAATGGACACACGAGATAGAAAGTGATTAAAAATCAGTGCATTTCGCATCAGAATTTTCAGACAGCGATTCAAACCCATACAAGTCTTTAAGATTCAATGCAGAGATCATCCTTTTAGACCTTCTAGTAAACCTTCATGAGAACGTTAGGGGCCATCTCTTTTATTTATTTATTTTTTTAAAAAAGGAAAACAATATAAGGATGAATGATAGCATTTTTGTAAAAGACTCAACATAGTGCCTAATTTGTAGGAAACCCTTAATTTCTGGATTTGATTCCAGTTCATCTTGCCCACCTTTGTTTGCATGGTGCCTGGCACGAAGCAGACACTCGTATATGCTCACTGAATTGAACCATGATCTGTCATCTAGTTAATAAAAAAGACCGGCATATGTAAAATATGAATGTTTATAAATTATGTACCACTCTCTATATTTGTAGAGTACTATGTAATCTATCGGAGCAGATAGATTATACAGAAAGGAGGAAGAGATGATTTTTGTTAGTAGTGTAACTTCCTAAAATCTGAACCACAAAGAAACAAGAAAGTTTGCTTGGCAAAGAAATCAAATCCCTCTACCTAGAATATGAGGAAAATTACCATCCATTGAACAACTGCAAATTTGTTCTCTGATTCTAGCTTAAAGAATGTACAATAACTTTCAGTACGACTATGTCCACACGTGGATCTAAACACCCATCAAAATTATTTTTCTTTACAGCATTTCGTTAAATTTGAAAATCATATTTAGAGAGGCCACAGAGAAATGCAGCTACATCACAGTGGGACATGTCAGAGACTGTTAGTCGACAGGAAGCAAAAGCAACTATCGGAGAGAGGGAAGGAAAGACTGTGGGTGGAACGGGTCAGGGCGGGGCAGGAAACAGTGCCCCTACTGGCTCTGAATCGCAGGCCACTCCAGCTGGGCACACTGTGGGGACATCACAGCACAGTGCAGGATGTTTGGCTCCTTGGAGAGGTCTGCGGCTGTGGCTGCTTAGTGGCATTAAGGAAGGTAACACCAGCATCACTGATCAGATACCTGGTAACGCGTCTTTTTATCTGCGTTGGGTAGAAAATTAACTGGAAACAGACCCATCACGAAGGTGTGAGACAACCGAGAGGGTGACTTGGTATATGCTGTGCTTGGCTGGAAAAAAGAAGGTCTGTACGTGAATTGCCAGCTAAGAATGAAATGAGATACTCTGTCGGGATACAGCAGTCCCTCTCTTTCCTTTCTCTCCACGCCCCGCTTCCCTCTTCTCCCCATCTCCTTCTTTTCTCTTTATCCACTCACCTCCACCCCTTCCTAGATAGTTATCAGCTGAACAGTGTTGGGACAGCCACAGGTTTGAGAACTTTTTTCCAAATAAGAAGTAAAAACCCCAGACATAGGCCAGGTACGGTGGCTCACGCCTGTAATCCCAGCACTTTGGGAGGCCAAGGTGGGTGGATCACCTGAGGTCGGGAGTTTGAGAACAGCCTGGCCAACATGGTGAAACCCTGTCTATACTAAAAATACAAAAATTAGCTGGGCGTGGTGGCGGGTGCCTGTAATCCCAGCTACTCAGGAGGCTGAGGCAGGAGAATCACTTGAACCTGGGAGGTGGAGGTTGCGGTGAGCCGAGATTATGCCATTAGACTCCAGCCTGGGTGACAAGAGGGAAACTCCATCTCAAAAAACAAACAAACAAACAACAACAACAACAAAAACCCAAGCCTTTAATGGGAGCCAGAGGGGAGAAAGGGGAAATAAACTATTTTTGTCAGAGGTCTGCATTTGAGAGGCTAAAAAATATTTGGACGCTGTATTCCACTTTGCCCCTTTCCAGTTGGTTCATACGGTAATCCTGCTGCATTTCTGTTTTTCCTAAGACACTGGACTCCAATCGCACATGATATGGTTTGCCTCTTTGTCGCTACTCAAATTCCATCTTGAATTATACTCCCATAATTCCCACGTGTTGTGTGAGGGACCCGGTGGGAGATAATTTGAATCATGGCGGCAGTTTCCTGCATATTGTTCTCATGATAGTCAAAGTCTCACGAGATCTGATGGGTTTATTAGGGGTTTCTACTTTTGCTTCTTCCTCATTTTCTCTTGCTGTTGCCATGTAAGAAGTGCCTTTTGCCTCCCGTCATGATTCTGAGACCTCCCCAGCCACGTGGAACCAATTAAACCTCTTTTTCTTCCCAGTCTCAGGTATGTCTTTATCAGCAGTATGAAAATGAACTAATGCGGTAAATTGGTACCAGCAGAGTGGGGCGTTGCTGAAAAGACATCTGAATATGTGGATGCGACTTTGGAACTGGGTATCAGGCAGAGGTTGGAACAGTTTGAAGGGCTCAGAAGAAGACAGGAAAAATGGGAAAGTTTGGAACCTCCTAGAGACGTGTTGCATAGCTTTGATAAAAATGCTGATAGTGATATGAACAATAAGGTCCAGGAAGAGGTGGTCTCTGACGGAGATGAGGAACCTGTTGGGAACTGGAGCAAAGGTGACTCTTGTTATGTTTTAGATAAGAGACTGGTGACGATTTGCCCTCGCCCTAGAGATTTGTGGAAGCTTTGAACGTGAGAGAGATGATTTAGGGTATCTGGCAGAAGAAATTTCTAAGCAGCAAAGCATTCAAGAGGTGACTTGGGTGCTATTAAAAGCATTCCATTTTAAAAGGGAAACAGAGCATAAAAGTTCAGAAAATTTGCAACCTGAAAATGCAGTAGAAAAGAAAAACCTATTTTTTGTAGAGAAATCCAAGCTGGCTGCAGAAATTTGCATAAGCAACAAGGAGCCGAATGTTAATCACCGAGACAATGGGGAAAATGTTTCCAGGGCATGTGACAGTTCTTCATGGAACCTCCCATCACAAACCAGAAGCCTAGGAGGAAAAAATGGTTTTATGGGCCGGGCCCAGGGTCCTCATGCTATGTGTAGCCTAGGGACTTAGTGCCCTGCATCCCAGCTAATCCAGCCATTGCCAAAAGGGGCCGAGGTACAACTTGGCCCATGGTTTTAGAGGATGCAAACCCCAAACCTTGGCAGTTTCTATGTGGTGTTGAGCTTGTGGATGCTCAGAAGTCAAGAATTAAGGTTTGAGAATCTCTGCCTAAATTTCAGAAGATGTATGAAATATCTGGATGCCCAGGCAAAAGTTTGCTGCAGGGGTGGGGCCCTCATGGAAAATGACTGCTGGGGCAGTGTGAAAGGGAAATGTGGGTCGGAGCCCCCACACAGAGTCTCTACTGGGAAACTGCCTAGTGGAGCTGTGAGAAGAGGGCCACCATTCTCCAGACCCCAGAATGGTAGATCCACTGACAGCTTGCACCCTGTGCCAGCAAAAGCCACAGACAATCAATGCCAGGCTGTGAAAGCAGTTAGGAGAGGGTATATACCCTGCAAAGCCACAGGGTTTGGAGCTGACCGAGGCTATGGGAACCTACCTCTTGCATCAGCATGACCTAGATGTGAGATATGGAGTCAAAGGAGATCATTTTGGAGCTTGAGAATTTGACTGCCCTGCTAGATTTTGGACTTGCATGAGCCCTGTAACCTCTTAGTTTTGGCCAGTTTCTCCCATTTTGGAACAGCTGTATTTACCCAATACCTGTACCCCCATTGTATCTAGGAAGTAACTAGCTTGCTTTTGATTTTACAGGCTCATAGGTGGAAGGGACTTGCCTTATCTCAGATGATATTTTAGACTGTGAACTTTTGGGTTAATGTTGAAATGAGTTAACACTTTGCAGGACTGTTGGGAAGGCATGATTGGTTGTACAATGTGAGGACATGAGATTTGGAGTGTCCAGGGGTGGAATGATATGGTTTGGCTCTGTGTCCCCACCCAAATCTCATCTTGAATTATGGGAGTGATCCCATAATTCCCAAGTGTTGTGGGAGGGACCCAGTGGGAGATAATTTGAATCATGGGAGTGGTTTTCTCCACACTGTCATCATGGTAGTGAATAAATATCACGAGATCTGATGGTTTTATCAGAGGTTTCTGCTTTTGCATCTTTCTCCTTTTCTCTTGCTGCCACCATGTAAGAAGTGCCTTTTGCACCCCACCATGATTCTGAGGCCTCTCCAGCCACGTGGAACTGTAAGTCCAGTTAAACCTAGTTTTCATCCCAGTCTCGGGTTCGTCTTTGTTAGCAGCATGAAAATGGACTAAAACAACAGACCACTCACTGAGAGATTAGGAAAGCATTGTCTGGATAATAAGAAGAGTTGGTGCATAAACTTTGATGGCTTAAAATGAGTGGTTATTGTCAGGATAATATAGGGCTGGGATGTGGGTCCTGTGTGCTCCATCAGAATATGGCCTGAGCCCACCACTGCCGTGAAGTCCTTCTCACCTTGAAATGGTTAATGCAATTCTGACTAAATTTGCAAATAGCACAAACCTTGCAAGGAGGGGAGATAAAGAAGATGACATATTACCACCCCAGCAGGATAGAGATAATTCAGGGCATTGGCTGAACAAAAGTGAAATGAGGTTTAATACAAAGCCATGCAAGATAATATATGCACCTGAGAGAAAATAATGCTCAGCACAGATTCAAATTATGGGGGTATTACTCAGGAAGCTGTCGTGCTGAGTGAGACTTGGGGAGGCTGGTGGATAACAAATTGAATAGGAGTTCATAGTGCAATGTGATGTCAAAGAAGGGCAGTGCTATTTTGAGATGTATAGACAATATAAAGTGATCTTTGAAAATACAAGAGGGAATGGCGTGCTGCTTTACACCATGTCGGTAAAATCTCACCTTGAACTCCCTGGTGCCCTGACTTTAACAAAGACACAGTTAGATGGGAGATTTAGCAAAGGTAGTCGTTTGAATGCTATTCAACATGATGCACGGGTCTCACTAGGAAAAGCAGAATTGTCTTCTCACGCCAAGCAAACACGTTTATAAAAAAGTTTTCTCATGATAAGGTCCTCCTGCCATTATATTTTCTTTAATGCCATTTTGACTTTCAGAAAGGGGAAAATAACAATTTATGCAAGAAATAAAGGCAGAAATAAGGAAATAGCCATTATCCATTCGTTTAGAAAGCAGAAAAATCACAATAGAATTAAGATAGACTAAAATTAGAATATATATTCAGCAATACTGGGGTTAAATTCCTGCCTGCTAAAAGCTTTGACTCTAATAAGAGGTGACAAAATAATCATACAAGAGTAAACGTGGCAAGAACAGTATTAGTTTGCAGAGAATATATGCTATAAAGTTTCAAAAGGAGAGATTTTGTCCTTCGAGCCAGTTAGGGAATTTTTCAAAGAACTTGCTCTCCCTTTCATACTCTTGATCAGTAATGTGGGAGTGGGCAGATGGTTGAAATATGGAGGAACTGCAGCCCAAGATGCTGGTGAGGGAGACGGATGATAGGCACCTGAGCTGGCTGGTGGGTGTATTGGGAACGGAAAAGAACAGAAGTGTGCAAGGATTTGTATGAAGGAAAAATAAGCAATACTCAGGAAGATGGCTTTGGAATCAAACATACTGCATTTTCATCTGGACTTTAGTACCTAGTAGATCTATATATGTAGTTTATTTAATCTCTCTGGGCCTAAGATTTTTTATCAACTGAATTTTAAGAACTACTTTGCAAGATGACTATGAGCTAAAAATAATACATCAGAGCACTTATAAGTTAAAATTTGTAGTAATTTCATGAAAAAAATGTTTATGATTTTAGTGACTGATTAGTTGCTGAGGGCATCGGGGAAAAAAAGCATGAAGTTTTATTCCTGGAAAAAATTTTGGTACTATTTTTAGAAACGCATAAAACAGGAGGAGTTATTTGCTTGGCAACGTGCTAGAACTGGGTTTTACCTGTGTTGAGTTGAAAGAGATGATAGAACAGACTGGCTTTTAACTTTGCCAGAAATGGCCTCTTCAGGTGTTTCATGAACACTGCTGAATATAGTGAAAGCAGAGTCTCTAAAACTGTACCGTTTTGTAAAAATTCTGAACCCAGTTTTCAACACCTAGAGAAATAGAAATGGGTTAGCATTTCTGTGAAACAGATTTTTGAACATTTTGATGGGCCTCAGTCAAACTGAAAAAGAACTCAGGGCTAAGAATCCTCAGATCATTGGACTGCATGTGTTATTTTTTAAAAACCTAAGTATCTAGCTAAAGTAAAGGAATTCTTTGTGCTCAGTTTCTAATTCAGACAAATATTTTGCAATTTTAAAACTCTTTTTTCCTTTATTAAAATGACATTTGACATAATTATGGGGTATATATGAGTGTTTGTTACATGCATAGAATGTGTAATGATCATGTCAGGGTACTTGGGTATCCATCACCTTGAGAATTTATCATTTCTATGTGTTGGTGTTATTTCAAGTCCTGTCTTCTAGTTATTTTGAAATATACAAAAGTTTTGCTAAGTATGGTCACCCTAGTCTGCTATCAAACATTATAACTTATTTCTTATATCTAATTGTATTTTTGCACCCATTAATCAATTTCTCTTTATCTGTCCCCTGCCCCCACCCACATTTCTCAGTCTCTGATATCTGTCAATCTATTTTCTATGCCCAATCTATGAGATGGAGTGTTTTAGTTTCCATATATGGGTGAGAATATATGGTATCTGTCTCTCTTTGCCTGGCTTACCTTACTTAACATAATGACCTCCAGTTCCATCCATGTTGCTGGAAATAACAAGATTTCATTCTTTTTTATGGCTGAATAGTATTCCATTGCATATATATATGTGTGTGTGTGTGTGTTTATATATGTATATATAGTATTTCATTGCATACTCACACACACACACATGCTCCCCACATTTTCTTTTTTCCATTCATCTGTTGATAGACATTTGGGTTAATCCCATATCTTTACTATTGTGAATAGTGCTGTGATAAACATAACAGTGGTGTTAGCATATAGTTGTTCCTAATAGTCTCTGTTAATTTTTATCTTTCTGTGGTATCAGTTGTAATGTTTCCTCTTTCATTTGTGATTTTGTTTACTTGGGTCATCTCTCTTTTCTTGGTTAGTCTAGCTAGAAGTTTAGCAATGATGTTTATCTTTTTAAAGAACCAGCTTTTCATTTTTTTATTCCTTTGTATTTTTACTGTAGACTATATTTTGTTAAGTTCTGCTTTATTATTTGGTTTCTTCTGCTGATTTTGGGTTTGGTTTGTTCTTGCTTTTTTAGTTCCTTTGTGTGCATTGTGGAATTGTAGCTTTGAAATCTATTTGTTTTTTGATGTTGGTGTTTATTGTTATAAAATTCTGTCGTAGCACTTCCCACATGTTTTCTTACGTTGTTTTCATTTTCATCTTTTTCAAGAATTTTTTTTATTTCTGTCTTAATTTCATTGACTCAGCCGTGGTTCAGGAGAATGTTATTTGGATCCCATATATGTGTATAGTTTCTGAAGTTCCTCTTGGTATTGATTTCTAGTTTTATTCCATTGCAGTCTAGGAAGATAATTGATACGATTTTGATTTTTTTAAAATCGTTGAGATTTGTTTTGTGGACTAACATATCCTGGAGAATGTTGCATGTGCTGATGAGAAGACTGTATTCTGCAGCTGTTGGATAAAATGTTCTTTAAAGGTCTGTTAGGTCCATTTGGTCTAAAGACCAAGTTTAAGTCTAATGTTTCTATGCTGATTTTCTGTCTAGATGATCTGTTTAGTGCCAAAAGTGAGATATTGAAGTCCCCCACTATTATTATATGGAATCTTTCTCTCTCTTTAGATCTGATAATATCTGCTTTATTAATTTGGATGAGTGCATATATATTTAAACTCATTATATTCTCTTGCTGGACAGATCCCTTTATCATTGTATAATGACCTTCCTTTTTGCCCCTCTTTTTGACTGAAAATCTGTCTTATCTGATAAAAGTATAGCTATTCCTGCTTGATTTGGGTTTCTGTTTGTACGGACTATCTTTTTTTCCATCCCTTTCCATCAATATGTGTCTTTACCAGTAAAGTGTGTTTCTCGTAGGCAGTATATAGTAGGATCATGATTACGACTTTTTATTCCTTCAGCCAGTCTACATATTTTAAGTGATAAATTTAATCTCTTGACATTCAAAGTTATTATTGATATGTGTTTTTGGCATTTTGTTGTATTGTTAATTGTTTTCTGGTTGTTGTATATATTATTTGTTCCTTTCCGTTTCCTTTACTGTTTGTCCTTGTGGCTTGGTGGTTTGTGTTGTGGTACAATATGAATCTTTTTGCTTCTTCATTAATGTGTTTGCTTTACCAGTGTGTTTTATGTTTTTGTGTGTTTTCATGATGGGAACTCCCTTGAGCATTTCTTATAGGACCAGTCTAGTGGTGATGAATTCCCTTAGCATTTGCTTGTGTGGCAAAGACTTTATTTTTTTCTCCATTTTATAAATTAGTCTTTATAAGGCTAATTTTGCTGGATATAGTAATATAGCATCCTTGGTGGTGACAGCTTTTTTCTTTCAGCATTTTAAATATATCATCTCATTCTCTCCTGATCTGCAAGATTTTCCCTCAGAAGTCCGCTGTTCATCTGATGGAGATTCCTTTAGAGGTGACTAGTTGCTTTTCTCTTGCTGTTTTTAGAATTCTCTCTTTATCGACTGTAGACAGTATGAATATAATGTGCTATGAAAAAAACCCTTTTTGCATTGTATCTGTTTGGGAATCACTGGGCCTCCAGTTTCTGGATGTCTTAATCTCTTACTAGACTTGGAAGTTTTCATATATTGTTTTGTTAAATAGGTTTTACAACTCTCTTTTTTCTCTCTTTGCCTTCTAGATTGCTGATAATTCATGTTTTTGATCACTTTGCGGTATCCCGTGTATCACAAATTATTTGTTCATTCTTTTTCTCTGTTTTTGTCTGCCTAGGTTATTTCAAGAGACCTGTCTTCATGTTCTGAGATTCTTTCTTCTGTCTTATCTAGTCCATTGTTGAAGCTTCCAAATGTATTTTGTAGTTTGTTCAATAAATTCCACAGTTCTAGATTTCTATTTGCTTTGTTTTTATGGTAACTAATTTTTTTGTAAGTCTCTCATTCACATCATGAATTATTTTTCTCATTTCTTTGTATTCTTCTTTCAGAATTGTGTTATATTTCACTGAGTTTCTTTAAAATCAATATTTTAAATTCTTTTTCTGGGGTTTTGTGAATTTCTTTTGGATTAGGATCTGTTGCTGGGGAATTACTGTGTTCCTTTGGAGTTGTCATATTTCCTTGCTTGCTTATGTTTCCTGTTTCCTTACATTGATATCTGCACATCTGGTGTGATAGACACTTCTTCCAATGTTTTGAATTTACGTTTGTAGGGAAGGATTGTTTCTTAAAATGTATCTGTGATATTGGTTGAGTAGGGCCTGACTTTGGTTTTGATTCTGGGTGTATGCAGTAGTGTAGTTTCTGTGTGGTTTCCTCAGCTAAAAACAGCATCAGTAGAATCTGTGATTTCCTCAGTGGCTTAGAATGCAGTTGTTAGTGGAGGCTGTAATGAAGTTTTTCTGGTGACAGGGATGCCAGGTAGACAAGTCTTCAGGCCTCACTAGTGGCATGGGTTGGCTGACTGTGCCTGTCCTTTGGCCCCAGGGTGGTATATGCTGGCACCGGTGTTAATGGGTTCAGGTAGGTCCTTTCTTGGGCCTCCAGGTAGCTGTCGCAGTTGGCAGTAGTGGCAGCAGCGGGTTGGGCAGGTGGACAGGTTTTTGGGCTCTTGGGCAGCTGGTGTGGCATGGGCAATGGCAGTAGCAGTGGCAGGACCCTCTGGTTCCTGAGCAGTGCGTGCTGGTATTAGTGGTGGCTGTGATGGGCTGGGAAGAGTAGTCTCCAGACTCCTAGGTGGTACATGTGAGTAGGTATGCATGGTGTTGGTGGCAGGCTGGGTGGACCCATCTTTAGGTTCCCAGTGGTGAATGCACAGATGCCATATGTGGTAGAATGGGTGGAGTGATGCTCAGATCCTTGAGCAGCATTCTAAGGCTCTGAAGAGTAGTGTCAACCCAGGTGGGTCTGACCTCAGGCCCCTGGTCATTTGCAGTGGCATAGGTTGTAGTAAACAGAATGGGCAATCTGTGATGGTGGGTGTGGAGAACCTGACCTCAGGACTTGTGCTAGAGCATAGCAGTCCTGCTGTCGATGTAGTGGGGTTGCTCTTAGCAGTCCCCTGCAGGCAGCTCTCAGGCTCTGGTGAGTGTGCATTTTGTCTCTGGCAGCAGTAGCAGCTGCCTTTGTATGCCTGGGGAGCCTATATTTGGGATGGCCCTGGAGCACAGAGGCCATGCTCCTGGAATGGGTGAGGTTGGCTCTCATGGCCCCAGATAGTAGCTCTCAGGTTGTGGGTTGTGCTTTTTTGGCTCCTGGCAGCTGTGGTGTGCAGAGGCAGGGAGGGATGTTGCTCTCTGTGCATGGGTCAGGCACAGAGACCACGCAGCCAGTGGGGATGCGGTTGCCACACATAGCCCCAGACACATTGCCCTCAGGCTCACCCACCTCTGCTCTTGGTGGCAGCAACAGTGGCTGCAGCAGTGTGCAGAATGGGGAAGAAATCTTGCTCTGTGACAAGCCTGAGCATCGAGGTCACTCCACCAGTGGGACAAGGTTTCTACTTCCAGACCAGATAGTCTACTCTCAGACTTGCCCACCTCAGCTCCTGGTGGCAGCAACTGCTGTGGCAATGTATGGAGGAATGGAAGAGGTTCCACTCTCTGACAGCTGGCCTGAGAATAGAATCTGCTGTGCTGCTGCTGGGGGTGTGGTCACTTCTCACAGCCCCAGATAGGGAGCTCTCAAGCTCCGGAAAGTGCATGCTTTGGTTTCCGATATGCCAGGTGCCACCTCCTTGGTGACTTGCACCATCCTTTTACTTGGGAGTAGCATATCATGTTGCCTAGAGTACTACAGACCCCCAGCATCTTTGGGTCTAGCCAGCACTGTGCCACTGTAGGCCTTGGTGTGAACACTGGGGGATGTCAGTGGGGGCTCCTGGGATGTGGCTATATGGAGGCTTTGCTTCCCGGGGAAGGATGATGTCTCATGATGGCTGGGTTCTCACAGCAGTGCCATGCTGCAGCTGCTTAGGTCTCATGGTTGTGTGTGATCCAGCACTGTTCCCTCTTTGGTGCAGTACCTTCCGGAGTGTCCAGATCACTGCCTACACTAGTCTCAGGGCTCATGTGGGTAGAGGAGCTCTCCTATGGCTAGGATTGCAGCAGTTCACTGTGGAATGTGAACTGCTCAGGGCCTTTCACTTACCCTTTTCCTGCAAGAGGGAGTCCCTTGGGCTCCCAGTTGATCTTGGCTGACCTGGCTGCTCACTTCCTTCTCTTTCTGTGACTCAGATGTTTACTGTGACTTCTCTGTTGAACTCCAGTGTTCTCTCCAAGATGTTCTAGTTCATGAGTGATTATCTATTCACAATCTTGCTGCTTCTTTCTGGAGTGGGCATGTGTCTGATGTCTCTACTCAGCCATCTTGAAGCTATGCGCCAGTAATATTTTTTATGAAAATCAAGAGTATGTGTGATGGGCAAGTTTTCATAGGGGAGTATCCAGATAAATAAATAAGCAAAACACTAAATTAACAATAACCTAAATAGAGGATGTGGCCAGCATATCTACCTTGGGTCTGTGGCACCTTGCTTTAAGGCTTATCTTGTTTTTACCTTTTATGTCAGTAGACTGCTATCAATTATTCCATTGCCCATAGCCACAAAACAAAACATGAATATCTGATTAAAAGAGTCACTGATGACACTTCTTTACACATGTATTTGTTCTTTTTTGTCTTCATTCAGAGGTATTTTTATTTCTGTCATTCAAACGATAACTCCTCTTAAAATAATATAATAAAATTAAAAATGCAAGTAACAGCATAATGGGTGAAGCGTATCTAATTTTACTCATGAAAACTAGCTAATAAAGGAGAGAAAGTTAATATTAGTGGTTACAATCACCTTTCGAATTTCTCATATTTATTCTTACACTTCAATATTCTAGAACAAAGGTCAGCAAACTTTTTCTATGAAGGAGGAGGTAGTTAGAATTTTAGATTTTGTGGGCCAACAGGCAAAATCTAGGATATTATGTAGGTGCTTATATAAAAGAGAAAAAGCAAATGTATGCAAATATTCGAAGTACCATAATGATAATAATTGAATATTATTAATCAATACAACTCAATTCATATATTAATGATTGAATACATTATTTTTGGAATAAAGGTTTGTAACTGAGAAAAATAGGATTCTTTTTAGGGGAACAACATTTCACTTAATTGTGATTCAATTAGTGTTCCCTGTCGTCATGGTAGAAACGTGGCCTCATTGCCCTACAAAGCCTTCATGTACTTCTCTGAAAAAGAGTGATTTTTGTGGGGGTTGGAGGAAATACACCAGAATGTATTGCCTGAGTCCCTCTTTTGGCACTTATGTACTACCCTGATAGTGCTGGATTTTTTTTTCAATACAAGGAGACAGGTTAAGGTCACAGGCTCCTGAGTAAGAACTCCATGGCATGAGGTCAATTCATTAGCCGTGTGATCTTTGACTACTTACTTCAGTTTGCTTCTCTATAAAATGAGTAAGAGCCTCTACTTCACGTAGTTATTGTAGAGATTAAATGAATGGGTAAATGCCAAGATTTAGAAGAGTGCATGACATATTGCAAAGTATTCAATAAATGTTATTTTTCCTTGGATTAAAAAAACTATGTAAAAAATGGAAAACTATCCATAGTTCATGGTTTGTACAAAAGGAGGCAGTGGCGGGATTTGGATCATGAACTATATTTTGCTGAAATTTTCATCTTCCCTTAAATTACTGTTATCTTTGTATCAGAATCAAAATGTAAGAGTCAGTTGGGCACAGTGGTTCATGCCTGTAATCCGAGCACTTTGGGAGGCTGAGGTAGGCACATTACCTGAGGTCAGGAGTTCAAGACCAGCCTGGCCAACATGGTGAAACCCCGTCTCCTAAAAACAACAACAACAACAAAAATAGCCAGTGTGGTGGCACATGCCTATAGTCCTAGCTCCTTGGGAGGCTGAGGCAGTAGAAATGCTTGAGGCTGTGAGGAGGAGAGGTTGCAATGAGCCAAGATCATGCCACTGCACTCCAGCCTGGGGAAAAGAGCTAGACTCTGTCTTAAAAAAAAAAAAAAAAGAAAGAAAAGAGCCAGAATGAAGCTTGATCTATCCCTGCCCTGTCAAAACTATTTCACTCGTTATACAGATTAAAAAACGGAGACCCAATGGGGGAACCGACTTTCTGTCATCACCTAGTTAATTAGTGATAGGTCTGAGCCTTCTTATAGTTACAAGGCAGAGGACTGAGATGGTAGTTGGAACAGCACAGCATGAGTTGACCTGAGTTAGAATTGGTGAGTTCAGACATTTAGGTCTTAGCGATCACTTAAAAGGAGAACCAGTACTCTGGCCTCCTGCTTGAGTCATAGCAGTTGTGAGAGTTTAGGAGTTACTCTTACAGGAAGGCAGGATTTGCAATCTGTTCTAGGATCCAAACTCCCATAGGTTCTGTATCAGGTTGCTAAGGCTGTCTAAACAAATGTAGGCCAGATAGCTTAAACAATAAAGTTTTATTTCCTTACAATTCTGGAGGCTAGAAGTCAGAGACCAAGATGTCAGAAGGATTTGTTTCTTCTGGGACCTCTTTCCTTGGAAGACAGCCATCTTCCCTGTGTTTATGTTTCTGTCCTAATCTCTAAGTACACTAGTCATATTGGATTAGGGCCCATCTTAATGATCTCATTTTAGCTGAATTACCCCATCTCCAAATAGTCACATTCTGAAGTCATGTGGGTTAGGATTTCAACATATACATTTTAGGGGACCATAATTCAGCTCATAGCAAGAAACAGATGCTAATTCTTGAGTGTCTTGTACTTACCTAATTCTGTTAAACACTGAGCACAGGAGAATATATTGGGAAGAAATGGATGGCAAGTAACTTTATATAATCTTTCCACTTTTAGTGTTAGAGTGTTTAGAAGTAAGATGGACTTTCATGACCAAGTCTCCCAAATATTCCACGGGCCTTAATTTTCTCATCCATAAAACAAAAATCCTGACCTAACTCACAGAGGCACAGCAGAAGTGAATAGATGTTTGCCAAGTACCTCAGAGTTCTAGAGGAAAGTAATTCCGTTGGCCCAAAGCTTTGAGTTATGTATTGCAGTTTCAGAATTATATTTTTAACCAAGCAATATTTCACAGAGATAACATAATCACCTAATGAAGTCGCCTTGAATGTTAATTACAGAGAGGAATTGAAATGTATCAACATGATTTATTTTGTCTGAAATATCTTTTACTTTTTTCTACAGTGTAATTTAGAGCGTATTGTGCCTTCAGCACTCCATTCAAAGTCATCTTGCTCTTTCACAAACTTTTGTCCTGTTAGAAACACATTTACATTAGTGCATGGTATACAGATTTTCTTCTTACAGAAATTTGTGAGCATTTGTGATGAAAAATAAGGGTAAGAATAGCTGTAAGAAAAGCATCGAAAAGCAAAATTTTGTCTACATTACTCTATACTTCTCTTTTAATAAGAATCTCTTACTTTTGTTAAAGCACATTTACTTTTATTTGAAATAGACCAGGAGGATATCTTATAGGTGAGGAGACAGATGTTTAGTAATCTGCCCAAGGTCACAGTTTGTAGGTGGTGAAGTCGAGACTAACTTTCACTCTTGTTTGACTCTATTCAAACACTTTCACTAAAACATGTTGCTTTCTCTTTCAGAATCCTTTTTACTGGAAGAACCTGGTAACCTGAAGTACAAAAGTTTTCTATAATGTATGTTGCATGTCTGTAAGTCTTGAAGTACCCCAAGATTTTCTCCACTCAATGATCCTTACTTCATTAGTTAATCCTCCTGATCATCTTTTCATATTTTCTTTCTTCATCTCATAGTCTGGTTTTCTTGCTTATTATTAAGAGCCAATATTTGAATATCATTTGATGGTCTACAAAGCATGCTCATGGAATATTAATATTTAAACTGTGAAGTGGATTTTATTTCTCCCCATTTTGCAGAACAGAAGCTGAGGTTGAGAGAGGTAAATAGTCCTGTCCAAGGTCCTTCAGCAAGGAGGAGGTAGAAACAAAACTCTACTCGAGTCTTTTATTTTTTCTAACTTTATGATAACGTGTTTTCTCTAACATCAGAAGATATTCTCCAATAGAGAAAAGAATTATCCTCTGGGCTGTTGTGGTTGAAAAGTATGGAGAAGAGCCCAAATGTCATGGAAACTTGAAATCAAAGGAAGCTATGCCTGGAAGGTGGTTCCTGTCCTCTTGTGGCCTTTTCAGTCTTCTCAAGGGAACCCCAGGCTGCCTTTAGGCATCCTTAAGAGCCAGGAGGAGATGATGAGCTGGAGAGCCTTCAGGCTTTCCCATCAACCAGCAAAGATGCACTTGGATCTCTTTTACATAGTGAACTTTTGCCGAATGTTATTTTAGATGCTGGCATCTCCAGCTTAAAAGCTACTGCTTAAACAAAACAAAACAAAACAAACAAAAAAAAAAAAAAAACAAGCGAAAGAAAAACAGAATGAAAAATTTCTGATTGTCTTCCAAACTTCAGACAGGTGAAAATTTTCCCAAAATCACACAGCTCATAGCAACATAGAACCAGCAAGGCCATAACCCAGTTCTCCCAAGTTCCATCCCAGGGCTCTCAGGGCTCTTTCTACCAAACCATGATAAATGCTACCTTCCTGAAGAAAACAGTCATTTAAAAACCCATTACAGAAATGACAAACTGGGAGCCAGGAACAAAATCTTAAGAAAAAAGTAGGCCAAGTGCTGTACTGAGGTCTGAGAAGGCCATTTTAGCCTACTCAGGCACAATTCAATTTTTCATTTTGGCATGATTTGAGCTTTCTTCTTTCTCATGTCCAGGTACAACTCTTTTTCAGGAAATTCACTATGGACAATTATCTACTTGGGGAAATAAATGAGACTGTTTTTAATGGTGCTTCTTGCCCTGCTATGCAGAAAGATAAATCAGAATGTATCCCAAAAAGAAATTAGCAAAGACATTAAAAATATACTTTAATATTTACACACATCCCTGGGTAAATGTAAAATAAAATATACACATGATATACATGGAAAATACAAGTGATCAAAATTTTAATAAAAATATAATAAAATGCTTAATTTGCTAGAATACTCAGGTATTAAAATAGGCATATGAATATACTTTTCTAGTGAACTGAAACAACCAAAAAGGGATTATTTGAGCCCTCACAAAAGTTTTTTAGTGTAATTTCCCTCATTCTTAAAATAACCATCATATGGTTAATGTAGATTATTCGACAATTTAGAATATTACAGTGCTTTTGGATCATCATTCTGAATATGAATCCTCACTGAGTTCTTATAAGGTGAAGGAAATTGGGCTTAATGAAGCTGACTCCAAAAGGGTATTTTGATTTTAAAAATTTCTAAAATTTTCTCTTTGAAAGTTTCAATTACTTTTTATGTCTGGCTGTGACAGAATAACTGATATGTGACTTTCTCTCTACTTTGCAACCCCCACAGGAAAAACAACAACAATAACAACAACCACCACCAGAAAACTGGACAAAATATATTGAACAACTCTTTTCAGACATTGGATAAATGGCAGAACAAGATTGTGACCCCCTAAGAAAAGGAAAACAAATGAGACTATTTCTATAATTGCCCTAGATTTCTGACTGGAGGCACTTTTCATACTGTGGCAAAAGTAAGATGGACCCATACAGTACACAGAAGTGTCACTGAATTACGCAGCCAGAAATCAGAGTTCAGGGAAGATGAAGCAGTAGGAATTTGAGGGTCACTGCAGGAGAGGAAATACTTGCCCAGAGTAATAGCTGCAAAATTTGCATAGGAATCCACTGTGTCTTTTAAAAAAATACTATGTTACATGATCATATGGTAGAATTATGCTGGAATAATCAAAGACTACAGGCACTATAAGACAAATAATTCTCAGACCTAAAACAGGACTGGGAAATGTTCAAGCTCTGACTAGGTTGGTAGATAAATCTCTTTGAGCAACTGAAACATTCATCCTAGTAGAGAACTTAGAAGGATCCCTTTTTAATAGTAAGACTAAACCAAAACTAAAGTAAATGCTGCTCCAGTACTATGTTGAATAGGAGTGGTAGGAATGGACATCTTGTTTTATTCCAGTTCTTAGGGGGAATCTTTTCAACTTTTCCCCATCCAGTATGAAGTTGGCTGCAACTTTGTCATATATTCCTCTTGTTATTTTGAGAAATGTTCCTTCAATGCCTACTTTTTTGGAAGTTTTTTTTATTATGAAAGGAGGTTGTATTTTATTGAATGCTTTTTCTGCATCTACTGAGATGATCATATTTTTGTTTTTAATTCTGTTTATGTGGTGAATGAAAATTATTTGTTTGCATATGTTGAGCCATCCTTGCATCCCTGGAATAGAATTCATTTGATCAGGATGTATTATTCTTTGGATGTGCTATTGAATTTGGTTTGCTAGTATTTCTTTTTTTGAGAATTTTTGCATCTGTGTTCATCTGAGATAGCGGCTTGTCGTTTTATCTTCTTGTTTGTTCTTGCCCAAATTTTGGTATCAGCATGACTCAGGTTTTGCAGAATGAGTTAGAGAGTAATCCCTTCTCTGATTTTTTGGAATAGTTTCAGTAAGTGGTACCAACACTTCTTTGCAATATCTGGTAAAATTCTGCTGTGAATTCATCTGGTCTTGAGCTTTTTATGTTGAAAGATTTTTTACTATTGATTCAATCGCATTACTTCTTCTTCTTCTTCTTCTTTTTTTTTTTTTTGAGACGGAGTTTCGCTCTTGTTACCCAGGCTGGAGTGCAATGGCGTGATCTCGGCTCACTGCAACCTCCGCCTCCTGGGCTCAGGCAATTCTCCTGCCTCAGCCTCCTAAGTAGCTGGGATTACAGGCACAAGCCACCATGCCCAGCTAGTTTTTTGTATTTTTAGTAGAGACGGGGTTTCACCATGTTGACCAGGATGGTCTCGATCTCTTGACCTCGTGATCCACCCGCCTCGGCCTCCCAAAGTGCTGGGATTACAGGCTTGAGCCACCGCGCCCGGCCCGCATTACTTCTTATTGGTATGTTTAGGATTTTTATTTCTTCCTCATCCTATCTTGGGAGGTTATATGTTTCCAGGAATTTATCCTTTCCTTTATGTCTTCTAGAGAATTTCATAATAGTCTCTGATAATCTTTTCAATTCTGCTCTCATCTTTATTATATCTTTTCTTCTGCTAGTTTTGGGTTTGGTTTGTTCTTATTTTCCTAGTTACTTAAGTGCGATGTTAGGTAGTTAATTTGAGATCTTTCTTAGTGATGTGGGCATTTAATGCTATAAACTTTCCTTTTAGCATTGCTTTTGTTGTATCCCAGAGGTATTAGTGTATTGTGTCTCTGTTTCCATTTGTTTCACATACAATTTTAGTTTCTGCCTTTATTTTGTTGTTTATTGAAAAGTCAAGAGCAGGTTGTTTAGCTTCCATGTGCTTGTGTAGTTTTGAGGGGTTTTCACGGTATTGATTTCTAATTTTATTCTACTGTGGTCTAAGAAGATACTTGATATGATTTTGACTTTTTTGAATTTGATTAGACTTTATGGTCAAGCCTCTGGTCAATTTTGGAGAATATTCCAGGCACATATGATAAAAATGTATACTCTGTGGTTTGGGGGTAGAATATTCTGTAGATGTTTATTGGCTCCAATTGGTTTGGAGTCTTGTTTAAGTCTAGAGTTTCATTGTTGATTTTCTGCCTTGATGGTCTCTCTAGTGCTATCAGTGGGGTATTAACATCCTCCACTGTTACTGTATTACTGTCTATCTCATTTCTTAGGTCTGTAGTGTTTGTGTTAAGAATATAGATGCTTCAGTGTTGGGTGGATATATATTTAGGCAGTTAAATATTCTTGTTGTATTGAACTCCTTATTATTAAGTGATACCCTTCTTTGTCTTTTTAAAATTGTTGTTGGTTTAAAGTATCTTTTATCTGATATCAGAATAGCTACTCCTGCTCATTTTTGTTTTCTATTTCTGTGATATATTTTTTCCTTCCCTTTTCTGTGAGTTGGTAGGCATCTTTACCTGGTACGTAAGTCTCCTGTAGTCAGCAAATGGTTTCATCTGGGTTTTCTAAAAATCCAGTTTGCCAGTGTGTCTCTTTTAAGTAGGGCATTTAGGCCGTTTACATGGAAAGTTAATATTGGTATGTGAGGTTTTGTTCTGGTCATAGTGTTGTTAGCAAGTTGCTTTGTCTTCTCAATTGTGTAATTACTTTATAGGATCTGTGAGTTTTGTACTTACATGTGCTTCTATGATGGCGAGTATCATCCTTTCATTTCCATGTTTAGAACTCCTTTGAATATTTCCTGTAGGGCCAGTTATGGTTAGGGATGCCCATAGCATTCACTTATCTAGGAAATACTTTATTTCTTCTTCATTTATGAAGCCTAGTCTGGGAGGATATAAAAATCTTGGCTGGCTTTTTTTTTCTTCTTTTATTTAAGAAGGCTAAAGAGCAGCTCGTATCTCTTCTGGGTTGTAAGGTGTCTGCTGAGAAGTCTGCCTTTAGCCTGATGAGGTTCTTTAAAAAAAAAAAAAAATAGGTGATTTGACACCTCTCACCAGCTGCCTTTAAGATTTCTTTTCTTTCAAATTGACCTCAGATGGTCTGATAACTATCTGCCTTGGTGATGTTCATCATATACAGTATCTTCTAGGTCTTTGAATTTCTTGTATCTGGGTGTCTACGTCTGTAGCAAGATCAGGGAAATTTTCTCTCAAATATGTTTTCCAAATTTTTTACTTCTTCTTCTCCCTCAGGAATGCCTGTTAGTTTTAGGGTTAGTTGCCTCACATAATCTTTTATTTCTCAAAGGTTTTATTCAGCTTTTAAAATTCCTCTTAAAAATCTTTTTATTTAACTGAGTTAATTTGAAAGACTAGTCTTTAAGCTCTGAAATTCGCTCTTCTGCTTTGTGTAGTCTACTGTTAAAGCTTGCCACTGTATTTTGAAATGCCTTCAGTGAGTTTTTTATTTCCCAAATTTAAAAAAAAACATGTCTATCTTCATTTCTAGGCTGCATTACCACTGAGGTTCACAGGAAATTCCCATCTGGCTGCTTACTGCAGAAATGATCTCTGGGTGGAACCTCTTCCCCCAGCCTGAAAACAGATGGCTTTGTGGCTGGTCCATTCTCTGTTGCAGGGATATTGCAGCTGTGTGTGGGAAGGGAAAGATGAGCCCTACTGTTTGTGTGGGCCTGTACAGCAGGCATGCTTTCAGCAGGGATGCAGATGCTGAGAATAGCACTGGAGAGGCTGTCTCTAAGTGTACTTACAACAGCCTCCAGTTGTAAACTTTGTGTTCCATCAGCAATCTTGTCTTTTTCATTATTACATTTTTCTGAAATGACTCATATTCTGATCTTGTTGTACCTCTGATTTTCTCATTTGATGTGTGATTTTCTGATTTATAAAGGAATATTTAAGTCAAAGCTGCAAAACAAATTTAATTATTACATTTTCCTTTTTTGACTGATGTAAACTTTATTCATACATTCACTTTCTAAACATTTGAATAAGACAGCACAACCTAGTCTTTGGAATCAGCCAATTAGACTTGGGTTCTAATCCTGGTCAGTTATTACTTATGTGACGTTGGGTACCTCAGTCTTTTGTTGCTGTTCTGCACTATGAAGTCAATAAGTAGCCGAATTCATAAGTTGTAAAGAAAAGGCACAGTCACTGCCTCTAAGAAGCTTCCACTTGGAGAGAACGGCAAAGAAACAATTGTGAAATACTTTGGGGAAAGTTGTGAAACACTGTCAGGATGAATGAATATATGTGGGCAATGGAAGCTCAATGAAGAGCCATTTTAATCTCCTTCAGTTATTAGAGAAGGTGTCAGAAGTTCATATTTAAGCTCAGGGCTGAAAAATTACTAGGAATTTACCTAGTTGTCAAGTAGGCAGACGCCACTTTTAGGTAAAGGAAACTAAAGTGCAAATGGAATAAGGCTTGAAAAGCATGATGTTTTTCTGTTGTAGGGGTGTAAATGTAAGGGTTGTGGGTAAAAGCCAGGGGAGATGAAGCAGGACAGGCAAACACACACCAGATCATAGACGTCATTGCATTCTATCTACTTGAGGGCTTTATGGGACAAGGTGCTAATTCATAGAAATTTTATCTAACTTGTCTGGATGTAGTGAGATAATCAGACAGGAATCACAATGCTGACCAACACAGTAGGCTATTTTTCCTTTGTGTAAATCTGCCAATTCTAGTAAAAGCTTCTACTAGGTCGTTTAAAATTGTAGTTATTTGTTATAATTTATATTATATGGTGCTAATATTTTATCAATATACCTACTTTGCCTTTCAATGTGTGAATTTAGAATTTTCTATATTGTTGGATAAGCTGATTTCCTTTTTTCACTTCATTGAGAATAAAGTTTGCCAATTTTGAAATGATTGCTCTTGGAAAAAAATGCAGTCTTATAAATTGAAATATAATTTATAAAAAGCATATGTACATAAAAAATCAAGTTCATGTTTACAGTGTCTTTGAAGCATCACCTTTCTCATGTCTTTTCCCCAAATATTTTAGAATTTAGTGACCAATAAAAGAAGGTTAAATTAAGTCAATTTTATCTAATGTTCCAAATAAACAATAGGCTTAAAACTCTGTTTTAAGATAAAACTCAGAAGGACAAGAAACCATTGATCAGGGCCATATTTTGAAACAAATAATATTTACCAGAGTTCAATGCAGGAAATAGAACACTATGTATTTCAAAGAGTAAGGGAGTAATGTAGGGTATTAGAAACTTACATGCATTATTCGAAAGGTTGGAGAAGTAGGAGTTAGGAAATGACTATTCAATTAATGAGTTTAAGGATATATCACCATAGGTGCAATGCAGGAGTCAGAAGGATACTGCTATCCCAACCGCCACCACTGCAACTAATGCTGCCACAAATAACTCCCACTTGACACACATAAAACCAAAGACAAGACACTGAGAAGCTGAGTCCAGCCACCACAACTGCTTCTGCCCCATAATCATGATTGTCAGCTCCCATTAACAGGAAGCTGCTCTCTAATTCTCTTCCACCTTCCAGACCCAAGAGAGTGCACCTAATTGGTACCTAATTGGCAGAAATTAATTTGCATTTATAGATATAGCTACAAGGATATCTAAGAAATGAAGATTGTGGTTTTCCTTCCCCCAGGGGAAAGTGAATAAAAAGGAAAACAGATAAAAATGAATGTGAGGACCTATTTGACCATAGCCAACATATCCTTTAGTTCTTAGAATTTTATATCATCAGGAGAAAATATGATGATTTAATATTGAAATGGAACATAATATAAAGGAACATAGTGTTGGAGACTGATGTCCTATAATGTAAACTACAAATTAATCTCTCCATTAAACTGTGTGTGAGCTCCTTGGAGGCAGGATTACTATCTTATTGATCTCTGTATTTTTAATCTGATTAAAAATACTTGAAGTAAGATGGACATTCAATAACAATTTATTAAATAAGTGAGTCAAATAAAATACATTACTCCAACACAGCTGACCAAGGCTCTTCATTTATTTAACATTAAAACTTCAACTACTCATGCTAGGTCCAGTGGCTCACACCTGTAATCTTGGCATTTTGGGAGACTGAGATGGGAGGATTGTTTGAAGCCAGAAGTTTGAGATAAGTCTGTGTAACATAGTGAGATCCCATCTCAAGGAAAATAAACCAATTTAGCCAAGTGTGGTGGCATGCTTCCCAGGTAGCTGATGTCCTCTTAGCTACTGGGAGGCTGAGGCAGGAGTTTTACTTGAGCCCAGGAGTTTGAGGCTGCAGTGAACTATGATCATGCCACTGCATTCCAGCCTGACAACAGACCAAGATGGAAAATAACTTCAAATATCATAGTTCAAGTAAATAAAGTTTTTTCCATTTTCCCTCCAACATAGATATATGTAATTTATGCATACATATATGTATATATATACATACACATGCATAACACCTTTGGACAGTTAGTTACTCATATTTTGCTACATTTATCTTCTAAGAATAGAATATTCTTCAGCATAAATGAATTTCAGTTATCAAATTTAGGAAATGGAACTTTGACATACCGCTAATATTTAATATACAGTCTATATTCAGATTTCACCTTTTGTTTGAAAATCTAAGATTTGATAAAGGACCATATATTGTATTTAGTTGTCATTTCCCTTTAGTGTACTTTAATCTAGAAGGTCTCCATTCATTATTTATTTACCTATCTGTCTATATCCATTTATTTTCATTTTTCATAACATGGTCTTTTTTTAGTGTAGGTTGATACTTTGCAAAATGTCCTTCAGTTTGCATCAGTTTGACTGTTGTTTTATAACTGGAGTCAGGTTTACATTTTTTACATTAGGGTCAGTAGTACTTTGTGGGTGATGCTGTGTTTTCAGTGCATGACATCAAGAGGCACTGATGTTAGTTTGTCCTGTTATCAGTGGTGTTATGTTTGATCATTTAATTAATTATTAGTAGTAATTTTATTTTGAGGCTTACACAGTGTCCTCAATAGAGGTGTACTGTCATTGTGCTGAATGTCTTCTAGCTTCTAGAGACTTATGTATACAAAAGTCTTAAATTATGTATGTTTTAAATTATTTCTCAGCAATATTAGAAAGTGTTAGAAAAAAACTTTATATAATTTTGAGAATTTTTTATTTGAGCAAAAAATAACTAATGAATTGGGCAGCACTCAAAACCATAAGAGGTACCAATAACTTGCTCTAGTGGCATGACCAGCAAGATTTTACAAGTTGAACATGGAAGTAAAATGAAATTATCTGATTTGGCTGGACCTAGATGTTTGCCTTATTTGGTCATAGTATGCTGGAGGTCCCTAGTTATATAGCCAATTGGCTGATTAGCAATCTGTGATTGACTGAAGCTCAATGCAAAATTAATCAATATTAGGAATGCCTCTAAATTAAGTTTCTGTTTGCTTATGGAAGAGTTCTGGTTACAGAACTCTGGTTACAGAACTCCAAGCTAACAGCCTCCTGCTTATCTTGCTTTAACAGAGATCAATAGGGAATATTTCTCATCAGCTATTTTCTCTAAGGAGTTTGGCACCCACTTATTACAGAACTGTAACTCTTATAAATTCAACAGATAGGAGATTGAATAAAGCAGAAAACACTAATGTGAGTATAAAAGTTTTGGGCGATGCCAGGAAATTATCTCTGTGAACAGATTCTCAAGTAGAGGTGAGCCTTCCTGGAAACTTGTTTCTTTACTTTGGATTCTGCTGTTTGCCTCAATATTTAACTTTAAGTGGTGATCTGCACAGAATTTCCAGACCCAAGCCAGGAAATAGCTAAGGTCTGCAGCATTTCCCACACATAGGACTTTTCTCTAAATACTCTGATGGTCTTAATCCAGAACTTTGCTTGGATTAGTATTTTTTTCCTTTTTTTGAAAATTTTTGAAAATAGATACCTTTACTAGTAGGAAAAAGATGGTTCTCTGAGATTTACTATCATATATATAACCTAGTGAACTAGAAGCATTTGTGGGATGTTGTAGAACTAGAAACTAGTTTTTATCACAGATGAAAAAATTTCACTGCAAAGAGGAAGACTGATATAAATTTTTCTTTTTCCCAGATACAGTAGTCAGATTTTCCTGACTGTGTTTACGGAATAACTTAGATAAGGAATATAGTTTGTGAGAAACACTTAAACATGTAAAACAAATATTAGCAGAAGTGAAGGGAGAAATTGACAGCAATATAATAGTAGTAGAAGAAGACAGTACTCCACTTTCAACAATTAATAGATCATCCATACAGAAAATTAATAACAGAACAGTGGACTTGAACAGCACTATAGACCCAAATGGACTTAAAGGACAAACACAGGACACTCCATCAGTAGCAGAATACACATTTATTCAAGCTCAAATGGAACATTTTCCAATACAGATAATAGGTTAGACCACAAAACAAGTCTTAACAAATTTAAGAAGATTGAAATCATACCAGGTATCTTTTTCAACCATAATGGTATAAAGTTAGAAACAAATAATAGGAGAAAAATTGGGAAATTAACAAATACTTGGAAATTAAACACCACTCTCCTGAATAACCAAGAAGAAATCAAAAGGGAAGTTTTAAATATGTTCAGATAAATGAAAATGGAAACACACCTTAGCAAAACTTATCAGATGCAGCAAAAGCAGTTCTAAGAGGTAAGTTTATAGTTATGAACATCTACATCAAGAATGAAGAAATATCTCAAATAAACAACCTAATTTTATTCTCAACAAGATAGATTAGATTGGGTGTGTTCAGCCTGTATAACTGTATACCTCTGGAATAGAAAAGAAAGAACAAACTAAGCCCAGGGTTAGTAGAAGGAAAAAAATATTATAATTAAAAATCAGGACAGAAATAAAGACTAGAAAAACAATAGAAAGGATCAATGAAACAAAGAGTTGATGCTTTGAAAAGATTAAAACATGGACAAATATCTAGCTAGGCTGAGGTAAAACAGAAAACTCAAATAATTATTATAAATGAGAAAAATAGGTATACAACTGACACCACAGAAATACGAAGGATCATAAGATACTACTAAGAACAACTACACACCAACAAATTGCATAACCTAGAAGAAATGAATAATTCATAGAAACATACAGACTACCAAGACTGAATCATAGATTAAAGAAATAGAAAATCTGAATAGGACAATAATGACTATGGAGATTGAATCAGTAATAACCTTCCAACAAAGAATTGTTAGGGTAATGCTGACTTCATAAATAAGTTTGGAAGTCCTCCTCTTCAAGTTTTTGAAAAAGTTTGAGAAGGATTTGTGTTAATTTCATAAACATTTGGTAGGATCTGATGAACTTCAGTTTACCAGCATTACCATGTGTATTAGTCCATTCTCACACTGCTAGACACTCTCCTCTCTCTTATACTCAGCCCTGTGACAACTCGGGAAAGACAAAAAAATGACTTAAATAGGACAGCACTGAAAACATCTTTAGATCTTTCTGTTTCACATGATTTCCTATGAAATGATTGTCTTCTCCTGTTACCATTTGTTTATTTATTTATTTTGAGACAGTCTCACTCTGTCACCCAGGCTGAAGTGCAGTGGAACCATCTTGACTTACTATGCCTCAGCCTCCTGTGTCGCAGAGATTACAGGAACACACCACCGAGCCCAGATAATTCTTTTTTGTATTCTTAGTAGAGATGAGGTTTCACTATATTGGCCAGGCTGGTCTCGAACTCCCCACCTCAGGTAATCTGCCCTCCTTGCCCTCCTAAAATGCTGGGATTACACACAAGAACCCGCACCCAGCTTCTTGTTACTTTTCAATAATGGAAGAAACTCTGCTAAAATATATGCTAAAATATATTTCAGTGAATAAAAATTAATTCAAATAGTACTTAGAAGAAGTATTCAAGAAGAAAATAAGATCCCAAGTTAATTTCTCTGATTTCTGGGGCTGTGGCCAGCTCCTAGTTGTTCAGTAATCTTAGAATACACCAGACAAACACACACACACACACACACACACACACACACACACACACACACACACAGAGGTTTTTATTAGTTTTGTCAAAGTTGATTATATTACAAATTTGAATATTTAAATAATAGGATTCCTAGATACTCTAGGATCTTTGTATATGGAGAATTGTTTATAAGTAGATCCCTAATAAAATCTTTTTTCTGGATTTCTACCGAAGATGTAGATAGAAATCCACCATCTAAGTATTTATTAAACATTTATGTATTACAAAGGAATATTCTAAACTCTAAGGGGTAAGAAAGAGTAATGAGACATGACCTCTCTTCTGAAAGAGCTTGTAATACAATTAGAAAGCCAACACAAGCAAATAAAATGATAACTGCCAAGAGTTCTTGGAAGATAACTTAATAGATATTTACTATGTTTCATCGCCTAGCGTCCCAATCCCCCTTTTTTGTATATCCAATTCCAAAAATGGATAACTGACTGTAATCTTTATGATTTTGTAATTTATAGACTAAATACAAACTCCAGTGGATAAGTTGGACTTAATTAAAATTAAAAACTTCTGCACTGTGAAGTACAGTATCAAGCGAATGAGGGGACAAGTCACAGAATGAGAGAAAATATTTGCCAAAGACACACCTGATAAAAGACTATTATTCAAAATATACAAAACTCTTAAAATTCCATAAAAAGAAAATGAAACCATCCAATTTAAAAAATGGACCAAGTTCTTAACAGACAACTCATCAAGAAGATACACAAATGGAAAATAAGCATCTGAAAAGATGTTCCAAATCTTATGTCATCATGGAAATACAAATTAAAACAACAATGAGGCACCACTCCACACCTATTAGAAAGACCATAATCTGGAACACTGACAACATCAAATGCTAGCAAGAAGGTGGAGCAATAGAACTCTCATTTCTTGCTGGTGGGAATGCAAACTGGTACAGCCACCTTGGAAGACAATTTGGCAGTTTCTTACAAAACTAAACATATTCTTACCTAAGACTGAGTAACTGCACTTCATGGTATTTACCCAAAGCAGTCACAAATTTATGTTCACACAAAACCCAGCACATACATGTTTACAGAGGCTTCACTTATAATTGCCCAAACCTGGAAGCAATCAAGATGTCCTTTAGTAAGTGAATGGATAAATATATTGTGATTCATCTAAACAGTGGAATACTATTCATTGCTAAAAGAAATTTACTTATCCAGTCACAAAATGACATGAAGGAATCTCAAATGCATCTACTAGGTAAAAGAAGCCAAACTGAGAAGGCTACATACTGTATGATTTCAACTAAATGACATTCTTGAAAAGACAAAACTATGGAGACAATGAAAAGATCATTGCTTGCCAGGCGTTGTGGAAGGAATGAATAGCAAAACACACAGGATTCTCAGGGCAGTGAATATACTCTGCAAAATACTGTAATGGTGGATACATGTCATTATACATTTTCCGAAACCCACAGAATCTACAAAACCAAGAGTGAACCCTAATGTAAAATGGATTTGGAGTGATTATGATGCATGTGCAAATGTAGGTTCATCAATTATAATACATGTACCACTCTGGGGGTAATGGTGATAATGGGGGAGGCTACGCATGTTTAGAAGCAGGGAGCATATGGGAAATCTCCATACCTTCCTCCAAGACTGCTCTAAAAAAAGAAAGTCTTAAAAAAGAACAACAACCGTAGAGGAGTTAAAAGGATGATTAGCAAATTGGGAAAATGTAGTTGTATATGTTAAGTGGGGATAAAGTACTGAAGAATTATTAAAACAGAGATGGCAGTCATGTTAAAAAATATTATATACATGGGGAAAATTTGGCAATAAACCCAACACGTGTGCACATGCACACACATACACGCACACACACACACACGAGCACCCCACACCCAATATACACCAGCCAATATTCAATAATAGTTGAAAAACAAAACAATTAAAACAAAAATCTTATTTACCAAAGGGAGGAAGAAAAGATAAGGAAACTTCAGGTAAACACCATATACTGGTCATCTTCTGCATCCTCTGGATAGGTTAATAAAGTATATTATGGGGAAAAGAGACATCCATGGGAAATCGTTTATCAGATTCCTTTTTTGGCATTAGAATACATTCCTTGGCAGGAAATCTTGACTCCCTGCTCCAGGCCGGCTAGGTAGTTTTCTCTAGCATAGTATTTTCTCCAGGTCCCATCTTAATAGGGCACTAGGAATAATTTTAAGTATGTATGTATGTGCCTGAATTGTCATAGTAGTTCAGTTGTTATTGGTGGCGATGTCTATTGTACTTTGTCTTAGTTTTAGCCTTGGTGACTCTTCCAGTCAGATGAATCAATCGTAAGCCACTACTGTCTAAGCTTGGGGTTTTTTATTGATGTTTCTACCCTCTTGAAACCTCCCCATTCACTTTAGAAACTCCATTTAATTTGTTAAAAGCCACTTCTAGGGATCTCTGCCTCTCAAGCCATCCTTCCCAAATTCTGTTTACTAAGCTAATTTGTTTGCTTATTTTGAGGATCAAGCCCACTTTGAAGGGATTAAACTCTGCTATTTGGGACCTGTTCATCCACATTACATGTTATTCTGTGCTTAATGGCCCTTGTCTCAGGGCAGGGATGAAGGAAAATGGATTGGGAAGAAGCAGATGGAGCTTTTTCTTGCCTAATTTGGCTTTATCATATCACCAGTCACTGCACTGAAAATTCCAAATCTAGAAGTAGAATGAGCTGGTAGATTATTGTATATCCACCATTTTCTCTTTCCTACAGGAAGGACAAATAGGGTAGAGGGGAAGACAAGTTTAATTTTGTGGGTTTGAATTTGAGCCTGTCAGCAAATTTCCAAGAGAAAATGTTTTGAAGACAGTTTGAAATTCGAAATAAGAAAGTATAGTAGAGCTAGGAGGTTGGGATTGGAGAAGTAGTTTTGAAATCTACTTTCAGCAAATTTTACAGTTGAAATCCTGAGTACATTTAACCTCAGCAAGGAAGTGAATCAATGGTAAGAAAGAATTTTGGAGAATCAAATAGGATAAGTAAGCTAGCATGTATCATATATACTAAAATGCAATGAAATATTGATTTTGATTTTTAATTTATGATAATTATGATAATAGCTATTCTTATTAAAAGGAGGAAGAGGAATCAGAAATGGATTACTTTTAGGGAAGGAAGAGAATAATGAAAGTTAAAAAGCCAAGGGAGAATACTAGAAACTTCCAATAACGTCTCTAGTATTGAATGTGCTAGAAAGGTCAGTGTCATTGACTGACAGATTCATGATATTTGGTAAAGGAGAGAATCATCAGTGATGATGTTAGGGGTAAGAGTAAGAGTACGTGAAATGACAATGAGAATTAAGGTCAGGAATGGGGCATTTGTTTAGATTGTTGGCATAAAAATGGAGGGTGCTATGGACTGGTAAGTAGAAAGGACATTAAAATGAAGTGGAAAAGTATTATCAATGAGGAGACATGAATATATTTCAGAATGGAAAGGCATGGAAGAGAAGGGAAGATACAGCTTGTAGTGAGGAAAATATTGAACTATTCTAGGTTGGTGATGGTGGGTGGTAATCTTACAAAGAAAATAGGAAGGAGTGTGGGAGTTCTCTCAAGAATTGCTCTTCATCTCTGAACTCAGCCAGAGATGGTGTGGAGCCTACCATACCACACAAGAAATTGTTCTCTTTCCATTCTTACTAGGTGGCATATATTCTCTATCTATTTCATAGATTTTTGTTTCCTTTCAACATCACTTGAAACTTTCCACCTTGCTTTGGCATCATTTTTTTTTTTTTTTTTTGAGACGGAGTTTTGCTCTTGTTGCTCAGGCTGGAGTGCAATGGCATGATCTCAGCTTACCGCAACCTCCACCTCCCAGGTTCAAGCAATTCTCCTACCTCAGCCTCCCTGTATTTATATTCTATTTGCCTACACATCTCACAATATAGCTTACTTATGCAATACCATACAGAATTGTATCATAGACACATAAGAAGGGTGAAACAACTGTGAACCTCATGCCCAGTGTAATGTTAAGTGTTTGCAAGAATGGAATGACTACTCTTATTCAATGCTCAATTATATATATATATATATATATATATATATATATATATATATGTATATAAAAAGAATTACTTTCATAGCTATCTAGAAAGTCTTCAAGATAAATTACTTCAGAATTGTGAGTGGATACAAGAAAAAGCATATTTTATTCTTTTAATATAAGGGGTTTAAAACAAGATTATTTTTCTGAATTGCTTTATCATGTACAAGATTATTTTTCTGAATTGCTTTATCATGTATTTTTTTTTTGTTTACATGTTTTTTGGGGGCTCAGGTTCAATAGACTTCACAAAATCAACTTCAAATTCTGTTATTGTCCCCCTCATTCACCTCCTAGTGTCAAAATATGTGCAAAGGCTGAGGTTTTGATTTTAAAATACGGATACATCCATAGAGATTATCAGAGGAGAGTGTATTTTCATAACACTCTCTGATTTTTGTGGGCAACGTGGACATAGGGATTTAAAGTTGATGTAAGTACCTTTTCCGTTATAATTAGAACTGAACAAAAACAACAGCCAATAGATTTTTTTTCTTTTTGAGGCTATAAGAAGTCTCCAACAGAAATTACATTTTGGGACAGCAGTGCAAGGATGTTATATAGAAAAAAATGAATTAATTACAGCCATTGTGACGATTTCATCTGAGGGAAAGAAAATCTTTTAAATAAACTTATTTAATCCACCTGAATCCAGTCTTCTTCAGTGCAAGCCTCAAAAGGATATTTTCATGTGGTTTATGTTATTCTCTCGTGTTTGTTACTTCACAACTTTGTGATATTTACGTCAGTGCCAATAATCAGAGAGAATTTGTTCACTCCATTCTTTCTCACACTCTGGATTGATTCACACAAATTAAGGCAGTGTGTAGAAAGGTTTCAATAATTTCAGACAGGTCATGGATTGCAGAATCATATAGAGTGCTAATTGAAAATACCAGATTGTATGCCGTTTCCTTCTTAATTTCCTAGTTAAAAAGCTGGCTGGAATTTTCTTTTTTGTCACGTAATGTATGTCTACTCTTTTTTTATATTAGCTTTCGGCTGTTGCATGGTTGAAACATATTGAAACTTGTTTTAAGCCAAATTATTATAAACCATTTGATTGTGTGTTTTATTTTTCTACCACTTCTTTTGTCTAGATTATTTAGGTTGAAAAGATAAATCCGAGTTCACCGGATGTAAGATAATTCTGGGGTAACAGAATGTCATAGTCTGTTTCAAAAATATTTTGTTGTGCCATTTCATGAGGAAATATCTGTGACTTTTCATTTTATAGAACTATGACTTATATTTCTTAAAGATAGTATTGGAAAACATAATGCTTCTTGATCAAATGGCTGTTGTATTCATGGACCCCATAAAGAATCCTGAATATGAGTGTGTTTAGGGTAACTTTAAAAATGTCTAGGTAAAAGCTATAAATGTCAATTTAAAAAATTATCTACTTTATTTTTAATTAACACATAATAATACATATTTGTACATAATTGCACATATGTATGATGTTTATATACATGTATATGCTGTGCAAAAATAAAAGATATTTAGCACATCCATCACCTCATACATTTATCCTTCCTTTGTGCTGAGAACATTCAAACTCTCTTTACTATTTTGAACTATGCAATACAACATTGTTAACTATGTTCACCATACTGTGCAATAGAACACCAGAACTTATTCTTCCTACCTAACTGTACCCTTTGCCCCTGTTGACCAATTTTTCCCTATCCTCTTTTCCTTCTTCTCTCCCAGCCTCTGTTAACTGCTATTCTACTCTCTACTTCAATGAGATCAATTTCTTCAGGTTCCACATTTTCATGAAATCATGCCATATTTTTCTTTCTGTGCTTGACATATTTCATTTTAAGAAACCAAATAATACAAATGCTAGTGTGGATATGAAGAAAGGGGAACACATATACTTTTGTTGGGAATGTAAATTACTGTAGCCATGATGGAAAATAACATGGAGATTCCTCAAAAAAATTAAAAGTAGATCTATCTTGTGATCCAATAATCTCATTGCAAGGTATATAAAAGAAGGAAATGAAATTAGTATTTGAAGAAATAGCTGCACTCCCATGCTTACTGCATTGCTATTCACAATAACCAAGATATAGAACTAACCTAAGTGTCCATCAACAGATGAATGGACAAAAAACCATAATGTAATTCTACAATGTAATATTATAATGTGACATATAAACATAATGTAATATTATTTAGCCATAAAAAAGAAACCTGTCATTTGTGGCAATATGAATGAACCTTCTATTGGAATAAGGTGATGTCTTGTTGACGTTTTGATTTGCATTTTCCTGATGACTAATGATACTGAGGATCTTTACAATATACCTGTTGATCATCTAATCAACAGATATGTCTTCTTTGGGGAAATACATGTTCAGGTTTTTTGCTCATGTTAAAATTGGATAATTTAGTGTTTTTGTCGTTGAGATGTTAGAGTTTCTTATATATTGTGGATATTAACCCCTTGTCGGGTTCATAGTTTGCAAATATTTTCTTCCATGCTGTATGCTGTCTTTTCATTCTTTATTTACTTTGCTGTGCATAAGATATTTAGTCAGATGCAATCACATTTTTCTAAGTTCTCTTCTATTGCTTGTGCTTTTGGGTATCATACAAAACATTTTTGCCCAAACTAATGTCATGAAGCATTTCCCCTATGCTTTCTTGTAGTAGTTTTTTTTTTTTTTAAATTGTTTTGGGTCTTACATTTAAGGCTTTTTGAGTTGATTTGTGTATTTGGAGAGAGATAAGGATCTAGTTTCATTCTTTTACATGTGTATATCCAGTTTTCCCAGCACCAATTATTGAAGAGACTGTTTCTTTCTCCGTTGTGGGTTCTTGGCAACTTTGTAAAAAATCAATTGGCTGTAAGTACATATATTTATTTCTGTGTTCTCTATTGTGTTCTATTTTTCTATGTGTAAATTTTTATGCTGTCATCATGCTGTTTTGGTTACTATAGCTTTGTTGCATATTTTGAAATTAGTGTTATGCTTTCATTTTTGTTCATTTTTTCTCAAGATTGCTTTGGCTTTTTGATGTCTTTTGTGGTTCCATACAGATTTTAGGATTTTTTTTTTTTTTCTGAAGAATGTCATTGGTATTGTGATAAGAATTGCTTTGAATCTGCAGAGTGCTTTGGGTACAAAGGTAATTTTAACCATATTCTTCCAATCTATGAGCATGGAATATTTTTCCACTTATTTTTATCTTCTTGAGTTTATTTAATCAATGTTTTATAGTTTTCAGTGTAGAAATATTTCACTTCTTGGTTAAATTTATGCCTAAGTATTTTATTTTTTTGTAGCTATTGTAAATAGGATTATTTTCTTAATTTATTTTTCAAATAGTTCACCATTAGTGTATAGAAACACTACCGATTTTTGTATATTGACTTTATTTTCTGCAACATTTTGAATGTATTAGTTCTAACAGGTTTTAGTGGAGTCTCTAGTGTTTCTATATATAAGATCATGTCATTTGCAAATAATGACAATTTAACTACTTTCTCTCCAAGTTGGATGTCATTTATTTCTTGATTTTGCCTAATTGCTCTGAGTAGGACTTTCAGTACTATTCTGAATAGAAGTGGTGAAAGTGGACATCCTTTTCTTATTCTCAGTTTAATAATAATGAGGAGATTATTAGAGGTTTCAGCATTTCTCCATTCAATATGATACTAGCTTTGGGTTTGTCATGGATGTTCTTTATTGTGTTGAGACACATTTTTTCTATCTCTAATTTATTGAGGATTTTTATCATAAAGTCATGTTGAATTTTATCAAATACTTCTTGTGCACTATTGAAATGATTATGTGGTTTTTGTTTTGGGTTCTGTTAATGTGATGTATCATGTTTATTGATTTGCATATGTTGAACCATTCTTGCATCCCTGGGATAAATCCCACTTGATCCTGGTGAATGACCTTTTTAATGTGTTGTTGAATTTGGTTTGCTTATATTTCCTTGAGGAAGTGAGCATCTATGTTCAGCAGGGATGTTGGCTTGCAGTTTTCTTTTGTTATTGTGTCCTTGTCTGAATTTGGTATCGGGTAATGCTGGCCTTGTTGAATAAATTTGGAAAATTTTCCTTCTTTTTAATTTTCTGGAATAGTTTGAGTAGAACTGACATTGGGTTGGTGCAAAAGTAATTGCTGTTTTTGCCATTAAAAGTAATGCGAAAAGCCACAATTACTTTTATACTAACCTAATAGTCTTTCTTCTCTTAATGTTTGGTAGAATTCAACAGTGAAGCCATCAGGTCCTGGGCTTTTCTTTGATGGGAAACTTTTTATTACTGATTCCATCCTGTTGCTTGTTATCAGTCTGTTCAGATTTTCTCTTTTTTTTTTGTGATTGAAATTTTGCGGGTTGTATGAGCTCATGAATTCACTCATTTCTTCTAGGTTAACTAATTTGATATTTCTGTGATATCAGTGTAATGTCTACTTTTTCATCTCTGATTTTACTTACTTGAGTCTGTTTTTTCTTAGTCTGTTTAAAGGTTTGTCAATTTTGCTTATCTTTGCAAAAAATCTCTGTTTCATTGTACTTCACATTATATAAGACGTTTCCCCCAGCTCTTATAATTATACTCTAAAAACATGATTTTAATGATTATATGTTGTTAGTTTGATATTTCATTATTTTCTTATTTTTAAGTTTTTTCCCCTAATTTTTCTACATTATTTAAATTTTAATATTAAGCATCCCTAAGTTATAAAAGCCACTTAGTATATTAATTATTGGGTCAAAGATAGAAAACATTTTGAAGCTGTATGTGGATATATTTATAAAATATTATATATGCATAAATGTTGCCAAATCTTTCAGAAACTTTGTGCCAGTTTATTTTTTGCTTGTAATGCAAGTACCTCTCTTTTTGTACTTTTTTTTTTTTTTTTTTTAGAGAGATGGGGTTTCTCCAGGTTGGTCAGGCTGGTCTTGAACTCCCGACCTCAGGTGATCTGCCTGCCTTGGCTTCCCAAAGTGCTGGGATAACAGGTGTGAGCCACCGCGCCTGGTCTCTTTTTGTACTTTTACACTCAAATGTATCAATTTTAAATCTTGCTAAATTTGGTGTCATTATTTTTCAAATAATAAATTCTGTTTGTTACCATTGAGTAGAAGTTTTTTTAAAAAAAATCATTTGATTATTGTGTGAGGTTTAAATGACAGCACATCTAAATTGAGACTTTTTTTGAGAGTCAATGATAATTAACTATTGTGTTGCTTTGAAAATTGCTTGACCTATAGAGTGAGTTCATTTAATTATTACTCACCCACATGCACAGAGCCACATTACCACCACTCCCTGAAACACAGACACGCAGAGTACCCTTTGGATTGAAATCTAATATTTTTCACATTTAATTTTGTAATGGCTACATGATCTTCTCTTACCTGCTTGTTTTAATTAATCTCCTTTGTAATACATTTAGGTTGTTTCAAGATTTTCAAATGTTATGTGGTGCATATACTACAGCAATAAAGATTCTTGTAGTTTCAGCTTTGACAGATTTTGTTATTTTCTTATGATAAATTCGTAGAATTACTGAAATCACTTATTTTTAAAATATGGAAAATTCAATCCTTTTATATGTACTCCCAGTTGTAGTACTACAATGATTTCTTTATAATGTTAGTCACATATTTTTCCAGGAAATTATTTATTACATTGAGATTTTGCAATGTATACACATTCTTCTATGGTAATAATTATAATAAACACTCTATGTTTGTTTCAGTAGCCTCTTTCTCATTTGTCATTCTTATTGCTTTCCTTCTGTTGTTCTATGTTGACTTTTTAATAGATTGATCTGGTTTATTCATTTATTATACAGCAGAAAACCTTTTAAGGTTTATTAATTCATTTTTTCTGTTTTTAAAGTAATTCATTTATAGTATTATTTGTGTTTATCTGTATTTTTACTTTCCATGATGTTAACTTCTTGGTTTTTTTTTTTTTTTTTTTTAACTTTCTGAGTAAAGCTTGAGTTTTAGATTTACATATTAATTCTATTTTTCTGTTTTAAAAATCATTCATTTATGGTACTATGCTATTTTCTTTTACATTATATTTTTTATTTCCTTGGGGCTTATTTGGTGTTGGTAGTAATGTTTATTCTTACTCCTTGAGTTGAAAACCAACAAATCAGGATTTAATGACCATTAAATATATGAAATCAGTTAGAAATTAGTAGAGATTCGGTTGCCTCTCAAACTTATATGTATTTATGTATAAGGCTTTTATTTTTATTTAAAAATATTTAATTCTGTAACTATTTTCTGCTTGTTTCATACACTGTTTATGGACTATGTTTCAAATTTAGTTGTTTGGGATTTATGTTAAAACTTTGATATTAATTATTTAACTTCAGTGTAATTGGAGAAAATAGTCATTAGGGTTTCTATATTGGGAGGTGAAAACAGCAAGATGGTAGACTAGGAACTCCCAGGCCCTGCTTACCCCATGGATACACTGATTCAACAACAAATGGGCCTTTCTCCTTTGTGAGAAATCCAGACACCAGCTAAGAGGCTCTTGTGTACCCAGGGGAGCACCAAAACAGTTGCATCCAAGTTAGTAGAAAAATTCGTAGCACTTATTCTCCAGAGCCCCTGTCTCTAGCATAATGCAGTGAATAGGGGGAAACTTCCATCTCTCAGCTTCCCCTGGGGATGGAAAGAAAAGACTGGCAGGTACGTCTAACGTGATAACTTTTGGAAGTCTAATTAAATAACTAGTTTCTGTTTTACCTGAATCTAAGTGGTGACAGAAATGAATGCCAGGTTAGGGGTCACTAAGAACAAAGGTAATGCTTTGACCTAGCACATATTCATTCACCATTGCCGTTTCTCCTTACTCAGTTAAAAGTCAGCAGCAGAAAACCCCCCACTTGTGGCTTCTTCCTAGTGAGAGAAAGAGTTGGAGCATGTGTCCAACATTCCAGCTTCTTTTTTTGTTTGTTTGTTTGTTTGTTTGAGATTTAAAAAAAATTTTTTTTTATTTTTATTTTTTATTTTTATTGCATTTTAGGTTTTGGGGTACATGTGAAGAACATGCAAAATTGTTGCATAGGTACACACATGGCAGTGTGGTTTGCTGCCTTCCATCCCCTCACCTGTATCTGTCATTCCAGCTTCTTCTTGGGGTAAGAGAGGGGCTGCCTAAGGGGTGGTCACCATCTTGCCCAACTTGGAGAGCTAATAGGACTTTAAATGGCTGGGGTCCACTAAGAACAAAAAAAGCTGGAAAACTTGCTGCTGCTTCATAGGACTCATCATATAATATATGGGCTGATACAGCTTGGTAGCTTCTCCCTTACTTTCTGGCTTCCGAAGGGCATTGCCTGAGGGACTGGTTAGTATCTTACCTGACTGGTGGCATAACAAAATCAGTCTACTTTAGATGCCAAGTGGCCAGTGACAGAGAGAGAGAAAAATCTCTTGCAGTAGCCCTGGGGAACCCAAGAGAGGTACCAGGGGGTGCAAGAGATTGCAAGCTGCTGTAAAAGGAACTGAGCAAAGCCACTCTAGTTTGGAATTACTCATGTAAGTCAGAGAAGAATCATCCGCAGAAAAGATTTGAGAGGCTGTCAGAATCTCTAACGAGGCTATTGGTGAAAGTCTTTGCTTGCATAAAGCCAGTTTGTAAACATTGGGAGAGGTTGCTGTTTGTTCAAATGTCTACGTCCCAACACAAAGTAATGAGGGAGAAACAGGGAAACATGGCTTAAACACAGGAACAAAACAAATCTCCAGAAACCAACCCTAACAAGACAGACGTATACAAATTACCTGACAAATAATTGAAAATAATTGTCGTAAAGATAGTCAACAAGCTCAGGAAAATGATGCATGAACAAAATGAAAATATTAACGGAGAAATGGAAAATATCTAAAATAGCCCAACAAGTTTTGGAGCTGAAAAATATATAACAGAATACCATATATTGAATAAGAAGTTAATAACCCAAACATATCAGAATCTCCTACAATTCAATAACAAAAATGCATGAATAACTCAATTAAAAACTGGACAAAGGACTTTAACAGACATTTCTCCAAAAGAGACATATAAATGGCCAACAAGTATATTTTTTACATGTTTAACATACTAATTATCACAGAAATGCAAATAAAAATTACAATAAGATCTCACTTCACACTTGTTAGAATGACCATCATTTAAAAAATTATTAAATAACAAATTTTTCCAAGGATGTAGGGAAACTGGAACCCTCGTGCACTGTTGATGTAAATGTAAAGTGGCATAGCTGCCGTAGAAAATAGTATGATTCCTCAAAAATTTAAGAATAGAACTACCATATGATCCAACAATCCTACTTCTGGGTATTTACCAAAAAGAACTGATGCTCTGAAATTTTTCATTTTCTGATATTGTATGAATTAAGAAATCAGTACCACATCCACTAAACTCCTCTGGTGTGATCCTATATATCCTACAACATCTCCTACAACTCTGAGTAGAGGCCTTCATCTTATCTTTTATGTGAAACGCATACTGTCTTCATGAACTCTGTTAATGGACAGAGGTGACACGGAGATCTTATGCAAGGGAATTACAGTGTAATTCAAGCAGAAGGCTTGTTGGTAACAACTGAGGATACTGGGCTCTTGAGAAAGGAAGGCAGAATGAGTGGAAATTCCTGGGGGCCCATTTCACATGTTTGCATCACCCTGTTCCCTGACTTTTCTCAATCATAAATTACTCCTGAAGATAAGAGAGGTGTTTTAACTGTGGATGGAGTTCCGACCCATGCAAAGAGACAGATTAGTTAGTAACAATGAACTATTGAAATGCTTGTATGCCATATGCTGCTTAACCACAGACATTCAGCTATTTCTGACTTTCTGTGACGCCTGATAGTGTAATTGTACCCCACATACAATTTTATGGCTGTCACTACTGTGCTGAATAGACCAAAATAATTGGTAAGATTTTAAACTGTTGTAAACCCACACTGATATATGTCTTATAGAGGTGATTTTCAAACACTTTTTATTTTGAACTTATTTTAGATTTATAGAAAACTGGCAAAGATAGTACAGAGAGTAGCTATGAATGTCTTATCTCCCTTCCCCTAATGTTAACACCTTAAAAAACCATTGTCGGATTGCCAAAACAAGGAAATTACTGATTGAATGCTCTTATCTAAACTTCATATCTTATTTTAACTTCACCTATTTTTCCAGTATTTGTCTTTTTTTTTTTTTTTTTTTTTGCTGTTACTGGATCCTATCCAGGATTCCACATTGCATTTAGTTGTTATGTCTTCTGTCTCTACAGTCTGCAACAGTTCTTCAGTCTCTCTTGGCCTTTCATGATCTTTACACTTTTGAAGAGGAGAATACTGGTAAATTATTCTGTAGAATGTCCTTCCATTTGGGTTTGTCTACTATTTTCTCCTTCTTGGAATACACTTTTGTCTTTTTGGCAAGAATGTCAAAGAAATGATGTTGTATATTTCTGAATACATAGAACCGATTTTTAAAAAATCTTCTCTCTGTCTAGATAAAACTTGTAAAGTTTTTGGAAGTGTCCAAACAGTGACCAGTCAGTGCTCAGGGATGTTGTCTGTAAGATTCTTGGCTTTAGATGTGAAATCAAAGTAGACAATTTCTAAGATCCCTTTCTATTTATCATATTCTATGATTCTGCCTTATTCATTCAGCCAGTATATTTTTACTAAGAAATGAGTATTTGCCAGGTAGTGGAACATAGACAAATATTTGTATTTTTAAAAATCTAATATTCCAGAAATACATACATCTAAATACAGATACACACAGAGCAAAAACATTATGTATATATGTTTAATATGTATATATGTATTTGCATTGTGATTATGCGGAACAAGAAGTTTCAAGATCTACCGTGGTGGCAATCTGTAGAAGTAGGAAAGCAGGTGGTGTGATTCACTAACACAAAGGCCCGAGAACCAGAAGCACTGATATCTGATGGCAGAAAAAGAGGAATGTTCTAGCTCAAACAGAGAGAGACCAAATGCATCCTTTCTTTACCTTTTTGTTCTGTTGAGACGTTCAATGGATTGGCTGATGCCCAACCTCATTGATTAGCTTGGATCTTTACTCAGTCCACTGATTTAAATGCCACACTCTTCCAGAAAACACATTCACAGACACAGCACAAATAATGTCTTACACTCCTCAGCCAGTCAAGCTGACATCAGGAATTACCATTACAGGAGCCTCTTCTCCCTTCTGTATTCTCTTAACTGAATTAACTCATTGCTGAGATTGGTAAGAACCTGACATACCCTGGCTCTCACTTTTCCACTTAGCATTGATAAACTGTTTACGTATGATGTGGACACTTGATCTCTAGAACTGATTTCTTTGGAAGCCATATACCTTCCTTATAATTTCCATGAGGTCAGACTCTCAGTAGCCCAAGCTCTGGGAAAGGGTGAGGGAGATGATCCTTCTGTCTTTTTATCTGTCCCTAGTGTGTATGCTTGAATGTGTCTGGGTAGCCACTGGTTATGAGGCTCCACTCAGTTCTCCAATCCAGCCTTACCATTAATAACTGAACACTTCAAACCCTGTTCTTACTCATTTGTCTGATATCTGATTTGAATCCAATGGGAACAAAAAAGATAATTGGCATCCTTAAACTCTAGAATATTGACTGTCAGAACAGGCTTTATAGAGGCAGAGATCTTTAGACTAGATTTTGAAGGTAAGACAGAGAATGACAAAGGTGGAAGACAGGTAAATATTTCAGTCAAGAGTATTGGAGTATTTGGACATCATTCTTCTCTACCTGAGATTTGGAACAAATCATTAAAAAAGACAATGGCGTAGCAGATAGAGAATATATATATTTTAACCAATACATGCCAAGTTGGAGACTGTAGCTTAGTATAGGCCTGCTGACCAGTCTCGAGAATTATGCAGACTTAGCCCCATGGTCATAGACAGTGATGAACTGGGGTTAGCCTCCTGACATGGGTGTATGTATGTAAATTGTGTGTATGTGTGTTTGAAACAATAGAATTTGTGACTAGAAACGACAATTGAAAGAGACTTAGCTCCTTGGTATATAGCTTGTATCCTATTTAGACCACTCTTGTGTGGAGGGATGCTTTGGTGGGAGGGGAGACAGAGGAAGACAGTAAGTTCACCTCTCCCTTTTTCGAACTAATCTAGAAATCAAATGATTAGCTTATGAACCAATACAAGGGAAGTGAGGGTAGAGTCACCAGAATAGGTTCAAGACAACAGTTCAATAGCATAGGCCTGCTTGGTGAACAGTTCGATGTGGAAATGTGTGAGACCTAAGCAGCCTCAGTTCCATCTTCCAAATTAACTGAAGTCTGATCAGATTTTACTGGAAAGTTTTTGCTGGAATCTATGACACATTATCAAAGAAAGAGCACTCTTCATAATTATGTTCACTAGCCTCCTAGTATAGGAACCCCGAATCTGTTCTGTGATTGCCATGCCATCTCTGCTTGATAGCAGCACTGATCTTGAGTTTAGACAAACTCAGAGAACACTGTAGGGTTCATCCAGCATTATTTATTTGGTTTTCAGAAAGGCTACAGGGTGCAATCACAGCATGAATGGAACAGTAGGATGGAAGTCTCATGACTTGTAGGCACAGCTTCTGAGGTCCCCATCATTCTACAATTGGAATGAAATAAAAGTGAGCAGATGCAGACAGACTCAGCTTAGGAAAGCCATAAGTTCTGGGCCCTTTTAGGTTTTATAGACTAGCTAATCTCGTAGTCTCCTCAGGATTGTAATTCTAACTCTCATTCTCTGGCGCAGCTGATTCTTACCACTGAAAATTATTCATTATTTGATGAATAACCTTGCTAATAAGGCATAGGTTCTTGGTCCAGTACATAGTCCTTGGCTGGATTATTATTTATCTTGGAGCTGGTATATGTACACTCCTAAAATTCCTTCCATTACTGTTAAAGGAAGATTTGCAACATCAAATTCCGCGTGTCTCTGAGAATAGAAGAAATACCGCAGAATCAGCTCTTAAGCCTTTCATTCCAGTAATGGAGAAACAAAAATCAAGTGAAATATTAAAAAAACTGTATTGTACCAACTGTTTAACCAACTTTAGTCTAGAAAATAATTATTAGTGCATTTGGATGATCAATGATCATTCAAGTGACAAAAAAGTAGCCCCCAAAAAACCAAACCCAAAATCTCTAGCTGATTTAAAGGAAAAATGAAAATAATTGACTAAAAACCTAGAGGCAAAATACAGCCTCAGATACAGGCTGATCTGGAGTCTGTGCTCTGCTTTTTGACTTATACTGACTTATTGATTAGGTAGGCCCAACATAGTAGCCCCTCTAGATGCAAGGCTCAGTTTTCCCAGTGTTTAAATCTAATGGGAAAGGAATGTATTTTTCTTTCAAAATTTTTATTCTGCTTCATTGGCTCTGATTTCCATTTGTGAGCCAATCACCCTGATGCCAGGGAATCTGGCGCTCTAGTTGGCCACGCTTATAGTTGAAGGTTGAGCCTGTAAGAATGGGAACAGGGTGCTTCCTTGAGAGGGAATTTGAACAACTGTTACTGGAAACATGGTGAATAGATGCTGAATGGCTAAAAAAAGTCATTTATATTTAGGGTATTTTTTCCTCTCTCAACTTATAGGAACCCAGCTCAAAATAACAAGATAAAACAACATTCATTAATTGACATACATGGGAAGTCCAGAGATGCAGGTGATTTCTTATAAGGTTGCACCAGGGGCTCAAATGATGTTGCCATGACTCTGCTTCACTTGCACTCTCACTTCTCTTTATGTTATTTTAGCAATCAGGTTTCTCCACAAAGAGCCAGATGGCAACTGGAAGCCTTGTGCTTGCCATAAAGCTAGAAACATTCAACTACTTGAACACTCTCAGTGGACAAACGCTGTCTTTACTGTTAGCTCCAGAATCCTTAAAGAAGACTTCGTGGCTCTGTTTGGGTCAGCTTCCTATTCCTACATTAATTCCTAGGTCCCAAGACACATGGCTACTTCGGCAATATTTGAATCCAGTTTTATCAGGTGAGACCAGGTCACTGGGATTAATGACCCCACACGGCATCAGGAAGTCAAGTTTCCTGAAAGAAAATTGGTATATATCAGAAGAAGAGAGATGAGCAGACAAAACCATAGCCACCGCAGTCCACTATGGCTGTGTAGTTGCTTCTGAGGGACTTTAATATTGTGCCCCTATTAACTTTATTGATGAATTTTCTCACTCCTCTGAAAGCCGATCACCAATCACAAATGTCTGTCACAGAAGTTTTTTAAAATGAAAAAGAGAAAGATCACATATGACTTCCACTTGATCAGAACATATCTACTTCTTGCAACTAAATTTGGAAGAAATTTGGGAGGACTCATGAAATTTCTGGTAATAGGCCTGGTATTTTCTTCTGTAAAGCTAAACTCACCAGATCAGAGGAAATAAGTCTACCCAAATGACTAAGGTGAGTTCCACTGACTGAGTTTTGATAGTTGTAACTATTGCTAATATCATCTCTTAAATAGAGTATCAGAGCAACAATAACATCTCTCCTTAGCGCTCCTAGAGTAACTTTGGCAACATTCTTATTTAGCTGTAATTCCTTTATAAGCAAATTTTCTGGAAATCAGCTTTCAGAAAGGGAGATCAAGTAGGGAGTACATTCTAAACTCACATATCTTTAGGATTAGGCTTGGAGGTGAGTAGGGTGCTTTTGGTGAGGTAGATTAGAGATGGTTCACTTTATTTGTTCACCACTTGCCACACATTTCTGTATATGTGAGCTAAGTTTTTTTTTCATGTTCATCAGTAGGAATGAACCCACTAAAGCCGATTAACTCACACCAAGGGTTTAAATGGAATGGAATAAAGATGGCTTATTTAAATCACATGCATTTTGAGGATCATTAGAGCTCTGAGTCCTATGAATAAGGACGATTAAAATTCAGCAGAGTTTTGTGTATTCTTAATATGCGTTTAGTTTACACCACAACGTTGTCTTTAACATACCATTATGTGGTGTGCTGTGACTGCTATTCATAATGGCACACGCTTGGTAATATGCATGATGATACAGAATAAGTTTAAGTGTCTTTACATTATTCTTAATATACTAATGGTTCCTAGGGCTACATGCAGCTGTGAGTGCATATTAACAGAGGTAGCCCACTGAGAATTATGAATCTATAACACAAAATTTTCAGAAAAAGTACTTACTGTGTATGTAAAATAGCTGCCCTTTAAAGCTTGAAACTTGGGCTGGTTAAAATTGCTCCTAGAAATATTTTTAAAAGAAAATATTCCAGAAGTAATAAATGAACTGAATGGCTTTGTGAATGATTGCTATAAAGTCTTCTTTTTAAGGTAATAACTCATAAAACTGCAAAAGGAGTAGAAAATTATCTTTTTATGCATGTGCAATATGAAATCAATTCAAACGAATTTCAGTAACAAACGTTCCTGATGTTTTTGCCATCTTAATGGATCTCACAATTTATCTTTTATTCTTGTTGATTGAATGATACTGAGACAGAAAGAATCCTATTTCTTCGTTAATTTGAGCTCAATCTCGACAAATATAGACGGTATAAAGAAGTATTTGTAAATGGTCATTTTTGACCTTATTTTGGTAATGTCCACTCTCACTTCTACTCCTCCCTAAAACCTCTCTAAAATTCTCATCATCCTATAAATTAGTTCAAACACTTGAATATCATACATGAAGTTCATTGAGAACTATCCACTACTGTCCCTGCACTTAACTTCCTTTACCTCCCATATTCTCACACAGTATACATCAGCATTTTACAATTATTCATTATCTTTTGGTCTGCACACACCATTCCTTTACCCTGGAATGTTTGTCTTGCCACTCTGGACACCATTTTTCAGTTTCAAGACACAGTTAAAGCTTCATCTTCTCTATAAAATGGTCCTTAACCCCATGTGTGTTGTCCCTCCTACCCCAGTTCACCCCAATCATGCATTTAGTGACACCCTTTATAATGCCATTGCTGGACTGGGTAGACTGAGCCTCATCAGTATACTCGCTGGGCAGTATGGTCATAAAACAGTTAAAATAATACTCTCCCCATGGGATTGGCATATGTTTGAAAATATGTGTAATTGACAGTATCTAGCACATACTATATATGGTACATATGAGCTACATTCTGATTGCTGCTAAACTGAATTCTAATTATTTTAGCATATTAGTCTCTTCTACTAGTCTGTGAATTCCTTGAGGGCAGGGACTATGTTCTATTCTCATTTTACTTCCAGGATCAAACATAATACTAAGCATGAAAGAGGTGACTAATGAATGCATGTTTCATCAATACATTGAATATTTCACTGAAACACTTCATATATTGCAGAATTATTTTACATGTGAATTGTTGTGGTATTTCATTAGTTCTAAGATTCACTTTTTGCACATTTTAACTTCTCAGAAATTAGAATGGGCTGTCACAGCTTGATTAACAGCACTCATTTTTTCATTTTATTTTATGAAACATAAAATAATGATGTGTCTTACATTTGATGATGTCTTAAATTCAAAGAAATGTGGTATTTCTGTTTCTTAATAGAGTTAATAAAATCAGTTAAAATTTCGAAGTGTTTGTATTAGTCAGAGTAGTCTAAGTACCATCATAAATAACTAGAATGTCTCAGTGGCTTACCAGAGGTTTAGGTGTTACTCATGTTCCAGTCTAACGTGGGTTAGAGAAGGGATGAGGGGAGCCTGTTGCCATGCAGCCTTTCAGGGAGCTATGCTTGTTCTATCTGGTGGCTCCTGCATCCTCTGGGGTGGGATGTCCTCTGCTAGATTTTCTGAATGAAGGGAAAAATGAGAGCACAGGCAACTGCACAGCAGACTTACCAACCAGTCTTACAAGTGGTATACATCACTTGCTTTCACATTCCACTAACCAAACTCAGTCACACGGCCCAGCCTAACTGCAGGAAAGACATGACAGGTAGTCCAGATATGTGCCAGCAGGGAAAGGAAACTGGGTTTGGTAAGTACATAAAAATGTCTGCCACATGTACAGTGCTGCACGAGACAATGTTGAAAACACACATAAAAGTTACCACAGCTCCTACCTGAAAAAAGCAGACAATTCAATCTTTGTTTATTTAGTCCATAAATATCTATCAAATGCCTCTTACAAGCCATACCATGTGCTACATGATGTGAGATTTGGATCCTGCTGCTGAGAATTTTTATTATCTAAGATAAAATAGGCACATAAATAATTATAATACAAAAGAGAAAGTGAAAAGGATCATAAAATAGAAGACGCATCTACTTGGAGAAATCAAGAAATGGTTTTGGAAGAGAGATGCGTAGACGTAGACTAAAATAAAGAAGGCTTTGAACCAGAAAGGATCCTAGGAAGCAGGATAGCCTTAGACTCAAATTGTCAAAAAGGATGAGGGCATAGCTTTGATTAGAAGCTTCCAGAGATTCTCTTGGAATAAGAAATGGTCTCAAAGAGCAGAAATAAATCTTACTGAATAGAAGCCATCTAAAGAGAGGGATCTGAGCAATGTCTTGAGGAGCAGAGAGCATTTTGTTAGGTAAAGCTTAGGCAGGAGAAATACAAAAAGTAAATGCTCAGAGGCAAAGTCTCCATATTGCCACCTTTGGTTCTGTAATTTCAGTAGCTATGTGAGCACATATTTTCCTTGGTCCACATCACTACCACCCAAGCAAAATAAGATGTAATGGGTCGTGCTCCATAGGTGAGTCTGTTGAGAACTCACTATCTTTTTCATTTATATGTCATATAATATAGTATGATACATGTATAATGTGTAATACATGTATATATGACTATATTCATATATATACACTACATATATATGTATATAATATGCCTATATATGTATATAGTCATATTAGTCTTTTAAAAATAACATTGGGGACCACAGTAGACTCATTTGGTACCCAGTGTCACATCATCTCTTACCATATCTGATTTCAGCTCCAGCTGTGCTGCACAGTTCCATGGGAACTCAAACTCTCATTGTGTTGGTAGCTTTCCCATAAAACCTGTAGGTCCAGAAGTCAGGAAGAAGTTAACAGCCTCAGGGCAACCCTCAACCTGTGATGGGGGTGGTTGAGGGGAATCACTGGATAAATGCTCATATGTATTTGAATTCAAATATTTAAAACTCTTTGAAGGAAATTTTTGCAATCTACCCGTCTGACAAAGATCAATATCTAGAATTTACAAGGAACTTAAACAAATTTATAAGGAAACAAAGAACTCCATCAAAAAGTGGGCAAAGGATATAAACAGACACTTCTTAAAAGAAGACAATTATGTGGCCAATAAATATGAGAAAAAGCTCAACGTCATTATCATTAGAAGTGCAAATCAAAACCACAATGAGATACCATCTCATGCAGTCAGAATGGCAATTATTAAAAAGTCAAGAAACAATAGACGCTGGTGAGGGTGTGGAGAAGTAGGAAAGTTTTTACACTGTTGGTGGGAATGTAAACTGGTTTAACCATTGTGGAAGACTGTAGGGTGATTCCTCAAGGATCTAGAACTAGAAATATCATCTGACCCAGCAATCCCCTTACTGGGTACATACCCAAAGGAATTTAAATCATTCTACTGCAAAGACACATGCACCCGTATGTTTACTGCAACACTATTTACAACAGCAAAGTCATGGAACCAACCCAAATGCCCATTAATCATAGACTGGATAAAGAAAATGTGGTATATATACACCATACACATATGTAGCCATAAAAAGGAATGAGATCATGTCCTTTGCAGGGACATGGATGAAGCTGGAAGCCAGCATTCTCAGCAAACTAACACGGGAACAGAAAATGAAACACCGCATGTTCTCACTCATAAATGGGAGTTGAACAATGAGAACTCATAGACACAGGGTGGGGAACAACATACACCAGGGCCTGCTGTGGGGTGGGAGGTGACAGAGGGAACTTAGAGGACAGGTCAGTAGGTGCAGCAAACTGCCACGGCACAGGTATACCTATGTAACAAACCTGCACCTTCAGCACACGTACCCCAGAACTTAAAGTAAAATTTTTTTAAAAAAGAATAACTATAAAGCAATAGTCATCAAGACCATATGGTATTAAAAAAAGGATAGATATATGAATCAATGTAACAGAATAAAGTGTTCACAAAATAGACTCACAAATATATGCTCAATGGATATTCAGAAAAGGTGCAAAGAATTCCACAGGAAAAAAAAAAGATAGTCTTAATAATGTTGAAACAATTAGACAATCATCAACAAAAGAGAAACTTCAATACCCAAAATATGGAATAAATAGAACGTTCATTGGTAAATGAATAAAGAAAATTTGTTATATAAACACAATGGAATACTGTTCAGCCTTTAAAAAGAAGGAAATTTTTTCATTTGCAACAACATGATGAACCTGGAGGACATTGTGTTAAGTGAAGTAACCCAGACACAGAAAGACAAGTCCTGTATTATGGTATGTACACCTGAAATCTAAAAAAGTTGAACTAGAAGCAGAAAGTAGAATGGTGGTAGCAGGTGCTGGGAGGTGAAGAGGCCAGTGAAATGGAGTGATGTTGGTCAAAGGCTGCAAAGTTTCAATTAGACAGGATAAAAATCTTTTGGAGATCTATTGTATAGCATGGTGGCTATAGTTAATAATAATGTATTATATACTTGAAAATTGCCAAGAGATTAGATTTTTAAATGTTCTCATCACAAAAAATGCATATGTGAAGTGATTTAAAAACAACTCTTTGAGAAAAATAATAAGTTTCCTTACTGATTGCTGGAAAAGGGGAAGAAATATTGAAGGTGTTTCAGGAATGAAGGAAGCATTCTCCAGAATCATAAATTAAGAAACTTCTTACCAATGTATTAAGAAATTGTGATATAAACACAATGGAATACTATTAAGCCTTAAAAAAGAAGGAAATCCTGTCATCTGGCACAATATGGATAAATCTGGAGGACATTATGTTCAGTGAAATATTTCAGGCACAGGAACACAAATACTGCATAATCTCATATGTGTAGTGTAAAATGTCAAATTCATAGAAACAGAGAGTAAAATGGTGATTACCAAAGGCAGGGGAGGTAGGGGTATTAGGGCAAGTTGGCCAAAAAACACAATTTCAATTAGACAGCAGGAATAAGTACAAGAGATCTATCATGCGTAATGGTGACTATAGTTAATAATATTTTATATGTTTGAAAATTGATGATAAGTGTCCTCACCACAAAGTGTGCAAAGTAATGCATATGTTACCTTGCTTGATTGAGCCATTCCATGATGGATACATATATCAAAATATCATGTTATACACAATAAGTGTATGCAATTTTTACTTGTCAATTAAAGAAAATTTATGAATTTTCCTTGTTATGAACTTTGCGTTCTTTTGAACCTCTGGAATGATCAGACATCTTCCAAGGTGTTTGGATTTTTACTGGGTTACTGTTCTTTTACCTTAATAAATGCTGACTCTTTAAGTCTTCCTTTAAATATAAAAGAGATCCCTTCTTTGTCTAGCAGCTATAAAAGCCTATCAGCACCTTAGTAACCTTTACAGGTTTATATCTATTTAACTCCCTTAATCTGATTTGCATTAGTCTTTTTAAAAGAAGCAATATTTTCTTGTGCTAGACACACTTTGAAATTGATGTGGTTTAAATCTTCCCACACATAACTCTGAGTGGTGACTTACTGCTTTCCTTAGTTGCCAGCAGACTGAAGAGATGCCAATACTAATGAAAGAAAACACAGGCTTCCCTGCCTCTTTTTCACCTCAAAATTCTATAATTCTGAATGGCTAAAATAAGAAAATATGATAGGGATACCATCTGGGCTTTTATTATAAAAGTTAACTGCAGAAAACATTATTAGCAATACGCACCTCTACCTTGCCTTGCTTACAGATTTCCTCAAGCTCTGATGTTGGTTGATAGAATGCAGTTTACAACTTTAACGTGCCTCATTTTGATATGGATGACAGCAATGATAAGAATATCAAAAAAGTTACACAGATTGAGTGTTTGCTATCTGCTATGAAGTATGATCCATGTTTACATGTAATTCACTTATTCCTCAAAGCAACCCAATGAGGTAGGTACTATTATTCGTATTTTACAAATGAAACATTAAGACTTAGAGAAAGACTAAGTAATTTTCCTTAAAGTTACATGCTAGTAAACGGCAGGTCCCTTCAAACCAGATGTTTGATTTAGACTGCATTGATCCCATTTGGTTGAAATGGCAAACTGGCTTGTTCCTTCCCCTTTATTCCTTCCTTCCTTCTGTCCATCCATCCACGTGATTCCTCTTAACCTTGTATAGATCCATACTGAACACCTTTTCTGTACTTGATTCTGGCTTACAATCTTTTATAGGTTTATCAAAATGCATCCATTGGGTAAAACCACCGAGGTGTAATGAACCTAAAAGAGTATCTAAGGGGTTAGACTTCCCTCCAGATGCAGGAAAAAGGAAAAAAAAAAAAAAAAAAAAAAAAAAAAGCTACGTCATTCCAAACAGTTCTAGTTCCCCTTGAAACCTTCCTGGGATTGGGAATTTAGTTCTTTTAAAACAGTCCATTCTTCAAATTTCAGCCTTAATCCTTTTCTTTAAGTGTCTGTGATAACTAGATTTTATCCCTGTGCTCTGCTAGAGCTGCCTGCAGGGGAAGACCCAGCTTGTTTCCAGAGACAATGGAGTTGCTAGACGGCTTTGGCTCCCAATCAAGTGGAAAAATGGGCTTAGAAGGGTCAATTCTAGTTGCCTCGATCAATTTCCAAATAGGAAAGTTTGACTGCCGTTGTCTCCTTTTTCACGTAGAGAACAGATATTTAAAATTTCTGATCTTCCAGCTGAATTTCCAAATTGATTGGGAGGATATTTATTTATCTCCCTCTCCTTTTCTTCACCTCCTCATTTTCTCTTTATTATCAGAAACTAACATAAAGTTTCTATCCAACTAATTGTCTCTCTATTTTATCCACTGTTTCTCTGAGGTATTTTTCTGTCTGAAGCTTGTACTCTAGCACTACCTCCGCTGAAGGTAACTCTATATATTCTGATTTATTCAAATCCAATCAGCTAGAGTTAATGAATTCCTAAGGGCAGGAGATCAATCATGTGCTATTTATATTTAATTAATTTCATGTTGCTTTACTTGGTTTTTTTTTATAACAACGTTAAAGCATTTGAAAACAGCATATTTGTGATGCATTCTTATCTTAGAATTTTTTTTCTTATATATTGACAGATTTTACTATACCAAAATCATAAAAATCTTACTTTCTTCAGGACTTTTAGGACACGCACACTAATAATACTTTTATTTGCACAAGAGGTCTCCTCGTGAATTTTCTCATTTCCTCCGAGGTGGAATTGATCTCATCCCCGTATTTTGGTCTCAAATTAAACTCAGTTGTAACAGTTTATTGCATGCGCTTGTTGATCTGTTTGCCTCTCTTTCTGGGCCAGGAACTCTTTTGTCTCTCTGTGTTTATGTGTAACAGGCTGGTTACACACAATGCAAAGGGATATGTCAGATGAAAGAAATAATAGCTCAATATAGTTAACTGTTGAATACAATGAAAGCATGCTATAATCTATGTTCCTAGGCACTAGGGTTTTAGTATAGAGAAAAAGAAGGGCTACATTGGAAGAAGAAAACAGTTTGGTGGAAAAGTGAGTATATTGAGGGAAGATTGAGCAAACAGAACCAGGGCATGAGAGACCCGTATCTTTGAGAAGCTTGTATAACATGGACACAGGTTCTTTTTTTCTTTTATCAAAGACTCTCAGACTTCACTTTGGTTACCATGCCAGTTGCTAATTTTCCTTCTCAACAAAGTAGGGAGACCATCTAGGGCAGGGGACAGCAAACTTTTTCTATAAAAAGCCATATAGCAATTATTTTCAGCTTTGCAGTCCATATTGTCTCTGCAGAAAATTCTCAGCTCTGCTGCTGTGAAAACAGCCATAGACTGAGGCCATGTGTAAGTGGTTTGATTAAACTTTATATACAAACTCAGGCATTGGACTGGATTTGGCCCACAGGCATCATCTGTCGACTCCTGATCTAGCATAGCAAGATCTTAGTCTGTGCCTTCTGGTTCTCCCTCTGCTCTGTTGTGTTTTCATGGCTTGTCCAGCAAATTGATCTAATGTGCTATTAAGAGCTTTCTTCTCGGAATGACCGGATCACAATTTTGCTTGTTTACTAACTAAAATTCCTTAACAGAAAACAAAATATTTAATTTCCAATTTAGCTACACACTATTCACTATTCAAATAACAGTGTCTGAAATTAACTCACTGAAATATGCTCTATTAATAAACCAAAAAATTCCAATGACTGATATTAAATCTTTTCTAGTATTCCAAAAGAAAAGAGACAAGGCAGAGATGATAGCTTCATTTATCTGAGGTTGGGAAAGTGGTACATGTGGAAGTGGTAGGGGAATAAAAGTGGCAGAAAAGATTAATTGGAGGGGAAGAAAATCAGCTTTGCTGTCCTCATTATTTGATTGAAATTTGGTCCAGTTTGCCTTAAACTAGTCACAGAAAAACAGATGTTGAGTAGGAGGCAGTTTTTTTTTTTGGTCAGCCATGCTCTTAAGACTCTATGGCTTTGTTTTTCAAGATTTCTTGAGGGGGGTTGGGAATTGTTTAAACAATTCATCTGACCACAGGAAAAGAGAAGTATATTTCAAAGGATTCTAATTGTGATGGCACTCCATTCTTTGGATTGAAACCTCAAACTAGAGAGATAGTGATCTGATTGAGGTAGGGTTGAAAGTTTACGTATAAAACTAACTCCCTGCAACTACAAACCTATAGTAATGATAGCTATAAATAATATTTCTGGAACCATTGTTGCTCTGGAAAAAATATATAAATGTTTCTCATATAAAAACAGAAAAAGAAAACCAAACTGCAGTAAGTTAGGCTAAAGCTGGAGATCTACTGCACCGCAGGGAGGCTGAAACTGGAGATCTACTCTACAAAGAGGCAGTTAAAATCTCAATTTCTGTGGGGAAGTAGGACCCAAGACTTGCACACTCCAGTCAGAAGCTGGAGTAGGAAAAAAGCCAAAATCATTCTCAGGGACTGTAGCCTATATTGTAGTGCTGGATGGCATGGCAGGAGGAAGCAGAGACAGCTGAATATGGCTCAAGCCATATGTTGACTTGGACCCTCAATTTGTTACAGCTCCCAGAATGGTAATTCTGAGCTGCCAATACAAGACTTGTTTCTGACTGGAGGCTTGGGTAACCCAAATAGAGGCAACTATAAAAAGACCAGACATATAGAAGGGAGTGCCGAGAGAGAAATAGAAAAAAAAAGTTAAAATAAAACACAAGGAAATTGTTAACTTGATCTTGCAACTAAAATTCTATGAATGAAAACTAAATTCATAATAGCCAACAAATTTCATAAATGGTAAAATTCATTACCCAGAAAATTACAATCTTCCGAACAGGGCATTAAAATAGACATAGTCAACATCCTC